>NW_023425349.1:32605913-33208056 GCF_014108415.1 Molossus molossus
AACAAAGTGCAAGTTGGTAGGAGCAATTCTTACAGCTTTTGGGGTGTGCAGTAGGTTGCACAGTGTTCCCCGAAGTTATGTCCAACTCTTAATCCCTGGTACCTATGAATGTGAACTTATTTGGAAATAGGGTCTTTGCAGATGTAAATAAGGATCTTGGGATGAGACCATCCTGGATTTAGGGTGAGCCCCAAAGCCAAGACACACAGAGTGAAAATGGAGGCAGAGACTGGAGTTATGCATCTACAAGTCCCAAAGACCAAGAACTGCCAACAGCCACCAGAATCTAAGAGAGGCACGCAGAACAACAGTAAGAAGGAACCGGCTCGGGTGACGTCTTGAATTTGGACTTCGGCTTCCAGAACTGTAAGGACAAATTTCTGTTGTTTTAAGCCACCTGGTTGGTAGTGATTTGTTACTATAGCTTCGGGAAACAAATATGGGGTACATCCTTGCTGGTTGATACCCCCATGCCTTTTCAGATGCGGTCTTTCTCCTTGAGGGCTGTTCCACTTTTGTTAACTGGGAAAGAAATGTTACAAAGATCCATCGGAAGTCCTGCCCAGACCTCTCAACTCTTCCTGCCATGCCTCACCTGTGTGACATAGTCTTCATTTTTGTGTTGGTCTCTTCAATTGCTTGTTAGCCCCTGAGGCTTGAGAGTTCTCTTAAAGTCAATCTCAAGCAAGAAGACTACTGCATAAAAAAGTCCATGGCAAACATCTATTGACTAAATAACTCAGAAGGCAATAGGGATACCAAAGAGGGAAGGATTCATGTTGGCTGTCAGAAAAGTGGAAGAGGACAGTCTGGGCAGAGGCTATAACACAGGGATCAAGATAACTATGCAGGAATAATAGGCTGTCTTATATTGTATGTAATCTTTTGTTGGGAGCATTTTCAGGTGTTTCTTATGAGAAGCTTCTCTCCATATCTTCTATTAACAGATTACTGATATGTTAGCCTTGCCTCTCCTTACATAAACACAGCCCACATCGATCTTTTCACTGCAACACTAACAATGTTTCTTGGCCCATCAGAGTAGCAAAAAAAAAAAGGAATTAAACTATTCCATGTTACTGTGGGAGTGGGGAAATGAACACTCTTAGACACTGCCAGGAATGTAATTTGGCAATATGTATTAAAACTTGCATGGAATAGATGCATGTTTTTTTGACCCATAAACTCTATTTTATCACAATGAAATAATTAGAGATGATATATGTAGAAGGGTTTTTCTAAAAATAAAAATGAGAAACAACCAAAAAGTTCAGCAATAGGAACCTAATTAAATAAATTCTGTATAGCTATATAATAGGATATCATGTAGCTATGAAAAATGATGTTGATGTATATTTGATTGAAAATATTCTCACTTTAAGTATAAAAGCAGGTTATAAAACAATATATATATGTATAAAAAACATGGGAGAATAGATAGTAAGAATGTTAACCCTATCCTTGGGTAGAAGAATCAGGTAAAATTTTTATTTTAAAATGTTTTTATTGATTTTTTTTTTAGAGAGAGAGGAAAGGAGAGAGAGAAACATCGATGTAAGAGAGAAACATGGATCAGCTGCCTCCTGCAGGATGGAGCCTGCAACACATGTGCCCTGACGGGGAATCTAAGGCTGAAATCCACTGAGCCACACCAGCTGGGCTGATTTTCATGTTTAAAAATAAAAACTTTTCCCTCTTAAAATGAATATGTATTCCTTGTAAAACATAAAAATAAACAGCCTGATAGTAAGCACTGTTAATAGCACGGTTCTGAAATAACAGTCCACAAAAGCCAGGCTTTCTATTGAGAACATGGGAGATGGTTCCTCTCCACTCTCCTCTAAAAATGCCAAATGTGCACCACGAGAGAAGCCAGGAAAGGAGCCTCTCAAGTTGCTTCTAATCAAAACGGGGCCAGAGACAAAAGACGTTTAGTCTTCTCAATCTTTGCAAGACAGGGCTCCTCATTGTTTGGGACATCTGCTCTTCTCGTAATTGTATTTATCCATTTAAAGTCTTACTTGATTGTCCAATCTCTGTATACTTTACACTCCCCGTTCTTGTATGGAAAGTTAGTGTATGAGTAGACTGATCGACTGTACGCAGGTGCCAAGGGCCGTGAGGAGGAAATGGAGTGGAGGCTCCTCTGTGTTTGGTCTTTTCTTACCATCCTCATGCCCACAAGTAAAGGAGCTCAACCACCTTTCCTGTCTGCATCTAACTGCATGGACCTGAAGGGTAAGTTATACCCAGCACAAAATGTTCATCTAATAAATTGGGAATGAAAAATAAGAGAATCTGCAGAAACAAATAGAAAAAGAGCTTCCCTGCTTCCCTCCTCCAAACAATCTATGCATGGAAGATGCTCCAGAACGGCAATCCCATTTCCGCCCTGAACGCAGATGCCCTCGGATCGGAAGGCATGCCGGTCACACGCTTGTCCCACGAGGCCCACTGAGGAATAATGTCTATTGTCTCAAGGCGTACCACTCTATGAAGCCAGCTGGCACTTTTAGCAGGGTGTTAAGATTCTGGTCACTTATCTCAGGGTCAAAACAATCCCAGCTGATGTTAGGAAGCCGCGCACCCGCACACAGTGAATTCTTACACTTGGCTGAAAGCCAGGCAGCCACAGGGAAGGTGAACTGAAGACTGTGGGCCTACAATTTACACAGAAGCCGACTTGGGAGGAGAGAGTTTTCCCCAGAAGGCAAGAGAACTTGATCCTACCACATACATGGCAGTTTGTGTACGTCACAAGAAGTAAAACACAAATTTAAGAACCCAACATTATAAAACTGTCCTAGTTAACTGATTCTACCATTTTATTCTGACGCAGAACTAGTGCTTGGGCAACAAGGGCATGTTAGCCCCAGCTACTGGGGACTTTATCCTCACCCGAGGGTATTTTTCCATTTTTTGTACAGATAGAGTGGGAGGGAGAGAGAGGAAGGGAGAGAGAGAGAGAGAAACATCGACGTGAAGGGACACATCCAGTGGCTGCCACCCGCACGACCAACCAGGGCCGGGGACAAACTGCAACCGAAGTACGTGCCCTTAGCGGGAACCGAACCCGGGTCTCTCCAGACCGCAGGCCGACGCTCTAACCGCTGAGCCAAACCGGCCAGGGCTTAAGGAATTTCCAGCTACTGGGGACTTTATAACTTTAGTCACTTGTCCAAACCCAGGTATGCCCCTGGTCACCCACACTCACTGTCCTTTCACATATCAGACACATTTACTCTGTTTCATATATTTTATTTTTCTAATTCTAACATTTGGCTTTGATGTGTACAAAAGAATCACAAGTATAAAAATTTCTGTATAGCTATACAATTAAAAAAACATGAAAACAAAACAAATTTTAATATTCATCTCTACATAGCTGAGTGACAGTCTTGAATTATGGCTGTAAAAATGGTAAAACGATTTCATTGTAATTATGTCAAAAGTTTTGATGACTCTTTTTCACTTGTTTCAGAAAACCTATGTCGTGCCATTTATACTGGATGGATTCCTCACTCACATTTCCCAACAGCCCGATTCCCTGGCTCTTCAAGGCTTCAATGACGACACCGTCATTTTTCAGCCCATGATGCTCTGACCAAAAAAAGATCCCGACACCAGCTCTGGAAGCAGTAAGAGCTTAGATTTATAGCCATTATCCTTTCCAATGTTAAAAAAAAGAGTAATGCTAAAAAGATCAATGAATTTTTCTTATTTGTATTAATTTCTTTTCTTGCAAGGATTTAATTTACATACACTGCAGGCGAATTACATTTGATAAGCTTTTACTTTTTTCAAAGTATTTTAAAAAATTCTCTTGAAAATAGTAATTCTTCTACCTGTAGGATTCTAAGTAAAAATGACCAACCGGAATGGGGGAAGTCGGAGTTTATCTTTCTGTTTTCTCACCTAGTAACCTGTTGAACACAGAGAACAGATTTTCAAGGTCTTTGTTCAGCCGCTCTAGGTACAGCTGATTAAAAAAACAAAACCAAAAAACTCACTTTATTTAATCTTAGATAAGAAAAAGATCACCAGAATGTTGTAGACATGAAAACCAGACAAATGCTGGAAAGCCGAATCAGAAGCTGCCTCACAGTTTAGACTTCTTTTTCCTCTGCTTAATAAGGAATAAATTATCACTGTCGTCCTCCTCCAAGCAGCTCTCCTTTTTCTTGTGCCTGCCCCGCCTGCCCTCTTTGGGCAGCTTGTCTTCTCTTGGCTTGTGCTGATGTGAGCGGTGGAAGGACTTGGGAGCCTTCTGGGTTCTGAAAGCGCCGGGGGAAGAGTGGGTTTTTGGGCCCCTGGGAAAGTCTTCATCCATGTCATGACACCTGTCAGCCTTCCTGGGCTTTTCCTGCTCTCTGTCGTTCCTGCTCATTGTTTCTTTTTGGGTTTCATTCTTTTCTTGAGGCCACCTGGTGCTTCTCCTCGAGGCCTGGCTTTTCCTCATGTCATGGTGGGACCTCTGATTTGCTGCTTTCACATGTGGCCTCTTGAACTGCCTTGGAAAATCCCCATTTTTCTGGAGTTCTGAAAAATATGAAAGCATTTTTGCATATTCTGCAGCAAGATGGTTCATGCAGAGCTTTCATGGGTCTGTAAATAACTTAGCAGAGAGGAAAGCCAGACATTTCAATGCATTAATGATCTGACATTCTCTAGCCCTTACTAAGGTAAAAGTCTCACTAAAAATTGTATGGCTGTAGTTCTGTATTTCTGATTGTTAACAATAAAAAACATCCCAAAGTCCAATGGTATTTATTCTGTTCAATACAATTTAACTAGGTTAAGCAATGCAGATGAGGGCGAGTGAAAGCAGTAATCATCTTACTTCGTGAAGAAAAGTCATATCTGACCAATTCAAGGGACAGCCCTTGATGATAAGGTGAAGCAAGATGCATAACATGTCCTACTGAAGTCTCGTATGACATTTCAATTACCCTCTGAAGATAAATTCTGGCCACAGTACTTAGAGGTGGATGCCAAACTGGACAGGCTATTCCTCCAGAGCAGAGCTCACTGGCTTGGAGAGTGTGTACATGTGCACACACGTGTATCTTAGAGGTTTTAGTGCAGATCTGATGTTGTATTTTGTTAGCACTTGGCTCTTACTACAGTGTCTGATGGTAGTGATTCTGACAGGGAGGTGGAAGATGAGGTTATAGTGAGGGATGAAAATTAACTTGTCAATAGAACCTTCAAAGACTAAAGTGCCCCCCCAAATGAAATGAAGTACAAAGTAGTTAGGGGGAAAATAATGAATTGTGGAATATAGAGAAAAAAATAAGTAATAGAACTTATTATAGACTTCGGCATAAAATGAAAATTCCAATGAGTCACAGTGAACCTCAAAGTGAATCTGTGCTGTAGAGCTGTAAACATAACCAGTTAAAAAGAAAAACAGCCCTCACCAGTTTGGCTCCGCAGTTAGAGTGTTGGCCCTTGGACCAAAGACTCATGGGTTCGATTCTGGTCAAGGGTACTTTTGCAGTTCGGTCCCTGGCCCTGGTGGGGGTCATGCGGGAGGCAACCAATCGATGTGTCTTTATCACATTGATGTTTCTTTCTCTCTCTTTCTCCCTCCCACTTTATCTGAAGATAAACGAAAAAATATCCTTGAATAAAGATAAAAAAAAAGAATTTGCCCGGACCGGTGTGACTCAGTAGACTGAGCGTGGACTGAGAGGTCCCGGTTCAATTCCTTATTGGGGCACATGCCTGGGTTGCAGGCTCGATCCCCAGTAGGGTGCATGCAGGAGGCAGCCAATTGATGTATCTCTCACATAGATCTCTCTCCCCCTTCCTCTTTCTAAAAAAATCAATAAAAACATATTTAAAAAAAGAAAAACAAATGGTTTTTCTCTGAGTATAAGATTTATAAACACTAATTACAGAACATTTGGGAAACACAGAAAAGTATAAAGAAAATAAAACAGGAGCACCCATAATCCTTTAATCTAGAGATGACACTTTTGTGCATTTCTTTTTTTTTTTTTTTTTTTTTTTAATCCTCACCCGAGGACATTTTTCCATTCTTTGTACAGATAGAGTGGGAGGGAGAGAGAGGAAGAGAGAGAGAGAGAAACATCGATGTGAAAGGGACACATTGAGTGGCTGCCACCCGCACGACCAACCAGGGCCGGGGACAAACTGCAACCGAGGTACGTGCCCTTAGCGGGAACCGAACCCGGGTCTCTCCAGACCGCAGGCGGACGCTCCAACCGCTGAGCCAAACCGGCCAGGGCTGTGCATTTCTTTTTAATCTTTTAAAAAGAGTCTGGCAAAGAATAACAAAAAAGGCCCAAAGAGTCAACAATGTATAGGTCAACTTGAAAATCAAAGAACTGTTTTGTTCTAAAAGCAAGAAAAATAACTTGGTAACCATCTTGATGTATATCACAAAAAAGATCAGAGGTAGAGAAAACAGGCTTACATTACAGGATAATTGGGTGAGAAAGAACTTTATGTTACATGAACAGAAAACGAAGAAGCCACGGAGGGTGGCTGTGGACCTGGAGCTCTGCTTGGAGTCATGGCCAATAAGAAATGACTTCTTTGGGGCCGCTCCAGGAATTTACCCCATAGGGAAAGCCTTTCTTTCCATGAAAAATACTACAGCTATACAAAAAAAGACAACCGAGCCACACTGACAAAGGATTTCTGAAGCGAGTATTTGACGTCTGGAGATCAAGAACGTTCCAGTTTCTGTGGTATTTATTAAAGAGGGAAAAGATAATCACTAGTCAAATAGAAAAATCTCAAAGAAGTCTTTAAAAACTCTGCATACATATATGGATAGAAGTATTTTCTTTTTCTTTTTCTTTTTTTTTTTTATCCTCACCCGAGGACATTTTTCCATTTTTTGTTCAGGTAGAGTGGGAGGGAGAGAGAGGAACAGAGGAACAGAGAGAGAGAGAGAGAAACATCGATGTGAAAGGAACACATCGAGTGGCTGCCACCCGCACAACCGACCAGGGCCGGGGACAAACTGCACACACCAAAACAAAACAAAACAAAACAAAAATGATTTGAAAGAGAGAGGGAGGGAGAGAAACATCAATGTGAGAGAGAAACATCGATTGGTTGCCTCCTGTATGCACCCCGACCAGGGATGGAACCTGCAACCTGGGTATAGTGTCCTGACTGGGAATCGAACCCACAACCTTTTGATGTACAGGACAACCGAGCCACACTGATAGAGGATTTCTGAAGTGGTACTTGGTTTCTCGAGATCAAGAACGTTCCAGTTTCCGTGGTATTTATTAAAAACATTTTCTGTGTTAACCAACGACCCCCAAAGTAGGTAAAGATAGTACAAAACAAGATATTTAGGAACTACTGCAAAGTTGATCTAGCAAGAAGTCTAGTAACATACCTTTTACTTTTCGTTTTATTCTGTGTTCTCTCTCCCGAATTTCATATTTGTCATCATAGTAGTAGATGAACGGAGATGTTGCAAAGGTCTGGTTAAACATCCGCCTTTCTGTACATTCCTGCAAATTGCATTCGAGATTAGGATGGCACACTGTTCAGACAACCTTTTTGCAAGATTATGGATGACTGTAATTAGAGTGAGCCCACCTCACTGATACTCATTCTTTTTTTTTTTTAATCCTCACCCGAGGACATTTTTTCATTTTTTATTCAGACAGAGCGGGAAGGAGAGAGAGGGAGAGAGAGAAACATCGATGTGAAAGGGACACATCGAGTGGCTGCCACCCACACGACCCAACCAGGGTCGGGGACAAACTGCAGCCAAGGTACATTCCCTTAGCGGGAACCGAACCCGGGTCTCTGTGGACCGCAGGCTGATGCTCTAACCGCTGAGCCAAACTGGCCAGGGCTGATACTCATTCTTGACTGCAGGCTATAGTCTTGCTGGGACACTGGGAGGATCACCCAGCCTGACACCCAATCGTTTACACAATTATTTTTTCAGACTTGAATTTTCTTCCCTTCTTCTTTACCTATGAAACCCTTATCGTTTTTTCAATCTTCTGCCAAAACCTTCCCCCAGGCTGAGTTAACAGCAATGACTGGGGTTGGGTGGGTCCCTCCTGCACATGCCTCATAATGTTCGAGGGTTTATTTTATTTGGCCTTATGTGATATTAGATCTGTGTTTGTCTGTCTCTTCAACAGCCTTCCCTAAGCGCGTTTCCCTTTCACATTTACACCCCAAATGTGGGTGTGACTTCTTAGCCCTGTGCTCTCCCCATCACACAAGTGGTCTGTGAGCTTCTTCTAACCTGACACTCACTGCGCGTGGCAGGGACAGCTGCTTCTGTGGTGGGGAGCAGGGCATGGTGGGTCGTGTCTGGTTTGAAAATGCTCCTAGGAGATTTTGAAATACCCCAAAGGAACCCTCTCTTCTCTTAGCTCCCCCCACTCAAGATAAGATCACTCCTGTCATTCATTACCTAGGACAGCTCCCTACTCTCACGACTCTGACCTTCCCCAATTCCACATCCTTGGCCTGAACATGCCCCTAGTAGCTTTTGTTTATCATAACCCGTGACACATATCTGTTCAGCAAGTTTGAAACCAAATATCTTTTCTTTGAAAGAGGTTTCCTTTTGGAATTTTCCCATTTCTGTCTTTTGTCATCTTGCCTAAAATTTATTTATGAATATTCAATACTTCTTAGCTGGGTATTGAAGAAAAATTAGAATACCTCTTAGGAAGAGACTATGTGAAATATCCATAAAGTTTAGCTGATTTATCATAATTTTGGCATTACATACTTGATTTGTAATTCTAAGCATCGAACCAAGCTGGTACATACGGCCACTTAGGAACATAATTTGCAGGAATAAAAAAATCATGAGTCAACCTAAATATATACTTAAGTATAGAAAATAAAGTAATGGAAATCTGTAGCCACCATTCAGCTTTATTAAATCAAACATCTCACCTTAATTTACTTGTTTCCCCACTAAGAATGAAAGCATTACCTATATAATTGAAATTGTTTTTGTAACTCTTTCCCATTTATATCTTTCCCTTTCCAGAAGTTGCCAATGTCTTAAAATTGGTGTCTATCATTATCATGGCTTTTATACTCGTACTACTAGCAAATATTCCAATAAACAATAATGTAAGTTTGAAGTGTTCAGACTTCATAAAAATGATATTCTGTACATATTTTGCAATGGCTTTAAGTTATAATAGCTTCACAGAATAAACTGAGAAGTGCTCTCTTGGATTATGTTACTGAAAAAATTTTCGTAAAACTTGACTATGAAACTCTCTGGGTCTGGTATATTTCAGGGGGGAAAATTCTGATTACTAACTCAAATTCTTTTATTGTTGTTAATCCTCACTCGAGGATATTTTTTCCATGGATTTTTAGAAAGTGGAAGGCAGGAAGGGAGAGAGGTGGGGGGGAGAGAGAGAGGGAAAGAGAGAGAGAGAGAGAGAGAAAATCATCTATGTGAGAGACACAGATTGGTTGCCTCCTGCATACATCGTGGCTGAGTTTTGAACCTGCAATTGAAGTACGTGCCACTGACCAGGAATCAAACCCGAGACCCTTTGGTGCATGGGCTGACCCTCTAACCACTGAGCACATTGGCCAGGGCACTAATCCAATTTCTTTTCTTTAAAAAAAATTTTTTTCTCCTTTACTGATTTTAGAGAGAGAGACAGTGAGAAGGAGAGAGAGAAACATCGATGAGAGAGAACACTGACTAGCCACCTCCTGCATGCCCCACACTGGGGATTGGGCCCACAACATGGGCATGTGCCCTGACCGGGAATCAAACCAGCGACCTCTTGGTACATGGGTTGATCCTCAACCAGTGAGCCACACTGGCTGGACCTAATCCAATTTCTTTAGTAGTACTGGTTCATGCAGGTTTGTTCTTCAGTCATTTTGATTAATTTACATTTTTCTAGATAATTTAATCTGCATTATCAGATTTCACTTCAAACTTTACAAGTTTATACAGTATTCTCTTATAATTAAAACTTATACTAGCCCATCGGGGGTGGCTCAGTGGTTGAGCATTGACCCATGCACCAAGAGGTCGCCGGTTTACATGCCCGGGGTTGTGGGCCCAATCCCCAGTGGAGGGCATGCAGGAGGCGGCCAATTGTTCTCTGTCATCAATGTTTCTCCCTTTCTCTCCCTCCCTATCTGAAGATAAATGCAAAAATGTCCTCGGATGAGGATTTAAAAAAAAAAATGATACTGTACTTCAAGCTATTTATACTTTTTTTTTAGTACGTGCCCATAGTGGGAACCAAACCTTAGACTCTCTGGTCTGCAGGCCAACGCTCAAATTGCTGAACCAAACCAGCCAGGGCAAGCTATACTTTTAACTCACTGCTTATTGTACCTTTTCTTTTTCTTTGAGTAGCTTTTCCAGAAGTCTCTTTTCTTTTGAAAAGAAAATGTTTTCAAAGAACCAGTTACTGTTGATGCTACTAATTTTGTTTTCTATTTCAATAATTTTGGTTCTTATCTTTATTATTTCCTTCTTTCAGCTATCTTTAGATTTGTTCTCTTGTTGAATTTCTGAAACTGCTTGGGTTCTAAAAGTTACAAGGCAAACCAATATGGTAACATAAAGAATTTTTACAAATCGCTATCCTTGATGGTTCCAACTTCCTAGAAGAAAGGATACCCATGAAAGACTTGGGTCTAAGATTCTTGTATGGACTGAATATTTGGGCCCCCAAATTTTGCAATTTGCCTCATATGGAGCTGTTTGAGATTCTTCTGCCTCTGAACTAGACAGTGAGTGAAACTGGGAAAGGGTGATGCCATGTTCACCTTACAATATCTTTCACATGAAGAAGCTATTCAATAACATCTACAGAACTAAATCTCCGAAACTCAAGGGAGGGTGTCCTCAGACCTCTTTAACCATCTGTACAGTCTCCTGTTTGGATCCTGTATGGTCTAGACTGATGTGACTATAGAGCTACATAGTAATATAAATGCTTTTCAAAGCTAAATGTAAATTATATTTTGATTATCCACATTGCTGCTCCCCCATTAGCAAAGACAACTGATAGTTGCCTATATAATTTATCTACTATTCTGGATGAGCCACACCACTGATCTTCATTAGTGTGGATAATCTAAAGTTCTTCATCTATGGCAGCGATGAGGCTGCCAAATTTGCTTTATTGTAAATTAAAAATGATCTAACTATAGATTTCAGGGATAAATTCCAAATGCTTTGAATATATTTCCTATCTATATTAACAGGGGTGACTAATAAGCAGCATGTGTCCAACTATAATTGTTTTTCTTTAATTGAACAAACATGAATGTTGAAGTTATAGCCCTCTGCTTTAAAGAAGTAAATAAGCATAAATTGTACATCTATGTGATTTGCATGGCAGTGAACTGCTTATGTGAATATGCCCCTTAAACAGTGTTGGCAACATCTGAATTTTGGCAACAAGGAGGAATGCACAGAGCAGTAAAAGATCTAGAGATAATAATTTAGTAAAAAAAAAAAAGAATGATCTAACTAGGTTTTCAGTGAGAGTTCTACAGAAGTAAAGTACATTGCAAGGTCTTTTTCCATCTTTACCACCAAACTACAAGTTTGATCACACTGGAAATAGCAACCAAACATCAGTGCTGAAAGATCTTCCTGTACAACTTCTTTGCTTTGTAGATAAAGAGGTTGGAGACCAGTGAGAAAAAGTGGGTTGTTCAAGTCACGTGGTTAAGTTGGTAGCAGAGCAAAAATGAAAAAACAAGGGTCAAAACCTCATCCTAGCTTTCATTTACTACCCTTTCACTCCATAGTCTTCCTGCTCCAAGCAGGAAGTCCATCTATGAATGGACTTCACCCAGCACCTTTTCCTCCTGCCAACCTTTGTGTCTTTCCCTACAGCACAGAGTTCCGGCCCTGAGGTCTGCAGGAGTGAAATGCCATGGTCAGAATTCAATATGGGACCTGCAATATTGTTCCCCCATCCTACTGTTCACACCCCTACCTGTTCTGAAGACTCCCTACCCTCTGTAAGCGTTCCACCTCCTATCATCAAATCTGACTTGGTATTAGTTTATTTTGGTTTCTAGGCTGTTGGAAGCCAACCTGGAGCCTGGGAATGGAGTTCTCTGTACTGATTTTCTGTTTCTGCTGCCTCAGGATGCCCAGAGTGCATGGGCTCTGAGTCTAGTTTTAGTGCAGCCTGTCTCTGGGATGAGTTGCTGCTGTTTAACACTTAATGAGGCAATGGCTAGGAGATTCAGTCCCACCTCACAGCACCAAGTCCCTTCTGTTTTAACACCTCAGCATCTCGAACACATACAGTCTGGCCTCTGCAGTCAGGACTATGGAATATGCAGGCTGGATGGGGATTCTGGGCATTTGTGGGGGAGGAGGCTTGTTGATGACGCAGCACCTCTGTCTTTCCACTAGTGAGTGTCAGCCTATATTTATCAGTGATGAAGACTGAATTGAACACGGTGCTAGGAAGAGCTAGAGGTACTGGAGAACTATGCAGAAATCTAAAATCATGATTTGGCTGTTTCCGAGTAACAGTGATCATGAGAACAGCTACCCTTCTGTTGACTATTATTATTTCTCAGATTGATTTTATGAGCTTTATTTGTTTTAGGCTACCTGTCCACATATATTTAAAACAGAGAAATGTGCTCTGACGGATCTGTTACTTGGGCAGGGATGGGAGAAGTAAATCAATTGAAACTATATTAAATCTCACTTCAGGGTGTTAGTTTCTTTAAAAAGTTAAGGGTTCAGAATTATTCTCTTTGAGTTTATCTTTCATCATCCACTTCCTGAACAACAGAATGCTTTATGCCCAAATTCCCCTCACACTTACATGTCCATAATGGCCTTCTTGACCACAGTTGTAGCAATACACTAACGCTGATTGTCCAGAAGGGGTCTTCGGCTTTTTGGGTGGTCCAGGTTTAGTCTGCAAATAAATATTTGTAAGGGTTTATTAAATTTTAGAAGAAAATTAAAACCTTATTCTTTCCAAAACAGCTCTTTTTATAAGAGTCCTTAGAAATGCTGCCTCCTAGAGTTTGGTGTGCAGACCCCATGATGACTGTGTTTTAAAGTGTATAACATGATGACAATTCTTTTATTCTTAACGTTGGTGTGTGCTTTCCTCTCCTTCCTCACTCCTCATTCTATTTAGCGCTGTACCCAACACTGTGTTAGGTATTAGGTGTTTTAGACAGAAAAAAATAACAGGCCAGTAGGACATGACAGGCATATACATAGATAATGAGGGGACAGGGTAAGCACAGAAGCATGTCCAGGTGTTAATGGAGTGGTAAGGGAGACCCACCACTGGATGGGGTGAGGCAGCCAGGGAAGCTTTCCTGAAAGTGTAAAATTTAAATTACTCTCAAAGAATTAGGTATAAGTCAAATGGAGACTCTTTGGTAGAGGAGACATCATGAACAATTACATAAAACTAAGAAAATGCATACCTGCCAACAAAGTGTAAGATGCATGACCAGATGGAAGGAAAATGAGGCTGGAGAAAGCATGGCAAAAAAAATGGAGGGCTTTGTAAATCGTGTTAAAGATGTTGGGCTTTACCTAGTGTTATGTGTAAGGTTTTAAGTACAGCAGCAGAATAGTTAGAATTGTATTCTGGAAAAACCATTTTGGCTTGTAGCTATAAGGAGGGTGAATATGAGCAAGAGGAGGTTAGCTGCAGGAGAAAGACCACTGAGGTGGCTGTTTGCCAGTTCCAGGTGAGGAGATGAGGGTTCAAACTACAAGAGTAATAAGGAAAAGGGAATAGATCTGGGAACTACATTAGGAATGAAAACTGGTATTACTTGAACATTGAAAAGATAAGAGGGAATGAAACCAAGAAGAAATCGAGATGCTTTCCAGGTTTCTATCTTGAGTGAATTAGTGAGTAGTGGTGCCAACAACTGATTCAGAGAAGGTAGGAAAAGAAGGAGGAGCCAATGTAGGGGAAAAGATGGTGAAGTCTGCTTTGGATGTTGAGACTCTAGGTGGAAATGTCCATCAGGCAGTTGTCTCTGTAAGATGAAAGTTTAGGGAATGTGTCTGAACTAAAGATGAGATCTGAGAGTACTCTGCACAACAGCAGAGGCTGAAATGACCAGGGTGAACAGGATCGCCACAGCCAGTATGAGCAGCAGTGAGCTAAGGCTGGAACCCTGGGACATTTAAGGGGGAGAGAAGGAAAGGTTACGGGATGCACAGCCACCGGAGGATATAGTCACAGACTTTACAGAGTAGGTTCAAGAAGGATGAACTGATCTACAAAGTCAATTATAGCAAAGGCCTAGTGGAATTAGAACTGAGAAAACATCCGTTAGATTTAACAACTGTTTATGGGTAACCTTATTATGAGAATTCTGGAATCAGTGGGAAAGTAGAAAGTTGAAGACAACAGGTTGAATAGTGAAGAGATATATACAAAGGTGGGAAAACTGTAAAGAAGAGCAAGAAAATGATTACCCACAAAGCCAGGAAGGAAGGTGGTTACTTCTGGGGGGCGGGTGGTAGTTGCAATATTCCATTTCTTGAACATAGTGGTGTTATATAAGTTGAGTGTGTGTTATGTAACTAATTTATTAAATTGCACACATTTTATGCACCTTTAAGCATATATATTACATTTCACAATAAATTTTAAAAAATGGAAAAAAAGTTGAGGAAAAGAAGGCAGTAGGTACATATGATTTTTCGAAGCATGACTAAGAAGGGGCAGAATAAGCCCTGGCTGGTTTGGTTCAGCTGTTAGAACGTCAGCCTGTGGTCCAGAGAGACCCGGGTTTGGTTCCCGCTAAGGGCGCATACCTCGGTTGCAGTTTGTCCCCGACCCTGGTTGGTCGTGTGGGTGGCAGCCACTTAATGTGTCCCTTTCACATCGATGTTTCTCTCTCTCTCTGTTCCTCTCTCTCCCTCCCACTCTACCTGAACAGAAAATGGAAAAATGTCCTCGGGTGAGGATTAAAAAAAAAAAGAAGGGCAGAATAAGACAAGGAAGTACCTAGAAGGTGTCGGTAAATTTTGTTATTAGAATGGAAGAGACGTGAACCCATGGGAAAGTTAGCAGAGATGGAGAAAACTGAGGAGAGAAAGGAGAACGTGAATTGAGCAAAACCCCTGAGGCAGCATGGGCTTTAAACAGGAGAAAAAACATATCTCCCTCCTCCTCTTTCCATTTTTTTCTTGGGAAATTGGAAGGATGAGATTAAACCTGAGCCCTGGCCGGTTTGCTCAGTGGTTAGAGTGTTGGCCAGCGGACTGGGGAGTCCTGGGTTCAGTTCCCGCTAAGGGCACGTACCTCGGTTGCAGTTGGGGTCGTGTGGGTGGCAACCACTCGATGTGTCTCTCTCACATGATGTTTCTCTCTCTCTCTCTTCCCTCCTTTCTCCCTCCTGCTCTATCTGAAGATACACGCAAAATGTCCTTAACAAAACAAAAAAACTCGGATAAGTTTATTTCTCATGTTCTTTATTGGGATCTATAACAAAGAGTGCTCATCTGCCAACTAATTTTGCTGCTGTTCACTGTGGCAAACAGGTGGTTTGTGGAAGCTTCACAGGAAAATACAAGTTATAAAAATCGTCTTCATACAACTTTATTTTTAGTCCCTATTTCCTCAAATGGAATACTGGAAGATAATAACCTGAAAGATCTTTTCTACTGAAAATGACTACAAATGCTATACAAAATAGAATTTAAAACCTGAGCTATTATCAATCAGGATATAATTTTAAACATAACCAACAAATGCCTTACATTCTCCGATAAAAAAAATGTGGTTCACAAGTTAAGTCTACCTAAAAGTCCTCAAATACAGTTTTAGCAACTATTCACATAAAGCATGCACCACCCATTGTAGTGGTTTATCAATTAGTTCAGGTAGTAGAGCACCAGGAAGACAGGACATTATTAAGCAGAAATAATTTTTTCATCTGCAAAGATAAGTATGTTATTTGACTGTGACCAAAACTGCAACGATGAGCATATATTGTTTTAGAGAAAGAAATAAACTGAGAGAGATGGTGTCATGAATGTGAAGGTAGAACAGATGATGTTTCAAGGAAGAAGTTGCCAAAAGCTACTGAAGAGTCAAATAAGATGAAGACATATGAAATCTGTTGGACTTAGCAATCAGGAAGTTGTTTGCAAATGAAAACTGTTGTGAACAGGTTCATTTGAGGGGTAGGGTCACAAGTCAGATTGTAATGAGTTCATTACAAGTTGAAAGATGCTGAAGAACAGAATACAGAGGACTTTCTCAAAAAACTAGACTATGCATGGGAGAACGGAAGGGGACAAGTAGAGCAGAATGTAAGCCTAAGGATGCCTCCACCACTGCAGGGCGCAGGGCACGAGCATATGCATGCATTCTTTCATTAGCTGATTTAAAAATACAGAGTGCCTAATACATGCCAGTTAGTGTTCTAAGGTTAGGTAATTGAGAAGTGAGCAAAACAAAATCACTGCTCATATCTCCATGGTGGAAGACAGATAAATAAAACCACCACCACCAACACACACACACACACACACACACACACACACACACACACACTCTTCTCAGATAGTAATAAATGGTATGCAGGCAGTTTAAATAGAGTTATGTGAATAAGCAACATTGGTGGTGACTTAAAATGGCTTTTGGGGAAACTCTCTGGGATGGCCATTCCTTATAACAAGGAAAAACAAGTATTCAATGACTGGGGAAACAGCACTCTAGGCATAAAACATTGGGAACAGGTAGTGAAAAGCCCTAAAGTGGGCATAAGCTTGCTATATTTCAGTATCTGAAAAATATCTGTAAACTTGAAGTGTAGTAGGTGAAGGAAAGCAGGAGAAGAGGTGGAGTGGAACCAGATCACTCAGAGCTATATAAACCAGAGTGAAGAGCACTGGATTTATTTTAAGTGGTACGAGAAGGTAGTTTGAAGGTAATGGTATGTGCTCAACAGCTAGCTGGCAACTGTTAGCAGACTAAAAGTGATGATAGAACAATCCACACTTCCAAATAATAAATGTTCTGTGAAAAACTGATCTATGTTTATAGATTTTTCTATTTATGTTTGTTTGTGTAAATATATAGCAATCTATCTTTGAGGCAAGATTTCTAGTTTTATTGATGAGAAGGAAAATATGCTATGTTTATCTCACTGGAATAAGAGATTCCATTGGCTCAAATCCTATGCAAAAGAACAAGATGAATCAGGAAGTGGTAACCAAGTGGGCTGGTGATATCAAATTAGCAGGTACATTCAGACATAAAACTTGACTTGATTGCCATGGATACAAATAGGGACTTCCTCATGGGAGGGGTCACCCATACCCCTATAGCAATTCTGGCTTCTCCAGAATTGGAAACACAGGAAAAATCACACTACTACACAATTCTCCCGTGGTTCATTTCCATCACCTCTACTCAGAGTAAAGGCTACCTTTATTTAATACTGCCACGCGTTCCCAATTCAACTTTCCCTATTTTACCTTCTAGTATACTAAACTAGTTATTTATTATGTTTATTACCTACTTTCCCACTGGCAGAATGTAAGGTGCATGAGTGCAGGGATCTTTGTTTGGTCCACTGTGAACCCCTATGCCAAGAGTCTAGAATGTGTTGGTAGATCATGGCCAGCAGGCCAAATCTGGCTCACTACCTGTTTTGGTATGGCTCATTAAGGGAAAAATAATTTTCATATTTTTAAATGGTTAAAAAAAGATTTTGAAACATGTACAAATTATGTGAAATTCAAAATTCAGTGTCTGTAAATAAAGTTTTATTGGGACACAAAACAGGCACCTCTGTTTACAGACTATCTGGGGTTGCTTTTCATGCCACAGGGGCAGTTATGACAGAGTCCACATAGCCTGCCAAGCTAAAATATTTACTATTTGGCTCTTTACAGAAAAAACTGCTGACGCCTGACCCAGAACACAGTAAGTGCTCAATAAACAACTGGTGAATAAGTAGATGTTAAAGACTCCAAAATTTCTCTGACTTTATTTTATTGTCTAAGTCTGAGAAAATCACAAGTAGTCCCAATGACTATAACACTCTTTCCCCAGATAAACATGGAGAAGAGAACTCCTCCATTTCTTGGCTTACATGTTATTTTTTTAGTAAGGCCTTCCTGACCACCCTACGTGCAGCAGCTAGCTCTCTCCCAATGGTGCTCTCCTGCCTTTTTTTCTTAAACTCCATGGCACTTATCACATCTGATACACTATGTTTTACTTGTTCGTTTGGTCTAGGTCCCATCACAGGGCTTTGTCTGTTTTTAGTTCATGGCTGTATCCCAGATCCTGGAGCAGGGCCAGGCATATAATAGTTCAGTAAATATTAATAAATAAATAATAAGATAATGCATATGTAAAGTACATGGCTCATGGTCGGCATCCAACATATTTTAGTTACTAAAGGACAACCTATAAAATTATGCTTTCATATATTAAAATGCTTGAATAAATTAACAAACCTTCCTAAGTGTCTTCTCTACTTCACACTCAGAGTGTGGTATGTACTCTGGCAGAATTAGGAAGGAGTTACTAATACAGAGAATTGGAATTCAGTCTTACAGTACTAGGAATAAAGAGATCTTTTTATATATATTTTTATCCTCACCCCAGGACATTTTTCCACTTTTTGTTCAGATAGAGTGGAAGGGAGAGAGAAAGAGAAACAGCGACATGAAAGGGACACATCAAGTGGTTGCCACCCGCACGACCCAACCAGGGCCAGGGACAAACTGCAACCAAGGTACGTGCCCTTAGCGGACACTGAACCCGGGTCTCTCTGGACCGCAGGCCAACGCTCTAACTGCTAAGCCAAACTGGCCAGGGCAAGAGATCTTTTTTTAATCAAGATTTTGAAAGTATGTTTCATGTTGACACTTATTTTATTTTAAAATCTCATTCAAAAGCCTCAAATTTAGCCCCACTGTTCATTTATGCTTGTGGATGAAATGCAAACATTTGGATGTTCATTCATTTGAATAATGTCACTAGTTAAAAATGTCCATTATTACTAATAAAAATAGCAGCTGTATTTATATTGTGCTATGAAATTCTAAACTGTTCCACAATAATTAATTAGTAAATGATATGACAAATGCTATCTATATACTTTCATTTTAATAAACTATCATGCACTAGGACTTAATAGGAATAGAATCAGCCTAGATCTTACCTAATTAGAGAACATTTCTGTATTGGAATACAGTACTGAAAACTCAACGATTTCCAGTGGACAAGTTTTCATAGTATGATCTAACAAAAATCTTACAGCTATTTAAAGTGTTAGAAATATAAATTTGTGACTCAATACATCTGCCGTGGAGCATGTCTTTATTTTTAATTAACAGTAAAGGTCCAATTTAAAGCAGAATGTGTCAGCCGATTAGCCTTAAGTTCAGCGTTCTGTCATATATGTCTGCACTGCATTCGGAAAGTTAAATGTGGGGAATGAATGTAGTTTTTTAGAACTTTTTTTAAGTTAAAAAATGTATCTACAGACTTTGATCTAATGGAATCCAAGTGAACTATTTATAAAAGCAGCTCTTTTTTTTTTTCTTTTTTGTTAAAGATATTTAAATAATCTATAGTTGCAGGGTGATATCTTAGAGATTGCTATACTATCAATATATAGAAGTAATAACCTGGTAGATAGCATTACCTATGAAAGGTCCACCCCATCTGCTATTCTTGCTGAAAGCTTTTCATGCACCAGTAAACTCAGTAAATATCAGAAGATAAAGCATAAGCCTACCACGCCACGGATTTACTCCTAATGTCTCCTCAAAGTGCAGCCTGATGCAACGATTACAAATGATTTTCTTCTAATGTCATTTTACATAACCCTTTTTTCTGCATGAGTAGTTAGTGCGGAATGAATGAATGAATGCCATTAAAACAGTTAATCATTATCTAGGACACTGGCCCTACTCCCTTCACTACTAGGAATCTCCATGACAAAGGCCAAGAGATCAAACTGCCAGAGCTGCCTCAGTGTCCTATTTCTAACAGTAATTTTTTATGCAAATGAACCTGCTGGGCATCTCCCTCTGTGACCTTGAGCTGCCCTTATCTAAACTGACTTTGATCCATGAGGACTTGCATCTTGTTGAAGCTCATTACTATACAGAATATGCAATCAATTTCACTAGTTAAAGGAAATTTTCTACTCTTGTGACCACAAAATGGACTTATTTTTATAATCATACATATGCTTAAAGACTAGACTGTGTTTTTACTTATTAATCCAATGTGTTATATAAACATATATTATAAAGCAAGTATGTTAAATACTTGATGTAAATGTATTCATGACGTGTTAACATTGAGTAAAGTACTGAGCTTAGCCTCAGTATTTCTGAACAAGTCACATTTGTACTTATACCTCTTAAATCCATATACTTTTCATGCTTGAGAACCTTATTCTTTCTAAGTTTTCCTAATCAACTTGTTCTTTCAATAAACTAACAAGCCTCTCCTCAGTGTCCGTGTGTGTATGTGTGTGTGTGTATAAATCTAACCCAAGTAATCAAATAAAATTTCTCAAGAAATGTTACCCCAAATCAAAAGCTTGCCATCATACTCAAAGTCTATTAGTTGAAGAAAGGACCTTAAGATATGAATCTGACATGTGAACAGAACAAACGTTTGAATTAAGAATATAATTTCTTTCCTGTTTAAACATTATTTTTTTCTGCCTATTCTAGAGATCAGATATAGTTGTCAAGTATTTTATTTAGTTTCATAAAGAGCAGGCAGGGAAAGAAGAATGGGCCCTCCTTTTCCTTTGGTACTGTTTACAATATAAATGCCAACAGAAATGTAACTGGTGCATAGACGAGAAAAATCACATCCGGGGCCTAAAGGAATCAAAAGAAGGAATTTAAAAGTTGGGCAAAAGTTTTGTAGTGAACTGAACCAAAGCTGAGTCTGTGAGAAGACAAAAATGATGATCCCATGTAACCAAAGATACGTATGATGCTTTGTCTCCCCTTTTCAGTGTTTTTCTGGGGTAGGTTCTCCTCACACCTGGGCATCTGAACTTCAGGTCTTATTCCTACCGTGGTTTTGGTCCAAGTTAGCCATTTGCACAGCTTTCTGGCACATATTCACACTATTATTTCCCTTTAAGGAATACTGGGAGGAATTTTCTCTAAGCTAAAAGCTTTGAAATTATTTTAAAACAAAGCTTCCTTTATTAATTTTTTCTTGGTGAAAAAAAAATTCAATTGTATTCCAGTGGATACTGCTACTAATTTTTCCTATATCCTAAAAAATACCATGAAAAGCACCATATATAATGATTTAGTTACATTTTTTGTGTTAAAAACCAACAACGGTGACATGTACCCAACAGACTCTCAATCCATCGGGTAATTCCTTAATTAGGCAGATTTTTGAAACATGTATTATGTACACAACAGACCGGAACGTCTCCTTTGGAGCATTTTCTAGTCTATCGGGTGATTACATCATTAAGCCACACATGCTACGTAGAAAAAAATCCTTATGAAAATTCATGAAAAAATGTACAGCACATCATTAGCATGCAGCAGATGTGTATGCTTTTGATAGTTTCTCTGTTAAAAAAAAAACTACATGAAGTAATTAGTCCAGGTCATGAAAACACGAGAAAGGTACCAGACTCTGGTGAAAATGAAAATTGCAAAAAAATTGCATCTCTCATGGTTTCGCTAAGAGTAATTTGCTTTATTGGAAAATGGATTCTAAAACAGTGTTCATTTGAATTGCAGTGGAATAGAGTGTTGCTTTATTGATTTGATATTTCTTATATACACATAACTTCCTCTCTTTTGGATACTCATAAGTTTTACAAACCAGTGGGTTTGAAGGTTGCAAATGAACAGTGGTAAGACTATTAATTATCCAAGGCCTTGTGGTACTTACTGTATACTTATATCTTCATTTTATGTAACCAAGAGTGCAAAGTATTGCATGAATGTATCTTTTTTAGTAAGTCAAAACTATGCTAAATATGAATACAGATAAACTGTTGTGAAACGATTATATATTAACAACATTAAGCATTAGGCAACACCTAAGAGATAATAGATTTGGAAACTAAAATAAATGAAACACAAGTTTTATAAAAGGAAGTTATTAAACTTACGATTTTTCTTTTTGTAAACGAGATTTCCCTCCCCCAAAACAACAAGGAAAAGAAAACCTCAGTAAGCTGAGAACAATGAACATATGCAAGACAGTAAGGATCACAGTAATTCACTCCCTGAATGCTCCAAATCTTCATGGCTTAAAAAGCATCCCAATTTTCTCCAAAGGTAGTGGCATTTATTCACTGGGCCATAGCTAATTTTACATGGAATGCAAAAATGTTAGTTTAAGTTTAATTTACCACCCTATTTAAATATTTCCAATGTAGCTCTCAACCTGCAGAGCTATCCCTCCGTCTATTTTAATTTTAAAGTAAGTTAGCAAAGGCTTCCTTCTTAATCCCCAGGGACTACCTACATAGTGACACAAATGCACAAATTTATGACAGCAACATAAATGCTCTTCTGAAGTAATGTGCAACATTAAGTGAAAATTGTTTCCTGGAAAGATATTATAGGTATCTATATTTTATTTGCCATCTTAAACATATCTGGGTCTTTATGGCCTTATTTTAAAAATGTATTTCCTTTTTATATTTCCTGGTGCAAATGGACTGCATAAATAAGCAATGTGCTATGAGGCTTCAGACCAGCCGATAAAACCTTTCAATTTTCATGCCAGCTTCTTCTTTTGTAATTCAAATCCGCCTGGAAACTGGCAGCTCTGAAAACTGAAACAAGCACTGCCACAAATACCTTGTAATGCTATCGACCTTGTCTGCCCATGCAGTGAGAAAGGGGGATGCGTATGTGTCTGCAGCCATCCAGATAACACAACTCATTTTTGGGGGGGGGGGGTGCCTGAGGGGGGGTGGATAACAGAAGCCAGCCCCAGACTGTGCACCAAAAGCAGTCATTACCAGGCGCGCTGGAGAATAAGTCTCTTCAAAATACACAGTGCATTTAAAAACCATATATGAGGCTGAGCCACTGCTGTCATTACCAATTTTAATTTAGCTCCTTCAGTTTGCCAGCCAGATAAACTCTTTAGTGCTGTTTTTTAATCTATTTGCCACATTTTATGTTTAAGATTATAGTAATATGGACAGGAGAAGGAATCACTTTTAGGGGAAATAAAGAAATAGATCCGCTTATCGGCGCCCATCAGAAAGTTCATTAATCAGCCAGGCTTTGTGCCCTCTAAATTGAAAGGTTAAATAATCCTCTCAGGAATATTTCTCGGCCCCTCCGCCAATTGTCGGGAGAGGAGCTGCCATTCATAGCACGCGGGATCGGTGACAGGGTATCTTACCACTGTTTGGACCCCAAACAATGATGGACAAATGGCCTGGTTTACAAAGAACCTTTTAGTACATGGATGGAAAAGGACCACAAGCTTTGATGTAGGGTAGAGGATGAGGGGGGCATGGAGACAGGATATGGGGGGAAGGGACAGAAAAGAACACATATACATGTGAGTCCATGGATATTTTATCTGTTTACTGGGGGGGGGCTATAAAACACAGAATCCACATTAATATACATCTTCTGACAACATGAAGTCTTTAATATATTCAAATCTGCATACATATATTGCATACAATTGTACATAAATCATCACTGAAAAAATTGTAGAATAATAGAACCATAGCTTTAATATATTTATTATCTAATACACACGGGATTCGAATAAACCCTAAGATTTTCATTTTTACCATGACTCCACATGACTTACAACACACAGACCGCCCCCCCTCCCCACACCCCAACCCTGCTTATTCTACTGAAAAAATGCTCTTAGCCATCAGTCACAAAGGCAGGGAATTCCACAGCTGTAAGAACTGTTTAAAAGGAGGAAGTGATGCTTTCTTGCTTTTACAATATGCTTCATCTTAGCTCCTGCTTGCCTTAAAATAAAGAACAAACATAAAATAGGAATGCTCTTTGAAAGAATACAAATCTCATGCACTGAGAAAGTGCTCAATTCTGTGTTGCCTTTTTTGCTGGACTTATAGGAGAATACGGGTGGGAATCTGCTAAACAAATGACCAAGCTCTTATACCTCAACATTCTGCTGTGAAATCAGGCTGGTTTCTGGCATCAGTCATGTGAAAGCATGAAGCAGTTTTACCTTAAGTACAAAAACTGATATACTATTTGTTTCATTCCTCTTCTAACATAAATCCTCTATTCCTAGCAGAAAGTATTGTAATTGGTATTTGTGTGTGAGAATTATTCAATTTCATATTATTCTCATTATTTAAAAGGAAGCAAAGATTTATGTAATTTCGTTTGTTATAGATAACTATATTCACATGACACTGAAGTCATCACTTAAGAGTCATACGTTTATTCAATTAATATATTTTTTTCAACATGATATGGTTGTATCTTTATATGGTACATATTTGATACAGTCATTTTCATTAGGAAAAGAAGTAGCCTAAAGATTTTTTGTGATCTACTCTTAAGTGTCTTTTGATGTGTTAAGCAAATCAAATTAAGAAAATAATTTATTTGCTATATTTAATTAAAAGTTACTTAGCTACATTTCTAGAACAGAAGATAAGCATAAATAATTAGAAAATAAAAACTGAGATGAATAATTTTGTTAACAAAAGACAATGCCTGTATTTTAATTTCAATAACTGTAAGAAGGAAACCTTTTTAAAAAATATTATTTTTCTTTATTGCTTTTAGAGAGAGAGGAAGGGAGAGGGAGAGATGGAAACATCCATGAGAGAGAACATCGACTGGCCGCCTCTTGCATGCCCCACACTGGGACTGGGCCCACAACCTGGGCATGTGCCCTAACTAGGAATCGAACCGGTGACCTCTTGGTGCATGGGTTGATGCTCAAACACAGAACCACACAGGCTGGGCAAGAAGGAAACTTTTTAGAAGACAGACAGTACAGAGACCATTATGAATCTCTTTTTATTAGGCAAAGACACTGCAATGATCTGAGTTTGGGCTACTAGTCCTGAGGCCATCTCTCCAGGTGTGAGGAGTCTATGGGTTTGCTGCACTGGAGCTCACATGGTGTTGAAAATGGGCTCTGTGCTAGGTACTGTGCTAAGTACTTTATATTTGGCATCTCATTGCTTACTTACAACCCTAGAAGGCACTATCCCCATTTTTCAGATGAAGAAACTAAGTATTTAGAAAATATTTTAACTAGACTTGCACATCTAGTAAATGAAAGAGCCAGAATTTAAACTGTCTGGTTCCAAAGCTGGCATTCTTTCTCCTATATTATGATAAAAAAGAAAATTCCCTAGTAACTTCCTTAGAAATAGGTCTATCCTTCCAGTCCAATTTTATGAAATGTTTTTCTAAGGACTTCAATAAAATGAGAAGGAAATGTGGCATAACTATAAAATAAGGAAATGTGAGAGATCCAAGAAAGACAAAATTGAGATTTTATTATATAAAAAACTTAAAGTTCAAAAACAGTTCCCCTAAGTGAAAAGGCATTTAGAGCAATCCACAAGTACATTAAGGGGAAATATTCATGTAAAATGGGTACTATACACAAGGCCATATTACAAAATTATAAAGATGATCTTATAATCTATTTTACAGATTCAGTTCTACATGATTTTTCAAAAAAGGAATGAAAATAATCGGATAGCTTTATTACCAATTGATTTACACATGTGAATTCTTTTTACAAAGCATATTTCTGAACATTCCTACGGAATAATTCTTGTTTTTAAAATGATCTACCAGTGTACTATTACACCAATTAAGGTGAAAGCTATTTTAATTACAAACATATTAAAAAAATTTTTTTTTCAGTTCAATGCTCTCTAAACATGGAACATTTTCTCCATATAATATTTTTGATACATCTAAAACACCCAGACTTATTGGTCTTGGAGGACCATTGCTGAGCTCAAAATAGCTGGAAGAAAATACTTACAAATGTATAAAAACATAACTCTCATGACTTTCTGGTATGTGGGGATCAAATAAAAAATAATTTTAAGTTAAAGTCTGATGGATTTTATCAACAATTCATTAACTTTTGGTCATTTAAGTGACTTAGGTTTTAAAACCATAAACTTAATTCAACTTAAGTTTACTACTGCAGTTTATATTAAAACCGGAATATAACAGTAGTTTAGAGATTGTTCATGTCAACAAGTCAAGGAGTTCTTTCAGGAGTCTTGTCCTGCACATTACTCAAATAATTAAGCAAAACCCTTAAAGGTTATGGCTGATCATGACTGTCAGTATCTAACTGATTCCTAAATACTTAAGACCTGTTACAAATTACTGTGATCTACCACATCATTCACATGCATGACTAGTAAAAGGAAAGTATTAATACAAATGTCACTGGTCCAGTATACTTTATTTCCACTGAAATGACCAGAGAAGATTATGACTAGTTCAATCACCTGGAATATATTTATTTAAGGAACGGCATGAGTCACCTGTTCAAAGTACATATGAAAAATAATAACTTAAATATGCTAAAATTATTCTACATAATTCTATGCTCATTATGTACAGTAAACATGACAAAAAACAGACCCTGTTCCAGATTTTAAACTATAATTTATTATACAGTCAGATACTGTGCAGTATTAAACTGCATGAATTTTAAAATTCTCAGACTGTTTATTTTTTTAAATTTATTTTTCAGAGGAAGGGAGAGGGAGAAAGAGAAACATCAATGTGAGAGAGAAACAATGATTGGCTGCCTCCTGCACCCAACCTGACAGGGAATCGAACCTGAAACCTGGGCATGTGCCCGGACCAGAAATTGAACTGAAGACCTTTTGGGGCATGAGACGGCACCCCACCAAGTGAGTCACACTGGCCTGGGCTCAAATGACCTGTTTATAGTCATTTTGTCATTATAGAAATACTTTTTCAAAGTGTAGAGTTGTGAACAAAAACATGTAGTTTCCTTCAGGATCATATGAATGATGTATATGGTTTGTTTTTTTTTATCCTCACCCGAGGACATTTTTCCATTTTTTGTTCAGGTAGAGTGGGAGGGAGAGAGAGGAACAGAGAGAGAGAGAGAGAAACATCGACGTGAAAGGAACACATCGAGTGGTTGCCACCGCACAACCGGCCAGGGCCGGGGACAAACTGCAACCGAGGTATGCGCCCTTAGCGGGAACCGAACCCGGGTCTCTCAGGACCGCAGGCCGACGCTCTAACTGCTGAGCCAAACCGGCCAGGGCATGTATATGGTTTTTTAAGAAGAAAGAAAAGATTTGAAAAAGTTATGTATACTAAAATTATAAATACTTAGAAATGGAATTTAATTACCACAAAATGTAAGTATCAAGAAGAAATTGCCCCAATAATGACTAAGTATAATTGTAAAGGTGAACATACCTAAGGAACAGAGAAAAGAATAGCGAAGAGTTCAAATGTATTTTTCCGTCTTTTTATCATCCTCAGGGCCATCTGTTACCATTTGTTAACAAATACAAAAATGAAGACCACGACAAGTTTCTTTAAATTTTTACAACAGAAGTCAAACTTGAAGCCCATACAGTAAATATGTCAAGTCCTAAATGTAACAGTCTGCCTCTAGTCTCTGGGGCAGACAGAAAAGCACAGAAACATTTTTTTTTTTTTTGGTCAAATAAAGAAAGTTACTGTTTACAGTAGAGCCTCAGATTCCATTAGTTTTTTATTGAGCAACATGTACTACCTAAAAAATGAACAGAAATCACAATAATGGGTAATTAGAACATTAAAGATATTTAGAAGGTGGCAAAAACGCAGCTGCTTCTAGGACAAACATTTATAATAACTGTTTCCTATAATAACTGCATATGCTGCATACTTTTCATTGCTTAATTATCTTTAACACTTAAATCTACATTCAAATTATTGTCATAACGCACTGATATTATTTAAATGTACTAACACAAGAAAAAAACCTGCCCAGATATGCCATATTCTGATATGATTTCCCATTTAAAACAAATTAATTTCTTTATTAAAATATCAAAAATCAATTAAGTTGGGGATTTCTCTGAAGGAGAGGACACCTCAATATTTGTTTGAAAAGAAGGAAATATGAAGGTTCTCTCATGTGCTTCAATAAATAGAAATAAATTATATCTAAGTCTAAATAATTTTATTCTACTCCCATTTAAAAATAAGTTTGTATACAAATTGTTTAAATGTCTGAGGAAACACTGTGAGAGGAAAAATTACACGCATTTATAATTCACAACATTCACTTTCTTTTTCCTTTTACAGAAGCTTTAGAAAATTGCTTTTTGATGATTTGGCAAATTGTATTTATTTTTAAATGAATCTCATTTATTGAGATTGATAATTCCAGGTTGCATTTGCTTTGAAATTGCATTTTCCAATTGCTTCGAATGATAAGTTCTGGCAAGATGTGGTCCAACGTGCCAGTGGAAATAAAGATTTAAAAAAAAATCAGTTGACCTACTCTGTAAATATAGTAATTATCTTTTACACTAAATTCAAAACATGGTAAAGATTGAAGTAAAAAAATTACCAGCAAAACGATCACCCTAAATTCTTTAAGAACAGGTAAATAAATTATTTGCATAAAATTCCACTTGAAAAATCTTTAAAAATTTTAGTCACTGTCCAAATGTATTTTCTATGTGTTATCACAGATGGAATATTAGAAAATAAATTATCAATGGTTAATTGAAAAATCTTCTTATTCAGACACCAAGTAACTTTAAATATAAAGCAGTCTTATTTATTTTGTAGTACTACAGTGGAAAGATGGCCCTGAGGTACAACAAAATGGTCATGTGTCTTCTAAACCATCAGAGCACAATTACATTCACCTCAGTAGTGTCTTAGTACTAATGGTATTTTTTTTTAAATATGTTTTTATTGATTTTTAGAGAGAGAGAAAGGGGAGGGACAGAGAGATAGAAATACCCATGAGAGAGAAAGATAGATTGGCTGCCTCCTGCACGCCCCACACTGGGGATCAAGCCCAAAACCCAGGCATGTGCCCTGACCAGGAATTGAATGGGTGACCTCCTGGTGTATGGGTGGACGCTCAACCACTGAGTGATACCAGTTGGGCGTAGTAAGGGTATTTTTAATGAAAACTAATTCTCTGAAAATTTGACAGAGATGTAATATCTCATAGCAACACTTAACCAATCAAAACATTGAAATAGTGATGTCAGATATAGAGAAAAAAACTACAATTTAAACAAAAGTACTTCTGGGTCTTGAGGAAGTTGGCAAAGTGAAGTGAACTACCAAAATAAATACATTTATAAAACTGTTACTTTAGGATAATCTGTATACCAGGCCTCAAAAAATGACACAAAGAAAAAGTTGACTTAAATAATTCCAAAACAGAGTGAGGCCTAGTTCTCATTCTATTTTGGAGTCATTTAACATTTTAAAATACAGTATGTAACCAGTTCTATTTTCTTACACACACGGGAGACCTATCACTTAATATCTACCATGTAGATGGAGTTCTTGTGTTTTGCAGTTCTGTTTACATAGCCAAGGAGCTCTCAGAAAATTTAGAATTCCCAACATATATCCAATTAAGAAAGAGTTTTCTTTTTTCCATGAAAAGAAAATATCCTGACTTGAGAATGACTTTTTGAAACTCTTGAGTTTACATTTTAATTTGTTAAAAAACTCCATTTTAGCATTAGGCAACTAGAAAATTGTTACCCACTCTATCTTACATCATGATAATCGCAGGATCATAACTTTTGTACAGCTATTGTTTCACAATCAAATTACTCTTTTTTATTCCTTTCTTTTGGACAATAAAACATAGTTCTAAAGTTAAATTTAAATCTGTTGACATTTAGGGTTACCTACTCAGTGGTATAGCATAGGATGCTTTAGAGAATAACAGTCTCATTTACAGTAAAAATCTCATTTCCATACTGTGAAAACGCAGAAAACATTTCTAAATTGATGTTGCCAGGTAAGGAGAGTAAACTGAGTGGCAAAATAAGTGATATTTTTAATTATGTTCCATTAGATACACTCTGGCATTCCACTAGTTCAGGTAAGACTACTATTAATTGCTAGTAACCTCTGGTCACAAGCCTTTTCTAGGCTAGAAAGAAAAGCAAGGCAACTTTACTCCCTGTTTCCCTGACAGCAAGTATTTTACTTTTTGAAGTGTGAATTGTAGGCATTCCAAACATTATATACAAACATTTCAAATATAATTCTTCCTAAAAGGTTACATTTGCTTTTGTTTAAACTTTTAGTTAAAATAAAAGGTAGCAGGTTGTAACACATTTTAATAATGCACACAAAGAAATCCAAGGGCAAAATTAAACATAAAAGATGTATTGTCCTTTTTGGTTCTTAACACATACAGCCCCCAAATAGCAAATTCCTAGTTACTTTTTTAAGTAGATTAAAATGAAGATTAACAAAATGTCCAAAGCATGTCAAATTATAGTCTCTACTGGTTAAAAATTGTGTTGGTTGTAAAACTCTGTTGGTGGCCATTTTGGCCTAGGATTTTTAATATAAATGAGACTAGAAGTGACAGGGGGTGGGGGAAGGGACTTTCCTTCTTGAATAGTTTAAGGGGGAAATTTTTATCTAGAATGAGTTATCTTAAAGAGGAAAAAGAATATTCAAAGTCAAGCATTACCAAAATTTGAAAATATAATACATTAAAATTCAAGAACAGCGCTATATTACTGAAGCTTTTAAAAACTTTTTAAATATTTTGAAGGAGGTAAATACATAAACTACTTAGAAAAATTATTTAATTGCTAAGTAAAAACTCTTTCTTTTTCCTATTCAGGTCTCCAAAGTGATAAAGTCCTTAAATTATATGATAATTTTATAGCTATTAAAATACATTAAGAAAAATGGCACAGCCAAATAGCATATCTGTAAATACATCTATATAGATATATAGGCAGTGTTTTAGAGTTTTATTAGCATGTACCCTTTCGAACAATGGTCTTAGTTTTTATTAATGTAGTGAAATCTAGTCAAGTTGGTTAAAGAGCTATTCTATTCAGATACAAGTTGTTAAGGAGGTTTTATTTGATCTCTCATGAAATTGTTGAGAGTAGTGAACATGTCTTTTCTTTAGTATTCTTCTTTTAGAATGTGTTTTAAGAAATTTTTGATTTGGAATATTTCACAAGTCCACTTATACCAATGAACTTCACCACCTTTCTTATGTATTTGAAAAATAATACTCGATTTAACCTAGGCTTTATAAAAATTATTTTTAAAGAAAGTGACTCCTGGATAGACCTTAAATTATATTTGTTAAACTTTAGGTTGTGTAAATATCCTTCTAGTCTTCTTGATTGGAAGGCAGATAAAAGCAAATGAAAAGTTCTCAAGTGTAAATAAACATTTCCAAACTGAGTATACTAATCAATTTCTCCCTCCAAAAAGCAGAGTTCATTTTGGGTGAGAAATGGACTCTTTTTGGTTAGAAAAAGAAATTAACCAATTATTAAGTGTAGAAATGTCCAGAGTTTTAAGAAGACCGGTTTAAATCAATATACAGCAGCAATTTTAACCTAGGCTTCATTACTTGGTCATTGCTCTCTGATTGATGCCACATTTGCGTGTGAGGGCTACTATGAGTCAATAGATGGCAGTCCATCGCCTAGTAAAAGAGCTGAAGATGACTAGACTCACCACACATTCTACTTTTATTCAAGATTAAATATTGCCTAATTGCACACATTTGGATATTTCCTATATACATAATTATTTAACTGTTATTTTAGATGGATTGATATATATATGTATACATATTTAAGATTATATAAATTTTATATTTATACTTGCATAGTAAACTATTTCTAATTATTAATTTAGACTTAATAATTATGAATTCTGAAAGTTGCCACAATATTATTTTGAAAATAAATCAAGATTCTAGGTTGAGACAGATTTTTCAAAATGATTTGTTATACCTATAGATAGAATATATTGCTATTCCCTCCAACTTAATTCATTTTGCTTTACCATTTTTTTCTAATGATTCTTTTTATGTTTTTTAAAAGCTAACCTTTAAACAAACCTTCAAATATTTGTTATATTAAGCACCAATTTCTAGTCTTCTATGAGAGTTATTAAAAGAATATAGGAGCAAATAATGAAAAGAATGGCTTTAAAATAGTACTGCCGACACTTCGAGTTTTCAATTGGAATTCTCTAATTTAGGGGAAAATGGAAAAGAAATGCAATGTCAAGTCCATTAGACTATTACTAAATAAAAATGGTGATAAAAATGCTATACAAAGAGTGACTGCGATCTTGAAAGTATAATAAATATATGGTTGGATTCCAATCAAGTTTAGGTTATAAGGATTCCACCATGGTATGTTAGGGTAAAAAACACAGTTATACTGTATCCATGTAAGTTACACCTGGTAAAATATATGTGTCTTGGTTTTACAGTAAATATTTTTAGAAAACCCATTCTGGGATTGAGGGATAGTTGAGGAATTGCAGTGTTCTACTAAGAATCTTTAAATAAATTAAACAGTGATAACAGAATGTAGAAACAAACTACCTGATATTATTCTTTGCTTCTTGGCTCTATAGTAGACATACTGGTAGTGTAAGTCTACTTATTGATTTGCCTTTATTTCCAAAACAAGAGAGCAGCAAGAAGACATGTTTTATAAAAATCTTGCCCTTTCTATTTTTACTACCTATCTTTCATAAAGAAAACTTTGTAATATGTTAAACTTTAAGAAAACAGCTTTTAATTACATTGTATAACTGTATAATTACAAGAGTAATTTTTATTGTTGTCTCTTGCTCAGCACAACGTATTTAATACATTAAAAGAAATGACTAGTAGGGCTATGGTGAATTCTCAAAATTATTTAAGCTGAATATTAGAAATAAACTGACTTCACAAAACTGAGCATTAGTCAACTGATTCCATAATAAACTATGTTTTCTGCTTCTACTTAGCCTAAAATCATAATAAAAGGAAAGCAGAGAATTGAGTAACTGGAGCGGTATTAAGCAGATATTTATACATGTTAAATAAGTCAAGAGGGGCTTAAGGATATGATAGTTGAATCGGTCTGTATGAAAGATACACTAAGCTTTGTCTAGCTTTATTAAAAATATATATGTAAATATTTCAGTAAAGCCAGAAAATTGATAACGGAAGATACTGTGGACTGTATGCTTGTGGACTGTAGGTAATACAATATATTAGGCACTGGATTACTATTATTTTTTATGGCTCCTAGCATACTTTTTCCTTTTTAGTTTGAATCTAGTGTGGGAAGACTGAGAGATACCATGATATAATCATGAAATGAAGTGAGTAATAAAAAAACAATCAAGAAGAGGAAGATAAAGGATAGAGTAGTGGGCAGGGGAGAAGAGAAAAAGTATATTATTATTCCCTCAGTGCAAAAACTCTACAGATGTTTATTATCTTCCAGTAGAAGATGCTTGTCTATATTTTATGGTCAGCAGTTCAGAGAAGGGTAAATAGGCTAGGTCTTGGGGAAAATATAAAAGGTGTTTCTACTCACCGTTAGGTGATACTGCCTCCAGATTTCTGGGCAAGCCTGAAAAATAAAAATATTGATCAGCTGGGAGCATGAAACAAGGTACTTTACAGCCTGTTGGTTTTGGCATAACCCAGCATCCACCGGTGTCGGTCACAGGAAAATAAGAAGCTTAACAGAAAGGGTCTGCATTTCAGCTTCAAAAACCTGGCTAGACAGTTTAATTGAATTTTACACTGGTTTAACACACTCCCTGCCATTGTCAGAAAGCCAGTAACAAAGTTTTCTCTCTTTTTTTTCCTTTTTGGGTTAGAAGTTTTGGGCACTAGGATGTGAATTAAGAGCCATAGCTCAGTTAAATTGATAAATGAACAGCAGTGATCAAAATCAATAAGACTCACCAAGTACACCTTTTAATAGAACATTTTGAACCTTGGTAGTATGATAGAAAACAATTTAATAGCAACTGCTTTTAAGAAGACTTCACTCTGGCTATGTATTTGATGTCTGTGGCCATCTTTTTGCCTAATCACTTTCTAATTTTCACTCTTCTATGACATAGAGAAAAAGAGAATTAAAACAGAACAAAATCTCAAGAATATAAAGTCCATGTCTTTTCCTTTAAAAGTTGCGCCTTCTCCATCTTTACATTTATAAAGCTATAACGTTAAAAACCCAAGAGACCTTCAATAATTTTGTAAAAGATGGATTTACTAAAACCAGAATAGGTAACAACAAAACAAAACAAACAACAATAGCAGCAACAATAAAAACCATTTAGTAGATATTTTCTTATGGATACAAATATAAATCTTCTTTCCTTGTATCTGAATTATGGCTCTGTTAAAGAGAGACATTTTTCCTAACCAAGATCTTTATGAATAGTTGATGGGTTTAACACCTTCTCAGAAAAAGAACTGTTGATGACAAAGTATTTTTTAAATAATAACTACATTATAGTAATGGTTTTAATAAGTTAAACCACCAACTAAGTAAATGGCAATTCTTAAAGTAAATGTGAATCTATAGCTTTTGTTAAAATTGTATATGTATATACACATATGCATGCCTAAATGAGAATGACTTAAATCTTAAATCTTTTTAAAATCTTTATAATCTTTGACACATACTTTGAAACAATTCTTTATCTGGTTATTCCTGTCTCATTTATTTTTCAGGGTAGTGATAAAACTAACAAAGATCATTCATACTATACCATCATAAGTGATTTGACAAAAAAAGAGTAGATATGTCCCAACTATGCTGAATATTTTATCCATTATGCTTTTTAAGCTTTATTATCCTATGTAATTTTCTAAATAAATATGTGGAAATTAGACCATTTAGTGGTCAGCTTTCCAGTTTAAATGTCATATTCATGCAAACTTAGTCAAGTCACTTTTACACAGTGATTTATGGATGAAAAATACTGATAAAAAGCAAACTAGTTTTAAAAAATAGACAGAAGCTTCAGAAGGCAAAGAACATGTTAGGTAGCAAGTAACAGCCGCAAACCTATAGGTTACAAAAGTTCATATATATATATATGTATATATATATGTGTGTATATATACACATATATATACATACACATACATATATATATACATACACACACACACACATCTAATGTACAATATCTTTAAATATTCATTTCCTACCTTCTATCATAAGCTTTTTGCTGTGTACATATAATTTGAGTTGGATTACTGTAGAGATAAGCAAGCAGTTATTTGTACATTAGTTATGGATAGTTCTTGATTACCACAGTATCCTCAGAATAATACGGTTGAAAAATCGCAATCACTGAGTTGTCATACACTGGCAGAATGCCACTCTACCATGTGACCTTTCCTTGTGTTGCAGCAATTTAGAAATAAAAGAAAGAATTACTTGGTTTTTGAATCATCTGATTGCTCTGTACATGAAGATGATGGCTAATATAAAAAATTAGTAGTGAGAGATGTGAAATTCTTTTCTCTTATTAGACAATAGTATTGAAATTTTTAAAAATCCTACTTGACTAACTCACAAGTACTTTTATTCAACATTCCCATGCATAGTTCCATTTTACTACTTTCTGTATAATATATTTCTATGTGAGGTTAAAAAGAGCTAAATTATTTTCTCCTTCATAATAAGTGCCAATATAAAGTACATATCTTTATTTCTAAAAAATGACATATAACTGTATCAGTAATGAATTTTTTAAATGTTATTATTATTATTTTTTTTGCTGTGGCTTCTACTTCTTTTACCATTCCTCAGTTTTTGCATATCTATCTATCTATCTATCTATCTATCTATCTATCTATCTATATCTATCTATATCTTTTATCAAATAGAATGCCATAGTATTTATATGTATGTATCTACTGCTTGAAAAATTTAGACAAAATAATTTCTATAACAGGATTACTATTACAAATTAAACTTAAAAGATTATTTTAAAATATTTAAAATGAATGACTAGTCCACTGTGGAACTCACCTAAGATGAAAATGTAATAAATTCTTAAAATACAATTGTATTTATTGGTTGTCCTGGTGATCTCACCTTACTGGCACTTAGATGGATGGCAACCCAAAGGGCCTTCTCAAGCCTCGCCACTGAAAACATACAAAGTATACTTGTACATCTGTTTTAGCAATGTGCTACACTGTTTGCCAACTTTTGCCCAACTAGTTTTCCCCTCTATTGTATTTTGTATAATAAACCCTACATGAATAACTGTGTTATTATTCATAAAATTCAAAGATGAATCAACACTGTTTGCCACACCAGATGAATTAAGTTGATATTGTGCATTTCGATCCATATTGAATTTTATCAGGTGCTAATTATTGTTTTACCAGAACAACGGCTTAGTGCATCTGTTGTTTAATTCCCACTTCCCTATTCTCAAATGTGAACATCAAAGAAAATAAAACACTCAATCTTAAACAGTCCCTGACAGCAGACCAAGACTCAAGTGCTCAATAGACAAGGCCCTTGCCACCAGTTCTCATATTTCCACAACAATGAACAAACACAAAAACAGCACTAAGCGGCCTTTCCTCCTCCTCAGCTCCCCTTGGCCAGTTGTCTGCCTTGTACTAGAGAGAGCCCTTGAACGCAGCCCTGCTGGGAACACAGCACAGGAGAAAGGATTAGCCTTACTAACATGCTAGCATTTGCAAAAGGGAAGAAAAAAAAAACAACCCCAATACTGTATTTGGTATATGAATAACCAAAATGTTTGAGCTGACAAGAGACCAGGACAGGCCTGTGGCTCCCCGGGAGAAAATGTAGCTGTGATGAGTGACAGGGCTTTCAGGAAATATGTTCACAATCACAGACAGTGAAGGCCATGACCTAGATCGTTTAAGAGCTTGTCTTGTCAAATTATCAAAAGCTTCTTCCTCTCTGAATAAAGAGTGACATAAGTGAGTGTCAGAAAGCTGCAGGCTGACAAGCCAAGCATACAATAACAGAATGCACGTCACATACATGCTGAACACCGCCACTGCTAGCGGCAAATCTTAATGAGAGCGCGGCCAGCCCAGGAGACTTGGGTCCCTGCTGGCACAGCTACTCATCTCACAAAAATCCTTCAGCTCCAAGTCAGTTAGGCTCTGACACGACAACTACAATTACGAAACACAACTTTTTAACAGAATCCTCTGGTGCTTTGTCAAAGCCTCTGTTGTTAGGAGCTGGCCCCCTCAAGTCACTGCAGCAAAACAAAAGATTTAATAAAACAAGCAATATTCATTGATGGTGAATAGCATAAACAATAGAGAATAAAGAGAATAATTTAGTTCAAAATTTTCCAAATAAAAAGATATGGGTAGAAAAGGATTCCAGCTTCTGGACTCAACAATCTTCACTTTCCCATATGTACATTAATGTAATTTTAGCTGCTTTCATGAAAAAGAATGCCTCTACTCTAGAGTCTCATCAGCAGGCTCTTCATAAATTACAGCTATCAAGTCATCTGATTGTCCAGTTACTTTGGTAGTCATTGTGTGTATATACACTATTCCTCAGAAACACAAAATACTTATATAGGATATGATACCAAATATATGTGAAATAAAATTTCTCCTAAAGGAAGATTTTGAAGAGAACATCTTGGGCATTAGCTTTCAGTCAATCATATAAATACACAATTAAAATTCAAGATACATTACTGTTTTAATAGTGCTCATTATATTTCTATTGTATAAAAATGTGTCATTCATGATAAAGAGGAGTCATAAACATACAACAGATACATGTGGCAGTGTGTACACAAGCCACCTAAATTTTTTTTCACCAATCATTATGGAAAGCCATGCATTGGCCTCTATCTCTAAGCTGCCTCCAAAATGAAATCAGACTTCATAAAATCATCTTTCCATCCAAGGTCAAATTTTAATCAATCCCTATACTCTTAATCCTCTGTAGTCAGGGATACTGACAAGCCTAATTTTTTCTTAAAGATATTTCTCTTTGATATTCTCCTTCTAAGTTAAGTGCAGTTATGAGGTCATAAACTTTGTCAGTAGTAGACTACATTTCAGTTCTATTTGAAAATAAAACAGTTCATATTTTATAGGAAATTATATCAAAAGAATCAACCAAAAACCAAATAAATCATACATATATTAAACTGGGTTACCTTAAGGAACCACATTTTCATTAAAAAACTATTTTTTTTAACATTAGAGAATCACAAATCTTTCTGGAGACATCTTGATTGTGATTCTAGACATCTTGATTATAATTCTCGACTACTAACATAAATTAATATTACAAATAGCTGCTAATGCTTGTAGTATACCTGCTAGCTGTTAGCTAAAGGTAGTATAAAGTAAAAGAATATGAGAGCCAGTAAAATGAAGCATAAGGTAGTTTAGGTAAAATCAGTAATTCTAGAGCCAAAATGGTTGGATTCAAATCCTTGGCTCTACTATTTACTATTTGGTTAAGTTCTATATCTCTGTGTCTGTTTTCTCATTGATAAAATGGGGATAACAGTGCCTTTTCAAAGGGCTATTGTGATGGTTAGAGTTGGTAAGTGTTGAAGTCCTTAGAACAACGCCTGACACATAGCAAGACTTAGTTGTATTAATTATTGCTGTGATGACGTCAATTGGCACTCTCCATACTTCTGATGCAAAAACTGATCAATAAGACAGCTGAAATAAGTGAAATCTACTCTATAACAGCTAACTCCTCAGTGTGGCCAAACTTGAGAAAGAAAAAAACTCACAGTTTAAGTGAGCCGCTGATAAGACAGTGAGAAAAAAATCCTAAAGGACAAATAAAAAATATAGATTTTGTTAGGATATAGCTGCTGTGGCTTTCTTTCTATAAAGAACAATTTCAGAAACATAATTGAGCATCTATATGCAATGTATCTGTTTTCCTATTCAACTAAGGTCTACTCAGTAATGTGTTTAGCTGCTCAAAAATACACAGAAAAGAATATTTGAACAGAAAAACCTGACCTCATATTTTATAGTCAATTTTGGAATTAAAACACCTAAAATATCTTGATCAATAACAATATCTTGATAAAAAACAAAAGTATTCCATACCATTCTCAAAATTTATATGCCCTCCTTCAGTTTACTCAAGCTTACTTAATTCCTTTTCTATAATGCTTAAACAATAACTACAACCCCAGCTTCCTTATTAGCTTTTCTTTTCCTTTCTTATAGTAACCGCAATTATAATAAATATTTTAGAATACTTCATTCCAAACTTTTTTCTCTGCAAATCTACATACATGTTTAAATATTTATATTTATATGAAAACAGGATATTTCATATGCTGTTTTGTAATTTATATATTTTTCATTTAAAGGACTAGTAACTTCTTCATATTCAATAATCATTTCTACATCATTTTCCAAATGGCTGAAGAGTATTCCATTATATGGGACATACTATAAATTATTTGAGTCAGCTGCAATGTATATTTGGGTTGCTTCTAATCTCTATTATTATAAACAATTCTGAGAGGAAGATTCTTGCAGCTGTATCTTTGCAAAAATCCATTATCCAAATTTACTTTTCCCAGCACAACTTCCCTAACACTGAGTATTCTTATTGATGCATTTTTTTTCTTCATAATTTGTAAGGGCTTTTTACATATTAGAGATAATTATCCTATTTCATATTTTATAAAAATTTTTCCCAAGCTGTGGTTTGTCATCTAATTTTATTAATGGTCACTGGATGAACAGACATTTTTTTAGTTGAATCTCTTCTCTCTTTTCCTTTATGGTTTCTGACACTGGTGTCTTTGTATTCTAATGAGAGCATTTAATCCAATGCATTTATTTATTGTGAAACTTGATACGGTTGGTCTTATTTTTGTCCTCATACTTTTTATTACACATTCTTGCTGTTCTAATTTTTTCCCTATCATTAGTTATATTGTTTAAGTTTCCTTTGTCTCATTTTAAATTATAAACCTAATTTAAAGTGTGGCTCAGTTGGTTGAGTGCCATACCATGCACTGAAAAGTTGTGTTTGATTCCTGGTCAGGGCACATACCCAGGTTGCAGGTTCAGACCCTGGTGTGGGAGTCAACTGATTGATGTTTTTCTCTCACATCTATGTTTCTCTCTCTCTCTCTAAAATCAATAAAAACATATTTAAGCCTGGCTGGTGTGGCTCGGTGGTTGAGTGACCCACTTACCAAGAAATCACCGGTTTGATTTCCATGCAGGGCAAATGTCCAGGCTGTGGGCCCAATCCCCAGTGAGAGGCATGCAGGAGGCAGCCAATCAATGTTCTCTCTCATCGATGTCTCTATCTCTCTCCCTCTCCCTTCCTCTCTAAAATCAATTTAAAAAAAAGTTATATGACTTTTTCTTTTTGTAATTAAAACAAATACAATTTTATTAGAATTATTTTTGGTCCACATTATTATAGTTTTTAAATTATATTTGTTTTTTGGAAAATTTTTTCTAAAATTTATATTTATAAATTTAACAAACAGATTAACAGAAAGTGCTCAGGCATGTACCCTATGCTTTCCTGGTTTCACTGTTCACTATTGCTTATTTTATTCTCGACTTGTCTAATAAATTCACAATGAACAACAGCTTGGCTGTTCTAGCCTCTAGAGATTTCTCTACTGCCTTCTGGCCTTTAGTACTGCACAGGAGAAATCTGATGCAAACTTGATGTGTGTGTGTGTGTGTGTGTGTGTATTTTCTGTCAGGATGTATGATTTATGTTTGACATTCAGGAATTTCACTAGCATATATCTAGATGTGGGTCTTTTTTCTCCCTCATATTGAGTTTGTGCTCTATTGATCAGAATTTCTTTTGATCATTTTACTTTGGATTCTCTATCTTCTCTATTCACACTGAGGAATGAATTAGGCTTTTCTTGAGTTTCCTCTTATTTCCTATAGTGAGTTCATTTCATTTGGGGTCATCTCTGATTATGTTTTTAATCCATCAATTCTTCATAAATGTCTTCCTTTGGAAGATACCAATGATGCAGGTTAAACTTTAGTAGGCCTTAAGCCATCTTTCTATCCTTTACATTGTAAAATTCTGGAATTTCAACCAAATACTTTTATACAATAGTTAACAAATGAGGAGGCATTGTCAAGCAGAGTTCAGAAAGAGAAAATTCATCTTCTTCATTATGGCAAGAATATTATGATATGACTCATTAAGTTTTCATTATAAATTCTCTTTGCACATATAACTGGTACTTTGGCATTACAGAGATCTGAAGTGTGGTTATAAGGAAAAATACAGTAAAAATGGAAGTTTCTTGATCTCCTTAACTCATAAGAGATTAGGGCATATATAGTTATCCAGGGCTTCAGAAATCCTCTGTGAATGAGCAGAAAGTCCAGTAGAAGGGAAGATGAAAATGACCAAGGTTGGAGGACAGATCTGTCAGAGGGTTTGAGCTTTAAATAAGCCAAAGTTATCTACATAAAGTGGGAGGAGTAATGATTTAGAAGCAGCCATGACAAGTGAGAAAGAGGTTGATTGTAATCAACTTAATTCAGAGGTATATGAATAGTCAAGAAAGAGCAAACAGCAATCATTTGAGAGGGTTGCAGTGGAAACAATATTTTATGTGGAATGCCAGGTTTCAAACCAGATTTAAAACATGGATAGGCCCTGGCCAGTTTGGCTCAGCGGTTAGAGTGATGGCCTGTGGTCTGGAGAGACCCAGGTCCGGTTCCTGCTAAGGGCACGTACCTCGGTTGCAGTTTGTCCCCGGCCCTGATTGGGTCGTGTGGGTGGCGACCACTCGATGTGTCCCTTTCACGTCGATGTTTCTCTTTCTCTCTCTCCCTCCCACTCTATCTGAACAAAATATCAAAAAATGTCCTCGAGTGAGGATAAAAAACAAACAAACAAAAACAAAACATGGATGGGATTGGCTAAATAGTTCCAGCAGCCTGGGGCCAGAATGATTCTGCTTCCAAGTAAGTCCTCATGAAGAACTTCTGGAACAGTGGAAAGACTCTAAGCTTCTTCAAGAGTCAGTGGAACCCAGGTCTGAGTTGGCCCCAAGGGAACTGTGCTCTAATGGGGCCAACTATACTAGTTGGGCAGACTGGGAAAAGATCAATTAGTACCCAGAACCTTCAGCATGTAATTACAAAAACAAAACAAAACAAGACAATAGATCTTGGCAGATTTAGGGGAAAAGGTGCTGAAGTCGGCCACACTTAACCCTACCTTAAAAATTTATATTCACTGGGATTATTAATCCTCAAGGCCATTTTAGATAAGGAGTTTAACATACATTAGAGGCCACAATTAAGATGTTAAGCTGAATGAGCTATAAATTTAATTCACAGCTGATTATATAACCTTTAATGAATCATTCTTAACTGTTCTGTACTAAAATACTTAGTAATGCCTGGCCGGTGTGGCTCAGTGGTTGATTGTTGACCCACGCACCAAGAGGTCACTGGTTTGATTTCTGGTCAGGGCACATGCTGAGGTTGTGGGCCCAATCCCCAGTGGGGGGCATGCAGGAGGCGCCAATTGATATTCTCTCTAATCAATGTCTCTCTCTCATTGATGTTTCTCTCTCTCTCTCCCTCTCCCTTCCTCTCTCTTTAAAATCAATAAAGAAAAACTAGTTTAAAAATAAAATACTTAGTAAATGTCACGATAATGTCTGAGCTCCTTCTGTTATCACAGGCAAATAAGACTATACTTGTAAAAGTTCTTTGGAAGAAAGAAGTAAAAAAAAAAAAATGCTGCCCTGGCCAGTTTGGCTCAGCGGTTGGAGCGTCGGCCTGCGGTACAGAGAGACCTGGGTTCGGTTCCCACTAAGGGCATGTACCTAGGTTGCAGTTTGTCCCCGGCCCTGGTTGGTCGTGTGGGTGGCAACCACTCGATGTGTCCCTTTCACGTCGATGTTTCTGTCTCTCTCTCCTTCCCACTCTATCTGAACAAAAAATGGAAAAATGTCCTCGAGTGAGGATAAAAAAAAAATGCTATTAAATATAACTGCCAAACTAGAAAATCTTGCTAAAAAAATTATAATTGACAACAGAATGCAGAGAACAACAGTATAAAACTAAGACAAATTTATTATTTTTAAGACTTGGTAATATTGAAAAGTAAGTTTAAACTACTTTGAAATGAAATGATAGCTTCTATCTTTATGTTCCATATATTCTCTAGACTTGAGAATCATATTCAACATCACTAGTAGCCTAAGAAACACAAATTAAAACAATAATATACCATTTTCTCCTCCTCTGATAGGGCAGATTTTTTTTTTTAATCCTCACCAGAGGATGTGTTTCATTGATTTTTTTAGAGAGAGAGAAAGGAAGGGAGAGGAGAGAGAGAAACAGCGATGCGAGAAACATCAATTGGTTGCCTTCCATATGCACCCTGACTGGGGATCAAACCTGTAACCTAGGTATGTGCCCTGACCAGAATCAAACTGCAATCTTTTTGTGTATGGAACAACATTCCAACCAACTGGGCTACCCAGCCAGGGCTGATTGAGCACATGTTTTAAAGGTCGATTATTTAGTTAGTGTTGAGAGCACTCTTCAACACTGCTGGCAGTTGGATACTTTGGTACAATCTTTTAGAAGAGTAATTTGACAATATTTATCCAGAATTAAATGAATATATCCTTTAAATACACAAATGAATTTAGAATTTGACTTTCCCAAATACTCTTACGTGTATGGATATATTAAAGATGTTTACTGCCACTGTTTGCTTAAAAAAATGGGCAACAGCCCTGGCTGGTTTGGCTCAGTGGTTAGAGCGTCAGCCTGCGGTCCACAGAGACTCGGGTTCGGTTCCCGCTAAGAGCATGTACCTCGGTTGCAGTTTCTCCGCGGCCCTGGTTGGGTCATGCGGGTGGCAGCCACTCGATGTGTCCCTTTCATGTTGATGTTTCTCTCTCTCTCTCTCTCTTTCTCTCTCTCTCTCTCTCTCCCACTCTATCTTAACAAAAAAATGGAAAAAATGTTCTCGAATGAGGATTAAAAAAAAAAAAAGGGCAGTAATATAAATCTAAGTGTATTGGTAGAGAAGTGGCTGGGTCAATTAGTACATCCATACAATGGAATAAAAGCCACTAGAAAGAAAGATTTTTATGAGCTGATACACAGACACATTCACAAATTTTCCACAGTGGAAAAACATCAAGTTGTAAGTCAGTGTGTAGGACAGTAACCCTATTTTTATTCGTTTAAAAAGGCCCTTTAAAAATCACAATCTCTAACTGTTATATTATTTACATAAGAAGCACATACACCACACATTCATGTTCATGTTCTAGTTTGTTTTGATGTGAAATTTATCTCAACAGAAAGCCATGTCGTTTATTAAGCAAAAGGCTATAAAATACACTTCAATTACAAATAAAATTTAAAAAATGTTTGTGCTTTGTATCATGTCTTAGAGAAGTACAAATTAAAGGGAAATGATTCTTACTTCTTTTTTTCTTTTTTAGATACTTCTATAGTCCTCCTGGTCTTTAAAATTGTGACTAGAACCCCACAGACATTTATAATATGATGCAAAATGATGTCCAAAGTAACAATGTGCTAAAACTTCATGTGCTACAAGCAACTGAAATATTTTCTAATATACTTAAACACACACACACACACACACACCAAAACCAAAAATAATAAAAAACAAAGAAAGAACTAAAATGTACAGATTAAAAATGTGCTGTCTTTCTTGCATAAGACTATTCTGCCAGCAAAAACTATCAACAAGCAGCATCAAATCAGGCTTCATCGGTACACAACTGCTAAGTGTGTATATATTGTCATTTAACTATGCATGAATAGGTACATAAATTTGACATATTACTTATAACATCTCTTTAATTTCAAATTTTATTCAGCAAGCACATTAAGCAAAAGTGGCTAGCAGGGTTTTACAATACTTGTTGATTATACCTTCTGATGAACCATTCCATAGCATCCGTATCCTGATATATTAGAGCACCACTATACATAATCAGTGGCCAAAGCGACATGACTATCATTATATACAGTACAAAGTAAACATTCTTTTAGGTAGGCTGACAGATAGTTACAAATTGGCACACTGCCCCCAAAGCTTGACAACCTAGTTATATGCAGGATACTTACATCAGCATAGTGGCCTAACATATCACATCGGTCACATCGTTTTCTCCAGGAAGGTCTTCCATGACATCTGTGAGTAGAAGACACAGGCAAAGAACAGCCTAAGCAAAAGCGGGCTGGACAGGCATACTGGAGGTGCCCTCTCTCGGAGCAGAGGCAGCAGGGGCGAACTTTCTATGTGGCAGACAAACAGAAAATCTCTTTAGTAAAATGCTTCAGTCTTAAATAGTAGAAGGTTAATTTTTCTTTTTCTGTATAATTCCATAAAAAGTTATTTCCAATTTGAAACCCCAATGAAGGTAAAATCTGGAGCCTAATTATAAAATAAAACAAAATGTCTGAAATCAGAACTTGAACACAAGCTATCTGTATCCTGTGGTTGCCAAAAAGGCTTATTTGTCTGCATGCACTGTCAGCTGGCATCTATTTCTTATGCCTTGCCTTGTAGGAACGCTGGCAAAGTGGAACATGTTTAAGAGAAAGTAGGATGATGAGGATCTGGAACCTAAGTCAGGAAGGAGAGAAAGAGGCAGCTTTGCCGAGAGACGCAAAGACAGAAACGTGAGAGCTGTCTGAAAAATGCGAAATACTATCATTTGGAAGAGTAGATGATAGAAATGTTTGTTAAGGGTTAGTATGTGTCAGGGAACCTCTAAGAGTATTAGTTCTGTGTTGTTCCAAAGGTTGACGTATCTGTTTAATATCATTTACATCGATAAATATTTATGAATGCCTAAATTATAATGTTCTAACAGTGAAAATTATCCTATGGTAAAATACACTGTCTCATCAAGTAGGTTTGGAAGTAAAAGGAGTCTTAGGAATCATCTGATTCATTCTTCTCATTTTACAGACAAGAAAAGGGAGGCACAGAGTAAGAAATGATTTATGTCAAGTTATCCAATGACTGACGGGAAGCCGAAATGGATTTCAGGTTTTTCTGACTCTAAATTTATTGTTTTTTTCTCTATTACTACTCCTCTAGGCTATGACCTACACGAAAAATTAACAAGAAACCTAACACATATATTACCTAAGATTTGAATTCTAAGGTTATAAAGTTTCAATCCTAAGATTTTGATTTTAACAAGGTAGAAACAAACATTTCATATTTCACATACTTGTGGAAAGGGGCAGTTTTTTGACAAATGGCCACATTTGTCACAATTTCTACAGGTAACGTTTTTGTTTGCTGTATAGTATCGGTGGGTCCATCTTCCAGATGATCTATTATTACCTATCTGGGCCTATGGGAAAAAAGAAAATCAAGAGTTAAAAAAATATATATTTTATTCTATTCAAGAGAATTAACAGTCATAGTAGGTTCAATTTAGAACCCAGCAACATGGAACTTTGTGTTCTTAAAAGGAGTTAGAGCCCTTGCCGGAGTGCCTCAGTGGTTAGAGTGCCGGCCCATGGACCAAAGGGTTGCAGGTTCAACTCCCAGTCAAGGGCATGTATCTGGGTTGCAGGTTCAAACCCGGCCCCAGTTGGAGTTATGTGGATAACAACCAATCAATGTGTCTTTCTCACATGGATGTTTTTCTCTTTCTCTCTCTCCCCCAACCCCTCTCTTCCAATCTATCTAAAAATTGATGGAAAAATATCTGTGGGTGAGGATTAATAAAAAAAACAAACAAAACAGAAAACCCAAAAGGGGGTGCTATAAAGGCAACTCTACTATTTGCCTGCCCCCCCCCCCCCATTTTTTTACACTCTTCATATGGCTCCATTTCTTTTGTATCTTTCTCTACTTACAGTTCAGGTCTAGCAAAGGCAGTGATATACATCAGACATTCTGGTGGCATTCAGAGTCAAAGATATTGCTTAACTTCTATATCTGAACATACACCACATTTTTCTGAACGAGAAGCTTGCTTAAATTTTTAGTTAGGGAATGGTGTTTTTCAATGAATTTCTCTTTTATAAAGTTATCAAACCACATGGCTACTGAATACATTCCTTCTATTGAATAGCCTAGGGTTAACGCCTATAAACTGAATTATAATTTCTGAGAGAGAATGAGATTAATTTCCTTCCACCAGAGTCCTTTTAAAAAATACATTCTGCCTACAATGACCCATGCTAGCTGTGCCATATTCTAGCCAAAAGCCAGTATCTTGCAAGAAAATATTAGCGAAGCATATCATATGGATATCTAGAGAGGAATATATAAATGCCAAACGTGCTTTCATCTTGTTTGGCAGAATTCCATCTTTGAAAAAACTTTCATCTTTAACTTATTTTGCTGAATTGGCCACGTAGGCCTCAAGATGTCATAATATAATTATCTCTTAAAACTTCTCTTTTACCAACTTTTAAAATTATTCTCTTTTCTAGCCATCTGCCACAATTAAGACTAATAAACACCTGCCATATCCTAAATATAGCCTAACCATTTCCTTACACTGAAGAAGTAGTTATTTCCGGTGTTGATCTTTAATGGTATCAGGAAATACGAGTTAAGAGGACTCACCCCCCCCCCCACCCCTCCAGAGAAGAAACAGAAGGGATTGGGGACTAATTCATTACGGCAATTAATTGACTGACAATAATCAAGGCTGAACGATGCTTCTGAAAAATTCAATTACCCATATACTGAAATGAAATTTTTTCTTACAAGATACTCAGGCCATTTGCTATTTTTAAAGTTCATTAAGTTATAATGAAGTGAAAGAAAACTAGGAATCAAAAAAATGATTAATCTATTATTCATAACTTTAAAAATAATTTGATTTTACCTCAACGTCTTTGTCACTGATGAACCAGTTTACACCATCTTCTCCTACAAAATAAATAAAATACTACTCAATTTTGACACCTTTAAAATTCTTATAGATTGACAATAAATTATTCAATTTCTTAGTACTGAAATTGAGTCCCAAAGGTATAGTGAGAGATGTGAATACCTTAACCTCTTATCTTGGTTCCACTATTATTTGTGTGGCTCTGAACAAAATGCTTAACCTCAGTTTCCTTACCTATAAAATGGGAATAATAGTATTTGCCCTGTCTACTTAAACATAGAAATACTATGAGATATGTGAAAATGCTTTGAAAACCATCAAAATTATAAACAAATATAACAAAATCAGTAAAGGGACCAAAAACCTAACAGCAGAGGCAGAAAGAAATCTTTATATGAACTCCCCTTAATCTGACTAAGACAGAGCTTTGAGGGTCAGCAACCACAACCCTTCTCCACTCCCTACCAGGTCTCCTGTCAGGGAAGTCACCGACCTTGGTAACAAGGACATCCTCCCTCCCCCAATGTGTAAACAAGCATTATCAAAACCTTCAATCTTCTTTTTAAATATTCTTTATTGATTAAAAAAGTATTTTATTGATTTTTAGAGAAAGAGAAACATGGATGCTACAGCAGAACATCCATGGCTACCTCCTGCACAACCAACTACTGGGGATCGAGTCTGTGACCTGGGCATGTGCCCTGACCCGGAATGGAGCCACAACCAACCAACTGAACCACATGGCAAGGGCAAAACCATGTTCTAAAGCCCTAAATCCTCCCCTTTGTTAAGTTGGTATACAAACCTTTACCTTTGACTATTCAGTGAGTTACTCATTACTGAGTGCTCCCCTACTTTGTCTTTTCTTTTTTTTTTTTCTTTATTAATTTTTTGTAAGAGAGAGAGGGAGAGGGAGAGAGAGAGAAATATCGATGAGAGAGAATATCGACTGGCTGCCTCCTGCATGCCCCCCTGAGGATTGGGGCCACAACCTGGGCATGTACCCTGACTGAGAATTGAACCAGCGACCTCTTGGTGCATGGGTCGATGCTCAACCACTAAGCCACAGTGTCCGGGCTCTCTTTTCTCTTATTAAGCTCTTTATTGTCAATTAGCTTGCATCCCCCCACCCCCACCATTTTCTAAGCAGTTACAGGAAAGGTTTTTCATTCCAATATCATTATTAACTGCCTCCACTAGCTTCCCACTGTAGTTAACTTCCATTATAACATTTTTTAAAAATTGGACTTTGAACACTATCATCTCATTATTAAGGCTAGGGAATTCAGTACTGGTGTGTGTGTGTGTGTGTGTGTGTGTAACTAGCATCAGAAATAATGAAATAAAAAAGCAAAATAGAAGGCCAAATATCCTGAAACCATTGATCTAAAAATAAAACTAGAAACCTAGGGGTGTGGGGAGCCCTATGTTTTTCTTTTATCAGCTGTTTTCTTCTCTTTGCGCTCTCCTTGACAAAATAGCACATGGTTGCATTCCTTTGGTCCACCTATGGCCCAGGAGGAAGGGACATATGACTAATGCAGAAGCTAAGGCATCAACAAAGGACTGAAAGGTTTTTTTCTCCCCCCAAAGCAAAGTTAAGATTTCCTCCTTCCTCCTATCTACTCTTCTTCTCTATCTCAAAAACACAAATTGAGCTTGACTCTTTTCTTTGAAAGAAATTTTGAAGAGACATGAAGTAATCTACATTTTCCCAGGCCTACCAGGAGTAAGTGTCTAGAGATATATTTTAAAATAAAATACTTTTACTGAGAAAACCCAGGAGGCTGCTTTACAAAAAGACCAATCCATACGAGAGCAGAGATGCTGTGCTGATGATTATTTCCTTTGTAAAATTTGGAGGCTGCATCCATATATTGAGAGTGGAGAATACATTAAATAGCAGCAGCTCCCATTCCTTCATCATCACCATCCATGCTATTATTCTTCATTCAAAGGATTCATCTAAGAAGCAAGCTTTGCTGTAGCTTTCAAAGCTGCCTTTTGTATCTCAATGTCCTTCATCATTAAAATTCAAAATGACCGCTTAAACTCACTTTAATTATAAAACTGACTTCATATTGTCCTTAAAAAATGAAATTCAAAACCAGTGAAATGCAAAATAGCAACTGTTGCCACCCTCAATCCCTGATAAATCTACACACAACAGGGAACAGGGAAAAAAGGGGAGGTTTGAGAGAGGGCACTCCCTTAGATTGTTTTAACATTCCTGTGGAATTCACCAATATTCTGGGTTAAACACTAATTCCTTTTCAACAAGCTACAGTATATTCTTACTATAGAAAACCTGTCGACAAGTACACAAAATAGGTTTTAAATGCAGATTAAATGAGTTCTTAGTGGAAAACGAACAAGGATATAATCAGGAACACATAAATCAACTCTTGGTCCTACCCATGGTTCCAATTTTGGTTCCATCTTGGAAATGACAGCTGACTCCTGCCCTTGCTCTTTTATCTATCCTATTTGCCTAACTCCAAGTCCAAACTTAATGAGAGCTTTTGTCTAAGGGGCAAGTCATTAGAACTTCCAAAGGCAGCCAGTTGTCCACTGTGTAAAATTCCTGGCAGAAACCTAGGTTTCAGTTTTAAACCTATCTCTTATTTGCTGTGTGGCTCTGGCAGGTTATTTATCCTCTCTGGGTCTGTATAATAATGCATTGGACTAAACGGTATCCATGGTAACTTCTAGAACTAAATTTATGATTCTACCAGATTTTCATTCATTCTGGAATCAAATATATTGTCATTTAGTCTAGTTACTTACATCCTTCAGGTCTTTGCAAACGGCACAGGGTTATCTTGCTTTAAAGACAACTTTCTACAGGGCCCAGGATTACTCATCTTCCATGTATTTCCAATGCAATTGAATATAAAATAGGATTGCCCTAAAGATGCCTCCTATCAATTTTATCTGCTTCATAGCCTTGTTTTGCTAATATCAAGCCTGTGATTACTTTCAGACTTCGAACTTGTAATTAAAGCAAAGCAATAGCTGATAACTCTTTCTTTGCATTATATCAACTCAGTTTAACAAGCACTTATTGAAAGGTTACAATGAGCAAGGTGCTATAGTGCAAATAAAGGTGAATAAGAGCTTATAACCCAGTAAAACACAAAGAGACAAGTGAAAAAAGTAAGGAGTAAGAAAAGAATAAGAAAATACCATGCTAAGAGTAGAGAAAGAAGAGCTGTTTGAATTTAAGGGAGAAGGGAAAAAGTCACAGAAGGCTGTGCCATAAATGAAATGCTACTGAAGTATAATTTACATATTATAAAATATACCCATGTAAAAAAAAATACAGTAAAATGCTTTTTTTTTTTTTTTATCCTCACCTGAGGACATTTTTGCATCCATCTTCAGACAGAGAGGAAAGGAGAGAGGGAGGAAGAGAGAGAGAACATCAATGTGAGTGAGACACATCGACTAGCTGCCACCCACACGACCCCAACAGGGGCTGGGGATGAACTGCCACCACAGTACCTGTTCTTAGGGGGAACTGAACCCAGGACTCTCTGGTCCGCAGGCCGATGCTCTAACCACTGAGCCAAACCGGCCAGGGCCAATATGAGGCATTTTGACAAATGTATATATCTGTGTATCCACCACAAAACTCAAATGTAGAACACTTCCATCATCCAAAAACATTATCTTGTACATACTTGCAGTCAATCTCCTACCCCAGGCAACCAATGATTTGCTTTCTGTCATGATAGATTCATTTTGCCTGTTCTAGCACCACATAGAGGATGAGGCAAAAGTAGGTTTACAGCTGTGAGTACATGAAACATGAACTTTATTCTTGTATTAGTTATTAACTACTGTATTATTTTCCACACAAACAACTGTAAACTTACTTTTGCCCCACCCTGTATAAATATAATCATATACTATGTACCAGTTTGTGTCTGGCTTCTTTTACTTCTGAATATTTATGAGATTCAACCATGTTGTAGGGTAGTAGTAGTTTGTTCCTTTCTAATAGCTGAGCAGTATTGAATTGTGTGGATATAATAGTTTAGCTGTTCATCTCCTGATGAACATTTAGGCAGTTATAACTATTCTAGCAGAAATCTTCCTTTTAATTGACATAAGTTTCATTTATCTTTGGAAAATACCTAGGAGTAGAATTGCTAAATATGGTAAGCATATCTTGACCTTTATATGGAACTGGAAAATTTTTCCAAAGAGGTTGTGTCATAGTACATTCCCATTAGCAATGTATGAGAGTTCAAGTAGCTTCATAATCTCATCAATACTTGGAATTGTCAGGTCTTTTATTTTTTTTTCCCCCAAGGATATGTTTTTATTGATTTTTTTTTTCCAATCCTCACCCCAGGATTTTTTTACATTTATCTTCAGACAGAGTGGGAGGGAGGGAGAGAGAGAGAGAGAAAGAGAGACAGAGAGAGACACATGTGAGAGAGAGACACCGAATGGCTGCCACCCGCACGACCCCAACTGGGGTCAGAAACTAACCACACTGAGGTATGCGCCCTTGGCCAGAATTGAACCTGGGACTCCCCTGGTCTGCAGGTTGATGCTCTAACTGCTGAGCCAAACCGGCCAAGGTTTTATCGATTTTTTTTTTTTTTATCCTCACCCGAGGACATTTTTTCATTTTTTGTTCAGATAGAGTGGGGGGAGGGGTGAAACATCGACGTGAAAGGAACACATTGAGTGGCTGCCACCCGCACGACCCAACCAGGGCCGGGGACAAACTGCAACCGAGGTACATGCCCTTAGTGGGAACCAAACCCAGGTCTCTCTGGACCGCAGGCCGACGCTCTAACTGCTGAGCCAAATCGGCCAGGGCTATTGATTTTTTTTAGAGAGAGAAAGGGGGTAGAAGAGAGAAAGAGACAGACAGAGAGAGAAACACTGATTGGGCTGCATCTAGAACGAGCCCTGATCGGGATCGAATCCACAACCTAAGTATGTGTCCTGGCTGGGAATCAAACCTGCCACCTTTGCTGCATGAAATGACGCTCCAACCAAACCATCTGGCCAGAACTAGAATTGGCAGTCAGTCTTTTAAATTTTAGCTTTAAAATGGGTGTGAAATAGTATTGCATTAGGATTTTAATGGACATTACTCTGGTGACTAATGATGTTGAGCATCTTTTATGTACTTATTTGCGATTCATACATCTTCCAAAAACTGTTCAAGTTTTGGTCTATTTTTAAATTGGCTTATTCTTATCTTTTTATTGATTCCTGAGTTCTTTCTTTTATCAGACATGCGATCTGCAAATATTTTCTCCTGTGTGGCTTGTCTTTTCATTTATTTTTTAAACAGTATTATTAGGAAAGCAAAAGTTGTAATAAATTTGAAAAATCTTCCCTTGACAATTAATGTTTTATGTCCCAAAGAAATATGCCTATGCAAGGTTACAAGCACTTTCTGTGTTTTCTTCTAAACTTCTATAGTTTTAGCTTTTTATGTTTAGTTATTACCCATTTTTCCCCCATTTCATTTGCTGGAAAGATTATCCTTTCTTCATTAAATTACCTTAGCAACTTGTTGAAACTCAATTAACTACATACATGTGAGTCAAATTCTGGAAGTTCTACTAAGTTACACTGAGGTATATGTCTATCATTATACAGTATTACAGTCTTTATTACTAAAGGTTTATTTTAAAATTTTGAAATCGTCCTGGCTGGTGTGGCAGGTGGTTAGAGCATGGATGCAGGTTCAAGTACTGGTCAAGGGCATGTACCTGGGTTGCAGGTTCGTACCTGGCCCGGGTCAGGATCGTGTGGGAAGCAACCGATCAATGTGTCTCTCTCACATCGATGTGTTTTTTTTTTCCTCTCTCTCTCTCCCCACTTCTCCCTTCCACTCTATCTAAAAATCAATGGAAAAATATTCTCAGGTGAGAATTAACAAGAGTAAATAAATACAAATAAAAACCAATGAAAAAAATATCCTCGGGTAAGGATTAACAACAACAACAACAACAAAACTTGAAACCATGTAGAGTAAGCCTTCCAACTTTTTTGTTCTTTTTCAAGATTGCTTTGGCTATTCTAGACCCTTTTGATTTCTGTATAAATTTTAGAACAAATGTCAATTTCTACAAAAAGTCTGCTTGCATTTTGACTAATACTGTGCTATACCTATAGATCAGCTTAGAAAGATATTTTAACAATATCAAGTCTTCTAAAAGATGAATATGGTGGACTTCTTCATCTACTTTTGTCTCTTTCATTTTTTTAAGCAATGTTTTATAGGTTTTAGTGAACATGTCTTGCATATATTTTACTAAATTTATCCCTCAGTATTTCATGTTTCTTTGTTATTGCAAATGGCTTATTTTTAATTCCATTTTTCAATATTTGGTAACAAGTTTATAAAAATACAGTTGACTTTTGCTTACTCACCTTGCATCCTGCAAATTTCTCTCACTTTCTGTTAATATGGTGAATTAGTGATATTAAACCAACCTTGTATTCTAGGATTAAACACTTGGTTATGATGTAGTATTCCTTATAATATACCTTAGCCTGTAAACCGAGCGGGACGTATTTACACATCCTAGTGAAAGAGTTCGCACCCGTTATATGCTGCATAATTAAAAAGGGAATTCCCCGGTTCACAGGTTAGAATTCAATGCTTAGTATTTCATTAAGAATTTTTACATCTGAGTTCACGAAGGATATTGATTCATATTCTTCCTATAATGTCTTTGCCTGGTTTTGATATTGGGGTAAAACTGGCCTCAAAAAGAGTTGAGAAGCACTGGGAAGAACTTATATAGGACTGGTATGATTTCCTCCCTAAATAACTGCTAGAATTAATTCATCAGTAAGTAATCTAGGCTGTAGTTTTTCTTGTCTGTGGGCCAGGAATTTTACTCATAGAAAGGATTCAAAATAGTAATTCTATTTCTTTAGTAGATATGGAGCTATTTACATTTTCTATTTCTTCTTGGGTCAGTTTTGGTAATTTGTAACTTTCAAAGAGTTTGTCTATTACTTCTAAATTATCAAAATTATTTGCATAAAGTTGTCCATAATAGACTCTTATACATTTCTTTTTATTCTTAATTTGTACTTAAGCCCATCCAGTAGTAAATTATCTCAAATATTATATATTTCAGTTCTAGAAGTTCCATTTGGTTCTTTTTCATATCTTCAATTTCTCTGATTATATTTATGTTTTCCTTCACACCTCTGTGTATATTTATAACAACTGTATTAATTTTAAAGTCCTTGCCTGCGAATTTCATTATCTCTTAATAGGAGCACAAGTATATAATAAGTTAACAGAATATGGCTGGAATCAGAAGTCTTCTAGTATAAGATTTTAATAGAAAAGATGAAGGAGAACACTAGTAAAAGGGAAAGGCACAAACAACATAATGAAAGAAGTAAAAGAATATAGTAAACAGTATAGTTTGATTGGAAATAAGGGTGCAATAATTCCTTTACTAGAAATTTCCATAGCACTTTTTTATATAAGGAATATTGAGAAGTACTATTGCTTATAAGAAGCTTTTTACCTGAAACACATATGAAGACTTCATTAATATTAAACCTATTCTTCCAACTAAGAAGTTTTCCATGTCCCCTTTCATGTTAACTTAAAAACTCCTCTAGCACCCCGCCCGGTTTGGCTCAGCAGTTAGAGTGACAGCCTGCGGTCCAGAGAGACCCAGGTTCAGTTCCCACTAAGGGCGTGTACCTCGGTTGCAGTTTGTCCCAGGCCCTGGTTGGGGTTGTGTGGTGGCAACCACTTGATGTGTCTCTCTCACGTCTATGTTTCTCTCTCTCTCTTCCTCCCACTTTCCCTCCCGCTCTATCTGAAGATAAATGCAAAAATGTCCTCAGGTGAGGATAAAAAAAAAAAACTCCTGATTTCCTCCTGTGTGAACTCTCCAAGGAACAGTACAGCAAGACTCTTTCTATCAGAGTAGTAATGTTAAAAGCAGAGATAGTAAAACAGTATTACAGTCATCCCTTGCGATAGAGTGAAGCCGTGAAAGTTGAAGCACAAAGTGGCGAGGGACGACTGGGTATAAATAAAGAATCCAGTTCGTGGAAATTCATTTATCCCAGTAGAATCTGGAACTGATTAACTGCAATAGACAAGGGCCGACTGTATAGGGTGGTCTGTTAACACCAAGCAACAACCGGAATATTTAATAATCTTTCCTGAAATAACCTTTAAAACAAAAAAGCGAACCCAAAAGAAAAGTGAACCCATAAACTTGAACAATTTCTCCTATTTGTGGAACTATTCTGCTATCTTTCTCTTTCTTACTGCATGGTAATAAAGATAAACATCTTTCACATTTATATGGTGATTCAGAGTCTATAAATTGTTTTAAATACTTTATCCTCGGAACAATCCTGTATATTATGGTTACACAAATGTTCACTTTTCTGTATGTGCTACTTACAAAAAATGGCAACTGGTGCCTTCTGTGAAATTTAGTGCTAATATAGCTATTTACCCATAAGTCTGCATTCAGTTTTCAAAGGATCTAAAAAAAAGTCTGGGCAAGATTTTTTAGGATAAAAGCCACTTCATACTCTGCTTCAGATATTCTTAGTCTGCCTACATTCTGGTGGGTGGGAACAGCTGAAGATTATTTCTTTGCTGAAAGAGCAGTGATAGACGGTTAGAGAGCTAGTTCTCTCTCTACCTTTGGGATAATTTGACAGGAAATAGGAGTTAGTAAAATGTTTTCTCAAAGATTACAGAAGGACTCAGTTTAGCACATTCAGCTGGTCGTTTGCAGTACAGGTGCCAGGAACTAAGAATTGTTTCCTGAGCCCAATACCCTATAGCTCCTCCTCCTCCTTCTTCTTCTTCTTTTTAAAAATATTTTTCCTTTATTGATTTTAGAGAGAGGAAAGGAGAGGGAGAAAGAGATAGAAACATCAATGCAAGAGAACATTGGCTGGCCACCTCCTGCATGCTCCCCACTGGGGACTGGGCCCACAACCTGGGCATGTGCCCCAACTGGGAATCCAACTGGTGACCTCTTGGTGCATGGGTCGATGCTCAACCACTGAGCCACACCAGTTGGGCTATAGCTCCTTCTTACAAGGAATCCATAGCTGCCTTACATTTTCTAGATATCCTAATTTGTAACATCTAGAATTGTAAATGTCAATACATTTAGTGAGAAGGTATGTATTTTATGATTTCTCAGCACACAATGGACTAGAATTTAATATTCAGCAAATCAGATATTAAAAACTTATTTTACCACTACTCATTATTTAAGAATGTAAATGCAACTTTCCTCAAATTGTAAGATGTTTTCATTTAATATGGTGTCAAGTTAATTTCCAATAACTATTTACTGAATATCTCTCATGTAAAAGACAGTGTAGGAAACAGAAAAATGACTAAGACACAGTGTTTGTGATAGAATAATTTGTGCTATTGTTGGTTTAAAGAATCTAAAAAGCACTAAGTTATTTAGTTTACTAAATAACTACGATAATTTTATTTTTTAAAATAAAAGGATAATTTAATTAACAAAGTTTTAAAAAAAGACAAAATGTCCACTATCATTTGGAAAATAGGCTATTTAACAAGAATACTGAATATAGTCTAGCAATGAGCAATTAACTTATAATGATGACTATGTTGCCTGTCTTTCTTACAATATATGTCCTTTAGTAACTGTTTTCTTCCCAAATAATCTGTGAGTCTATCAATAGGGACTGGGAAAATCCCAGACACTGGTTGGTATATACATGCAATCACTAAGGCACCAAGATTGTGGGTCTTCTGGATGTCTAATCACTCATTTGCAGTACACAGTCCAAACTGACTCATGAGATGGCACTCTTTCATGCATCCAAATACAGTGAAATGGTCAAGAAAACAAAGAGAAAAGTAGAGAAGATCATGCATAAGCCTCCCACCAGATAACTTGAGGTTAAATAATTTGGCAGTTATAGCATAAAAGACACATTAATAATATGACATTTCTAAGTTTACTGCCCACAGTCCCTTTTTACATACCTAATATTTTAAACCAAAAGGTCCTGTAATTTAACACTCCCAGTTCTTTCCCTTCGCTGTACTTCAGCTCATTTTATTCCCTTAATCTCCAACACTGTTTCCTTCTTTGCCCAATTTTCCACCTCACCCATCCAATTTCCATGATTACAAATCTGAATATCTTTTAGGGCTCAGTTCCTCAGCAAATGGACAATAGTCAGTACTTTTGTCACTTGATCTCTGTGAGCATTTACAATTGTCTTAGCTGATGTAACAAAACACTCTTCCAGTTCTTATCTCCCTTGTAGGTTTCCTCTTCTTCCATTGTTTACTATCAAGTAACCAAATGTTCTACTCTTTGCTTTCCTTCTACTCATTCTACATTCTTTGCCCCAGGTTATGTCATACTGTGCCCACAGTGGAAACCAAATCTGTATTTCTAGGCCAAATCTTTTCTTGAGTTCCTGATCTATGGGACATCTGGATTAGATAATTTACAGATAATTCAAACTCATAATTACTAAAAACAAATGCTTCTCTCTGTTGCTTGCATTTCTCTCTTAAAAACAAACAATCCTACCTCTCCTCCTTCTATCTTAGTCTGTTTTCCATATCAAAAACCTCAACTCTTCCCTCTTACTTTTCATGTAATTTTTCACCACATTCTGAAAACTCTCTATCCATAACAACCTCAATGCTATTGTGTTGGCCCAGAGACATTTAATTTCTTAGCTAGAGTATTAAAATAGGTTCTATCTCTAGTACCACAACCCCTTTTCCATTTCACTGTTACTGAAGCAATATTTCTAAAATGGAAATATGAATACATTCTGCCCTGAATGGTCCCTCAATACCTACAGAATAATTGTGAAACTCTTCTGCAGGCCATATAACACCTTCCAGCTTTGGCCCTTATCTAATTCTATATCTTCATCTTCCTGGTCCCAATACTCCAGGTATACCTAATAACTTCCTCAATATATACTGCTGTTCTCTATAACTCTGTCTACGCATATATCCCCTGGAACACAAACCTAATTTCAACCATGGAACTAAGACTTGGATCTTCAAATACCTAATCACATGTTACCTCCTACATTGAAGTCTTCCCTGATAACCCTTCAAAAGCAGAGCTGATCACTGTCAACTCTATAACCTCTTGGACGTTAATCATGTAATTTCTATTTCTGTATCTTCCAAACACCAAAGCACAATTGTTTAGTTATCACAGGCACTCATGTTTACTGAATGAATTACTTAAATAACACTTTTTTGATTTCTCTCTGGTAGAAGTATTTTCTACCTCACATGAATGCAGGGAACAGAATGACAAACATCAGAGGGAAGGGGGTAGGGGGACAGGAAGGGATAAATCAAAGAACTTATATGAATAACCAATGGACACAGACAATAGTGTGGTGAAGGGAGGGGAGAAGGGGGGCAATGGAGGATAAAAGGAGAACATCTGTAATATTTTCAACAATAAAGATAAACTTAAAAAAATAAAAAATTAAAGGCATGTTATTTATGTCTTAGGCTAGCAAACACTTCTAAATCTTGTATTAAGAAGTATATTAATAAATATTTTCTTTCCTTCACTACATCATAATTTCTCTATGGACCGAGGCCTATCTGTTTTGTTTATCTATCCAGTTATAAGCACATCTTGCATACTTCAAATTACACTAGAAAAAAAATTTTTTTAAAAAAGGAAACATATTCATATGCACACTTGTATGAATAAACATTTTTCTAAACTGGTGTACATAAGTCAATTAGATAACTTAATGAATAGTCATTGTGTATATAAAAGTTCAATAAGACTTTTAAAACTTGAACTTTTAAAACTTGAAGTTTTAAGACTTAAAACTTGGAATTTCCGTAGTAAGCAACTCTAGGAACTAAAAAAACTTTAAAAATCAGTTACTGAATAACAGTTGGCAGACACAAGATGTACACCAAATATAAGATAACTGGATATTTACAGATAATCATGCCTGTTCCTAGCCAGTGTTAATGGGTTAAAGATCACAAAGATGAAGCTGTCATATTATTTATGTCATATCCTTTCCTGAGCCTACTTCTACTATACCAGATTTCCCCCTGGGATCTTCTCACTTCTAATAAGCAACAGAGCCAGCCACAAATGAAGTTACTATTCCCAACTTCATCAGCAGCATCTGTTATTTCAACGGAAACTTTTGAAATACACACAATGCCACATGCAAATCCCCTGTGGGTTGAGCCACTTTATTCAACTTGTATTCTTGTCAAACGGCTCTTTATTTCTGTCTTGGTTTTCTCTAATTTATAAATTTCCATTTAACATTGGCCACAAAACCATTTTAGTCGATAAAATTTTGTACTAGCAATAATTTAAATAAAGCAAATTTTAATAGAAGAATTTGCAAGTTAGTCATCAAACTGTTCATTTTATTTTAAATCACATTAAATTTACGAGAAACAATATATATTTTTAAATGTATGTAAACGATAAATGGAGATTTAGCTTTTCTTTTTTTAGAGGTAGAGGAGGAAGAAGAAAGAGGAAATAAACACAGGTGCTTAGCACAGGGTTATAGAGAGCTCTTGCAAAGTTATCAGTCATATAAAGGCTTTTGTGTATCACCAAATAGACAGACAAGACAGTTAGACTCAAACATACAGTTCTCTCTCAACTCTTATTCCCTGTCCCAAGGATGTAGTCAGTAAACCTGACTAATGTTTATTTAGAAATAAAAGACCCCTCAAATGAAACTAAGTAACAAGAATAAAAGGAAAAAAATATGAACAGAAACAATCAATTCAGTGGGATTATGGGAGTTGTTTTTTCTTTTTAAAGACAATATTTTAATAAACAAAGATGTTTCAAACTTTTCCCATCCCATCTGGAAGAAAAGTTCTCACTAAATGTACAATATCCAAAGTGTTACTGTTAAAAGCAGTTATTAGAAAAGAGAAAATAATACAAACATAAATGTTCACTTTTAGCTATTATTTAACCTCAAAGTCAGAATGAGCTTTATGTTCACAGATTTTAACTTTGAAGGAAGGCCTAATACATACTTGCTTTCTTCATGTTAAAAATTTTGAAATTAAGATACAATTCACATACCATAAAATTCACACTTTTAACACATACAATTCAATGTTTTTAGGATCTTCACAAGGTTGTGAAGCTCTTTAATTCCAGAATATTTTTATCACCCCCCAATAAGCCCTCAACACCAGTTAACAATTACTCCCCATTCTCCCTCTCTCCAGTCCCTGGGAATTACTAATCTACTTTCTGTCTCTATAGATTTGCTTACTCTGGACATTTTGTATAAATGAAACAAACAATATGTAGCCCTTTGTGATTGGTTTCTTCCACTTAGCAAAATGTGTCAGTATATCATCGCTTTATATGGCCAAGTAATAATCCATGGTGTGGATATTATTTTATCTATCCATGCATCATTTGATGAATATTTGGGTTATTTCCACTTTTTGATTATTAGGAATAATGTTACAATGAACATGTGTTTACAAATTTTTGTAGAAATGTATATTTTCACTTCTCAGGTGTACATGTAGAAGTGGACTTGCTGGATTATATGGTAACTCTGTTGTTTAACTTTTTGTCAAACAGCCAAACTGTTTTCCAAAGTGGCTGCACCATGTTTTTTCTTCTTTTAAAGATATCTACTATGGTGCCTGGTCCTCACCTCCACCCCCACCCCACTCCAAAAAGCAGTAAGAAAAATATATCATACAGACACTTGAAATATTTGGAAATATTTATAAAATGACAAGCACATGTAAAATACTTTTAAATTTCATGAAACAACTACTTCAAAACATAGGTTGTAGGTTTCTAGAGATGATTTAAAGGCTATATAAAAGTTGATATCTACCTGCTAATAAAAATACCAACTGGAAGCTATATTCTTTAGTCACCCTTCTATTTAGCACTTCCTTTCCTGAATTTTTTAATCTTTTTCTCTACCTATCATTAATTTTGTGTGCAAACACATGTGTTTTCTTCAATGTCTCATTCTCTGTTCTCCTCTCATAGGGAAATAAGTCACTCCAAAACAGTTTGCTTTTATTATCATTTATTTTGGCCAATTTTTCTTCAAACCACTCTCCAGACCTTAAAACCAAGTATGTCTAGGTTCACATTAATAACTGCTTATAGGATTTATAACAAATGTCTATATTACAGCTATTGCAAACATAACATTCAAAACAAAACTAATCTTTATAATCCCACTTGAAAGTTGCTCAAACACTTTCTTCCCTGTTGTTAGTTATTAATGGCTCAAAATGTACGTTTACTTTCATCTTAACCAAATACTTCACCCCCTTCATCCAATCAAGCCAAATGTTACAATTACAGTATGGTCCTTTGAAATGTCTTTCCAAGGTAATACTTCGGTTTCCTTCCAGTCACCAACATATGATCATCACCTTGAACCTAGAATTGTTGTAGTGTCCCTGTGCTTTCAACTTCATTTGCTACATACCAGCTAGATTTTCTATTTACATTCATAATTTCATATTTTATATTTATCAAAGTAATACATACACTAGGTTTTTAAAACTCTAGTAATACTAAAAATGTATATAAGAAATAAAGAACAGTTATTTCCTTCCTACTCTAGTTCTCAGTCCCTAGAGGCAAACACTTTCAATGCTTTAGCTGTATCTTTTGGTATTTATCTGCCTATATCTAAATAATGTTCATTATACTATATAAACATTAATATCTAAATTCCTAATAAAGGTAAAGAAGTATTAGTTTTCTTATAACATCCTATCTGAAATTCTCCTCCCTCTATCCCCCTTCTCAGGTTAATACTCAATTTATGAATATGCTGTAGTACACTGTTTTCCTTCTTACACAACTTTTTAATTTTCTTGCATTTATACCAGTCTAGTTGTTTCATTTACTTGGCATGAAAAGTCTATTTAATACTAGCACCTCATCTCTCTAAAAGACTAAGTTTTAGACTTCTGGTCAAGATGGCGGCGTAGGTAAACGCGGTATCGTGTCCTCCCACAACCACATCGAAGTTACAACTAAACTACAGAACAACCATCATTCAAAGCCGCCTGAAATCAAGCTGAATGGAAGTCCTACAACTACGGAATTAAAGCAGCAGCCACATCCAGACTGGTAGGAGGGGCAGAGGTGCAAGGGGCGGCGGCAGCGGCAGCGGCGCAACGGGCTGGTCCCACACCCAAGTGTGGCAAATAAAAATCAGGAGGATACCTCGGCTGGGAAGGTCCTTCCTGAGGACTGAGGGGTCGCCGTCCCACACCAGGTGCCCCGCTCAGGGTTCCAGTGCCAGGAAGAGAGTCCCCATAACTTCTGGCTGGAAAAACCAGCGGGAACTGAGGCTCAGGGAAGCTGACGCAGCTGGAGCCCCAGGCAGCTCCTTAAAGGGCCCGAGCACGGACTTATCGGACTCTCTCCCTATAAGTTTGGAGAGGAGGCAGCTCAAGGGGTGCCAGAGACATACAGGGAAGAACTGAGCTGTTTGGCATTGGAGTGAGGGCTGGAGAGGGGGCTTTCTCTGGGACAAACATGCTGTCAGAGGCCTTTGTTCCTTTGGTGAGCCCTTCCCTGGAGCGGCAGACAGAAGCTATATCTGGGACTCCAGCAACCTGGCTCACACTGGTAGCCCCGCCCTGGTGACTCCCTGAGGCCCCGCCCTGCCCCACCCAACTTTCAGGCCCACCCAAGCTGTTGCCACTTGCTAAACCATAGGATTGGCCTGTCTTGGATCCTGCTTCAGGTTTTTCCTAAATTCTTTCAAACGAGCAGCATCTGGTCTCAGCAAGCCCCATACCTCTCATTAAGTAATACACTGAAACAAACACAGGGAGGCAGCCAAAATGAGGAGACAAAGAAACAGGTCCCAAATGAAAGAACAGAACAAAACCCCAATAAAAGAACTAAGCGAAATGGAGATAAACAACCTAACAGATGCTGAGTTCAAAATACTGCTTATAAGGATGCTCAATGAACTTAGTGAGAACCTCAGTGAACTTAGTGAGGGCCTCAAGAACATAAAAAAGGACCAGTCAGGAATCATGGATGCACAGTTAGAATTGAAGGAGGCATTAACTGAAATAAAAAATAATTTACACAGCTTCAATAACAGAGTATGTAAATCCAAGGAGCAAACCATCGATTTGGAATATAAGGAAGCAAAAAAAAAAAATCCAAAAAAATGAGGATAGTGTAAGGAGCCTCTGGGACAACTTCAAGCGTGCAAACATTCGCATCTTGGGGGTGCCAGAAGGGGAAGAGAGAGAACAAGAAATCGAAAACCTGTTTGAAACAATAATGGTAGAAAACTTTCCCAACTTGGTGAAGGAAACAGACACACAAGTCCAGGAAGCACAGAGTCCCAAACAAGATGAATTCCAAGAGGCCCACACCAAGACACATCATCATCAAAATGCAAAAGGTTCAAGACAAAGAGAGAATCTTAAAAGCAGCAAGAGAAAGGCAGCTAGTTACCTACAAGGGAGTTCCCATTAGGCTGTCAGCTGATTTCTCAAAAGAAACTTTACAGGCCAGAAGGGAGTGGCAAGAAATATTCAGAGTGATGAAAAGCAAGAACCTACAACCAAGATTACTCTATCCTGCAAAGCTGTCATTTAGAATTGATGGCCATATAAAGACTTTCCCAGACAAGAAAAAGTTAAAGGAGTTCATCACCACCAAACCGTTATTATATGAAATGATGAAGGGTCTTTTTGAAGAAAAAGATAAAATATATGAACAAACAAAATGGCAATGAATACATATCTATCGACAATGGAATCTACAAACAAAATGAACAGGCAGAACAGAAACATTCTCACAGATACAGAGAACATTTTGTTGGTTGCCAGTTGGGAAGGGGGTTGGGGGAATGGGTGAAAAAGATGAAGAGATTAAGAAGTACAAATTCATTGCTAGACTGACAATCCTCAAAGGGAAAGGGGTTGGGGGGTGGGAAGAAATAAACCAAAGAACTTATATGCATAACCAATGGACACAGACAATAGTGTGGGAAAAGGCGGGAGGGGGGCGGGAGTGGGGAGGAGGGGGTCAATGGGGGGAAAATGTGGAACATATGTAATATATTTCACATTCAACAATAAAGATTTAAAAAAATAAAAATAAAAAACTAAGTTTTAGTCATTGTGATATCTCCAGTATGAAGGCAGTGCCTATGCATTATACATGCATTATACTAGTTATCATCATTAATCATTTCAGTCCAGTGGACCCTTTTAATAATTTAAGTCATTTTACAAATAATTTACAGAGGAATAAAGAGACGATTAAAAAAAAATTTTATTAGAAATCTAAATAAGTTAACATGACAAACCCAAATTATTATTTTATATATTTTCCGGTTTTGAAGCTAAAGATACCTGAAATGAACAATATCCCAGAATACAACTTACTGCTCAATTCTCATGTATGAACCTGGATAAGTGGTTTGCAAATACATATCCCAGATTTCAAATACATTTCTTCTTTGCTCCATAGTTCCAAACATTTTCACTTTTAGATTTATAAACATCAATTAGAATGATCAACCCACTAATTTTTTTCACTTCTGTATCATCTATTTCCTTCTAATTGCCCCTGCATAAACATCTGCCTTTGGCATTTGTCCACTTGAAAAAACTATGTCAAGTGAATTTTGGTACACAAATATCATGAAATATGAAAGAATACAGTCACACTTCCTTTTATCAAGCAGGATGGTCTGGATTCTTATCATAAAATATTAGTGGTAAAGAACCTCCTATTGAATGACTAACCAGATGAAGATAGCCTATGTTCTTTTTTATTGGGAAAAAAATATATATTTTTATTAATTAAAATTTTATTTTTGTTACAGATGTTTCTGCTTTCCCCCCCACTGATTCCCGCCTCCTCCCCTCCCCGCCCTGTCCCCAGCTTTGTTGTCCATGTCCATTATTCATGCACACATGCGTATAAGTTCTGTGGTTTATCTCTCCCCCACCACCTATGTCCTTTTTGTTCATGCTGTGCCTGGTTTGGCTCAGCGGTTGGAGCGCCAGCCTGTGGACCAGAGAGTCCCGGGGTCGGTTCTCACTAGGAGCACGTACCAAACACACACACACACACACACACACACACACACACACACACACACATCGTTCACGCATTCATTCTTGAGTTTGAGAAAATTCACCTATGACATTCTCTGAAATATCACAGTCTGAGACTTCGTTTAAAAGATTAAGTTCAGCCCTGGCCGGTTTGGTTCAGCGGTTAGAGCGTCGGCCTGCGGTCCTGAGAGACCCGGGTTTGGTTCCCGCTAAGGGCATGTACCTCGGTTGCAGTTTGTCCCCGGCCCTGGTCGGTTGTGCGGGTGGCAGCCACTCGATGTGTTCCTTTCACATCGATGTTTCTCTCTCTCTCTCTGTTCCTCTCTCTCCCTCCCACTCTACCTGAACAAAAAATGGAAAAATGTCCTCTGGTGAGGATAAAAAAAAAAAAAAAAAAAAAGATTAAGTTCAGCCCTGGCCGGGTAGCTCAGTTTGTTGGAGTGTTGTCCTGTACACCAAAAGGTTGTGGGCTCATACCCATCTGGGGAGCATACAGAAGGCAACCAATTGATGTGTCTCTCACATCGATATATTTCTCTCCCTTCCTTCCTTCGTCTCTGAAAATCAGTAAAAACATATCCTCTAGTGAATACATTTAAAAAAAAAAATCAAGTTCATCACATCATTAAAGTCTAGGTACTACTATCTGTCTTTTGCATTCATGTTCTGATTAATCTAGTAATTGTAAAATGTCTTCTGTCAATTTTCTTCTATTTGCCATTTTGGGTGGAAAATGAAAAATCCCAAATTCTCAACTTTGTTCAATGAAAGCTAAAAAAGATGGTGTTTCCAAATATTTCTAAATTTTTTTTGTCGTTTTTTTAAATTTAATTAGTTTATTTATTTTGTTACAGATGTTTCTCCCCCCCACCACTGATTTCCCCTACCCCTCCTTCCCCACCCTGTCCCCAGCTTTGTTGTCCATGTCCATTGTTCATGCGTACATGCATATAAGTTCTGTGGTTTGTCTCTCCCCCATCACCCCCTCTTCTGGGGATTGTCAGTCTGTACCCCACTTCCATGTCTCTGGGACTACCCCATTCCTCAGACTGTTATGTCCATTATATTCCACAAATAAGTGAGATCATATGATACTTGTCTTTCTCTGTTTGGCTTGTTTCGCTTAGGATAATACTTTCCAGGTCCCTCCATGTTGTCTCAAAGGATAAGAGATCTTTCTTTCTTACAGCTGCATAGTACTCCATTGTGTACATGTACCACTGCTTTTTAATCCATTTGTCTACTGATCCACTTGGGCTGTTTCCAGATCTTAGCTATTGTAAATAGTGCTGCTATGAACATGGGGGTATATATATTCTTTCTAATTGGTGTTTCAGCTTCTTAGGGTATATTCCTAGACGTGGGATCACTGGGTCAAATGGCAATGAGGTAACACCATATTGTTTTCTATAGTGGCTGCACCAGTCTGCATTCCCACCAGCAGTGTACTAGGGTCACCTTTTCTCCACACCCTCGCCAACACTTGTTGTTTGATGATTTGTTGATGGTGGCCATTCTGACAGGTGTGAGGTGATACCTCATTGTTGTTTTAATTTGCATCTCTCTGATGATTAGTGATGTTGAGCATTTCTTCATATGTCTCTTAACCACTTGTATGTCCTGTTTGGAGAGGTGTCTATTTAGTTCCTCTGCCCATTTTTTAAATTGGGTTCTTTGTCTTCCTTTTGTTGAGTTGTATGAGCACTCTATATATATTGGAAATTAACCCCTTATCTGATATATCATTGGCAATTATGCTCTCCCATACAGTGCGTTGCTTTTCCATTTTGATGATTGTAATCTTTTGCTGTGCAGAAGCTTTTGAGTTTGATATAGTCCCATGTGTTCATTTTCTCCTTTGTTTCTGCTGCCTTAGGTGATGTATCAGTGAAAATTCTGCTGTGTATGAAATTTTGTTGCCTACAGTTTATTCTAGGATTTTTATGGATTCATGAGTCACATTTAAGTCTTTTATTCATTTTGGGTTTATTCTTGTGTATTGTGTAAGTTAATGGTCTAGTTTCATTTTTTTTGCATGTAGCGGTCCAATTTTCCCAACACCATTTATTAAAGAGGCTGTCTTTACCCCACTGTATGCTCTTGCTACCTCTGTCAAATATTGATTGAGCATATTGCCTTGGGTCCGTATTTCTGGGTTCTCTGTTCTGTTCCACTGGTCTATATGCCTATTCTTGTGCCAGTACCAGGCTGTTTTGATTACAGTGGCTTTGAAGTATAACCTGAAATCTGGTAATGTGATCCCTCTTACTTTGTTCTTCTTTTTCAAGATTGTTGTGGCTATTTGAGGTCTTTTTTGGTTCCATATGAACTTTTGAAGTATTTGTTCTAGTTCTGTGAAGTATGTCGTTTATATTTTGATGGGGATTGCACTGAATCTATAGATTGCTTTGGGTAGTATGGACATTTTAATGATGTTAATTCTTCCAATCCATGAACAAGGTGTGTGCTTCCACTTTTTTATATCTTCCTCTATTTCTTTTTTCAATAACCTGTAGTTTTCTGCAAATAGGTCCTTTATTTCTTTGGTTAAGTTTATTCCTAGGTATCTTAATTTTTTGCCGCAATGGTATATGGGATTGTTTTCTTAGTTTCTCTTTCTTGGTGTATAAGAATGCCATCGATTTCTTGACGTTAATTTTGTATCCTGCTACTTTTCCAAATTCATTTATTAAGTCAAGTAAATTTTTGATGGAGTCTTTGGGGTTTTCTACATATAGTATCATGTCATCTGTGAATAGTAACAGTTTCACTTCCTCCTTTCCAATTTGGATCCCTTTTATTTTTTCTTCCTGTCTGATTGCTGTGACTAAGACTTCCAGTATTATGTTAAATAAGAGTGGCGAAAGTGGGCATCCTTGTCTTGTTCACTTTTCTACATTCTTAAAAGACAATGCAGCCCTGGCCTGTTTTGCTCAGTGGTTAGAGTGTTGGCCTTCGGTCCAGAGACCCAGGTTCAGCTCCTGCTAAGGGCAAGTACCTCGGCTGCAGTTTGTCCCCAGCCCGGGTTGTGTTGGGTTGTGTTGGTGCCAACCATTCAATGTGTCCCTTTTACGTCAATGTTTCTCTCTCTCTCTCTCCCTACCAGAACAAAAAAATGGAAAAATGGACTAAAAAAGAAAAAAGACAACACAATACTTTGCGTAACACAGTAAGAACACTTAAGGATGATGTAATAGTGATGAGTTATTTCACTATTACATCATTATTCCAGGCAATTCCATCCTTCTAGTTTCTTATTAGTTTTGTCTTTTTGTGTGTGTGTGTGTGTTTTTTGTTTTTTTTTTTTTTTAGCATAGTTGGGTATAATTGGTGAGTAATGACAAAATTATTCTTACCATGGTGACATGGTAAAATGTTTGAAAATATGGCAAAAATAAGGTTACCAGGATCTCCTGATGTATCTGAGATTTATAAAAGGATTCAATGAACCCACATAGTAATTATGAGCTAGAGTATGTGTTTTTTTTTTAATTTATTAAAAAAATTTTTTTTTCTTTATTGATTTTAGAGAGAAAGGAAGAGGGAGAGATAGAAACATTGAGAGAGAACATCAACTGACTGCCTCCTGCATGCTCCCCACAGGGAAATTGGCCCATAACCTAGGCATGTGCCCTGCCTGGGAATCAAACTGGTGACTTTTTGATGCATGGGTGGATGCTCAACCACTGAGCCACAACAGCTGGGCAAGTATGAGTTTTTTTCAAAATATGTTTTTATTGATTTTTTTTTTTTAGAAAGAGAGGAAGGGAGAGAGGGAGAGAGAAACATCAATGTGAGAGAGATACATCGATTGGCTGCCTCCTGCATGACCCTTACTGAGGATTGAGTGCACAACCCCGGCATGTGCCCTGACCAGAAATGGAACAGGGACCTCTTAGTCCATGGAATGACACTCATCCCACTGACCTACACCAGCCTGGCTAGAATGAGTTTTATTTTATTAAGAAAAGTACATTTTCTCACTGGCATTTTGGACACCTTTAAAAAAGCATAAAAACCATAAAATATAAATTCTTGGAAATAGAAATGCATAAAAAAGAAATTCAAACTAAAATTGGGTCTAATGAACCTGACAGTATACCATTTATTCAGTCATCAAATATGTGCTGAACTACTGCCATATCAGTGAACAAAATAGTGCTGCCCTCATAGAACTTATATTCTAGGAGAAGAAAAAGATAATAAACATAATAAATAAGTAAATGATGTATGTTTGATAGTGATACTTTGAATACAGCAAAAACGGAGCAGGGTAATGAAAATTGGGAATGTTGGATATGAGTTACAATTTTACATAGGATGAACAAAGTAGACCTCATTGACATTTAAGCAAACACTTAAAGGAGATCAGAGAATTAGCCAAGTACTTCTGGGTAAGAGCATCCCAGGTAGTAGGAACAACCAAAGCAAAGTCCTTAAGGCAGGAATAGCCCAGGTATGTTGGTTTGTTTGACAAATAGCAGGAGGACCAGTGTGGTAAGAGCAGAGCAAATGATGGGGAGGTGACATCAAAGAAGTACGGAGTACCAGTTTGTGAAGGGTGTTGTAGGACATAATTCTCCTTTATTCTGAGTGAAATGGGAAGGCAATGAAGGATGTTGAGCAGTTGAGTGATATAATTTGAATGACAATTTAAAGAATCTCTCTGTTGAGAATAAAAAATGGAGGGGAGGGGCAAGTACAGAACCAGGAAGACCAGTTATGGGGCTACTGTAAAAATTCAGTTGACAAAAGATGATACCTCTGACGAGGATGGTAGTAGCAGATGTGCTGAGAAGGATTTCTGAATATATCCTGAAGGTAGATCCAAGAAAATTTCCTGATGAATTGGATATGAATATAAGAGGAAACAGAGTCAAGGATGACTCCTAGGTTTACTGCAATCAAAAGCTGCAAATGAACATATTTTGGGGGAAAGATCAATTTAGTTTTGAATAAATGGATTTGTGACATCTAGCAGACATCCAAATGAAGACGTTGAGTAGGCTATTGGATATATTAGACAGATCTGAACTGGAAATGGACATTTGTCAATGTGGCATGAAGATGGTATTTAAATGAGACTGAGTGACAGTACCAAGGGATTGAGTGTAGACAAATAAGAGAAGAGGAACAAAGACTAATAAGGAGTAAGGAATGAGGTGGGAGAAAACTGGAGGGGGGAAGGGCAAGTGACCTAAAATCCAACTAGAGAAAATGTATCAAAGAAGAGGTATTATCAATTATGGGGAATGTCACTGATAAGTCAGGGTGAGATAAAGGCTGAAAACTGGTGCTTGGATTTATTAGCAAAGTCACTGGTGATCCTGATAAAAGAAGTATGGATGAAGTACTTCTGTGAAGCAAACAATTGCCTGAATTAAAGAGAACTGGAGGAGAGAATCTGGAGGCAGTAAATATAGACAAGTCTGAGCACTCTGACCATGAAAGAAATACTCATCATTTACAACTTGGTATCCAATACCTTAAAACTTCTAATATGGTACCAGCTGATTCAGTATGTGGAGGAGAATTTGGTTATCACATGGAACACAAGCCCCATAATCTACACAGGTTTCAATTTAGTCCAGAAAGACTACTAACGAAATTGTCCTTAATTCCAAAACACAAAAATTTACCAATGTATCTATGATAACTATTACTCAAAATTGAGAGTGCCAGAGAACAAGCAAGAAGTTATGAGGGATTAGAAGTTATTACATAAAACAGTGTTGAAAGGAAAACAAAAATCAAAAAACCCAGCCCAGTTGATGGTATATTTTTGTACAAATTTTCACCTTGACTTTTGAGGCAATTAATTTAAATGTGAAATACCTTCAGACAAGGAGAATATGCATAATACATAAAGACTGTTCTTTTTAGTCATTCACTTTTTTTTGTTGTTGTTCAGGTAGAGTGGGAGGGAGAGAGCGGAACAGAGAGAGAGAAAGAGAAACATCAATGTGAAAGGAACACATCGAGTGGCTGCCACCTTCACGACTGACCAGGGCCGGGGACAAACTGCAACCGAGGTACGTGCCCTTAGCGGGAACCGAACCCGGGTCTCTCAGGACCGCAGGTCGACGCTCTAACCGCTGAGCCAAACCGGCCAGGGCAAGACTGTTCTTTTTAAAACCCCCACTTATAGACCCTTTCAGAAGAAGAAATTCAAGATTATTTATAAAGAACATATAAGTCCGACTGGTGTGGCACAGTGATTGAGCGACGACTCATGCACCAAGAGGTCACGGGTCAGGGCACATGCCCAGATTGTGGGCCAAATCCCCAGTCAGGGGGCATGCTGGAGGTGACCAATCGATGTTCTCTCTCATTGATGTTTCTATCTCTCTCTCTCTCACCGTCCCCCCTCTCCTCTCTCAAAAAAAAAAAAATTGCTTTTCATCGCCACAGTATTATCATTTTATCATGTAGCACATGGCAATTACTAATGTGAAAAAAATTTGTTGAATTTCAAATTGCACCTTCCCACTTGTAATATAAGACTATATTCTCACATGGATATGAATAATGATATCATCTGCAGCGCAATGTTGGCCTTAGAAAATTTTGAACCTCAGTTTTATAAAAATAATGTTCCAACTTTCTAGTTGTGGTTAACTCTAGTCTACAAAGGGGCAGAAACCATTTCCATGTTACTCTCCAATGTATATCAACTTGCATGGTGTCTGGCACATAGCAGGTGCTCAACAGATATTACTTACTAAATAGATTTGGAAGAACCAAGTGATTTCCTAAAAGAGATGTTAAATGTTTTTATTGATGTTTAAAAATCAACTGCATCTATCCATGACATTAGTTAGCTCTTCCATTTACCTAAGTAACAACTAAAGAGTATTTGATCCCGTCACAGTTTGCTCAACCAGCAGGTTAAGTACAATTTTGGTTTTAAAAAATAACATCCAAAAGAACAATGTAGCCTTTTATAGGCCATATGGCATATTTGGACAGATCCACTCTCCTAAATCCTATTCTTAATTTACAGTGCTACAACCTATTTGCAGTAGGACCAATATTGAAAAATAAGAGAGAAAGGAGAAAAGACAAGGAACAGAAAAGAATGAGTGACAAAAAAAGTCAGGAAATAACAGGAGAAAAAAAAGAGAGAAATGACATTTTCAGCTTTACTGAGGTATAATTAACAAATAAGAGAGAAATTATTGTTATTATTAGTAGTAGTAGTATTAGTATTATTTTTAAATCTTTACCTGAGGACACTTTTGCATTTATCTTCAGATAGAGTGGGAAGGAGAGAGGGGGGAAGAGAGAGAGAGAAACATCTATGTGAGAGAGACACATCAAGTGGCTGCCACCCACATGACTCCAACTGGGGCTGGGGACAAACTACAACCAAGGTACATGCCCTTAGCGGGAACTAAACCCAGGACTCTCCGGTCTGCGGGCCGACGCTCTAACTGCTGAGCCAAACCAGCCAGGGCGAGAGAAATTATTTTTAAAATACCATCTCAGAATAAAAGAGAGGCAGTTTATTGTGCAAATAAATACCAGATATGAATTGAGACCTAGGTTCTTCTAAAACATACTGAATAATTTTATATTAATAACAATCTCTCTAGACTTCAAGTTTTCATTTGTGAGCATGAATCTAGCCCCTACATGATCTCTAAGATAAGTTCCTATTTTTTCCCTCAGGAACTAACTCAAATAATACTTGCTTTTTAAAAAATCTCTATACAGAGACCAATCATTCTATATTATTTTCTTTATGAATTCTAGTATCTTAAAAAATCTGTAAGTTCCTGGCCACACTAGAGAGAATACATTTAGGAAACATTTGATAATAAAACCTTCAAATAACAAAGGCTTTAAAAAAATTAAATCCTAAATTTGTAAACAGTAATATGAATTATCAACATATGTGAAATATTTGTTAGAAACGTAAACAGTTCATACCCCCTGGGAATACACACTAACCTCCACCTCAGAAAAAGACTATCTATAATCCCTATGCAGTATGCACTATTGAGGCCTACTAGGCAGGGTTAAAGCTGGATTTTCAACAAGGCTCACAAGTCCTGAGGTTAAATACACATGAATTAAGGATGTTTAATCCAACTTAAGATACCATCTTTTCATATTTAAAGCAGCTTCCCTTAAACAGGAAAAATACAAAATACATGAGTTGCCTTGACAGTAAAGCTCCTGCAGAGGTAATATAAAGGTCCATCTTTTTAACCATTTAAATTCCTACTGTGTTTACTCTCCTTTCCAACACATAGAATATGTCCTACAAGAACCAGAATATTTTATGGAGCAAAAAAAAGCTGTAAAAAAAAAAAAAAAAATTAACATATTAAAAACATTTAACAAATATATTGGTTAAATATAATTAGGACTAGCTACATAAAATGAGAAAAAGGTATAGGTTTTCTGGGTGTGTGCATAAACACACATAAATCTGTATACACATAGAAAAATAAAACAGTTAAACAGTTTCTACCTGTTTTTTTGTACTCCCTTTCAGATATTGTTCCCCTAGAGTCTTGGCCTCTGTTGCTGTCTAACTTGAATTCACAAAACTCAATGGCTCGTGGTTTTCAAAGCTTAGGGCTACGTTTGCAGAACAAAGTCGCTTTCTCTCTCTCTCTCTTTTTTTGGTGGGTACAAGTATAGGGACCACAGGAACAGTTAAATTCATGGCATGGCTGGTCTACCACACAGTCGGGGGAATTCTTTAAATAGAGCCTGTCACTCTCTTGGCCCATCAATGGGATTTCCTTCTCAAACTGCTGATTCGTTCAGGTACACAACAGAGGAAATTTCAGTTAACCTTTGTTTCACCCCAGGGAAAAATCTGTCTGAAAGTATAAAATGAATAGATTAAAAAAAAAAAAAAAAAAAAGGCAGCTCAGCCACAGGGCCATTCTCCCAGTGTTCACTGCAGCTTAAGTTAAACAGTAAAAAGGGACAGTGGAATGTTTCATTCCCAATGGAAAATTCAAGCACAATATATAGAACAATATATAGAATCTAATAGGTCACAGTTTATTTTAAGGACTAACCAAACAAACTGTCTTTTCTGTTTAATAAACTTAAAAATATTCTCCTTCTGATAATTTTGTAAGCGTCAGAATTGTTTTTCTCTAACATCACCATTACTACTATAGTCTGACTGAGGTGTCTATAACAAAATTGGTTCCTCAAATCTTGTTTAAAAGTAGTAAAATAGAAATATTTTCAAAATAAGCAAAATATTAAATAGTAATGGGGAGGGGTAAAGAGGAATAAATAAATCACAGCCCTGTTAATTTCTCCGTTATTCATCTTAAAATAAAACTTCACATGGGGAGAGACAAAATTAAAGAGCCCACTTTTCCATTATAGAGTTCTCTGTTTTCAAAGAAGGGAATATTTGGAGAGGCAATACTTAGATCTGAACATGTGATATCTTGGAATGAGAAATAAAAACAAGAAAAACAACTTAAAACTTGTTTCCTCTGAAATTAGGAAAATTTAGATTATACATATTTTTTTAAAGAATAATGATTATAAATTTTAGGATATGATGGATACACCTTGGCTACCTATTCTTTTCTCCTCCCAAATGATTTATGGAACAGAAAAAGCATTGTGCTATCAATACTTCGTATTATCATATTATAATTCCTATATATTGATTGCAAGCAGCTAGGACAGCTCTTTTTAAAAAAATCTTCACCCGAGGACATTTTTCCATTTATCTTCAGATAGACTGGGAGGGAGGGAGGGAGGAGGAGGGGGGAAGAGAAAGAGAGAGAGAGAGAAAGAGAAAGAGAGAGACAGAGAGAGAGATCAAAGGTAGAGAGATACATCAATTGGTTGCCTCCCAACCAGGGCCGGAGAGGAAATGTAACCGAGGTACTTGCCCTTGACTGGAATCGAACCCACGACTCTTTGGTCCACAGGTCAACACTCTAACTATTGAGCTAAACTGGCCAAGGTTAGGACAGCTCTTAAAATCAACAGTAAGATGCATTTTGCCTCTTGGACCAATGTCAGTTTCATTAAGAGAAAAAAATTATTCAAAGCCCTATTGCTTAAATTTTCTTACCAACTTTTTTTTAGAACTTTTTTTCTGTGGTAAAATACACATAGTGTAATATTTAGTATTATAACCATATTTAACTGTACACTCAGTGGCATTCATTCATATTGCTGTGCAACCATCACTATCATCCATCTCCAGAACTTTTTTCATCTTGCAAAACTGAAACTCTATACCTATTAAACAATATTTTACCAACTCTTGATGCAGAACTTGGAAGGTATGTTCTTGTTCTGACAAGGACTCAAAGTCCTGACAGTGTAGCTGATGCTAGCAGTATCACACTTTATTCAGAAGAGATTGGAAATGATGCTTATTACATAGCTTGCTCAAAAGGCTTAAGACAAAGAAGGCTTGGAAGTTGGAACCATGTGACCTTAAGAACCATACACCAGAATAGGGATAAAGTGTATGTCTTTATTTAAAAGCAGGGCTTTAAATGCAGAATATTCAAGAACATTTACCCATATTTGCATATTTTAATAACCAAAGGAAATCATAATTCAGCTCTTTTGTGACTAAGTTCTCTGGACATCCTTAGCCTACGAAATGGAACCTGCCAGGTAAATAGTTGGTTACTAGGGCCCAAGGTTATTAAATTATAATGTATATATGCTGAAGTTAGTGTATATATTCAAGCTTAAATATTTTCTTCCCTTGGCAAAGTTTAGTCCTCAAAAATAATTTCCATACTGTAAAATGCCATAACAAATAGTGCAAAATTAAGAATGGTTTTCAAAATGAGACTGATTAAGTACAATTACATGTGGCAAAAGGTATTTAAAGACCTGGGGAATATTTCTCAAAAATTTGTTTTCTGTACAAGCCTGACACCATACACAAAGTAAGAGACAGCCCCCCTCATCCCCCTAGATATTAAACTGATTCTAGTTATTGTCATCTACAGAAACAAAAATATATCTGCTCTGTTTCTTGTTTTTAGGACAGGATTTCTAATGAAAATTCCTCTAAAATGAACCCATCAAAACACTGAAACCAGATAAAATAATATGGAAAAATTATAATAAAAAAACACTAACACAGAAAGCATATGGGTTAAAATTGGCAGGAACCCAAAGACAAAATGACAAAAGATCCCCAAATTATCCATAGAGAAATTATCCATAGAGAAGATCAAATGAATAACAGAACCATATACAGAAGTAAAAACACTTTGAGCACTCTGGCTTATAAAGTTCAAATAAAGAAGTGATGAAAATTCAGGTGAGAACTCTAAACAGATTCCTGAGCTAGGTGGGATGAAATTGAAGGTGAATGAGATGGAAGCAGCTGGTGGCTGTAGCGTGAAGGGCGGTGCTATAGAGAAAGAGCTCAGCAAAAGGAAGAACCTGAAGGATTCCTATGAATATTCCACAAGACCATAAATACTTATGCCAAGTTCTTAATAATAACAAGAATACTAAAATGCTGACCTCATCACCCCAAAAGAAAAAATAATTTAAAATGGTTACAAATAAAATGCTTTATAACTCCATACTTTATCCTAAATATGGCAGAAGAAAAAGACTTGAGAAAACCTATGTAAAACTAAGGGGAAGGAATTTCAACTTTTTTATTCCTTTATAATAAAATGATGAAAAACAAGAGATGCTAGATAACCAATTACAACAGTTAGTTAATCAAGCAGTAATAAAACAAAATTTTAAAATACTTTTAATTTCCAAATACACCATGTGGATTTTTCAGAAATCTTTTTGATTTCTAATTTAATTCTACTCTAATCAGAAAATATACTTTGTAAGAATTCAATCTTTTGAAATTTATTGAAGCTTACTTTATAGCCCAGCATATGGTTTATCTTGCTGAATGTATGATAGAAAAAAATGGATATTCTGCAGTTATTAGTGTTCTATAAATGTCAATTAGGTTAAGGTGAATGATAGTATTATTCTGAAATATGTCCCTATTGATATTTTTGATCTGGTAATTCTATCACTTACTAAAAAAGAGGTAGGTATTAAAATCTCCAATTATAACTATGAACTTCTCTATTTCTTCCTTTAATCACACCAAATTTTGCTTTATCTATTTTGAAGGTTTGTTTTACTCTTGTGTGCCTTTCCAGATAACTTGATCCTTTAAGCTTTCTGAAATGCCCTCATTTATCTCTGGTACAGTACATTTTCTTTCTCTCTCTCTCTCTTTTTTTTTTATACAACGGGAAGGAGAGAGGGGGGGGAAGAGAGAAAGAAACATTGATGTGAGAGAGACACAACGACTGGTTGCCACCTGCATGACCCCAACCGGGGCTGGGGACAAACTGCAACGGAGGTACGTGCCCTAAGCGGGAACCGAACCCAGGCCTCTCTGGTCCGCGGGCCAATGCTCTAACTGCTGAGCCAAACTGGCCAGGGCTCTGGTACAGTACATTTTTACCAAAGGCGGCACAGCCTGCCTTGGCCAGTGTGGCTCAGGTGGTTGGAACGTCATCCCATACACTGAAAGGTCGCAGGTTCAACTTCTGATCAGGGCACATATGTGGGTTGCGGGTTCAATCTCTGGTTGGGGTGTGTATGGGAGGCAACCCATCGATAGTTCTCTCTTACATCAATGCTTCTCTCTCTCCCGCTCCCTTCCTCTCTCTCTCTCTCAAATCAATAAAAACATATCCTTTGATGAAAATTAAAAAAAACAACAAAAAAAGAGGTGGCACAGGCTGAGGTGTAGGTCATGTCAAAGGAGTAGCAGTATCACATTCTTAAGGAATTATAGTTGTCCTCCCCTTATCTGTAGGGGATATGTTCCAAGACCCCCAGTGGATACCTGAAACTGTGACTAGTATTGAATCACACACACACACACACACACACACACACACGTGTGTGTGTGTATATATATATTTTCCCCCCCTATATGTACATACCCATGATAAAGTTTAATTTATAAATTGGGCACAGTAAGAAATTAATAACAATAACCAATAACAAAGTAGAACAATTATAATAATATACTAGAATAAAAGGCAAATGTGGTTTCACTCCCTTTTTAAAAAAATTATTGACTGATTTTGAGGGAGAGGGAGGGAGGAGACAGAGAGAGAGAGATTTGTTGTTCCACTTATTTATGCAATCTTTGGTTGACTCTTGTACATTCCTTGACTGGAAATCGAGCCTGATTTTGGGGGACAATGCTCCAACCAGCTGAACTACCTGACCAGGGCTACTAAGTGACTAATGAGCAGGTAGCATATATAGTGTAGATACACTAGAAAAGGGATGATTCATGTCCTAGGTGTGACAAAGTGGGATGGCACAAGATTTCATAACACTACTCAGAACAGGTCGCAATTTAAAAATTATGAGTTGTTTATCCCTAGAATTTTCCACTTAATATTTTCAGACCCTGGTTAACCACAGTAACTGAAACTATAGAAAGTAAAACCACGGATAAGGCCAGTGGGGTGTTGATTACTGTACTTCTTTTTGTCTCAATGTCTACTTATCTGGTATTAGTATGACCACTCTAGTTTCCACGTGCTTACTCTTAGCATGTTTTATCTTTTCAATCCTTTTATTTACAAAATTTTTCTCACCTTTGGTTTTCATGAATTTCACTATAAGTCTTTTGAGTATGTACAGTTATATCTTTCACTAAATTTGGAAAGATCTCGCCCATATTCTTTTCTAGAATTTCCATTTAGTTCTTTTATAGTTTTGTTTCTCAACTGAGATTTCATGTGTATTATTTTATTATATGCATGAACACAGTTAAATTAACTACTTTATAATTCTAGTCTGATAATTCCAACATCTGGGTCATCCAGGGTGTGTCCACTGATCACTTTTTCTTTAGTATGCATCAAAATTTCCAGTTTCTTCACATGTATGATGATTTTGGATTGTATTCTGAAACTTGTGAATGATACTTTGTAGACTATGGATTGTTATGTTCCTTTAAAGAGTGTTTATGGCCCTGGCCAGTTTGGCTCAGCAGTTAGAGCATCAGCCCGCAGACCAGAGAGTCCCGGGTTCAATTTCGGTTGCAGTTTGTCCCCAGCCGTAGTTGGGGTAGTGTGGGTGGCAGCCAGTCAATGTGTCTCTCCCACATCGATGTTTCTTTCTCTCTCTTCCTCCCGCTGCTCTGAGGATAAATGCAAAAATGTCCTCGGGTGAGGATAAAAAAAAAATTAATTAAAAATAAATAAATAAATAGTGTTTATGTTTTATTCAAAAATCAATACTTTGGAAAATACAGCCATCTCTCGTTTATCATGGTTAATTCGTTCCAGACTCTAGCGGTTGCACCTGGTGTTGAAGGATTCCTGGGGTGTTCGAATACACAGGCCTACAGTCCATACGTACAGTAATTTTAATTTTAATTGTAATTCAGGGGTGTATAATTGACTCAGACAACCGAGCACACACTGTATCATTTTCACGGTCTTGATCAACTTTTTAATGAACACATTTGAAAAAACCGTGATAGAGTGAAGCTGTGAAAGTCGAAGTGCGAAGTGGCGAGGGATGACTGTACTTATATGCATAATTTGGGCTTCGTCCTCTGTGGACTCCCCTTTGCTTTCCAGCTGCAGTAGTAGCCTCTCTTTTCTGCTTTCCAAAGCCAATAAGACTGAACATTTCTGAGTTCTAGCTATCCCCACGCTATACCAATTAGTGACTGCCCTTAGGTAAAGAGCTGTAAAAACAGAAAACTCATCCAATAATGTTCCTTTATTCCAAGTGTTGAATCCCTAACAGTTTCTATCTGCTTTTGGTTGGGTTCTAATACCTTCAGAGGTTGTTTTAAGTTTTTAAGTATTAAAATATGCTTTAAAGTGATATATGTGTGTACAGTTATAGTATAGTATTTTGTCCAGAATATAACTGTCTGTGGGAAGGTTGGTCCATTATGAATATTTCTGCTACTACCAGAAGCAGAACTCTGAGACTGCTTTTTTACCAAGGAATCATAACCTTAAAAAAAATCTTCTTCCACTCTTCTTTCTAAGCTCCATTCAGGCAAAGATTGAGTCTATACTATTCACTGCTCTGTCCCTTTCTCCTAGCATAGGCTTGATACATAAGAAGTAGTCTATAAATATTTCTTGAATAAATTAATGAATGATGGAAAAGGGCAAAATGAAAATCATCAGTAAGCATCAGAATGCTCTAAGAAAGGGTAGGTACTTTGAACTGAAGTGATAAGCAATTTCTCATTTAAGAAACCTTGCTTTGTCCTGGCAGGGTTAGAGCACCATCCCAATATTCCAAGGTTGCGGGTTTGATCCCCCAGTCAGGGCTCAGAATCAACCAATGACTACATAAATATGTGGAATAACAAATTGATATTTCTCTCTCTCTCTCTCTCCCTTCCTCTCTAAAATCAATTTAGAGAGAGAGAGAGAGAAAGAAAGAGAGAGAGAGAGAGAGAGAGAGAGAAACCTTGCTTTCTTCTTAGAGGCAGCAAGATATATACTCTTAGTTTCAAAATATGATGCATTATGTATAGGTTTTAAGTTGCTTTTAACTATTTTCTGGATAAGAAACCCCAATCATAAGTTTTATTTTTCAAAGACCCCAGATTTAGTATAATCCTTTCCATTAAAAAAAAGTTATATTTTAGTTCTCTGGGTAAATTAATTATGATTTACTATTTTAGTCTACCTTCTAAATTCCTGGTATAATTATACGAGATTCTAATTTTCAAGACAATCATTTGCAAATAGCTCATGAATGCTACCCAATTTCCCAAAAGACAGTATGAAAATGAGCACCCTAAATGATGGGGAAGGCTATTAGCATATACTGAGGGACTGGTAGGTGAAAAGTTCTATAATAAATGCTTTATCTCATTTAATCTTCTCAATTACCCTATGGCACGGATATTATTACCAATTATTTACAGATAAGTAAACTAAAGCTCAAAGCTGGCCAAGGTCACACAGTATGTAAGTGGTAGATCATGAATTCAAATTTGGTACCTTTTGACTACATTGAAATCAAGCACTTCTGTTCATCAAAAAACAAAACAAAACACCTTATTAAATAGAGAGTAGCCCTGGCCGATTTTGCTCAGTGGTTAGAGTATTGGCCTACGGTCCAGAGAGACCCGGGTTTGGTTCCCGCTAAGGGCATGTACCTCAGTTGCAATCTGCCCCCAGCCCTGGTTGGGTCGTGTGGGTGGCTGCCACTCGATGTGTCCCTTTCACGTCGATGTTTCTCTCTCTCTCTCCCTCCCACTCTATCTGGACAAAATATGGAAAAATGTCCTCAGGTGAGGATTAAAATAAATAAATAATAATAAATAAACTAATTAATTAATAATAGAGAGTAAAAAGGCAAAAACCATAGAGTAGGAGGAGATATTTTCCCAACATTTAAAGGATTCATGTCCAGAAGATATAATCCTCTAAAAGTGATTAAGACAAACAACTAACAAAAGACTTAAAATAGGCCCTTCATAAAAGAGGATATCTAAATGACCAATAAACATCAAATATGAAAGGTACCTGATGTCACCTAGTTATCAAGTAAATACATATTAAAGCCACAATAAAATCTACTGCTCACCTACCAAAATAGACAGAATTAAGAACACTTAGTCAAGTGTTGGTAAGGATGTGGACAATGGGAACTCTCATACACTGTTGTTAGAATGTACACTGATACACTTTGGAAAAAGAATTTGTCATTAACTACTGAAGTGCAGGATATGCATACCATAACACAAAGCAATTCTAGTCTTAGCTATATACCTGAAAGAAATGCAAAATATAACATTAAGATAGTGTGATGAAGGCCTGGGTGGAGCAGGGGCTGGGAGGAGGCGGGTAAAGGGGGGAAATTGGGGAACACCTATAATACTGTAACAATAAAAAATAAGAACAATATTTTTAGCACTAGTCAAAATTGCCATTTATAGTATAATGAATAAACTCTGGTATAGTAATACAATAAGTATCCTTAATCAATTAAAAAACAAAATGAGCCCTGGCTGGTTTGGCTCAGCGGTTAGAGTGTTGGCCTGTGGTCCAGAGACCCAGGTTCGGTTCCTGCTAAGGGCATGTACCTTTGTTGCAGTTTGTCCCCGGCCCTGGTTGGGTCGTGTGGGTGGCAGCCACTCGATGTGTACCTTTCATGTCGATGTTTCTCCCTCTCTTTCTCTCTTCCTCTCTCTCCCTCCTGCTCTATCTGAACAAAAAATAAAAATATCTCCTCAGGTGAGGATAAAAAAAAAGATCCAAAGTTCCATAATGTTTTATAAAGGAAGACAGACACAAACAAAAATATATATCCTGTACAAATCCATGAATATAAACCTCAAAAGTGGGTAAATCTAGATAATAGTTTAGGGCATATACCAGTGATAAAATTGTAAAGAAAATTAATGAAAATTTGCTCACAAAAGAAGGTCAAGGTTATGACCAGGGAGGGGCATACTGAGGCTTCACTGTGCCAGTAATATCTGTATTTCACTAGGTGATGATTATGTGAATTGTCTGCTGTATACCCATTCATCAAAGTAGCTGTTAAATTTGAGAAGAACACGATGATGAAGTTTGTCCCACCAGAAATCAATAATTAGTATAAAGTGCTAATACTTAACACAGTGGGTCCAGGTGCATGAACACACAGGTAGCCCAAGGAAAGACCTGCATTCATAAACCTGATATATGACATAGGTACCACTATTCCATAAGAAAAGGATGGTTCATCAATACTGGTACTGGGATAATAAGAAAAAACATTAGAACTCATTTCTCACTACATACACACACAAAAAATATTTCAAGTTCAAGGATTACAGTTCTAAATATGGTAAGCAAAACATTTAAAATTATATAAGGAAATACATAATATATTTTAAAATCTCAGAGATGGGAAAAAACTTAAAGACACAAACTGTCAAGGAAATGATTGGTAAAATAACATTAGAATTTAAAACTTTCAAATATCAAAAGACATTAAGAAATTAGTATAGTCAGGAGTTTAGATAAAATTGTCAACATAAATTTATAAGCCCTGGCCGGGTTGTTCAGTTGGTTCAGATGATTAGAGAGTAGTCCCAATACACCTAGGTTGTGGGTTCGAACCTCCATCAGGGCACACAAAAGCAGCAAACAATGAATGCATAAATAAATGGAACAAATCAATGTTTCTCTCTCCTCCTTCCTTTCTCTCTCTAAAAATCAATTTAAAAAATTTATGAAGTTGACAGCTGTACTATAGTTACATGACAGAATATCTCTAATGTCAGGAAATACACACGGAAGCATCTAGGGGTTAAAAGAAAGGTATGATGTATGTAACTTAATCTCAAATGGTTCAAAACTGTGTATTTGCATATATACATATAGAGAGGGTGTGAGCTAACACACACTGAATAATAAAGCAAATGAAGTAAAATGTAAATAATAAGTGAATCTGGATAAAGGGTATACAGATATTCTTTGTACTATTTTTATTTTTATTTTTTTACTATTTGTAAATCTGTAATTACTTCCAAATAAAAAGGTTTTTAAAAAGTCACAGACTGGGAGGAAATGTTGTTAATACATATAACCAACTAAGGGTTCATATCCAGGAGATATAAAATAGTCCCAAAAATCATTAAGGAAAAAAAAGATAAATAGCAAATAGAATAAATGGGCAAAAGATATGATAAGGCAATTAACAGCAAAAGATGGAAGATTGATGCAAGAGCCAATAAACATGAAATGAGGTCCAGTCTCACCAGTAATCAGTGAAAACAGCAAAGTAAATGAGATACAAATACAAAAAAGAAAATTTTGACAATATCAAATACTGACTAGGACATATGTGAAGAGAACTAATACAATCATGCCTGCAGATGCTTTGCAAAATCTAGTAAAGCTAGATTACCCTACTACCCAGTAGTTCTATTTCTAGCTACGTACTCTAAGATCAGAGGTCAGTGAACTTTTTCTTAAAAGGCCAGATTATAAACATTTTAGGTTTGTGGGTCATAAGGTCACTCAACTAGTCAATCTACCACTGTAGTCTGAAAGCAGTCACAGACAGTACACACACCAATGGGCATAGCTGTTTCATTGAAGCTTTACTTACAAAAATTTGCAACTGGCTTGTGGGTCAGTTTGCCAACCCCTGCTTTAAAGAAACCCTCATCATGTGCACCAGGAGGCATGCATAAAAATATCCATAGCAGCTTTATTTGGAAATTTTAAAAATTCCAACAATCAAACTAATTCATCAATAAGAGATAAAGATATTAGTGATATAGTAATACAATAGAATTGAAAATGAATGAACTAGAGCTACAAATAAATATCAATATGAATTGATCTTACAAATGTAATGCTGACTAAAGAGAAGTTCAGAAATATAAAGGACATTGCCAATTATATAAAGTTTGAATATACACAAAGTAATACTATACATACGTAAGTATACAAAAGTATAAGGAATATATGGGCAAAGATAAACTATATTGTTAAAGAGGTTAAAAAAACAAAAGCAAGGATGTGACTACTGTTAATATCACAGTAATGGGCATACCTATGGGGGAGGGGAGAGATGAAGAATTGTGGAGAACGACATCTTCAGGGGTACAATCTCTTTCTTGAGCTGGGTAATAGCTCAACACACTGGTTATTCATCTTTGGGATTTCAGCTTAAATATTACCCATGAAAACCTTCCTTAGCCTCCATACTTGGTTGGGGTCTCCATTATACATTATCAAAGCACTGTTTTATTTTTCTTTTAAGGCAGTTGGGTTCATTTTATATTCCCAGATTAGCACACAGTAGTACTCAATACATTTGTTGAAATACAAAATGAATAGGGTACTCAAGATGACGCCAAAATTAACTATAGAATTCCATGGTTAAGAGCACAGGATCAGCCCTCTGAAACATTAGAAATTCTATTAACTTTCTGATGTGAGAAGGACAGGACTTAGGAAGGCATTCATGAGTTCTGAAGTTTACTACTTTCTGTTTTTTTCTTTCTTTTTATTAAATGTATTGGGGTGACATTGGTTAACAAAATTATTCTGGTTTCAGGTGTACAATTCTATAATACATCATCTATTGTATGTTCACTACCCAAAGTCAGTCTCCTTCCATCATCATTTATCCCCTTTACCCTCTGCTACCCTCCTAACCCCCTCCCTTTCCCTCTGGTAATCACCATACTGTTGTGTCTATGAGTTTTTGTTGTTTTTAGATTAATCCCTTTATCTTTTTCACTCAGCCCTACGACCCCCTCCCCCCTCATAGCTATCAGTCTATTTTCTATATCTCTGAGTCTGTTTCTATTTGTTTTTGTTTATTTTGTTCATTAGATTCCACATACAAGTGAAATCATGCTATTTTTTTCTTTCTCTGACTGGCTTATTTCACTTAGCACAATACTCTCCAGGTCCATCTGTGCTGTTGCAAAAGGAAAGGTTTCCTTCTATTTTATGACAAAGTAGTACTCCATTATATAAATGTAACTCAGCTTTTTATCTACTCATCTACTGATGGGCACTTGGGCAGTTTCCAAATCTTGGCTATTGCAAATAATGCTGCAATGAACACAGGGCTGCATAGATTCTTTCAAATCAGTGTTTCAAGTTTCTTTGGATACATTACCAGAAGTGGAATCGCTGTGTCATAAGGCAGTTCCATTTTTAACATGGAAACTCTGTACTATTTCCCACAGTGGCTGCACCAATCTGCATTCCCTATAACAGTGCATGAGGGTATCCATTTCTCCACATTCTCGCTGACATTTGTTTGATGATTTATTGGTGATAGCCATTATGACAGGTGTGAGTAGATATCTCATGGTGGTTTTAATTTGCATTTCACCAATGATTAGTGACACTGAGTATCTTTTCATGTATGTTCTCTTTGGAGACATGTCTATTCAGGTCCTTTGCCCATTTTTTAATTGGAGTGTTTGGGTTTTTTTTGTTGTGTTTTGCATTCATCCTGAGAGAGAGTGGGAGGGAGAGAGGGAAGAAGAGAGAGAGAGTGGGAGGGAGAGAGGGAAGAAGAGAGAGAGAGAGAAACATCAACGTGAGAGAGACACATCAAGTAGTTGCCACCCACATGACCCCAACCAGAGCCGGGGACAAACTGCAACTGAAGTACGTGCCCCCAGCAGAACCAAACCCAGGACTCTCCGGTCCGCAGGCCGACCCTCTAAGCACTGAGCCAAACTGGCCGGGGCTGGAGTGTTTTTTTTTTTACTGTTGAGTTGTATACGTTCTTTATAAATTTTGGATATTAACCCCTTATCAGATGTATCATTGGCAAATATCTCCCATTCAGTGTTTGACTTTTCATTTTTTTGGTTTCCTTTGCAGTGCAAAACCTTTTTAGTTTGATGTAGTTTTATCTATTTTTTATTTTGTTTCCCTTGCCCTACTTTCTGTTTCTTTGCAAATAAATATTGGATAGATCTGGAACTTATGTATACCTTTTTGACCAGGTAGAGAAATGTGGTTAGTAAGTAAACTCTCATTATTTTATAATAGTCGCTTGTTTTAAGAGCACTTTAGAGATACCAAGGACTTTTACAAAACCCTCACAAAGAGTTTCCTATGTATTAGTCTCTGTTCTAAGCACTATGGGAATAAAAAGTCTAAAAACACAGTTCCTGCTCTGAGGAACTTACAATTAAGTTAAGGTACAAGTTAACACAAACAAAAGAATAAGGACAAAACCAGTATGTGAAAAAAAGTTAAATAAATGGTACTACCCTGTAACAGATGCTAACAGGGTTCAGAGAAGGAAAGACTTAGGTTGATGTGATCAAAGAAGAAATCAAGAAGATGCAATTTGATGACTAGGAATTATAAAGATCAAAAAGATTTCCAGCCCTGGCCGGTTTGGCTCAGCGGTTAGAGCGTCGACCTGCGGTCCTGAGAGACCTGGGTTCGGTTCCCGCTAAGGGCGCGTGCCTCGGATGCAGTTTGTCCCCGGCCCTGGTCGGTCGTGCGGGTGGCAGCCGCTCGATGTGTTCCTTTCACGTCGATGTTTCTCTCTCTCTCTCTCTGTTCCTCTCTCTCTCCCTCCCACTCTACCTGAACAAAAAAATGGGAAAATGTCCCCGGGTGAGGATAAAAAAAAAAAAAAAAGTGAAAATGCTAAGACAAAGAGTGGTTAAAGTGTCATCCCCATATGCCAAGGTTGTGGGTTCAAACCCCAAGCAGGACACATACAAGATAACCAATAACTGAATAAATGGGTAGAACAACAAATCGATATTTCTCCACCCCCCCCATCAATAATAAACAAAAATAAAATCTATGAATTATTTCTGAAATTTTCCATTTAATATTTTCAGACCACAGCTAACCACAGGTAACTAAAATCATAAAGCAAAACCACAGATAAGGGCGGGTGCATGGGGGTGACTGTAATAGGAAAGATAATCTACCCACCTCATACTTAAAGTTTTCTAATTCTATTATTTGGAATCCATAAATTCTCTAAGATGGTAAATTTAGCTTACTCAATGTTAATCATAATTTTGGGAAAATAGTTTCTAATATATGCTTTACCTAACAATTGTTAATCTGTGGCTTTGTACTTTTTTCTGCCAATCTATAATTAAATCGTATGATAACACTGATTTTATTTCACTATAATAAAGGTGTATTCTGATAAGACCTTCCCCCCAAAGTTCTTAAATATGATAATAAAACTTTACATACTAGGCATTTGCATTTGGGAAGGTCACGCCTATTTTCTTAGGTGAACTGTATAAATGAAATAGGTTAGATAATTTTAGTTTAAAAAAGGAATTAAAGTTTTATTTTTACCATACTGGAATAGACAGTACAGTTCCTACTCTCTTCTTCCAGTCTAACCTTAAGAAATAAATATAGCATTATGGCAGGATCTTGAGGAAGAGGTAGGATTTCAATATACAGGGATCTGGGGAGGATATGAAGGAAGAGAAAGATGGATACCCCAGAAAGAGCCTGATTTGAGAATGGGAAAGAGGCAGCAAAGTATGGAGGACTGAATCATTCAGTAAAGAGTGCTACGGCATACAGGTTGGGAAAAATAGAGTAGGGCCAGATCTCTGAAGGGTTTAAATTCTGAACAGGCTATGCTTAATTTTACAGGCAATGGGAAGCCACTAAAGATCTTTGAAAAAGAAAAGGCTGTGATGAGATCTCTATTTTAGGAAGATCAGTCCAACAGTAATGTGTAAAGAACCAAAGGAAAGAGAGCTAAGCGGCAAAGACGACAGATTATTATAATAGTGTAGGTGGACTAAGACATACATAATGGTTTTGTGGTGTTTTTTTTTTATCCTCACCCGAGGACATTTTTCCATATTTTGTTCAGGTAGAGCGGGAGGGAGAGAGAGGAAGTGAGACAGAGAGAGAAACATTGATGTGAAAGGGACACATCGAGTGGCTGCCATCCACACGACACCAGGGCTGGGGACAAACTGCAACCAAGGTACGCGCCCTTAGCGGAAACCGAACCCGGGTCCTGGAAACCGAACCTGGGTCTCTCAGGACCGCAGGCTGATGCTCTAACCACTGAGCCAAGCCGGCCAGGGCTACATAATGGTTTTAACCACTAGGGTAGCATGGGGAAGGAAAAAGATGAAGAGCATTATCTAAGTAGAATCAAGATTATTTGGCCTTTTCCAGAGAAACATATACAAGATTTAGATAATACCATTTTAATCAAAACCACTCAAAATCTGAAGATGGTAAAAAAGAAAAAACACACAAACAAGTCACATCTAGAAACAACTGACTGAATTGAATTGGGGATAGGGGGAATGAGGAATTTTCTAATGCCTTCTATGCACTGATCCTAGGAAGTACAGATTTTAGTCCTGTAAGGTAGTCATGTGATTCAAATTGGACTCTACTTACCTTTTTATAAACTGAAGGCATGAAAAAGAGGGCAAATGTAAAAAGATTCAGTCCCACACAGTAAAAAAGGAGTCGTGTGATTCTTGATCCTGCCTGTTGAAATACTCCTTTCTGAAGAATATTAATTATCTAGGGAAGAGATTCATAATTGCTAAATGGATAGCTGCAGTTCTTTACCAGGAGGAAGAACATCTGTTTTTTTCTCCTGATGGGATACAGGTTTCCTAGGCTACCAAATGTATCCTATACCCTGCACTGTCACACACATACATAAATTCCGAAAAACAAATTCAAATGCAGAAATACACAGATCAAAGCTTGTTTTGTCACAAGTTGACTACTAAATATTAGGAGAGCCTCGTCTTGTATCTCAAACATGAGGCTTTTAACGTCTCTTTTCACAAGCAATTTCTTCTTCTCTGATGAGAGTTCAAGTCTAACTGCAATGAAGAGGTATAGAGAAAGCATACTGAAAGGTTCCTCAAGCAATAGAAAGTGAGACAAAGATCTAGTTGGCTACTTGAAATTTATGGTGTTAGCTTGCATCTTTATGAGGAAACATATCCAAACACTGTCATTTGAATCTTAGGTGAAAAATTCATAAAATAAAGACTGATATATGAAATGTCTACTTTTCTACTCTTTGACAGTCTGGAGGTAAGATTTAATGAGAAAAAAAATATTTAAATATGTAAATCCTGTTTTGATCTGCATGCTACATAAAATAGAAAATACAGTGAGTTACATTAAAGTTATACAATTCACTGCCTTCCACACACACAAATAAGTGAAAAATCTTTATTATTGCACAGTTTTGACAGAGAAATGTAATTAAGTAATAAGAAGAAGAAAAATTAAGTCTTCCATTAAGTCTAGTTTAGCATGGGCTATAATAACATTTTCCCTTTGGTAATGTGGATTAAATTGTTTAGTGTGCATTTTTACTTTGTAAGTAACACTATTTACATTTGTGCACCATTTAAAAGCTTATCAAATGCTGCCCTAGCCGGTGTTGTATGTGGTTAGAGCATCAGTCCTTGCACCAGAGGGTTGCAGGTTTGATCCCCAGCCCTGCAGGAGGCAACCAATCTATGTGTCTCTCTCTTTCCCTTTCCCTTTCCCTTCCTCTCTCTCTAAAAATCAATGGAAAAAAATATCCTTGGGTGAAGATTAACCAAAAAGAGAGAGAGAGAGAGAGAGAGAGAGAGAGAGATTATCAAATGTTCTTAAAACTCTTTTTTATCTTCACAAGCATCCATCATGGGAATCAATACTTCCATTTTATAAAGAAGGAAACTAGACAAGTTTGTCATACAAATAGTGACATAGCAGGAGCTCAAAACCAAGTGTTAAAACCTTTAAATAACATCATCAGTGACAGGCAGAGAGGCTTGAGAAGTTTTAAGATTTTATATGAGAAAGTAATACATTGAATTAAAGAACCCTGTTCACTTATTTATCCATGGTCACTAAATTCAGGTCAGGTCTTAGCTATTCATAAATCTTTACTAAGAAAAAACAGACTGGGTAGGGGGTAAAGTGGCACATGATCTGCTCCTGTTGTGAATAATTACCTCCCACAATTTTGATTTTATTTTCAATATTTACTATTTTACTTTTTAAAAATAGTTTTAAAATATTGATTAGGGTCTTAAACTTTTTCAGATCTGAACTCATTGGTTGGGTTTTTTGTTCTTACTTGAAAATGAAAATAAATTGTAGTTAATGATGGAAGGAATCTTCAAGTACCCAAATTAGTCTTTGCACCTATAAACTTCTCCAAATGTATATTTATAATACACATTAAATTGGCGAACTAATAAAATTGTCTGTAAAGTAAAATGACTAATAAATGAAAAGGTTTAGAGATTTCTACCTCTAGTCTTTTTATGTCAACTATAGGATTTTTAGGAAATTATATATTACTATCTTTCCTTAATAAACAATGACATATACTGAATTACTAAAATATATATGAACCTTAGAAATTAAAAAAAAAAGTCTTATACATATCTTCAATAGACATATTAACTAGTAAGTAGCAAGCTACAAATTTAACTGGGAAATATAACCAAAGCCAGAGGGTTTTTTTTTTTTTCCCTTTTCCTTTTTAAAATACAAGAGTACATAGAATGATCTCTTGGTAAATCAAGAAAAAAGGCAGGTATAAACTGCTATGTTTTAACAGAGAAGTAAAATTCTAAAATGTATTCTTTTCAGTATTCTGGCTTTATAGTTCCAGTGAGCACCAAAGTTGATGCTAATCCCACAGGTTCACAAGGCCAAAGTGTAAAATAAGTAAAAATGGGTTTATAAGAAATAAGACACAAAAAATTTAGAAATGAAAACTAGAAACAGAAGCACTGATTTTAATAATAATGATTAACTCACCTTTAATGTAAAATTATTAACTAGAGCAGGGAAATTTTGAGGCCTATTTTAAAGAAAATATATAAGAAATATCTTCCATGAAAAGAACATCTTGGTTAATTCACTTATTTAAATAGTTTTGAAAATCATTTTTCCCCAGGGAGGGATGAACATACACTAAGAAATGTCTTCAAAGTAAATCATAAGAATTTGGTAAACAAAGGAATAGTACAGATTGTACTTATTAAGACTGAAGTAATGGGCAAAAATCTCAGGTGGGAAGAAGGCCTACAAGAACATGTGAGACACAGAAGATGGCTCCATCTTTTCTGTCAACAATGTCTTTTTTAAAAAACTCAAAGTAAGAAGCTACATTGCACAGTCACATAATTGGATAATGTTGGTATCAAAGACACAATTAAAACATCTATTTATTTGGCAGAAAGTGATTTTTCTTAGAACCCACTGGGAGTTCTAGATGGCGCAGATGACCAGGAGAGGGCAGCTCACCACTGCAGCTGTGAGTAAAGATGCGAATTCCTTTCATTTGCCATCAAGGGGAGACTCTATCTTACTTAAACATTCCATAATCAAATATGAAGAAGTAAAGATACTGCCATTAAAAATTCTAAACATATAAAGTATAACAGTCCTTACAACAAGTAGTCAGTGAGAAGGATTTCTGAGATGCAAATTGGAGCTCATAAAATAAGATGAGGCTACCGTTCCTGACCCTCTCAGATGAACAGAATACATAGAGATGGCAATTATACTCATAATGGCTAATAATGTAGATTTACTATATTTTTATACACCAATGCAATTTTTATAAATAACTACGTTCTTACAATTTATCTAAATTTTCAGATATCTAGACTTTTACCAATATAAATTCACAAAAACACAATGAATATAATTAAATGTAGTATCTCATATATGAAAGAATTTGAAAAAAATTACCTCCTTGTACTAATAGTACTTTCTCTTGGATAACACATATCTTTGAAATAGGTTGTTTACAATCTGCAGGTTACTAATGTAAACTTGAAGATCTGTATTGTCAAAAAAAGGATCACAATGATCATTTAGATCTGCCCCAGTTTCAATCAAAAGTAGGATAAACAGCTGAAACTTTTCTAATGTTAGAAGACTGTATAAACTGGTGTAGTTCTACTCAAAGAGTATGGAAATGAAATAATTTAAGCACACAGAGCATGGTAATTTCTTTATCAAGAGTTATAGCCCTCATTTATTTTAAAAAAACCTACAAAAACTCTGGTTTTTATTATCGGAAGAAAAGTATACTATAAGTCTTTTTGTTTTTAATCCTCACCTGAGGACATGCTTATATTGATTTCAGTGATAGTTAAGGAAGAGGGAAAGAGAAAGAAACATCAATGTGAGAGTGAAACAACGACCAGTTACCTCCCATTTGCATCCTGACCAGGAGTCGAACCCACAACCTAGGTATACCTGGCAATACTCACAGGCTTAGAAAGAGAATTAAAGATTGTCAAATTTGATGAAAAAGAACAGTATTTTCATATGAAGCGTTGGATGAACCAATTCTTAATAAGAAATACAATTTTAAAGTTAATTTTCCTTATTATAATTGAAGATGTAGCAATAGAATGCATAACCAGTCATTTTGAATTATATACATCATGAAGCCACTCTGGCTTCCTGTACAGCTTCCACAAATTGTAAGAAATGGCAGAGAAAATATTTAAATGCCATTGTATAAATCTGTACTTAAAATTATATTCACACAAAACTGATTCATATAAAGTTATATATTTTTAGAAAAATTGTTCTATAAAAGTCATGTTTATATTCTGAAATAAATTGTCAGCAATTTATCATGTTGTCAAAGCTTAGCTTATAAAGTTTTTAACAGCTCTAGTTATAATGGCATCATCAGAAAGAATCATAAAATTAAAAATTGTCAAAAAATTATTTACAATCTGACATTTGCCAGGAGTGACCAACATTATTTTCAATTATACCCATTAACAAAGAAGTTGCTAGCCCTGGCCAGTGTGATGCAGTTGGTTGGACATTGTATGCACTGAAAGGTTCCTGGTTCAATTCCCAGTCAGGGCACATGCTGGGGTTGTGGGCTTGATCCCTGGTAGGGGGTGTGTAGGAGGCAGCCAATGGATGTCTCGCTCTCATGTTAATGTTCCTCTCTCTTTCCCTTCCTCTCTCTCTTAAAAAATCAATTAAAAAATCTTAAAAAAAAAAGTTCTGAAAGTATAAGTTTTGATCTAAGAAATGACAGAAAAGCAAACCAGAAAAATCAAATGATGAATCAAGATGTCACATTGATCAAGTATTACAATTTTTAGTTTCGACAAAAAATCATAACCCCCCAAACATTATTTTTTTTGTAGTTTTTAGCTTTATGTTGTTACTCATACAATGCTATTACCTCTATTATGGTTTATAAGAACGTGTTTTTAAAGGAAAAAGTATTAAATGTTAATGCCTTTAAATGCACTTTCTTCCTGCTTTTTAAACAAGGACCCTGCATTTTCATTTTGTACGAAGTCTCACAAAATAGGTAACCAGCTCTGCCCTATGGAGGCTAATCCAATAGTTCTCAACGCTTGGCTGTTGTTTTGCAAAACTCTTCTGTTTCTAGAGGGCAACCTTAAACAGATATCTATGTTCCTCCTTACCTGTTTTGTCTTGACTATATCTCTAGTCACCTTTCTCTATTCTACCTTCTATGCTGTGATTCCCAAACCTGTAATCCTGATCTTATAAACCAGGATTTTACCCTTTTTGTATTTTTTTCCCCAATCCCCCCAATTTGTTACCCTCAGAATATTGAGCAATAATTTCCTTTTATTCCCCAAATTCAATCAATCATTGTCTTATCAGATCTCCTTTGAGTTGACTCTCAATTCTGTAACTTAATCCCATATTCACTGTGATCATCCTAGACAAAGTCCTTCCTCCTAAGCTACTGCGAAGAGAAATCTTACCTCATGGTATCTTTATCATCTGAACCTCATAATCTCCTCAAAGACCAGTAGAGCAGGTTCTGATGTAAAAACCATCCTATTTTGCAACTAAAGAAATTGAGGAACAGAGAAGTAAAGCATACTGGTCAAAGTCATAATGAAAGCAATTTGCTCAAGCTATTGAGAGGGGGTCTGATCAGATAACAACCTTCATTACATCATGATATATGGTCTTCTGAATACTCTAATTTGCAATAAAACTGTCATCAGATTAATTTCTCATCCAAGACCTTTTATACCTAACTACTGCCTAGAAGATAAGTAAAGCTCCTAAGCTTAAAAATTTAGGACCATCAACCAAACCTTCTCGAATTAGATTTTAATCTATACTTGAAACTTCTATCTCCTACTATTCCAATACTACTCTATACTTCAGTCTTTCATCTGCTTGCTAACCTAACAAATTTCTGTCCATGCCTTAATGTCCAACTCAGTCAAATGACACCTCCCTCAGGATCTCTTTCTTGATTTTTCCCATCAAGAAACAGTCTCTTGTTACTTTAACTTTCTACTGCATACTCTACACCCTAACTTTGAAGGGAGGTTTCATAAATACTCATTTCTATAGCACCATGAGATTTAGCAATGAATCAATATCTCTTTTACCCTTTAGGACACAGCTAGTCTCACCATTCATTCAAACATTTATTACCTACCATGTGCTGGTACCATACTAAATGTTGTGGAAACATATATATGAAGCCCAATGGCTCCAGATAAAGATGCAGGACTAACACATGCATACATAGCTGCTCCTTCTCCAAACCCTACTAAAAATGACAGTAAAAGGGTTATGTCCACCAAATTCCCCTTCCTACTCTTTGTAAGTATCTTATCTGCACCTTAGCAAATGACTAAAAGTTTATTTTCTGGAGGTAGTAAGTAAAAATGAAGGTGTCTGATCAGGGCAGGGATAACTGAAACAAAAAGATTAAGTGAACATATACTCAATGGATTCGCAGACCCCACCCCCCACCACCAGCACTCTCCCCCAACTTGGCTTAGAAAGAACACTGTCAACCAGGCATTTACTCTTGAGGAAGATGTTCCAGTATTTTTTCTCTTTTCCAAGAATTCTAACTAGACTAAAAGTAAGTTCTAAATATGTTCACATAAAGGGTTTTCCCAGAAAAAGAAATCAGCTAAATTTCCCTAGGTGACAGTTATACTGACAAACACCCAACACAAGCTCTGGACATTCAATCTGTTAAGTTTCCCACTTTTTTTTTTTAATTCCTCACCCAAGGACATTTTTCTGTTTATCAACAGATAGTAGAGTGAGAGGGAAGGAGAGAACGAGGGAGGGAGAAGGGGAGGGGAGGGGGAGGAACACTGGTGTGAGAGAAACACATAGATTGGTTGCCTCCCACATAACCTCGAACAGGGTACATGACCCGTGAATCAAACCCGTGACTCTTTGGTCTGCGGACCAATGCTCTACCACTGAGCCAAACCAGCCAGATCAAGTTTCCCACTTTTAATCATGAGCAAACAACTAAGAATTATCAAATATTTGATAGACACCTGAAATGAAAGCGAAGGCCAAAAGAAACAAAAAAACAGAAAAGGCAACTTGAAAGAAACATACTATTTAGAAATAAGAAAAACTAAAACAAAATTATAAAGAATATTCTCCAACATAAAATATTGTATCCATAAGTTTCAAGTCTCCCAAGTTGTTTTTTTAACTTAGTTTTCTATATACTTATCACTAAATCAACCCAAACCCTTTTTCATTAAATTTTCTCCCAAAACACAGACACAAACACATACTTTAAAGAACAGATAATGGAGAGACAGACAAGCAGACACATAAACATAACCACTTGTCCTTGGAAAATAAAAAACACAACAACAAAAAGAACAACTTCAATAGATGTATGGGAAAATAAAGTTGAGGAGCTCTTCCCACAAAGCAGAGCAAAAGTAAGAAAATTAGAGCACCAATTCAGGAGGTCCAATATATGAAAAACAGGTATTCTAGAAAGAAAGAATAAAAAAAAGGAGGGGAGGACATCATCCAAAAAATAATTAAGAGTCCTGGCCAGCGTGGCTCAGTTGATTGGGCAATGTCCCGAGCACCAAAAGGTAGCCAGTTCAATTCCCAGTCAGGGCACATGCCTGCGCTGTGGGCTTGAACCCTGGTAGGGGTGTGCAGGAGGCAGCTGATTGATGTTTCACTCTCACATTGGTGTTTGTTTCTCTTCCTCTCCCTTCCTCTCTCTTAAAAAAAAATCAATAACCATTTCCCAGACAGGAAGGGCATGCATTTCTTGGTTGAAAGGGTCTACCAACCACCCTGCATGGTAGATGAAAAGAAATCCAAACCAAGGAACAAAGGGAATCTTACATATTTCCAGAGATAAAAAAAAAAAAGCGCATTCAAAGGATCAGAAATCAGAATAACTTTAGACATCTCAACAACACAGGATTACCGAGCAATGCCATCAATTTCAACATAAGAGTTCTACCTCTATGCATCCTTTGTCAGGACATTATTAGAGATGAAATCTTTCAAAATAGTATGCAAACCAAAGAAGATGAAATGAGATGTAGGAAATAGAAGCTCCACCACAGGGAAAAGCAAAAGGAATTCCTATGATGATAGTGAAGGGACATCCTAGAATGACAGTGGGCACCAGCTGGTATATAGGGCAACCAGAACAGGATGAAGCAGTTGGAATTTCTCCAAAAAGAAGAAAACTGATGGAAGCCTCAAAGTGTCTGAGCACAATGGGAGAAGATTTAGATAATTTAAAAAGCATTTTTAGTTGATTTAGGGATAAGCACATGGAAAACTAAGTAAACAACATCAAATACATAGGCAATAATGAGGAGTGGAAGAAGGTAGAAACAATCAAGGAAAATTCATGATTTTATCTAATGATTCAGCTATTCAATAACATTTATGTAGTCATAATAATGTAAAACACTGACTACTGATCTAACCAAAAGGACAATGTAATTATATAAGGAAGATGGAAAGAGTGCCTGCATGGAGTAAGAACAGACGAAGGTAAAGATAAAACTTACCTTCTATAATGGGAAGTCTATAGAAAATTCTAAAACTCAAAAATCAAGAATTACAAGAATGTAACTATGAGGAACAGAGGTAAAAACCAAAAGAATCAGCTAAAATAATTGATCATATTGACTTTTGGAAAAGGTGAAATGGCAGTGGTGGTGGGTGATGACAGAATGTTCTCTTTCGTAACGAAATTGGGAAACTATTGACTTTTTAAAGCTATAATGCAAGTATAACTTGATAATCATTAAAAAATAATTAAGCCCTGGCCGGTTTGGCTCAGCGGTTAGAGCGCCGGCCTGCGGTCCTCAGAGACCCGGGTTCGGTTCCCGCTAAGGGCGCATGCCTTGGTTGCAGTTTGTCCCCGGCCCTGGTCGGTTGTGCGGGTGGCAGCCACTCGATGTGTTCCTTTCACATCGATGTTTCTCTCTCTCTCTCTGTTCCTCTCTCTCCCTCCCACTCTACCTGAACAAAAGATGGAAAAATGTCCTCGGGTGAGGATAAAAATAATAATAATAATAATAATTAAGCCGCCTAGGCTGGTGTGGCTCAGTTGGTAAGTGTTGTCTCCTGCATGAAAAGGTCACTAGTTCATTCCTGGTCAGGGTACTTGCCCAGGTTGCAGGTTCAATCCCTGGTTGGGATGCATTTGGAAGGGAACTGATAAATGTTTATCTCTCACATTGATGTTTCTCTCTCTCTCTAAAAATTTTAAATATCTTTAAAAAATAACAAAGAAACAAGCAACAAAATGGAAAGGGAACCCACTATATGAGAGAGTATAAATGCCAATAATACATCAGATAGGGGTTAATTTCCAAAATATATAGAGTGCTCATACAACTCAACAAAAGGAAGACAAAGAATCCACTTAAAAATGGACAGAGGACCTAAAGAGACACCGCTCCAAACAGGACATACAAATGGCTAAGAGACATATGAAAAAACGCTCAACGTCACTAATCATCCGAGAGATGCAAATTAAAACAACTATGAGGTATCACCTCACACCTGCCAGAATGGCTGCCATCAACAAATCATCAAACAACAAGTGCTGGCAAGGGTGTGGAGAAAAGGGGACTCTAGTACACTGCTGGTGGGAATGTAGATTGCTGCAGACACTATGAAAAACAATATGGCGTTTCCTCAAAAAACTAAAAATTGTACTGTCATTTGACCCAGTGATCCCACTTGTAGGAATATATCCTAAGAAGCCTGAAACACCAATCAGAAAGAATATATGTACCCCTATGTTCATAGCAGCACTATTCACAATTGCTAAGATTTGGAAATAGCCCAAGTGTCCATCAATAGATGAGTGGATAAAAAGGCTGTGGTACATATACACAGCCTATAAGAAATAAAGCTCTAAGAAAAAAAGATCTCTTATCCTTTGAGACGACATGGAGGGACCTGGAGAGTATTATACTAAGGGAAATAAGTCAATAAGAGAAAGACAAATATCACAATCTCTCACTTATTTGTGGAATATAATGAACAAAATAAACTGATGAACAAAATAGACCCAGAGACATAGAAGTAGGGTACTCAGAAGAGGGGGGCATGGGGAAAGGAAGAGATAAACCAAAGAACTTTTATGTATATATGCATAACCAATAGACATAGACAACAATGCTTGAGGGGGAGGAGAACTGGGAAGAGGGTGTTAATGGGAGAAAAAGAAACATCTGTAACAAAAATAAATTAATAAAAATAATTTTAAACATAATAATCCATTGAAGGTTTAAACAATAGTGAGATACACATAAAAACCTGATAATTATAAGAAAGGACTTAACAGAAAATAGCTGGATTCTCATATCTAGTTCTGTATTCAATCTGTTGTGATATGTTGTTTTGGCTAAAAATGAAGATAATCTGGCCTCACACAAATATGCAGTTGGAAAGGGAACTGAACTTCAACAGTTATTTAAGATATTGTTCTTTAATACTACACTAAAGTTAACAAGTGGTAATTTCTTAAAGTTTAGTTACAATGTAAAATCTGAAATTGGTTTATCTTGTGCCTTGAATAGATTTTTCATCCACGTATGATTTTGTAACATCATGTATTGGTCATGTGGAAAATATTGGTTCACCGAGTTATACTTTGTGTGCACTTTCCATTTCATCATACAGAATATTTAAAAGATATGTACTGAAGCATTCAGATTTAATAAAATTAATTCTTTTTATTCATTCATCAAGAACATTCTTAAGTGAAACTAGCCTTAAAAATAAAGAAAAACTATGGGTGTGTAGAAATGAAGAATATAATATCATTATGGTTTGGTGTAATTGCCTTGATTTGTGCTAAGGAGCCAGTAATTTTACTCATCACTGCTTTTACACCATCAGTGCAAATATCAACATAGTAAAATATGCAAATAACATCTTAGTATTATTATGAAGATAGATTTCACCTCAAAGACCCTCTGAAAGGACTCCGTGACTCCCAGAGATCCACAAACCACACTTTTGAGAATCATCATTGTAGGTCATAAGCTAATATAAAGAAATATATGTAAAGCCAATAGGTACTTGATGTTTTTGAAATTTGGGAAGAAAAACAAAGATCTATGACCTATAATAATTTGTAAATTCTGCTGACTCATGAATCTGAATGGCATTGCTCAGTAAGGTTGCTGTTTGGAAGCAAGTGAGTAAACTTAATATTGGCATCTTACCAAAAACATTTGTTGGAAGCAAATATGTGTTATATGGAGTGAAATAAGAAAATATAAGGAAATATATGTTACAGTGATGTATATTAATTTACGATTTTACAAAGATCTCAGGATCTTTCACTGTTAAGAATATTGACTAAGCAAAGAGGCTCACTCATTTAGTCTTCCATTAGTTGCATTACAAAACCTACCATGATGCCCTGGCCGGTTTGGCTCAGCAGTTGGAGCATTGGCCTATGGACCAGAGAGTCTTGGGTTCGGTTCCCGCTAGGGGCACATACCAAACAAACAAACAAACAAACAAACAAACAAAAAAACCTACGATGAGTCATCTAGTCCCATTATGATAAATAACCAATATGGATTCCCAAAGAACTGAACAAAATACTACCGTGCTCATCCATTAATATCTATTCAATTACTCAAATCTTGTTTCCCTGACATGGCTGAATTCAAATGCCCAATGTTGGCAAATATCAAACTATAAACATACCAGCAGGTTGTTCTAACACTAGTCACCAGGCAGCAGCAGCAGTACCAATGTGAGTAGTACTGGTGATTATTACAGCCACCATTCATTTGTATACTACTGTCTACAGTTTTAGAAGTATTTTCAAGTACTTTATCTAATTTCAAGGATATAATAATAATTGTTTTAATACATATTTTTTATTGATTGATTTTAGAGAGAGAAAAAGGAAGGAAGAAAGAGAGAAACATTGATGTTATTCCACTTATTTATGCATTCACTGGTTGATTCTTATATTCAATGGTTGATCAGGGATAAAGCTCACAACCTTGGCATATCACAGGATGACATTCTAACCAATTGAGCTGCCCAGTCAGGGCTCAAGTATATAATAATTATTGAAATTGGTAGAAATATTACCATCTTTTTATGGATAAGTAAAAAATGCACATATTAATAAACTTAAACCCAATCTTTTGATTTCTTTTAGTGCCTTTTCCTAGATTGTATTACTTAACCTCTCTAGTCATGATCATTCCCCTACTCTCCCCCTTTAAAAAAATTGATAATTCATAATAATGAACCTGGGATCCTCAAAATTCCAAAGAGTCTTCTGAATTTTCCCAGATAGCATTAAAACAAACAAAAGATTAATCGCATTTTTAAGTTTCACAATTCTTTGTAACAACCACAAAAGCAGTAATTTCCCATTAAAGACAACTCTTGTTCTTACTCCCAAATATCTAAAATACAGAGATAGACTTTTATTTTTAACAACTCTTTAAAATATATATTTTATTGATTTTTTAGAGGCAGAGGAAGAGAGAGATAGAAACATGGATGTGAGAGAGATACATTGATCGCTGCCTCCTGTACGCACCCTGCTTGGGATCGAGCCCACAACCCAGGCACGTGCCTTGACCAGGAATCGAACCGGGACCTCTCAGTCCATGGGACACGCTCAGTCCACTAAGCCACACTGGCCAGGCCAGAGATAGACTTTCTATTACCACCAGCATTATAAGGGAAATCTACTATACATTCTAATCATTAATGACACTCATTTACAGGGTGGGGCAAAAGGAGGTTTACAGTTGTTCATATGAAAAATAATATAATAAATAATAAGAGAATAAATTCTGTAGTTAATATACTCACAACTGTAAACCTACTTTTGTCCCACCCTGTATTACTATTTAAAAAAGATTTTTTTCTTTATTGATTTTAGAGAGAGAGGAAAGGAGAGGGAGAGAGATATAGAAACATTGCTGAGAGAGAACATCGACTGGCTGCCTCCTGCATGCCCCCCACTGGGGATTTGGCCCACAATATAGGCATGTGCCCTGACCAGGAATAAAATCAGTGACCTCTTGGTGTGTGGGTCAATGCTCAACCACTAAGCCACACTGGCTGGGCCCACCCTGTATTACTATTATTAACATAATAAAAGAATCAAAAAGAGCCCTGGCTGGTTTGGCTCAGTGGTTTGAGTGCGGTCTGGGGTTTCCAGTCAAGGGCATGTACCTGGGTTGAGGTTTGGTCCCCGGCTCTGGTCAGGTCATGCAGGAGGCAACCTATTGATGTCTCTCTCTCACATCGATGTTTCTCTCTTCCCCAACCCCCCCCCCCCCACTCTATCAGAAGATAAATAGAAAAATATCCTGGGGTGAGGTTTTTTAAAAAAGCCAACTTTAAGCTTTATAAAGAAAGTAAGATATTTATAGCAATACCTGTGAATCTTAAAAACAATTTAAAAAAATCTTTGTTGAGATGATTACCAATAGATAGTTATTTTATATTTCCTTTTATATTCATGTCACCTGCCATTATTCAAAGACCAAAGTGATAATAAATCTCTGTTGGAGTTTAATGTAAATCTCCCTGGTCCCATTATATAGATGTTCACATCACATGGTCAATTTAAATGAAAATACATGGAATGTAAATTTAAAATTCATTCTCTTTTTTATTCTTCAAACTCATTTAGTTTACCTTGGTTAGACAAATCTATACCTCTATCTGTATAAATCTTCATCTGTATAAAGAAGAAAAAAATAAAAAAATTGACTAGAATAAAAATAATAAATGGCCATAAACTGCAATAATATTGTTTTTGACACACGAAGGTTCATTAAAGAAACAATCTAATTAAAATTTGCTTGAACATTGCCATCTATATTCATAAATCCTAGAAAACCAGCCTCCACTATAGGTGATTCAAAGTAACAGACATATTTTTTCATTAAACTCATACATCATCATTCTTTAAAAAAAGAACTATAATAAAAGGATAACACAAACTAGTTGTTAATCTTCACTTTATTTTCCAGGAAATAAAGGAAAATCACATTATCTGTTGATTTTGAAGAATATAGAAGTTAAATTACCAATGAAGGGCTTTGTCACCATCTGTAGACTTCCAGGAATACTATAAATTGGACATCGGATACTTGTTCTAAATTTCATCAGATTCACTCATTTTTTTGTGACAAATGCTTTTACTTATGGAAGTGACTATAAATTGTCTAAAATAAAAATGACTCAACTATATTTTAAGATGAAAAAGAAAACTAGCTCATGTTAATATCAATGATTTTTCTGTTAAGTCTGACTCCACTTGCAACGAACGAATTAAAAACAATGTTACCTTTTAAACAAAATAATTCTATTGATGATTATTAGCTCTCAAACACCAATGTTCATATTACAATATGGTACTAGGTTTGTTTTCACTCAATGTTATACCAACAGGTGGGTAAGAGATATTACGCCAAAATCCGCTCTGGCTAAAATAAGGCTAACTTAATTTGGGTTGACTAGTAATCTAAGTTAAAACAATTATTTTCAAGGTTATTATTACTTCATCTTGAATTTTAGGTACACGTCAAATTTCAGTTTTACACTAAATAGAAATCTTTATGCATTTTCCTCTATTGAATGCAGAAGACTTAGTGGTGTTACATTTTGTGTGTAACTATAAGAAATTTCTTAAAAATATTCAGATGACAAGAAAGGGTAAACTTTTAAAAATTCTAAAATTGGCTATTAAAATCATATTCAGAGTATATTAAATTAAGACCAATGACTGTTACACTGCTTGGCTCTGGCTCATTTGGGACGCATATTTTAACTTTTGCCTTTGGCAAAAAATTAAAGATAGATTTCATAAATATTTGGGAACTATTGGTTACAACTTTTTACTCAAGGTTATAGCTCCTGTTTTCAGATAAATACTTCAACATATTCTTTTATGTTACTTAAAACCACATAGAGAAAAGAAAAACACATACTTATCTATCTTGGATATAGTGGGGCAGTTTGAGAGCAATGGAAAATCAACTTAAAGCTCTTCAAATGAGAAATATTAGATCCTATTTCCATAAATCCAATTTACTTGCAAAATTCAAACTATTTGGTATAGTTTATACCAAATTATAATAGACATATTATTAAATAACTATGCTTTTAGAAGCAAAAGTGTTAAAATAAAAAAAATATAAATAGATGTCTATGTTTTATGTACTAAAAAAGGCAAGGCAAGAACAAAGGGAGAAAAACAGAAAAACTAAATTAAAAACACTAATGTAAGCTAATACTGCTTACATATGAACATCAAGATGCCAAGGGACCCAATACAATCCTCAGTCTAAGGTTTTCAATGGCACAGACTAGTGATCACACGATACTGGTGATACTCTCTAGTTACCCCTGGCAACCTTTCTCAACTGTAACGATGCTACCCTACAATAGCTTTCACTGGGCAGCTTTCTCTTCACTTAGCTGAATGCTCTGGGACCATCTGCGTCGGCAAGCATAAAAGGCCAGCCTGCCTGTGGGCCCGTCACTCTGAACACCACCTCTCTGACCCTGATTAAATACAACTTTCAATCCTTTTTGTCCTCCCTGTTGACTTCTCCTATTAAGGGAGCCCTTTGACAAAGAAAGCGGAAGAGTGGACTAACTGCCCCCAAGAAAGGTGATGTCTGATACTGCTCAACACAAGGATTAGCAAGCCAATACATAACAAAAGCAAGTTTGGGGGGGAGGGGAGAGGTAAAGAAAAAAATGGTTTTAGCTGGAGCTTTGACTAATTCAGTAGGTACACAATTCAACAAATAGCTATACAAGAGGTCTTCTTTGAAAGAAGTAACATAGCAGAATAATTTGGCGAGATACCTTTCAATATCTTGACATAAGGCCGTGACATTGACAAAAACACCAGGTATTTGTTTTCTATTTGATTTTTTAAATTAAATTAAAAAAGAAAACTCAGAGTTGAAGATGGAGCAAAAATTAGAAACAGAAGATGTAAATAAATCATAATTGTAATTTATTGTCTCATTAGAAAAAGAGGTAGCTTCGCTTGTTAAACTGACATTAGAACAGTTATTCAATTATTTAAATAAATATTTAAATAAAGGTGGAAAATTACAACAGTCTACAAAGAATCATTTTGTAAATTATCATGTCTAGACTAAAAGAATGTGACTCTAAAAGGCCTGGTTTTACATGATAAAATACTTTAGTATAAAGAATTAGTTCTAAAATTTCTAGGCTTGTGAATAGGATCTACAGTTCCTTAAAGTACACATCCATAGGGGTGAAGAACACATCCATAGGGGTGTAGATCAAAATCACCATATCAATCTTTACCAAGTAACTCATAAGGCTTCCTACCCCCAGATTAGGCCAACCAATAAATGAAGGGTCTGGTTGGCTCAATCAACCTCATAATGCCATGAAACAAACAAACAAACATGTACAGTCTAAGGAACTTTATTCAGATCCACTTTAAAGTCTAACCTGTAAAGTAAATCTTGACCATCTCTCAAATGTGTGTGAGAGAGATGGAAGGGGTAAGGGAATAAGTGGGGAAGAGGTTCCTAGGACACGTGGGAGTTTCATTACTAAAACTGGGAAAGTCCTGGACAAACAGGGACAAGTTGGTTACCCTAGGGAAGACACATATACTGGGAAACTATTATGTACTAAGCACTGTGACAAATTATTTCACAGAACTTAATCTTCACAATACCCCTATGAAGAAATAATTTTTAAAATGAAGAATCTAGCTAACTATGAGGATAAGTAATCTCAATAAGGCTACACAGTTAGAAGAGTAGGAATTTGAATCTGTCTGCTTGTATCCAAAGCCCATGATTCTTCTGTAATACCATGTCGCAGGGAGTTAAGTAGAAGGATGGGTAGAACCATTATTTTCCTTCAGAAGGCACAGCACTTGGCAAACCCAGCAAGCCCATATTCTACATATCCTTGACTATATTGCAGTCTAAAAGAGCCACAAAAACAGTGTTTGATCAATCATATGAATAAAGGGTAGCACGTAAACTGATAATCCAAGTGCTGAAGATTTTAGAAAACCTAAACTTTCCTACTGTGCTGGGAACAAATGCTTAATGCTAGTCTTTCTGGTTTACTGGGCTTGGGAATTGGTTCCTATAGGGAACAAGGTAAATTGTATGCTTGGTACGGAGGGTAGGGTCATGGGTACAGAATAATCAGCAATGTGCTCCAGAGCAGGATTCAGATACAATACTGAAAGGAAGGTATCACTTTCCCTTTCTAAGGTTCTCAGATGTCCTCAATAGTTTCCACTACCAAGATACCCAACATACAGTCACTACAATCAATGGGATCCTAGCTCTCCTCACCATGAAGCCACCCTATCAAATATGTCAGGGTAGTTTTCTGGTAATGAGAAGAAGAGAACCAAGCTACTCAAGCAGTCCAATATCTAGAGGTTAAGTTTTGCAAGTGTTCAGATAGGCAAAAGAAAACAAATCCACAATCCTTCCCCTCCTCCTTCTTGCTATTGGTTCTTAATGAGCACATGCCATCTATGTGCCATGTAACAGGCCCTGGAGAGGCAGAGTAAAACATGGCTCTATTTTTGAAGCTTTATGGTATATAGGGAGCATTAGGTTTCAGAAACATAAAAATTCAGAAGCAATAAAGAAAAGTACATATTGTAACATAATGTTACACGAGCTCAGTGAACAGAAAAATTGGGTGTGGGGGTATTAAATAGAACTTGAAGAATAGAATCCAAGTAACTAGAAAAGGAATTAAACAAATCAGAGCTAAAATGTGTTCTTTAGGCAATAGTGAGTCACTGAAGGTTTTTAGAGTAGGGGAAAATGTATATAGGCAATGTTTCATTTTGTTTTGTTTTGTTTTTAATTTTTTTTCTTTTTAGAGAGAGAGGAAGGGAAATGGAGAAAGAGATAGAAAAAGTGATGAGTGAGATTATCGATTTTTGGTCACCTCCTGCATGCCCCTCATTGGGGATTTGGCCCACAACCTGGGCATGTGCCCTGACTAGGAACTGAACCAGTGACCTCTTGGTGCATGGTTCGACACTCAATCTCTGAGCCACACTGGCCGGGCTACATGCAATGTTTTGAAAGATTAATTTGGCTATGATAAATGTAGAAACAGAACAATCATACATTCAGCAGACTATGTAATTACAAAATTATTTCTCAAAAATCCTGAACATGAATTTCTTTTTGAATCTCTGATTCTCATATTCTGTCCGAAACATTCATAGACTTACTCCAGGTAACAGTGAAGGTAAAATGGTTCCCCTACTTACTAGCTAAAGGATCCAAAGTTCAGAAAATAACTTGGCTTAAATCAAAGAGTCACGCACCCTCCCCCCGCCAAAGAGGCCATATCATGGAACATTCACATTAACAAAAGCCCATAAACAGCAGAAATTCTGTCTGTGTAAAAATCTCCCCGCTTCTCCTCCAAACCCCCCCCCAAATAGTAAATTTACAAGAGATTGGGGTAGGGAGTTAAGTGGAAGGAACTGATCAAGATACCTAAGGGAAAGGATAATGTACAAAGTTCTATAACAAAGAAACCAAAGAGGGTAAGCTATATACACAAATAACTAAACTAATAAAGTTGTGTCATCTACATTAAGAATATTACAAACTGCTATAAAAATTCAGAGCAATAATGGGGGGGGGATATTGGTAATACTTTCAACAATAAAAAAAATTTTAGAGCATTACTACCTGAAGTAGAGAAAGGAAGTTATCAGTTGAGCTGGTTTTGAAGGCTGGCTGAATTCTGGCAGATTGAAATGAGACAAAGCATTCCAGGTAGAGAAATATGAACAAGAGCTAAAGCAATAAACTTTGGTAAGTATTCAATACATAGCTATACATTACAGGAAACTTTTACTTGAATTATGACAAGCTTGTTGATTCCATCATGGTGTGTTGGTGGAGTCACATAAAGCCACCTGACAGTGTATAACTATTATGCAGCAGGTATCCAATAAAGGGTTGTTTCCTTCCTTTCATTGAACATTCTCTCCATATGGCTTCTAAGCCCTTAAAAAGGTTCTGCCAACCAGAGAGCCCTATCTCCTCCACATTGTTATTGGTAGGAAATCTGGATTAACTGCAGTTGCAAAGTCTAAAAGAGTATAAAAAGACTTTTGTTTAACTTCCCAAGTAGTACAGAAATCTCTACAGACACACTCCAGGTAGGAAAATAAAAAAGCTGCAGTAATGTTATTTTCATTTTAAATTAATTTGTAGAAAATGTACATGCAGATAGTGTGGTATGACAGAAAAAGCTCTGGATCTGAAACTTCACCTTCTATAACCTATTTCCTCAAACATAACATTGGGTTTAACACCTGTTCTGACTACCTCCTCTAAGAACTGTGAGGATTATATGAAAACATACGTAAAAGTACTTAAATCTTAAGATTTAAAATTGTACAAGTATATTCTACTATCATTTATGTTGGCTTATGTACATTAGAACACTAAAGACTAATATTTTAAAATATTTTTTATTGATTTTTTTTAAGGTAGAGAGGAAGGGAGAGGGGAAGAGAGACAAAAACACTGATGAGAGAGAAATGTCGATTAGCTGCCTCCTACATGCCCCATACTGGAGATTGAGCACGAAACCTGGGGATATGCTCTGACCAGGAATCAAACCAGTGACTTCTTGATGCGTGGGACAACATTCAATCCACTGAGCCATACCAGCCAAGCTAAAGACTAATTTTTAATAGATTCATACCTAGAGAAAAGAGTTGAGAAACAAGTTTTTGTTTTCTCATAAAATTACAGAATTCTTCAGGCTTATGACTTATCTTATTGCCAAGTGAAGTAATGAAGAAAATATGAAATGTCTTGTTTCCAACCTTGTGTGTGTGTGTGTGTGTGTGTGTGTGTGGTTAAGGTTTATTGAAGCTGAAGTAAACACAAAGGGCTGTCTGGGTAACACATGCTGCCTCCTCCATTCTCTGGCGTTTTCTCTCCATAGCAGCCATGTGGCCCTAGCAGCCGCCTGGGGCCAGGGCACAGTGCCAGCCTGAGAGCAGCAGGGAACACAGACTAAGCTAGCCAGACAAGGACATAGACTAAACTGGACTGAGCTTCGGCATGGCACAGAACTTTTGGACCTTGGCCTTTGTACTGGGCTTGGTGAAGACAAAACTGTACTTTTTTCATGGTGGGACAGATGGAAATGAGACTCCAACCTTATTTTTTAATCAAAATTGGGCCAGTGGCTTTGAAATCTTAATGTCCTTAACTGTTACCTTGGAAATAATTTTCAGAAACAAAGCAACATACAGATATAGATACTACTGCACCTACAACAAAGTCAGGCAAATAATAGACATTTCAGTTTCCAATAAATTGATTAAACAAGAAATGTATACTTAAATGCAGAAATGTCACCTCTCTTTTCTCTCTCTTTTTTTTTTTTCTCATTTCTCTTTGCACTAGTCCCTTTCCAAGTTTTTTCTTTTTTTATCCTCACCCGAGGACATTTTTCCTTTTTTTTTTTGTTCAGGTAGAGTGGGAGGGAGAGAGAGGAACAGAGAGAGAGAGAGAAACATCGACGTGAAAGGGACACATCGAGTGGCTGCCACCCGCACAACCGACCAGGGCCGGGGACAAACTGCAACCGAGGTACGCGCCCTTAGCGGGAACCGAACCCGGGTCTCTCAGGACCGCAGGCCGACGCTCTAACCGCTGAGCCAAACCGGCCAGGGCCCCTTTCCAAGTTTTAATTTGACAATCAATAGTTAGCAATACGACTTTGAAAACATCACCTGACATCACTAGTTCTCTTACTTGGAAAACAGCAATAAAAATACCTACCTAAAGTCACAAGGTTGTGAAATGAGGTGTAAATAATTAAGTGAACCAAAGAACATATACATAAAGTTCATATAAATACATAAAATATACATAGAATACAGTGCCTAACACAGAATAGGTAGATTTCTTATTCTTTAATCACTAACAAAAGAATTAGATCAAATTTTATTATTAAAAAACGCCATTACAGCAAAAGGGTCACTGTAACAAATTATTTTCCTGCCCCAATTGATGGTCCACACTGATCCACAGTTCACTACACTAGTTTTATAACACCATGGCAATGTATTTAATAAATGAACTCTCTATTACATTAAATAATATTTTGTATTTGTATAGCATGGTAAACATTTCATCATATATTCACACTTGTCTTCTACATGCCACAGAAATGCTATGGATTGGGCAAGAAAACATTATATGTTGATGCCAAAGACAAAGGAACTAGCCACTGAGAGAGTAAATGATTTGCTTTACATCATCATATGGCTTATCTCCTGATTCTATATGAAACAAAATTTCAAACACTGTACTTTTATTCTTCCTTTTCTCAAACTTGATACTCTTCTAGTATTCATTCTCTAGAAGGACGGTATCATTACCTCTCACCTACTCTCAAAAGCAAGCAGTCTCTTGCAATTACAGCACAGTCCTAAGACCAAAGAGTTGAAGGTTCAGTCAAGGGCATGTATCTCAGCTGCGGTTTGGTCCCCGACCCTGGTCAGGGTCATGTGTCTCTCTCACATCAATGCTTCTCTCCTCCTACTACTCTATCTGAAGATTTTTTAAAAAGCAACCAGTCTCTTTACATCTGATCTTACTCTCACTTGCCCAACCTTCTACTATTCTCCAAAACTGACTTTCCTCATGGCACATTGGACCATGTCACCATCTTATTAAAAACCCCTTCTAGAAACCCTTGCATTTCTTTCTTTCTTATTTATTTATTTATTTATTTATTTATTTATTTATTTAATCCTCACCCGAGGACATTTTTCCATTTTTTTTGTTCAGATAGAGTGATAGGAAGAGAGAGAGAGAGAGAGAGAGAAACATCGATGTGAAAGGGACACATCGAGTGGCCGCCACCCGCACGACCAACCAGGGCCGGGGACAAACTGCAACCGAGGTACATGCCCTTAGCGGGAACCGAACCCGGGTCTCTCTGGACCGCAGGCCGACGCTCTAACCGCTGAGCCAAACTGGCCAGGGCGAAACCCTTGCATTTCTGACCATACTTATAAGGCCCTTCATAATCGGGTCCTAATTCACCACTCTACACTAATCACTCAATATTTTTCATCATCTTCACAACCTATGTTCCAACTACACCTAATTATAATTATACATAAACCTTTGACAAACCAATAGCAGCTGAGCTATGTACTTGCTGTTCCCTAAACCTGCTCTCTACCCACTCCATGCTCACCTCTGTTTAACTTTCTTTTTATTTATTCTTCAGATCTTTGTTGTTGTTAATCCCCACCTGAGGATTTTGTTTTTTAAGATAGAGTAGAAGGGGGAGAGGGGAGAAACAGAGAGAGAGAGAGAGAGAAAGATCAATGTGAGAGAGACATATCAATTGGTTGCCTCCTGTACAATCCTGACTGGGGTAGGGGATCGAACCTGCAACCCAGGTACATGCCCTTGACCAGGAATCGAACCGGTGACCCTTCAGTTCGAGGGCTGATGCTCTAACTGCTGAGCCAAACTGGCCAGGGCTATTCTTCAGATTTTGCTTCAGTTTTCTTCCAGAAGTTTTATTTTATCTCCTCAAACAGAATTAGGAATTCTTCCTATGTGCCCCCATGATGTCCTGTATGTTTATCTATCAAGGCCCTTGATTCTTTGTATAGTGAATACCCATTTATGCGTTTAACTCTATGCCAAGATAGGAGCTAGCTACTTGAAGGCAATGTCACAGCTTAACAGTGTCCACTGCACTAGTAGATGCTCAACAATAATTTTTTCAATTGAATTTGATCTTCTAAGAAATTATCTGCCTATTTAATAATTTACTACTATATTTTAAATTATAGTTCAACTATTTACATGTTAAATCCTCCCTTTTGCTTATTTCAACCTGCTATTTCTAAAAATAGCTACTTATCCAAAATATTAGAATGCAGAATATTGAACATGAAAGAAGAGCTATGTAGTTTAATAGAACATTTCAAGAAGAAGATGAGAATCTGAAAAACAGATTTATTTAATTGTGCTGCTTATATTTATATTTAAATTACTGTGCCAAATATAAAACAAACTTTTCTATCTTGCATTTACTATCTGGCTTAGTTATGTCTGGAAGTGATTCTTCTACAAAGATCTTAAATTTGGTTTTTTGTCTTAAAAACCAATTTGTTTTCTGGAATAATGCCTCCCCAATTTATACTGTAAAATAATTGAGAAAACAGAATTTGATATACTAAGGATTCAATATATCTATTTCACATATCAAAATAGGATTTGATTCACTTTATAGACAACTTTTCCCTAAGCGAGATATATTTATCATGTTTTGGTGAATTCTTGCAAGGAAATTAGCTATTATAAATTATTCAATGGAACAAATGTTTTACTCCCATTCTTCACCATTCACTAAAAGAAAAACAGAAAAATCCAACTGTGGATTCCATTCCACAGTGAATATATATGAAAAAAACATAGTGGCCCTCACTGATCAATCATGGCAGAACCCTCATGGCAGTCACAGCTAACAAGCAGAGCAAAACTTCTGCCACCCCTTTTTGTAAAGAAAAAAGTGAAAATGGTAAGATTAGTTAGGCTTTACAAAGGAAAAAAAATCTTGGCAAAAAAAAAAAATTCACTATCATTCATTACCTATTAATACATGAAGATTAAATGTCTCCTTCACTTTTCTAGAAATTTATTATAAATCAAATTGTGTTTAAATATATTAAGAATTACCTTTTAAAGAACTCATATGGATAAGCTTTTTTTAAAGTAATCTTTTTATTAAATAAATACTAACTTATAAATTGAGCTATTTTTTCAAAAGCACTCTGCCTAAAGTAAAATGGGTCTTCTAAATAAGAAATACATCTATTGAAAAACTATGGGCTGGGGTAGTTTTCTTATGAAGACATTCCAGCACAATGGAAGTTTGCTTCCTAACGGTTTACTCCACGAATACTTGATCTGTACCACAAAGAAGTTCGGGGTATCTTTGCAAAATGGCTAGCATAAGAAGCAAAAAGACTAAGATTGTGAGTTAAGCTGAGCGGCAACCATATGGCACTACAAAGCACCACAGGGAGACAATAGGCATACCTAAAAACGCTTAATTTAAGGTAAATCCTTATTGGTTAATGGATTACAAAATGAATACAATTGGAGTCAAGATGTGCAGAACAGAAAGTTTGGAGACACAAGACAAACTCTATCATGTCCTTACATCAGACAATTTTATGGCAAACATTCATACTATGAGAAAATCCAGTCTATTGTATGATTCTCTCTGTGAATTAACTAATGAAAACACTGGAAGCCTAGCTAGACTTGTTAATGTTTTCATTTGAACTTTGATCAACACTTTACTGATACAGTTGTATAGTACAGACTGAAAAACATTTCAGTGGCCAGTATGGACAATTTTTTTGTTGTTGTTTTCCAATCAACCATGTCTGCAAAGAAAGCATGCTGACTCCTCTAGCACAGTCCACAGTGCAGTCTGAATAGTTGTTCCATGGCTTTAAAAAGACGTAGTATGTTTGTATATAAACTCAGTTTTAACCCTGAAAGCGTGGTTCTTGAACACTGCACAGTGCTTTCTATGGCACTTATAATTTATGTACCAAAGAAGTACAAAATGGTACAGTTTTAAAAACTGATAAAAGAAAGCAATGCTGACGTACCCTTTAAAATAAGCTCTTTTTAAAAAGCAAGTGATACTGTGCCAAAAAAGAATTAGCTGGATTAAAGAATTTCCAAAGCACTCATAGCCACCAATACACAATGCTGAAATAATTTCATAGGGTGAGACTGGTCAGATGATCTGCCAATCTTACACAAAGGTTTAGAATTTTCTAAGGAAAACCTTACTAAAATCTTAAATGCTTTCAAAATATGCTTAGATTTTATAAGGTAGACCTATGACATCAAGACAAAAACAATATATATATATATATATACATTTCCAATGGATTACTCTTTAATTCCTTTAAAAGCTGTTATTATTCGTATGTAATGAACTTTACTCAGAAATAATCCTAAATTTCCCACCATAATTCTTCCCTATATTTTGGCTAAAAAGCTTAAATGTTAATCATAATAATTTGAACAATTTAGCTTTCTAAAATAAAAGAAATATGCTTTTTATATAATAGGTAAATATACATATATGACTCCCATGATTGCTTTTCCTTCATGGTACTTTCAAATGTGAGTGCCAAACTTGTCTCCGAATATGGCTTTCCTTAATGCAAAATCATTTAGTGTACTGACACAATGAATTGGTTTCTGGAGTTCAAATCTAATTTCATGCTTTTGTTTAAGCATATGTAAATCTTTTAATTTGGAAACAATTCTTAATAGATAAAATTAATATGTAAATGTAAACTATAAATATAAAATACACAATATGAAATAACTTGAGGCTGCAAGCTCTAGATTTCCATTAATATCTCTGCAACAATTAGAACATGTTTTTAATAACAGCCTCACTATGTCATCTTGTCATTGTGGCTTTACTGCATTAATACAAGAGAATGTGCTATCAGGAAGAAGTTTAAAAGCATTGTCTAAACAGAACACAAAATTTCATGTAAGTATTTTGTATTATAGAACATCAACAGTCCAAATAGCAAAAGAAATATATATTGTGTCCACAATAAAATAAGCATACATTTACTCCTTTGAGAGCACTGTCAAGTACCGTGGGAAGCAAAGTTATGCCCCCAATACATACAGTACAGAAATTATATACCTGACACACAATGGAATTATTTACAACTCTCTAGTAAAAAGTAAAACATCTCATATATATTTCCATTTACCACAGATGCTAAAGAAAAACTCAGTTTGCTTTTAGCATCATTTGGTAGAAATCCCATTAATATAGAATTGGATCTTTGTTTGGAAATGTTAATGGACTTTATGTACCTTACACGAGAATATATTTTTAAATGCTAATTATTTTGTCTAATATGAATTTAAACAAATAAGCAGTTTATGCTTTCCTTATTTTGGTTGTCAAATATTTGGAATGCAGTGCAATACCTATGTACTTACCTTACAACAAAAGCAAGTTCATTATTATTTACTCAGATTTTAAGCATATCTGAATACATGGGAGAAAAAATACTAATGAAAAAATCTGAGAAAATATCAGAATCAGTAAGATAATAATCCAACATCTATTTTAACAGAAAAAAACAACAAACAGTGCAATGTTTCAAAAACTGAATTATATATTCTGAAGGGTCCCAAACTGATGAGCCAGTGGCTTAGGGGAGACTCTATTGATATTAACCACCTTCATTAGGTAGTCAGCATCTTATTTATCTAACCCTGGGGTTAAACATTTTATTGCAGTAGTCAATTTGGAAGTTATAAAATTCTTCTGTTGGGGTTGTTATTTGGGGGGGTGGGAGTAGGAATGTAGCTAAGAAAATCAGTGAAATCTCCAGAATGAACAGCCTGGCACTTTAGTATCTCACTGGGCACCCAGGAAAGCAATACTATAGAAAGCAGGTTACCGTTTATGATAGTTGTATTTTCTGTGTTATCTAGAGAAAAACAGGTTCATCCATGCAAAATGGACTGTTTTAGAAGATATTGCTGCTAAAATGAAAGACTTTTCAAAAGGAAAAAGTGATTATTCCAGATGAAATGAGAAGCTCCAATGTCAACCTTACTTCCTGAATCAGCAAAAAATCAAAGCTTTACTCAGAATAGGAAATTGGAGATTTTCTTTTAATTTACATATCTTTTTTGCTGAGTATGTTTTAGCTGAAATATGAGAGAACTTCTAAGAGACAGCACTTCTCATTTCCAACCATGCTTTTGCTATGGCATTATAAAATACCACTACTTGGAACTAAGAATACATCAATTTTACTAGTACTAATGTAGAAGAATCAAGAGTTTAAGTCAGAAATAGCTTTCCATTTATAATATTTTGTTATATGCTCATTAGCCAGGCCAAACATTTTACCGTAAAAATTTTAGCTATCATTGGGACGTATCTAAATAGCTAAATATTTAGCATATTTAGAAGCAAAATTCCTAAATGAGCCTTAAAATCAAAACCAAGACAAACATCTTTAACCCAGACACCTTATTGTTATGTATATACAATTATTATTGTATAAATTCTTTAATAAAATGAATGAGAAGTCCAAGTGTAATGAGAAGTCCAAGTATGTTAAGAAGCTTAGATAAATTCTGGAAATTATTCTGATAAATAAAATGGTTTTTAAAATGTGAAGTTTTATCCAACACTTTATAACTGATATTTCTATAATAGTATCAGTATTAAAAATCTGAAAATGTATCTAAGTTGTTGACAAATATGTATCTCGACTATTTTCTTTGCATCAACATTTCATTTTGTATTAAATGTGTTTAATCCTAGTTGGATTGCTTTTTCTTAAAAATAATAAACAAAAAAAAAATGATAGCCTGTTAGCAAGAAGAACAAATTTTGTTCTATTCCATCTAAATAGGAAGAAATTGCATTGTCTGCCCATCCCAATCCTTACTTTTGCTATACCTACAGCTTCTCGTCTTTCATTTTAGGAGTTGTGAGTTGAAATGTGCCCCCACCCCGCCCCTGCCATTTAAAGTATGTTTTAAATGAATTTATTCAGTGAATGTATAAATATTCTTTTGATTTATTCTTAAGTGACAAAAATAATTTAAAAGATTTCTTATTCACATCTTTAGACATCAATATTTTATTTTGTCTGAACTTTATATAATACTTTACAGAATTTTGCTGTAAACCATTATTAGTAGGTATAAATTCAACCTTATATATCTGCCTTCTAACACAACTAATATAAAAATCTGGTTAACACAACTAGAATTTGGGTAATTGCCAAAATTTAACCTATATGAAACAAATTCCCTAATAATACTTAAATGGCACATAAACCATTAACTGTAGAAATTTAATATTCTTGGAAATGAGATTAAATTTGTAACAACAATCTGAAGCAAAAAATCACTGAATTATTATATTATGGGAAAGTGGACAGTACCTGAACTAGCCTTCAAAAAACAAACCCTAATCATGGAAAAAGGTAGGTAAGAAGAGTTTTTAAAGATTTTTCTATATTTATTCTCTTTACATAATGACTCACGTATATTCAAGTACCTTTCACAGGCTCACACATATACTGCAAGACATATTAATAATCCTTAGCCACCAAAACTTCACCAGAAACTTACTGTCTTCAAATGATATGAAAATTAAAATATAGGGATAATGTTGACCATTATTCTAATAACTGGCTTTCATTATATCATTTTGCTATATAAATATCTGGATAGCTTATATTTTTAAGCAATTATTAGTTTAAATTTACCAGTCTCTGCAATCTTAAAATAGAACTGAAAAACTCACTATCACCATTCCATAATGCCAGTAATGTACTTAAATATAGTATACACCTTTCTACTTTGATACCTAAGGAAATTAAATGTTTTTCTCTTTATTTTAATGTCAAGTAATCATACTGTAATGGTTCTCATACATTTTTCTTCAATACTAATATTAAAAGAAAAAAAGCAGTAAAAATAGAAAGTCTCTGCTTAAAAGCTTTATGAATAAATCTCACCCTGAACTAAATGTACATATGAAGCACAATGCAGTTAAAAGGCAGGCTGCCCCCATTATGATTACATAATGTAGAAAACCAACTTCTCCCAACTTTTAAGGGTTCAAACAGGCCAATTCTGTCAAACCTTTCTGTGATGAAATACAACTTTGTCAACAGTGTACAGAGGCAAAGGCGTAGATAATAATAAAAATGACAGTACAGTGGTCTAGCCTTATAGAAGCTAGTTTTCATAGACCGAGCTGAAATATATTTGCTGTTTTCTATGGCAGTATCCCATGCTTCAAACCCTCCCTTCCTGCCTTTGTTCAGCTCTTTTGCTAGCAACCAAGTGCTTTCTTTTGGTTCAGCCTAGTAAAAAGCCAAAGGACTAGAACATGAGGGTCATCAAGGTCTACAAGGTAGATGAACAAACCAACAAAGCAACATCACAGGGCAAAGAGCAAAGGCATTACAATAAGACTCTAATTACAACAAAAAGAAACGTCTATCTAAAACAGTCATAATTATGAAAAATAATAAACATCAAGGATTGCCAAGAATGGTTGCTTTGTTTTATGTAAATACTGAGACAATCTTTTTTAATAAGAACTGAAACCCAGGACATTAAATAATTATTTTTAAATTCAAGTGAAATAAGTCCTGCAGCGCACACAATAACACAGTGATCTATTAACCAGGAAACATTATGCCTAAATCTGTGTGTGAGTGAGGGTGGGCTCTTAAGTCCGCTGGCTTTTTCTAATTAATAATGAATTTCTTTTAATCTATGTAGAACACTGACTTCTCCAATTTGTTGTTGTTCCTAAAATTTAAAAGCAAAATTAACCACAACTATAAAGAATCCTGTCACATGATAGAAACAATAGAAAATAACCATAGAATCTGCTTACTTTTCAACCTTATAAAAGGATGAATAAAATAATTTCATAATTAGTTATAAAAAGCTTTTCCTTCTCCAACTACTACTACTTATTAATGATATAACCGTAGGCAAAAAAGAAAGAAAAAGCTAGATATTAATGAAGCAGTTATTTCCTTTTCAAGTCTTCATTGTGATCATAATGTTAATTGCTGCCATCATATTCATCCTTATGCCAACCCTGCAATGGGGCAAATAGGATTTTGATGATTTGAAGTACTGAGTGAAATATTTGGAATGATCAATCAGGTGAGACACAGGCTTCTGAATAATAGCAAAATGAAATTTGATTTGGGCAAAATCAAAACCAAATTTTGCATTTAATAAAGGCCATTTTAAAAACAGGTAGATATCAGGTAGCTGGGTGAAGTTTATCATTAACGGTTTTCTGGTAACACAAAAAAAGTTATTTTACTAAGCTAAGGTTTCTTCTTTCATTTTCCATACTCCTCAAAGACTATATGAACACAAAGAAAAAGGGAACCAAATAGTTAAATATATGTTCTACATTATCTTAGCTGGTATGTTGTGAAGAAACATTTCATAGAAACATGAACGGGTAAGAGATACGAAGAAAATTCAGGAATGTTTCAAACTAACAGGCACAAATTCCTACTTCTTTCCCTCCCCACCCCCCACCCCCCACCTTTTGACAAAAGTAATGTTAGAATAGTATTATAAGAAGGTCACAGACAAATCTGGTCAAGCAGATAGGATCAGTGCTGACTTTTCAGTGCAGATGCCAGAACAAGAAATGACCCCTTTCTTCTAGAGCGCTAATCAAGGACAAAAGACCATGGCAGAAGTAGTCAAGAATGATAATGGTGTTTTCTGATCATCAAGACAATTAGAAAACAAAATAAACTCTGAAAGTTAAATAGGTAAGATTCGTACATGTTAATAATAAATATAATCTCCATAGACTAATAGGGTTATAAAGCACAGATGAGAAATTAAAGTGAAAAAGCTTTGCCATCCACCAAGAATTATACACGAGAGATGATCACTATTATTTCCCTTGAAATGTCTCTTCTAGAATGGCATAATCCAGTAAATTGATGATTAAATTAAAATATCCCCAATCTGATGCTGACTCAAAAACCAACTCCTTCATGAAGCCTGCCTTGATTTCCTGAGGAAAAACTAATTGCTCATGCCGTAATGATTCTTTTATATTAAAGTGGTATGCATATCTTATCTCTTCTATAAGGTTAAAATGTTCCTTGAGCCCTGGCCGGTTTGGCTCAGCGGTTGGAGCGTTGGCCCTCGGACCGGAGAGTCCCGGGTTCGGTTCCTGCTAAGGGCACATACCTAGGTTGCAGTTTGTCCCCAGCCCCAGTTGGGGTCATGTGGCTGGTGACCACTCGATGTGTCTCTCTTGAATTGATGTTTCTCTCTCTCTCTTCTTCACTCTCTCCCTCTCACTCTATCTGAAGGTCAATGCAAAAATGTCCTCGAGTGAGGATAAAAAAAAAGTTCCTTGAAGGCAGGAGCTATATTATCTTTGAGTCCGCCACAGTACCTAGATACTAAAAATTTATAAATTATTTTACTAAGTACCATATTCCCAAATAATATTTACTTAACCTTTGTGTGAAAATACAAAATAAATACAGGGCATAGAGTTCCTGACTCTGAGAGGTTCATAGTATGGTTAAGGAGATGAAAATAAAAAGCAATACAACAGTAATTTTAAAAAATAACAAAAAAGCCTGGCCAGTGTGGCTCAGTGGTTGAACGTCAACCCCTGCACCAAGAGGTTGTCAGTTTAATTCCTGGTCAGGGCACATGCCCAGGTTGTGGGCCTGATCCCCAGTGGGGGACATGCAAGGAGGCAGCCAATCGATGTTCTCTCTCATCGATGTTTATCTCTCTCTCCTTCTCCCTTCCTCTCTTTCTAAAATCAATATAGAAAAAAAATTTTTTTTAATTGAAAAGAAAAACCAAGCGATATAGTAAAGGTGAAGGAAGTTGGGGGAACAAAAAGAAAACAGAACCCTGAACATGTGGACAAAATCATTCCCTCTTCTTGAAAACTTAAATCTTGCTAGAAAAACAGCACAAATAATTCCAATTAGGGCTTGTGAATCTGACAGGAATATGGCCAAATACATTTCTGAGAATTATTATTATGTAAAGCCAAAAGTATAATCTCATTCCAGTGGATCCATTCATTCACATTCAAAACATGAAAGTGGGGGCATGTTGAAGTTCATTTTGAAGGACTGAAGTGCATCCTGGGCATTCTTACTGGTTTTGTTGTTGTGTCTTCTTTTTAAGAAACACCAGGATGGGTGCTCAGTCTTCAAAGTTGCTGTATGACTTGACTAGTAGTGGTTTCCTATTAGACATGCCTTTGGTAAAAGAACTTGCTTCAACAAGCTAGGTGGGAGGAGCTGCAATAACAGCTGTAAACTAGTCCCTGGAGGCAACTTCTGGGAGATAGGCACCCCTCTTGAAGAAGTTCAAATTGAAGGCATTTGAGTGAAAGCATGTCTATGAAACAACCTCAAAGGCAAGAGATTATGAGACTCAGGAGATGAATGATGTTTCTGAAGCAAAAATGTAACAACTGAAGTGGAACTGATAAATGATTTTTCAACTTAGCCTTTCATCCTTCCAAGGTAGATAAATTGAGTAGCCGCACTGTGCTATGCATAGGTCTTCCAGATGAGGCTTACTGTATGCTTTGTGTAGGCATTAAAAATCACATAGCATTTTAGATAAATAAAAGGTAAGGAGATAGCCTGTGATCCTTGGTTAAAATATGTTTTAAAATATAACTTGGTGTTCCTTGGCTTGCATAAATCTTTTAGCCTGGTTAGTTGACATATTGAGATAAAATATGAAAAAAAATCACTTTAAAGTTGTCTTGAAATCTAGCTCTATATATACATATAAGTTATTTTAAAAATTATATATAACCTTTGAAAAGATTAAATGATACTGCAGGTAGAATAGTGTAGCAAACATTCAATAAATAATTGTTGAAAGAAATGCTAAAATATTTCCATCTGGTTACTGAGAAATTTAAATGACAGATACAAGAGCCTTGAAAAAAACATCACTGAAATTTTCAAAAAGACTATTTACATGTTTTATTCAAAAATTATTGAGTGTACAATGCATATAGGATTCTGCATCAAATACCAAATGTGCTACAATTTGGCCTTATAATAGATAACTATTTTACCTCCTTAGCACCCATTCTCTGTCTCTGTGTTTCTTAATGGAAAATCATTCTGTATGTTTTGGATGATGATGAGTGATGATCACTCCTCCCCACTTCACCCCTCTTCATAACCCCATTAAAGGGATGAGTACAATATTCAAACCTGACCAATCCAAGCATTAGATCCCACTGATTAGATCAGAAATAACCAAGCTGAGCCACTGACAGAACTTTGCAGAGCTTTTACCGGAATTATTGGAAAAAAGGCACTCTCTGTATGAGACATAGGTAGGTGTTAAGGACCATGTAAGTCTGAAGCTGCCAAAAGTCATTTTTCTCCAATGAGAGCTAGCCTAAGAATGAAGCCAGCACAGAGGAAAGCAGAAATGAAAAAAGAGGGAGAGAGTGTTAATGCTTAGGTCTTTAGATTAGATCTAGAAAAATCCAGCTATGCTAAAGCCAGATAAATGCCTAGATTTATCTTTCCCCTCTACCCTCCTCTTTTCCTCCTTCTACTCCACCTCTTCCCTTCCTTTCCTTTGGATCTGATTTTTTATTTGTAACCAAGAGCCCAGATTACTAAAGCCTCTCTCATCTACTCTTGATCCTGTCAATTTCATGTCATTCTTTTATATGGTAGCTCTCCGTTATTCCCAGTAATTCCCTGCCTCCATAGCAATGTTGAAAGGGGTGGATGAATGCCTGATTTAGGGATGTATTTATTTTATGGTTACCTGACCTGGCCACTAAACAAGGTAAGTAATGCAGGATGTATGGACAGACTATAGAATCAGTCCTGAAGGGGAACATAATCTCTATAGGCTCCGAGTTGTCATTTCTCACTTGATATTTGTCTACAATTAAGAAAAACAACATTTGCAAAAAGTCCCCTTAATAAGGAGACCAATCATAATTAATAAAAAGCAACCTTTATAAGTATATGATACCACTAAATCCAATAGGAAGTACAAAAGCCAAAAAAAGGAGAAAGTACAGGTAGAGTCTACATTTATTCCAGATCATCTGCTTAAAATTTACTGAGGAAAACAACAGCATTCAAAATTATTATCTTAATTCCTATCCTTAGAGGGTAGAGTAAAACGAGATAGTCTAAAGAAAAACACAAACGAACCCTAAAGAGCTTCTGGGGTTAATTAGGGGAAATCTAGCATTTGGAATAAATAACATAAATAAATGCAATTACAAGAGGGAGGCAGAGGGAGATTTGAGACAGAAGAGAAGACAGAACAGAGAGAGATTTGACAATGCTGCCCTTGAAGACTCGAGTGACATGATCAAATGCCAAGGAATACTGGCAGCCACTAGAACTGGAAGAGGAAAGAAACAGATTCTTCCCTCAAGAAGGAGTGCAGCCTTGCTAACTAACACCTTGATTTTTGCCCAGTAATATTGATTTTGAACTTCTGGCCTCCAGAACTATGACAGAATAAATTTCTGTTGTTTTAAGCCACGAAGTTTGTGGTCATTTGTTATAGCAACAACAAGAAACTAGCACAAATACCATGTTATGGCTATTCTTAATTTTACAAGTATTTTATTGTTATATTTACATATGCATATAGTATTTTTCTATAGAAGCCTTTAAAAATTGTGCATGTAAAATTTGGTGAATTAAATCACAACAGCATTAATTGATTTAGGCACAAATTATCAATGGATGCTAAAACCACTAGGTTAAAGTTTTTTGAAAAACAGGATATTCACATCATTTCAAAATATCTGGAAAGATATGAATATCCTGTTTTCCATAGACTGTTTACGAAGAAAATAAGTGTACTCTTACTGTGGTAAAACCATATTAATCAAATGATCAAAGTTAACACCAATAACAGGACAAACTGAGACATGAACTCCCTGATGTAATGTAATGAAAACACATTCTTACATAGTATCCCTGCCAAAAAAATACATAACCTGAATCTACTTATGACAAGCCCAAGTTAAAGGAGAGTCTACAAAACAACTCATTATAAAAATTTCTAAAGCATCAATAACTTGAAAAACAAAAACTGACAAACTGTTCAAGATTAAAGGAGACTCAAAAGGCAACTAAATGTAATACCTGATCCTGGAATACATCATGGTTTGAAAGGAGGCAAGAGGGCTAGAAACAGAATGCAGTAAAAGACATACATAATTGGTGAAATTTTAATTTGTACTCTACATTAGATAAAATAATTTTATCAATATTAAATTTCTTGAATTTGCTAACTATACCATGGCTATGTAAGATAGAATATCAGTTCTGAAATACTTAGGGATAAAAGGACATAATCTTTGCAAGTTATTTTCAACTAATTAACCCCCAATATGTAATAATAATTGTGTGTGTGTGTGTGTGTGTGTGTATAGAAGGGGAAAAAGGAGAGACAGAAGTTAAGAGAAATCAATTGTGGCAAAAATGTTAACAATTATTAAATATCTAAGTGAAGGGTAAAATGGAGTAAACTGTATTATTCCTATAAGTTTCTATAGATTTAAAATATTTCAAAATAAAACTACAAAAAAAGCTAGGTGGATTGGACATTTGATCTTATAGGAAAACAAGGTATAGAGCAATCTACTTTCAGATCTAATGTAAGTGTTGTATGCCATTAACACTACATATTCAGTAATGGTTGTAAAACAAAAAAATTACCAATGTGAGAAAATCCAATTTCTAAACACTGCTTAGAATACCTATACTAGATACTAAAGATATAATTTATTTTTATATGCCTTTTTATTACTACTTAGTTGACAACAAAGGAATGTTAATATTTTTAATGAAAGTAAATTCATTTTAAATTTATTTCTAAAATATGAAATATATAAAATGCCAAAATTAGAATAAATTTGATCAAATAAGTAATCAAAGTTGATTCAAATTACAAAAATGTCAATTTGATATAATTGTTAACATCTCACAGTTTTGCTCTGGCTGGTTTGGCTCAGTGGTTAGAGCATCAACCTGTGTACTGAAGGGTCACAGATTTGATTCCCAGTCAAGGGCATGTACCTGGGTTGCAGTTTTGATACATGGTCCCAGTGGGGTTCGTGCAGGAGGAAACCGATCAATGTGTCTCTCTCACAGATATTTCTCTTTCTCCCCTTCCCTCCCTTCCTCCCTCCCACTCTATCTGAAAAAATTAATGAAAAAATATCCTTGGGTGAGGATTAACAAAAATATAAATAAATAAAATCTCAGTTTGTTTTCTATAATACTGCATTTTTAAAATTTTTATTTATTTTTAAAATATGTTTTCATTGATTTTAGACAGAGAGAAAGGGAGAGGTAGAAAGAGAGAAATATCGATGTGAGAGAGAAACAGCGATTGGTTACCTCCCATGTGTGTCCTGACCAGGGATCAAACCTGCAACCTAGGTATGTGCTCTGATTGGGAATCGAACCCAAAACCTTTTTGGTGTATGGGATGATTGATACTCCATACAACTGAGCCACCTGGCCAGGGCTTAAACAACATATTCTTTTTTTTTTAAATCCTCACCCGAGGACATTTTTCCATTTTTTGTTCAGGTAGAGTGGGAGGGAGAGAGAGGAACAGAGAGAGAGAGAGAAACATCGATGTGAAAGGAACACATCGAGTGGCTGCCACCCGCACAACCGACCAGGGCCGGGGACAAACTGCAACCGAGGTACGGCGCCCTTAGCGGGAACCGAACCCTAGTCTCTCAGGACCGCAGGCCGACGCTCTAACCGCTGAACCAAACCGGCCAGGGCTAAACAACATATTCTTAAATAACATATTCTTAAATAAACAGACCAAAGAAAACAGCACTGAGCAAGTTTAGAAAACACTTGGAAGAGAATAAAAAACAAAAACACAATATACCCAAACTCGATGCAGCAAAAGCAGGGTTGAGAGGAAAATGTGTAATTGTAAATCCTTTGCATGACCATCTAGTTAGTCCTTGTGCAGCCGCAGGGAATTTCCTCTCAACACATGCACAGATCAGTACTCAGCAAAAAAAATTATCCTTTTGAAATTTTGCTCTAAGGTTGTTATAATTATAAATGAATTTGTGGAGAACTGGGATCTTAATAATAGGGTCTTTCATCCAGGAATTAGGTGTGTTTCTCCATTTGTTCAACTCTTTACCATCTCAGTTGACTTTTATAGTATTCTTCAAAGATTCCATACATTTCATCTTAAGTTTATTCTGAGGTTCTGTTTATTTGCTTTGCTGTTAAACATGACACATATTTTGAAGTGAGATAGTCACATCTGATTTACTTTTGAATCTGTCATAGAACTTAGTACAAGGACTTACACAGAGCAACATGAATGACATTTGCTTCATATTTTCATATTATACTAATTTCTAAATTTGTAGTTTACAATAAATCAAAAACAAAACACTAAGAACCCAGTAGGTGTGGCTCACTGGTTGAGCATTGACCCATGAACCAAGAGGTCTCTGGTTTGATTCCCGGCCAGGGCACATGCCCAGGTTGTGGGCCTGATCCCCAGTGGGGGCATGCAGGAGGCAACCAATCGATGTCCTCTCTCATTGATGTTTCTATCTCTCTCTCCCTCTCTGTAAAGTCAATAAAGAAAAACTATTTTATGAAAAGAAAACAAAAAACAAAAAAACCCGCTAAGATAATTTCTAGGAGTCATGTTTCACTCTCCTTCCATTAATTTCCTATATTCAATTAATAAACAAATCCCATTTTTCTTTCACTTTTTCTTGAGTTTACTCTCTCTGTTCTCTCATTCTTGTTAATCTAGTTACTTATTATTATTATCTTTATTCACAGAAACCACATTTTTGTATTTTTAAGAACTGTGAGTTTTGGTTGATCTACCAACACATTCATAGAATATAATTTTAATATTTTTATGAAGTAGGGGGCACACCTGGGGCCCAGGAAAATCATAATGCAACCCTATGCATGCATTTATGAATATTATCAAATTGTACATTTAACATGTATGCACTTCACCATATTTAAATTTTATCCCAATAACAAAAATTATGTTTAAAAAACTAAAAAAAAAAAAAAAGGAAAAATAACATTAAAAGAAGTATGGCCAAATAGTTCCAAAGCTATAAACAACAACAAAACACACACATACAACTGTGTACTTACCAACCAATGACTCACTTCAAAATTAGTTTCCATATTCTCTGTAGAATCCAGTATTGACTACCTTTGCCTTAAAATAGATCCATAGTTTTTCTATTATCCTTTCCTGTTTATATATGCTTTACTATTTTCTCTCCTTCCAGTATCCTAAATGGTTTTCCTTATCCATTGTTTATTCACATATTTGATCTTAGTGATCTCATTCATAATCATAACTGCCACATTACAGATGATTTCAGTATGCTAATCTTATTCCTGTTCTCTTCCTTGCTCAGGTCCTTAAATCTCTAGTACTATAATCATTTTATTTCAGGTTTCTCCTACTCTATCCTTCATGCCTGTGGGTTAATCACATTGCTGACATTTCACTAGACCCATTCAAACTTTTAACAGCTTTGCAAGGATTAGAACAGTATTTTTCTAACTGTGTTCCACAGAGCAATATGGGTTTCAACCATGTGCCTCTATGACTACTTGGGGGGACTTGTTAAGTGAGGCTCCATGCTCTTCAACCTGAGTCAATCAAGTCCACTCTGCTTTAATCTCTTTTACACATTGAGGTTATTAGCAACTTCTGCTTAAAGACACAGTTCCACTACTTGCATAGGGAGACAAGTCTGAAAAAGTTGCAGAGAAATCCAACTTGTTCAGCTTGCATTCAGTCTTTACAAAACCATGCCCAGAATTCCTTATTTTCCCAACTTCATTACTCTTATACTCAAATTTCAACCTAACTCAGATTTCTCTCCTTATTGTTCTTCATACAAAACAATGTTTATCTCAACATCTTTGTTCACTTCCTTTTCCCTCCCAACAATACCCTTTACTCTACCTATATGAATTCTATCTACCAAGTACTCCTCACTCTTCAAGGCCCAGCACAAATGCTAGCTGTACAGTTTTTCAGGGCTGTAATTTTTCCCTTCTTCAAACTACTTAATAACTCACACTGGACACAACCAGATAGCCTTCCCCAATAGATGACTGATCATCTATCCAGATCAGAAGTTCCTTAAAAACATGTGATATTGTAAATTCTACCTAATTTTTGAAGTATTTAGCATAGGACTGACCAGTAGCTGTCTAACTGGTCTCACTGATCACTTTCATATATAATGATTTTATCACTTCCTTACTTATGAACACAATATGATTTTAAAGTGTCTACCACATCACCTGCCATCTAGTAATCTATCTTCTCCTTCCTTACCAACACAGCCTCATTTCCACTACTTCAATGTATATCCCTGACTTCCTTGATAGCTATTCAAATTCTGTCTGGCCTTTAGAAGCCCCTTTTCAAGTCGCGTCTCTTAAAAAATAGAAAACAACATAAAAACTTTAATGAACAATTCCTGTCATGTTGACTTTCCCCAAACTTCTACTAAACATTTTTAGACTCACATAATCTGAAAATTTACCAGATTATATCTTAAATATCCTATAATCATTTTAGATGTATTTATATTGCCTATCCAATTAACCTGGGACTATGAAACATTTTCCTGTAACAGTATTTCCTTTTATATCCTTCAGGACAAATAAGCACAAAATAATTAACTGGTCTTCAAAAAGTGCTATGAAATAAAGAACTTGAATGGTTAGGCATTATTTCATAAAAATTAGTCCTGCCCTGGCCAGTTTGGCTCAGCGGTTAGAGCATCGGCCTGCGGTCCAGAGAGACCCGGGTTCGGTTCCCGCTCAGGTCGCGTACCTCGGTTGCAGTTTGTCCCTGGCCCTGGTTGGTCGCGCGGGTGGCAACCACTCGATGTGTTCCTTTCATGTCGATGTTTCCCTCTCTCTCTCTTCTTCTCTCTCCCTCCCACTCTATCTGAACAACAACAAGAAGGAAAAATGTCCTCGGGTGAGGATAAAAAAAAAAAAAAAATTAGTCCTAAATAATGCTTTAAAACAAGAGGAATTCAGTTAAGAATTAGTGCACAGTCTGGGAAGGACAACTGCATATAGTAGAAGTGAAGCATGAAGCAATCTCTAGGAAATAATTCACAGGTATAAGATTGCTGAGTACCTACTCCAGAAATCAGCAAACTTATTTTTGAAAAGTGCTAGATAAATATTTAGCTTTGTGTGCATATAACACTACTCCACTATGCCACAAAAGCAGACATCGACAATATGTAAACAAATGAGTGGGACTGTGTCCCAATAAAACTTTCTTCACAAAAACAGGTGCTGAGCCAGATTTGGACAATGGGCCATAGTTTGCCAATTTTTGACCTAGGTTAGAGTGATTTTAAAACTTTCTTTCCTGTTTTTTTTTTTAAGTAAGTTTCCTTCTCTCAGTCAAACCTTAACCAGAGTCCCAATCTAGAAAACAAACAAAAAACTAGAGTTGCTCTTGTTAAATAGATAAGGTAGGAAAGGGGAATATAGAGTACAGAGAGACCTGCCCTCTCTAATATCCATTCACTCTTCCTCCCTCTAAGACTATGTACAATGCAACTTTTAAAAATCTATTGTTGAAAGTATTACAGATGTCCTTCCTTTTTTCTCCCATTAACACCCTTCTCCCTGCCCCTGCCCCTCCACTCCACCTTCATCACACTATTGTCTGTGTCCACTGGTTATACAAATATGCATATAAATTCTTTTTTTATCCTCACCTGAGGACATTTTTGCATTTATCTTCAGATAGAGCGGGAGAAAGAGAGGGGGTAACAGAGAAAAACATTGATGTGAGAGAGACACATCGACTGGCTGCCATCCACACAACCCCAACTGGGGCCAGGGACAAACTGCAACCCAAGTACGTGCCCTTAGCAGGAACCAAATCCAGATCTCTCTGGTCCGCAGGCCAACGCTCTAACTGCTGAGCCAAACTTGCCAGGGCTGCATATAAATTTTTTACCTCTTCCCGATCCCCCACCCCTCTTCCCTCTGAGGTTTGTCAGTCTGTTCCCTACTTCCATGTCTCTGGATCTATTTTGTTTGTCAGCTTATTTTGTTCATTATATTCCACAAATAAGTGAGATCATATGATACTTGTCTTTCTCTGGCTGGCTTATTTCACTTAGCATAATACTCTCCAGGTTCCTCCATGTTGTCTCATTAGATAAGAGATCTTTCTTACAGCTGCATTTCATTGTATAAATGTACCGCAGCTTTTTTATCAACTCATCTACTGATGGACACTTGGTTGTTTCCAGATCTTAGCTATTGTAAACAGTGCTGCTATGAACACAGAGGTAGGTATACTCTTTCTGATTGGTGTTTCAGGCTTCTTAGGATTATATTGCTAGAAGAGGGATCACTGGGTCAAATGGCAGTTCAATTTTTAATTTTTTGAGAAAATACCAAATTGTTTTCCATAGTGGCTGCACCATTTTCTGCATTCCTACCAGCAGTGTACTAGAGTCCCCTTTTCTCCACACCCTCACCAGCACTTGTTTGATGACTTGTTGATGGCAGCCATTCTGACAGGTGTGAAATGATACCTCATTGTTGTTTTAATTTGCATCTCTCAGATGATTAGTGATGTTGAGCATTTTTTCATGTCTCTTGGCCATTTGTATGTCCTGTTTGGAGAAGTGTCTATTCAGGTTCTCTGCCCATCTTTAATTGGATTATATGTCTTCCTTTTGTTGAGTTGTATGAGAACTTTATATATTTTAGATATTAACCCCGTATTTGATGTATCATTGGCAAATATGTTCTCCCATATAGTGGGTTCCCTTTTCACTTTGATGCTAGTTTCTTTTGCTGTGCAGAAACTTTTTAGTTTGATATAGTTCCATTTGTTGATTATTTTCCTTTGTGTCTCTTGCCCTAGGCAATGTATTGGTGAACATTCTGCTATATGTGATATCTGAGATTTTGCTACCTACATTTTCTTCTAGTACTTTCATCGTTTCACGACTTACATGTAAGTCTTTTATCCATTTTGAGTTTATTCTTGTGTACAGTGTAAGTTGGTGGTCTAGTTTCATTTTCTTGCATGTACCTGTCCAATTTTCCCAACACCATTTCTTGAAGAAACTGTCTTTATTCTGCTGTACAATGCAATGTGATTATGTTTAAACCCCTCACTTATAAAGGTGAAAAAACAGACCCACAGAGAGGCAGAGAATTTATCTATGATCACAGAGAATGCTAAAACCAGTGCTAAAATTATAATCCAGATTTCAACTCCTGATTGTAAACCATTAAACCATGATAATTAACTCTGGGAGTCAGTTAGCAATCAAGTGGGAAGGTAAAGCACATTATTGTGATTTGTGACTTTTGATAGGGCCTTATTATTCTGATTGGATTTGAGTGTCTAAATCAACAATGATTTGTTTTTTGTCCTGTCAAGACTCTTTATACCTACATCCATCTTTACATAAATAAATCCAAACAAAATTCCAGAATTTTGAATGAAGTATTACAGTAACTAGCTTGTGATCCTTGCTATGAAACCATGATCTGTAACTCCATGGCCCTAAATTTGTCCCTTTTCCATATGATTTTTACGGGTCACTGCTAGACTGTAATATCAAAATTTGTCAGGAAAAAAAAAAACACACTAGAAATGGGTTAAGTCTAAAGTATCAATGACTTGCTTTAGAGAACAGAATTTTCAAAGTGCACATCAAAGGAATAAATGTTGAAAGCCCCTAAGCAGAGATTTTCCAAATAGAATATTCATTCAAGGTCATCATCAGTAGACGTAAAAACATGTATATTTAGAAAAATGTTATTTTCATATCCATATATTCAATAATAATAATTAAGTACTAATATTAAGACAGGATTACTGCTAACTCTAAAATATAACACTAATAACTCCTTATATTTTCTATTTGTTGCATATAAATGTCTTTAGAATGAATTCATCTTTACTGAAGAAGGCTAGGTAAGAGAGAGTGTTGGAAAATGTTTTTAAATAGCAATAATTGAGAAAGATAAGTTAGGAGCATAAATAATATTATTAATGCTCTAAAATATTTCAATGTATGTTATTATAACAGTAATTACGAGGTCTTTTTTAAAATTAAAGTATAAGAATCACATAGAGAATATACATTACATATATTCTAAGTATCCATTTTAATCAATTAAAATTTTTAAAAAAAGGTTTTATAATGTGTTAAAGTACTGGAGTTCCTGTCTTTATATTACTGTGATGTATATGGTTATATGCTTAATTAAAGGCTGCTTGAATTCCTAAAAAATTTTATATATATATTTATTTTTTATCCTTACCCGAGGACATTTTTTCGTTTTTTGTTCAGATAGTGTGGGAGGGAGAGAGAGAGAGAGAAACATCAATGTGAAAGGGACATATCGAGTGGTTGCCACCCGCACAACCCAACCAGGGCCAGGGACAAACTGGAACCTAGGTACCATGCCCTTAGCGAAAACCGAACCCGGGTCTCGCTGGACTGCAGGCCGACGCTCTAACCGCTGACCGGTCAGGGCTAAAAAATTTTATATTTGTAAATGATTGAGACAGAGTAAATCAAGAAACCCTCAAATAATCACTGTGAAATAACACACAGGTTTATAGCATATACTGCTTGCTAAACTGAAAATGGTTTTAGAGAATACAAATGATGAACTGCTGAAATTCTCTCATATGCAAGAAATATTTTTTCCACATTTGCAAATACTGTTTTTAAGAATCATAAATAAGATATTTTGTAAGAAAATTATTTTAATATTAAGAAAAATCATTATTTTTGTTTTCACTGTAGGACTATCTCTGTCTATAAGAAATAACTTTCAAAATTTTTATTAGTTTATCTCCCAAAGTCACTGTAAGATTACACCTATAGCAAATAAAGAATAAAGAAAGCCTGGTAGAAATATTGTTGGAAATTTCAAATAAATAATAATAATTAAGTACTAATATTAGGACAGTTAGAGGATTTGACACAAAGTACATTTTTTAGTACTTTCCTTGAGTTTTTAGTTGATATGACTAATTGATTTCAGACTCAATAATTTAAAATTATTTTGTTAGAAATTACTCCAACCTATAGAGTCAAAACTATTTTAAAAGAGCACTTTAAAAATAAAGAAGAGACTTTATAATAGTTAACATAAATTCAAATGTATGCTGCAATTATAATTACACAGAATTCCTTTCTTAACTTTTCTAATGAAATATCTTAACAGAAAATGTCATGTGAAAATAATGCTGTGTGTTAAAAGTATACTATTGTCCCTATAAGATAAAACATGTCTTAAAACTATTTAGAGCAGATAAAATAGAAAAGAAGTAAAACAATTATCTCATAATAATATACTGAAATTTCTCTCAGGTGCAAGAAACACACTAATTTCTTTTCATGGTCACAAATATTTTTCTGTGGCTCAGAAATATGATCAATATATAAGAAAATCATGTATTATCTAAGGGACAAAAATGGAAATTATAGAAAATGCTATATTCCTTGGTTAGTAAAGAAATAATAGTTATATTACCTAGAGCAAAAAACAGGAGTTTAGGATGTCAGAAACAGTTTAAAGCCACTATGATCAAGTAATATTCTCTGAGTCCTACTTTGTTACTTGTGTGGGAGTGTAGCAAAAGGATTATTGCTAATCCTTTAACTGTGAATAATGATTTATTGAACAATTCCTACATAAATTCCAACTGTGACTACAAAACCACAACCTCACAGGCCAAGATATTTTCCTCTTACTTAGATAACAAAATTAAAATGTTAAAAAATATACATATGTATTTATACACACATGTGCAATTAAATCAGATTACAAATTGATTTATATGTATTTAGTAAAGGCTTTATGCACTTAGCGCTTTCATTTTTATTTTAAACCTAAATTAAACAAGCCCAAGTGTGGTTCTTCCACTTAGGTATTATGAGAGGTAACAAATTTGAAAATACTTTCTCAAATAGTTGAGTTTCATTCAGAGAAATAAAAAAGCAAGATATTAGAATAAGGTTAAGTGCATCTTTTGTCAGTAACGTATGTTGCTCCCTCTGGCCTCATAAACAAGCTGCTCCTTTTTGAATACAGCAGACCTTCAATTTAAATTTATGGAAAGACTAAAGCAGGAGAGCTTGCACTCAAACAATTTTAATAACCTATTAAGTTGCGACTTCAGATTCATTTTATAACCATGCTCCTCAGGGAGCTATGCTATCTGGATAAAGATAAAATTTTTTTCCTTTAAAGATAAATAGCATCATTAATCTGCAACATTTCTTTTCTATTATCTTTCGAAATGAGGAGTTATTTTGTTCTGATCTTGAGGTAATTAGCCTTCATTCACTAGCCTGAAAATGCCTGTGTTCTGAAAATTAAAAATGTGTCATTAAGTGGAATTTACCATAATGTCATTTATCTTTATATAGTTCATCAGTGACAGCAATGGGCCTGGGAATCCATCAGCTTTTACCAAGGAAGCATTAAAACAAATTGAAAAACAGAATAATCCCAGGCACTCTTTAACACAGTCAAAGCCATTTGGGTAATTAAATAGTGGTATTTAAAGTTTTAATTTAGATTTTTCCCTCTGTTCATCAGTAGTCAAATGAGATGTTCATATTCATAACTGTCTGTAATAAAAGGTTTCATAAAGTAAGCAGAATATCAATGTTATTAAAATTTAATATAACACAGGGAGAGCTTTAATCTATAAAATAAAGTTTGTATTTTCCTGCATCATATTTTTTAAGATTACATCAGAAATCTTGAACTGCCTACGTTGCGATATTAGTTTCACAGAGACTTTGATGATTCAAACCCCCAAATAACTATAAGATAGTATATGACATGAAATTCAACTTCATTATTGCAATGTTGGAGAAGAATATCTTCACCATCTTAAATTTGTTTTCACTAACTACATCCCTCCAGCAACTACTGTATAGAATTATCAAACATAATTATGAAAATAAATGTTGGCTTGGAAAGCTAATGCCTAAAAACAAAAAAACAAAACAGCTAATGCCAGAAGTTAAAATAAGAATCTTGGGTGGTAGGGGAACATAGAGGCATTCTGCTACCAGATAATTAATTCCATTCATATATTGATCAGGGAAATAGCACACACCTCAGAAATACAGCTCAAAAATTATATTCTCTTAATCAGGACTTTTAATTAAAATACTTTGAATAGACTTAGAATAGATACAGCATAATGAAATCAGGTGAAAGGCTAAACTGCCATAAAAGTGTTTCGTACATATAGCAGTTTCAAAATGCACAGCTCACTGAACATAATAAAACATTCACTATTTCCCTTTCTGTACATCCAAAAACAGTATCTTCTTTGAAAATGTGTTCTTAATATAAGAACCCGACAACATAAAGATTACCTTAATGCAGCATTGCTCACTACTAGATAATTCGTATTCTGAACTTTGTGTACTCATATGTGTTAATGAGTATTTCAGTATGATCTCTATGTTAGACTACTTGCAAATGTAGGTTTCAAATACCTCGGAGGGGGGCAAAAATAATAAATAATTATATATAAAATATCTATGATAATTCTATTGGTTGATGAATTCTAACATGTATATACACACAAATACTACTGAGCAAATCTCATACTAAATATTGATTAAGAACCTAAAAACTTTAAGTACTTTTATGTAAAAGTATTGATCATTTCCAATTCTCACCTGGCTTTTCAAGGCTACCAGTGTACTCTATATACTGAGTCAGTAAAACATTACGTCTAAAGACAGAGTGTTATTAAATATATGATATATCATACACTTCTTTAAAAGACTATCCAAAAAAAATAAATCAGAACATTTTGAACTGAAAAATAATCAAGTTTCCAATAGGGAAAGAAAAAGATATCCCAGGAGGTGAAAACTTGGCATATTAACTGGTCAATAACAGCATAGGTAGGACTAAAATCCATGCATCCACCCTATCCTTATACCATCCTGCCTTGCAGATCAATGATATAAAATGTTCATTCAGGCTCTGGCCGAGTTGGCTAGAGCACCATCCCGATACACCAAGGTCGTGGGTTTGATACCCAATCAGGGCACATACAAGAATCTATCCGGCTGGTGTGGCTCAGTGGTTGAGCACTGACCCATGCACCAAGAGGTCACCAGTTCAATTCCTGGTCAGGACACATGCTCAGGTCGTGGACCAGATCACCAATGTGGGGCATGCAGGAGGCAGCCAATCGATGTTCTCTGTCATTGATGTTTCTGTTTCTCTCTCCCGCTCTCTCTCAAAATCAATAAAGGCAAAAAATTTTCTTAAAAAGAATCAAACAATGGCTCTGGCTAGGGTGGCTCAGTTGGTTGGCGTGCCATCCAATACAGCAAAAGGTTACAGGTTTGAGTCCCAGTCAGGGCACATGCATAGGTTGTGGGTTTGATCCCTGGTTGGGGTGCATACGGAAGGCAGTTTCTCTTTCACATCAATGTTTCTCTCTTTTTCTGCCTTTCTCTCCCCCCACCTTCCACTCACTCTAAAAAAATCAATGGAAAAAATATCCTCTGGTGAGGATTAACAACAACAAAAAGTTATTACACAGTTTGAAACTAAATACTGATCAAGCCCAACTGGTGTGGCTCAGTGGTTGAGCATCGACCCATGCACCAAGAGGTCGCCAGTCTGATTCCCAGTCAGGGCACATGCCCAGGTTGTGGGCCTGATCCCCAGTGGGGGGCATGCAGGAGGTGGCCAATCGATGTTCTCTCTCATCGTTGTTTCCATCGGTGTTCTCTCTCCCTCTCCCTTTCTCTATCTCTAAAATAAATAAAGAAGAAATATATATATATTGGTCAAATACAAATTCCAAAAAAGTTAATGAACAACTTGAGTCAAATGAACAATTTGTGATCATCCTCATTATTTTTTTTTGTACTAAATAATGAACAAATTCATTTTTAGAAAAAAATTTAGTACAAAAGTATACATGTACTTGGATTATTGTTTAAAGTGGTAAAAAATAAAACCTGAAAATAACTGAATATCTAAGAGTTCAATAAACTCTGAAACACCACTCTATATAGTCTATAGAATATCATATAGCTCTTAAGAAAAAAAATTAACTCTGTATTGATGAACCAAGGGCCCTGGCCGGTTTGGTTCAGTGGTTAGAACGTCGACCTGTGGACCAGAGAGACCCAGGTTTGGTTCCTGCAAAGGGCACATACCTTGGTTTGTCCCCAGCCCCGGCTGGGATTATGTGGGTGGCAACCAGTCGATGTGTCTCTCTCACATTGATGTTTCTCTCTCTCCCTTCCTCTCTATCTGAAGATAAATGCAAAAATGTCCTTGGGTGAAGATAAAAAAAAAAATGAACCAACGAATGTTATATAGTAAAAGTGAAAAAATCGTGTCTGAGAAGTATGTAAAAATAATAACCAAACTACTGTGTGTGCATGTTTTTAAATGTTCTTTTTTTTTTTTTATCCTCACCCGAGGACATTTTTTTTTTTCCATTTTTTGTTCAGATAGAGTGGGAGGGAGAGAGAGAGAGAGAGAAACATCGATGTGAAAGGGACACATTGAGTGGTCGCCACCCACACGACCCAACCAGGGCCGGGGACAAACTGCAACCGAGGTACGTGCCCATAGCGGGAACCAAACCCGGGTCTCTCTGGACCGCAGGCCGACGCTTTAACCACTGAGCCAAACCGGCCAGGGCTTAAATGTTCTTTATAGAGCATGGAGAAGGGTACAGAAGAATATAGAAGCAGTTAACACTGGTATAATGTTAGTATAAAAGTACAGAAACTATTAACACTGTGTTTGAGGGACAAGTGGTAAGGAGAGAGTGGAAACTATTAACATGTTCTTTATTAATCCTGAGGGGAAAGTAATTCCTCCAATAAGGTGACCTGATCTATTCTATTAGATGGGGACCCTGAAGTAAGGCTTAGCTGCTTTAAGCTGACAGCTAGACCTTCGATTTTCATTGTTGGCAGGAATATTTAGTACAATTCTCTAATTTTCATTTCATCCCAATGATACCAATAGCAAACTTGTTAAAAAAACAAAAAACAAAAAAAAGAAACAAAAGATAGCTATTTCATAACTATACCTTTCTTTTAGGAAAAAAGCAATAATTTTTTTTAAAGATATGCTCTTCTCTAAAGTAAGATGTAATAACCATTTTTATGGTAATGGCTGATTAAATCTGCATGCCTGTACAGAAAGATAAAAATAAAAATATTTCTCTTATAATTAAAATAAACATTTTTAGGTGAAGTGGAAAACTGATATTTATCTTTAGTTCAGTGCTTCTCAATCCTGGTACTGTTGACATTTTGAGCTAGAAAATTCTTTGTTGTAGGAGGTTGTCTTGTGCATTTTAGAATATTTAGCAATATATTTGGCCTCTACTCCCTGGATGCCAACAGTGTCTCCCTTCAGCTGTGACAACCAAAAATGTCTCCAGATATTACCAAAATGACTTCTGGGGGCAAAAGGACCTCCAATTGAGAACCACTGCTTTAGCTATAGGTTTTCTGGAAGAAATGGTTTTGAATGTTTTACACTGGCAACAACTATCCTTTAAAGGCTGTTGGATAACAATTACATATTAACATTCTACAGTGAAAATATTAAATATAAAACAATGACTATCATACCATTAACATCATATTTCCAAAGACATGTTTTAAAAGTATGTGGAAACATCAAAAATAAAGATAAACTAAAAATAATAATAATAATAAAAGTATGTGGAAATGAAAGAACTCCCATTGCACAATATATTTCTTATCTGCTAGGTAAATGCAAAGAAAATACCTCTAGTGTGAATTAAAGCAGCTTTAGAGAATTCAGTGTTTTATGACTAAGATAGAAGGAAAACACTATGTATTTTTTAAAACTATATCATAAAACTAAATGTGTTCAGTAATTGTTAAGAAAAAAAAATCTAAGTCACCATTTCATCAAGGAGTTTAGGAAGAAGGGCTAGGATTGCAAATAAGTATTTGAATTAAACACACACACATACACACATACACACACACACAACTGTTCTGTGAAATTTAGAATAAAACCAGAAAAAAAAATTTTTTAAAGGCAAATGTAATCTGTCTTGGCTTTATATACAGTGTGCATTAAAACAACAACAAAACCTACAGGTAAAACAACCATATACATGCCAAATTCACACCCTCCCACTAACCTGCATCAATATATATATTTTTCCTTTATATTGAATTTATTAGGGTGGCACTGGTTAACAAAATTATAAAGGTTTCAGGTGTACAATACCACAACACATTATCTGTACAATGTACTGTGTGTTCACCATCCCAAGTCAAGTCTCCTCTCATCACCATTCATCAATATCTTAGAAGTACACATTTATTGAAAAACATCTGGCCCAAACTCAAGACTTAGTATTTCTACATTTAGGAGAAGTATCTGTCTTTGCTCATCATGCATACGATGCTATAAGTTAACAAAACATATATTAAACCTTAGCATTTTGATCATGTAAATAGTTAATTCCCAGTTCTCTGGAAGTTCTTTTAGCTAAAATGCTTAAAATTGTCATATTAGTCCAAGTAACCAGCAAAACTAACTATATAAATGATCAATTGTACACATTAGCATTCTAGGTAGAGGGAACTACAGAAAAATAGGAAAGCCATAACAAAGTGTGAGTATAGGACTTTGCGTGTGTGTGTGTGTGTGTGTGTGTGTGTGTCAGACTATCAGACACACAGACTGATAAATGGAGTGACCTTCAAACATTGTTTTAGTTACAGAACTATTTTTTAAAAAGTCAAATGTGCAAAAGAGATGAAATCCTAAAGGCTCTAGTCAAAAAAGGGAGACAGAATCCTGCCAACTTGACCCCCCAGCTGTCCAAGCAAATCCTTTAGAAACTGTGAAGAATTCTTTGAAAACCAGTGGACTAGAGTATAGGGAATATGAGACTAAGTTAAGAAATTTTAAAAAGTAGAATAGGAAGTATATTATAAATTGCCTTAAATGCTAGTTTTATGAGTTATATTTCAGTGAATATCAAGGAACTGCTGCAAGTGTCAAAACAAAGGAGGGGGTAAATAATATGATGTACAGAATAAGTGAACAAAATAATGAGGCACCAGTCTTCAAAACTCTTAGTGTTTTCTATATTCTCTTATTTATCCTATGAAAAAGATCTATGATATAAGACTAGCATGGAGAGTATGAGGGAAAAATATAAGTTTACAGAAAAGGCACATTTTAATATCGTAAATACTATATATCAATATGGTTATTTCTACTTGATAAAGTACAACCTCTTGCATTGCGTCTCTTGAAGGCCCACAGCTGCAAATGTAGACTTTTAGGTGTCGCTCTCCATGTCAAGTGGCAACCAGTAGTCACCCCATCTGTCAGTTTGACAAGTACTCTTTCAGCATTCAGGGATAAAGTGCACATATAAAACGCCCTCCCTGACAAAAAAAGAAACCAGGGAGATGAGGACTAGCCACTAGAGGGAAGACAAGCTGGTAGGAAAGGACTGGAAATTGGTCACAAGAAACCAGAGAGGCAGGAAAGGGTAAAAGAAAGCTTACCCATGCTGTAAGGCAAAAAACCCCACTGCCAACAATACACATGCACTCACATGCACACACACACATAAAAGCTAATTATACAGAAAGGAGTTAAAATAGGCAAATGGAAAGAAACTTTATCGCTGGTGGATAAAGAGATCAACAGTTCAAAAAGCCTTCTGAATGCACGTATTATTACTATTTGCCTAAGTAATCAGCCCACTAAACAATCTTTAGCACAAACATGTCCACTCTAGACCCTTCTCTCCTGAGGCCATTCCTACCTAACCACTCTCCATACCGCTACAGAGTTCTAAATGCTGTTGGTTATATGCCTATTGGGTTCCTTTATAAACATAATAGTTTCTTGTGGACCCCATCTGATATATCCAAATATGCATTCAAGTGTCTAGCAAGGTACTCTTCTAGGCCCTGGGGATAAAGTCATGAACCAAAAGGTTTCTGCTTTAGCAGGTAAGATAAAACAACTAAATACATACATACACATGTATATACATTCATACATATGCATATAATGCGTGGTGGCAATACAATCTATCAGGAAAAATAAAATAGGTAAAGTGGATACAGAATTATGGGGTAAAGAACAGATGCTATTTTATATAAGACAGAGAAATCCTTTCTAGTAAGATGATATCTGAGCAGAGATCTAAAAGAAGTGAGGGAGATAGTCATGCAAATATTGAGGAAAAAGCATAGCCAGGAGAGGGCATACTAAATGCAAAAGCCCTAAGGCAGAAACGAACTTGGCACTTTCAAAAAACAGTACTCAGTGTAGCTGAAAAAGAATAATAACAGGTGATAGTGATAGAAGATAAAATCAGAGAGGTAACAGAGAACCAGATCACATATGGCCTTTCATACCATGGAATGGACATTGGATATTATTCTCAGGAAAATAGAGAATCACTGAAGAATTTTGTGCAAAGAAATGACATCTGACTTATGTGTAAAAGGATCATTCTAGCTGCTGGGTGGGGAAAGGTAGAGGAGAGAGAACACCTTAACTCTGTACAAAATATAAAAACAATTACGCTTGAGTCTTGTTATTCACTGCAGTTATATACTATAAAGCTGCTAGTATTATATACTATAAAAATGAATTAGCAAATACTGAACCACTGCTCCTAACAGAAATATTTATATGTGTATACAAACACACACCTCACATCCAAAATCAACTCATCCTAGTAGATTCTATTTCCTTTATTTTACAAAACAGAAAATAAGGTTCAGAAGTATTAAGTGACTTGCCTGAGGATGCCCCACTAAGAGATGCCAAAATTGGGTTTCAATTCTGTCCAACAGGCCCCAGAGCTGAAGCATTTGTACTGTCCCCCACCATCTTCAGCCTCTGGTCATCACTGTATGAAAGCTGAAACAAGAAGGCAGAGCACCACCTGTTTGTTTGACTTCAGCGGAAGCATGTGTCATACTCCAAAAATTCTATAAAATCTGTCCAAATACATGACTAACCACTGACCTATGCATATGTGGAACACACTCCAAATACCCCAGCTAAAGCAAAAAGGACTGCAAAGATGCCACCTGTGGTCAACTGCAGGAAAAATAATGTGTGAAATTTAAATATAGTCAAGGTAGTGTTAGCTCTGAGAAACATTTTTTAAATGAGAGAAAAAAAAACATTCTTCAGAGAAATACAACACAATCCAATCTCTAACAATGTATCATTCATAATGTCTAATTGCTAGATGTAAGAAAAACAGAAAATGTTACCTACACTCAAGAGAAAGGGCAACCAATGGAGACTAATCCTGGATGACCAAGATGTTGGAATTAGCAGATAAGAATTCTAAAGTAACTATCAGTATACTTAAGGTAAACTGAAACATGCTTGCAGACTTCTAGTTTCTGGTCCTACATATCAGGAGCTTAAAAATCATCTTAACAGACCTGGCCAATTTGGCTCAGCAGTTAGAGCGTCGGCCCATGGACCAAAGAGTCCCGGGTTCGGTTCCCGCTAAGGGCACATACCTCGGTTGCAGTTTGTCTGGGTCCGGTTGGGGTCGTGTGGGTGGCAACCAGTTGATGTCTCTCTCTCACTTCGATGTTTCTCTCTTTCTTTTCCTCCTTCTCTCCCTCCCACTCTATCTGAAGATAAATGCAAAAAAGTCCTTGGGTGAGGATAAAAAAAAAAATCATCTTAATAACATGTAAAAAGCTGAACAAATAAATTAACAACTCTTCTAGATCTATCAAAGTAAAGGGCAAACCAATGACCCAGGATGTTTGGGGGTGACAGAATTTTCTTCATCTTGATTGAAAAAACACATTTGTCAACACTCATTAAACTCTCTACCTAATAGAGAAAACTTTACAATATATAAATTGTACCTCAATAAGCATATCACCCCCAATACCGATAAAGGCAAGAAGAGCTTTTCAGAGAAATAAAAACTGAGAATTCATCACAAGCAGATGTGCACTTCAAGAATGATAAAAAAAAAAATTCATCAGGCTGAAGGAAAGATGATACCAAGTGGATACTTCATATTTTCAAGAAGCAATGAAAAGCAATAGATATAATAAATAAATAGGTAAATTATAAATATATATTTTTCTCCCTAAGTTTAAGAAAATATGTGAGACTATTTAGAATAAAAATTTCAACATTTTATTGTGGTCTTTGTAATGAAAATGTTATCAGAGAAACTGGGGTGTCCTCTTCCCCACTGGGTGCTAGGGGTGGGGTCCTAACAATATCTTTTATTTTTATTTTTATTTTTTATCTTCACTCAAGGACACCTTTTTGTTCAGATAGAGAGGAGGGAGAGAGAGGAAGAGAGAGAGAGAGAAACATCGACGTGAAGGGACACATCGAGTGGCTGCCACCCGCACGACCAACCGGCTGGGGACAAACTGCAACCGAGGTACGTGCCCTCAGCGGGAACTGAACCCGGGTCTCTCGGGACCGCAGGCCGACGCTCCAACCGCTGAGCCAAACCGGCCAGGGCCCTAATAATATCTTAAGAAAAAGAATTTTCTGAGACTCACATGGAAGAATAAGTGATTTTTATTTGCATGGAATTACATCTCTGGGTTTCCAAAGTCCCATTTCCCTTAATCCAGTCCTGGAAGAAGTGTAGCTGGGGTTTCAGTAAAGCTAGAAGCAAAGCCAGTGTTCAGAGTTTCCGTTTCATGTTGCGCTGGGTCCAGTTCAGCATCAGGCTATTTACAGTCCATTAGTCCACTGTGTAGGGGGGTCCACATGGCTGTGGGCCACTTGGGCAAATGCAGGAGAGTGCACCTGATCAATAAGAGTCCCAAGAGAATAAAAGGAACCAAGAAAGCAAATTTCTTTGTTCAGGGGATTGAATATCTCAAATTTTGTGCCCTTGCAGTAGCCATGTCTATTCTGGCCAATGACCTGTTCCAGGTGTGACTGACTGGCATGTACCGTCCTGATGTCAACCAAATTTTACTGGGCATGCATCTATTCTCCTCCCTGTACAGTCCCTTCCCCCAGCGATCTGCAGGGAACAGACTGGTGGCTCCCTGAGGAGTGTAAAGTCTTAGCTTGCTGGTGAAGCTGTCCAAATAACAAGCCTATAATATTTGGCCTTCTCTTTGCTTCTTTCCTGTTATTAATAACTAGCTAATTACAATGGTATCAAAAACACATGTAAACCTCGCTGGTGTTACTCAGTGGTTAGAGTGTCAGCCTGTGACCCAAAGGGTCACAGTTTCGATTCCCAGTCAAAGGCATGTACCTGGGTTGTAGGTTTGGTCATCTCCCGCCCTGGTTGAGGTACCTGTGGGAGGCAACCAATTGACATCTGTCTCTCCCTCTCCTCCCACCTCCCTCCCTTCTATTCTCTCTGAATATCAATGGAAAAACATATACTTGGGTGAGGATTAACAAACAAACAAAAAAAAAACCCACAGAAAAACCCTGCCTGGTTTGGCACAGCATCTACCCACAGACCAAAGAGTCATGGATTCAATTCCAGTCACGGGCACATACCTCGGTTGTAGTTCAGTCCCTGGCACTAGTCAGGTCGTGACGGAGGCAACTAATTGGTGTGTGTCTCTCACATCGATGCTTCTCTCCCTCCCACCCCCCTCTCCCCATCCCATGCTATCTGAAGATAAATGGAAAAATATCCTTGGGTGAGGATTAAAAAGCAAAAAACACATGTATTATATATGACAACTATAGCACTAAGGACTGAGGGAAACAAAATAAACAGAACTATATGGCCAAAAAAACCCATGCTCAGCTCACATATTATTTTCTCTAAATAGAAACTATTGAGTAGCTACCTGGATGACTTCATTTAATCAACCCAAAATTCCTTTGAGAACAGTAGTAATAGCCCTATTTTACAAATGAAGAAACTAAAGCTCAGCAATGTTACTTACACAATGTGTCCAAGGTCACAGGGTGCAATGGAGTAGATCTGGGACTAGACCTGCACCCACCTGACTCTGAAGCTGATTTGTTCCAGGGACCACACTGACCTTTCCACTTATCTCATGTATTGAGGTTGGGGAAGGGTTTCAATAAAAGCAAGGGCTATATGAAGAACTATTTTACACCCTTTATAAAACTTTGGCTGACAGTTGTCTATAATTTATATTACTCAGTGCTTCTTTCATAAGAATTCAAATGACAAATTTTCTCTTAGATTTCAGTACCAAAAGAAGTACTTTCTTCAAAAGAAAACATATTTAACCACTTGTTCACTGATGCTAAACACTGTCATGAGTAAAAACATGAATCCATACAGTCCCTACTGTGAAGAAGTTTATAGACATAATGCAATGTATAAATAATCATGAAATAAGAGTAATGGTTTTCCCTTTTATTAAACATAAAACCAGCCCTGGCCGGTTTGGCTCAGTGGTTGGAGTGTCTGCCTGTGGTCCAAGGAGACCCGGGTTCGGTTCCCACAGGGGCACATGCCTCGGTTGCAGTTTGTCCCTGGCCCTGGTTGGGTCGTGCGGGTGGCAGCCACTCGATGTGTCCCTTTCACATCGATGTTTCTCTCTCTCTCTCTTCCTCCCTCTCTATCTGAACCAAAAATGGAAAAATGTCCTTGGGTGAGGATTAAAAACAAAAATAAATAAAACCATATAACTCATTATATTTCCCTTTGCTTTGGTTGCCAAAGCTAAGAGCTAAATTTAATGTTTAAGTGCAGTACTCATTTCACTTCAGGTTCCTAGAAAAGAGAAATTTATCTGATCTTTTATTCTATGGTTTTATATATAACTGTCCTAGAATATATGCATCTTATCTCAATCTATCCAAATTATTTTATGAAAGCAGGTAGAATATATAATATAAAAACAAAAACAAGTAAATAAGCCTGGATTAATAATAACAAACAGAATCCAATAAATGCAAACTTTTCTTCATCTTTACACAGCACACCAGAAACATTCTGGGTTGGTTAGAGCACGAAATAAGGCAGTTGTTAAAACTGGAATTCTAGAAACACTAGTGAATGGAAGTACTAGTTTCCCACAGACGTACGAGTTCTTAAAAGCCAAACTGGATTTATATATAGAATGCATAAGCTGGAAAAATGACAAATGAAGATGAGATATGGCTGGGTAAATTGTGTTTTCAAGAGCCAATGCAATGCAAATATTGTGTTTTGCATAGCTTCTCTGTTTCTATAGCTTTAGGGGTAGGTGGTGAAGAACACTAGACTAACAAAAGTGGTGGCTTAGAATGACGACCATTACTCTGCCCTTTTTCACACCCTGTGCATAGTATTTGCTAATGCTTCTGCCAAAATTTTAAGTGCCCTCTGATATATGTCTTTGGGACATGCTGACTTATACACTTTCTGTTTTTTTAAGTAATGATTCTCTAGTCAGTTTTGGCTTCCCTCTCACTCATTCAAAATTCCTAGACAAGTGACCTTATTATGTCAGAAGTTGTGTTTTTTATGAACATAAACAGTAGAGAAAGACTTTTAAATATACCTATTATGCCTTCGCGATTATGCTCAGCAGTTAGAGCGTCAGCCTGCGGTCCAGAGAGACCCGGGTTCGGTTCCCACTAGGGGCATGTACCCCGGTTGCAGTTTGTCCCTGGCCCTGGTTGGTCGTGTGGGTGGCAGCCACTCGATGTGTCCTTTCACTTTGATGTTTCTCTCTCTCTCTCTTCCTCTCTCTCCCTCCCACTCTATCTGAACAAAAAACAAAAAAATTCCTCAGGTGTATATATACCTATTATTAGCCTTTCTCCTTAATAAAGATCTAATACTTTTGTTTTCTTCTACTGGCAATACAACAGACCTTTTTCAAGTAGGATCTGTTCTGAAAATATAGAAATCCAAAATATTATAATATGCTGAGAGTATAGGGAGAAAGGAAGGAGGAGGTGGTAGGGCACATGTGTATATATGTTAACTTTTGTCCCATTTTCTCTCTGATCCTGTTCCTCCCAATTCAAGCCAAGGAATGACGAGAAATCCACGGTAGTACAAAATATAATATGACGTTATAATGAGAATAGATAGACTTGTCCTTTTACCATCACTAAGAAACTAGAAGACCTGAATGCTCTCTCTGGAACGTTTTTATTTTCACCTATAAAATAAATTAAGCTAGAGTGTCAGTAGTAACTCCTTCAGTTTAAAAATGCAATGAATTCAAAACAAAAGTTACAAAAGAATGCAGTGATACTCACGTCCCCCATAGTCCTTTCTAATACCCGTTAGAGCTCGCCCTCTTTCTACTGGCCTTGCTGCACACTCAATAAATTTAACATTCCTATTCAAAATCTGATTAAGAGTAATTCACAGAAGGTCTAAATGAGACTTAATATCATAAGACATTTGCATTTTAAAAAAGACCAGTTAAACCACGTGCATTTCTAACGAACAGAACTTGGTGGTAGGTACAGTCAGAGGGGGAGGGAAGAAGTAAAATATATGTACATATCTTTGAGCAAAGAGACTCCCATTGGTCTACTTTTGGTTGACTTAGCCTATCTTCTTGCTCCTTAATTACATTTCCAACTCCATTTTCCACAAAGCATAATTTACAAAAACAGCTATAAACACCCTCCAATTTCTTATTTGACTCTATTTTCTCCTTTTGATTTGGCTCCTGCTTCTACCCTCACCACTAAGGCGTCTAAGAGGTACAATAGCCAGTACTGCGGGACTCACATTATTGTATTGTAGCTGCACATTAGCCATACCTTCCTCATCTTAGGGCCTTCACACCACACACACACACACACACACACACACACACACACACACACGAAAAACAATGGAAAGAGAGCATATGGAGTGGGAAAGGAAAATGATAAAGAACAGCCAGAATTCCTGTTTTTTAAGATTTATTATGGAGAAAAATCTGGAAAACAGAATGAAAAGTAATAAATGGAGGGAAAACATAGAGTCAGTCAGCTCTAATAAAAGCAATAGGGAGTATGGAAATGAAATATAAAATGAGGCCTGGATACAGCTGGAGAGTTATAGGGTTTGTTTTGAGGTCTGTTTGGGGGTTTTTGTTTACTTTTTAAAAATGATATACAGTGAAGAATGGAAAAAGGAGTAGAGTTGAGGATAATAAAGGCAGAAGTGGAAATGGAAAAGAAAACTGAAAGAGAAAAGATGGACGAATGTGGAATTACAAACAGAAAATAGAGAAAAAGAGAGGATTTAGAATGGGAAGCAAGAATAAGAGAATGTATGATCCAAATGGGCAGTTACAGAATAGTCAGGGAAATCTAAAATACAGCATAGGGAATATAGTTAACAATATTGTAATAACTATGTATGGTGTCAGATGGGTACTAGATTTACCATGGTGAGTTATATAAAATCCAGTCACTGGGTTATACACCTGAAACAAATATAATATTGTATGTTAACTGTAACTGAAAACAGATAAAGAATGTACAATACAGCTAGAGAGAGGAACTAGAAAGGATTTTATAATTGTGGTGTTCAAACAGGAAAGCAGATATGGGAGCAGGGTGAAGTAATAAAAAAAAAACAGAGTAGAAACCAAGAGTGAGAGAGAACAGCAAGACAAGGATAAGAGAAATAGGAGCCAGCTGTGTTACAAACCAGCAGCATGTGTCTTTTTGTTTTGCTTTTTGTTTGTTCTTTTAAATAGAAACACAAAATGGCAAGAGATCATCATAAAGAACAGCACCATCTGGGGCATGTTTTCATTGGCCTTATAGTGTACTGCAGGAAACAGAACCCCAAAAAGGGAATGTGGGTGAAAAGGGGGGAGTGAGGCAAATGTGACAGCAACAGGAAGCAATAGAAAATGAGCTCAGTGGGTTGACCGTGAAAGGATACAGGTAGCCATTTCAGACTTCTCTAACACAAGGTAGGCAAAAGAATTTTATAAAGCAAGGAAAATGTGACACACCAAGGGCTGATCATCAAGTAATTCAATGTAAAACTTTCTTGAAAGTGGGTCTTTGATGCCTCTTTCTTCTCCCTATCACCTGTCCTAATAAACCAAGCTCAGGTTTTACTCAATTCTTTCTCACTAATCTTTCAAATGTATTTCCTCTCTCTCTCCTCCGAGATACTGTGCTAGACACCGCAGAATATGCGAAGTTTGGATGAGCTGCCTCTACCATCAGGAGCTCCCAACTGAACAGAGGAGGCCGTTTAACACAAATTACTTAAAATATGCCTTTTGTGAGTATTCCAGTTTAAAGTTATTTCTCATGTAACTGAATGCTTTTTCTCTTATGACACCTAACACTTTCTAACTTGTAAAATAGCCATTCCTTTTAAACTATAAACTCTTTAGGATTTTTCTTTTCTGACTAGTTTTTGTACTTAACCAAATCTATCACGTCTTACACACAACATGTGTTCAACAGTGCCGTAATTTCTAACTTGGAATGTGGGGGCCTCATGGCGAGAACAATATTTGGCAAGATCTTAAAATATGAGAAAGACCAAAACAGACAGACACAGGGCACTCAGGGAAAGAAATAACAGTTGGCATTTTGTGACAGGGCAGTAGCCAAGAAGAAAGAGAAGATGAGACTGACTAAAATAGACCAGAAAAAGGAAGAAAGAGACTACTACAGTCGGCCCTCGTTTATCATAGTTAATCAGTTCTAGACTCTACAGTGATAAATGAATTTCCGCGAAGTAAGATTTCTTTATGTACAGTTGTCCCTTGCCACTTTGCACTTCAACTTTTGCGACTTCACTCTATCGCAGTTTTTTCAAATACTATACTATATTTGAAAATAAGTCGAAGTGCAAAGTGGCAAGGGATGACTGTATACTGATACACTGGTTTTGATATGAAATGCAATTATAGTTTAAACTTTTTTTGAGACAAATTAGTATTATAAAAAGATTACTCTTACTGTAATGCAATGGGAGAAAAGAAAATGAAATTATTCAATCTGCAGAAGATTCACTGAAGAAGTGATATTTGAGCTGAATCTCACAGAATGACTAGAAATTCCTTTAAGGAAGAGTTTTCAGAAAGATGAAATTAAATCAGAAATACAATGATAACATCAAAGGGCACAAGAGATTCTCGGACTAGTCTGAGAGGTCTGGACCTTCTGAGAAGTCCAGAGTGGCTAGAGAACAGAGTATTTAGAGGAAAGAAATACAAGACTTGAAAGGCAGCTAGGACTATATATTATGAGGGACACTAAAGTCTCTCATTTGATTACAAATTTTATAATTTTCAGAGAAAAAGCCCTCATATACTCTACACAGAGTCACATCATCAAATGATGGTTGATTCAACATTACTCATGACGACATCCCTGTTCACATACTGAATGAGACACTGCCTGGAGTAGATACAGTCTCTACAACCCTACTTAAGAACATTTGGTTGCTATGCTAAAAAAATAACCATTTCTAGCTGTCACACACCCAGATCTCACAGATAAGATTCCTGGAATTTTCAAAACAAAACAGTAAATCCAGAATAGTGGATTCGTTATTTTGACTTTCTAAACAAAGAGGACTAGTGGGTGGTAAATAAAAGCCTGAACATTCTTTTATAGGATGAAATGTTCTAAATTGTGAGAGCAAATCACACAACAGTGAATTCTTTGAAGTATTACACACTTAATGACAACTCTACATCTCTGAATTCATGATATTGGGAAGAGCAGCTTTTTTGTTTTATAAAAATGTTCACTGTGTCTTTCCTCCCAAACCACACTCCATCACTCATCACAAGTTAGCATCAAGTGCTTTAAATAACACTTTCAATAATATGAACTCTGTTCTTGCTGTACTTTACTATAACTTCCTGTGTCTTTTGACATATTCAAGAAGTGAAACTCATGCATAGCATGTTTATATTATATTATTCTCTCCTTAGCGAAAGCTCACAGACAATGTCAGGTCTGGAGAGATAAGAGCTGCTTCCAGGACATGAATTCTCATGAGGATTAGGCAACCACCATCTGGGGCTCTAGAGTTTATCTGTAGCAGCTGCCTTCAAAGTATCACACTAGAAGGGTGGGGGAACGGGGGGGGGGGGGGCAGTCTAATTCTAAAGTGTTTAACAACTTGCTCCACCTTGGCTTTGATTATTGTTCTGGATTGTTTATTTCCTCCCATATAAGAATAAAATACAACAAAGTGACCTCTTAATAAAACAGAACCATTTTAAAAGTGTTATTTATGTATTTTGATAACAAGAACATATGCACTGAAATTTTCTTAACATGTTACAGTATATAAATTTTAATAATTAGTTATTTTAATAATTATCCAACTTGATATCAATAATAAAAGCTGATCCTTCAAAAAAATAAATTGGATACTACAAATTTTAAAATTTCCACTTAGAAAAGTTAATATTTTGTTTTAACCATTTATATGCCAGATTATTTTGGGAGAACTTTTAATGTCCTCAAATGATACTAAAATAATCATAACACTAACAGAAGGCAAATACTTATAATATTTATAAATTAAATATTTATATTAAAAAAAGGGAGCTCAAAAATGAACACATTAGGGGAGGTTAATTTTAAATACTCAATAACTGCTAAAACTGATTAATTTAATTATTGTAGTGCTAAAATTGATCACAATGAAATAAAGAACTGTTAAAGAAAAACATAACAGGAAATGTGAAACAAAATGTCTTCTATAAGGTATGAGTTCTACCTTAATAAGTCTCAAAATAATTGCACCACTAAAAATATAACTACTTCTTAAAAATAGGTCTCTTTTCAATCAAATATTCTTTTGCCTGCTATAGAATCATAAGTTACATTTGTTCATTTTAATATTCTTTGACTAAAGGCTTGTTAAATTAAATAGACAATATTGTTAGTCCCATTAGAGATCTGGCAAAATGGCTGCATCTATAGGTAAAATTCCACTCTAATAAATTCCTCGGGAAGGCAGAATGGTTCATTCTTTCACTGTTAATTCAAAATACATAACAGCCTTGGCCCATGTGTCTCAGTGGTTAGAGCATCCATCTGCCCATGGACCAAGGAGTCTTGGGTTCAATTCCCAGTCAAAGGCACATACCTCAGTTGCAGATTTGATCCCTGATCCCTGGTCGGGGTCGTCCGGGAGGCAACCAACTGATGTGTCTCTCACACTGATGTTTCTCTGTCTCAGTCTCTCCCTCCCACTCTCTCTAAAAACAAAACAAACAAAAAAGAATAATGGAAAAATATCCTCGGGTGAGGATTAACAAATAAATAAATATATGTACCCCCATGTTCATAGCAGCACTATTTACAATAGCTAAGATCTGGAAACAGCCCAAGTGTCCATCAGTAGACGAATGGATAAAAAAAGCTGTGGTACATATACACAATGGAGTACTATGCAGCTGTAAGAAAGATCTCTTATCCTTTGAGACAACATGGAGGGACCTGGAAAGTATTGTCCTAAGCGAAACAAGCCAAGCAGAGAAAGACAAATATCACATAATCTCATTTATTTCTGGAATATAATGAACATAACAGTTTGAGGAACAGGGTAGTCCCAGAGACGTGGAAGTAGTGTATAGACTGACAATCCTCAGAAGAGAGGTTGGGGGGCTGGAGGGGGAGATAAACCACAGAACGTATATGCATGTACGCATAACCAATGGACATGGACAACAAAGCTGGAGATGGGGTGGGGAGGGATGGGGAGAAGGGTGTCAATGGGGGAAAAAGGAGAAACATCTATAACAAAAATAAATAAAATAAACAAACAAATAAAATAAAAAATAAACAAAATACATAACAAATATATTTCTGTAGTGGACAGTGTGACATGGAGACACAAAAGGCAGAAAGTCTGACCTGGGGCTGGGTAGCTCAGTCAGCTGGAACATTGCCCTGTACAGCCAAAAGTTTGCAGATTTGATTCCAGGTCAGGGCACATATCTAGGTTGCAGGTCTGATCCCCAGATGGGGCACATGCAGGAGGCGACTGATCAATGTTTCTCTCTCACATTGATGTTTCTCTCTCTGTCTCTCTCCTTTTCTTCCTTCTTTCTCTCTAAAATCAATAAAACATATCCTCGGGTGAGGATTTTTAAAAAAGGCGGAAGATGTGGGTGGGCCAAAATCATAACATTGGTGAATTGCATGATTCCTGAGATAACTTCCATGTCCAAGAATCTACATATATCACCAGGCCCACAGACATTCTCGTTCTGTTTTCTGAAATGCCTTCATAATTTCTTCACTTGAATCAAATACAGATAACTCAAACTCAACACATCTATAACTAAACTCACAATCTTATCTCTAAACTGGCTTTTCCTCCCAACTTCCCTATTTCTGTCAGTAGAATCATTTAAAAAATTCCCAACCTCAAAACTCTTAATCCTCTCATCATCAATCTTTATAAGTCATCAAGCCCTGTCGACTTTTATTTCAAAATTATTTTGGCAATATTTCATTTACTTCAATATTACCATTACCAACCTAGTATAATTTACCCCTCCTCAAACGCTGGACGAAACTAACAGTTTTGTAGGTGGTGTCTCTCCTATCTACTAGCAGTACACATCACCATTACATCTCTTGGTTTAAAATGACTTTCCCTTTTCTATACACAGAGTCAAAGTTTGAACCTCCAGGAGTCACCTCCCCACTTGCTGAACTACAACATTAGACACAAAACACACTGGTTTGCATGATCTCATCACAAACATTACTTCTTGGTGGTATTTTTCATATATCTGAAGGAAATGGGAAGAAAATAAATAACAAAAAAAACTGTATTATATTTTTTTTCTGCAGTGTCTATAACAGCTATATGTTGATTGAACTTTTCAACAAGATAATTTAGGCATTTAGGTGTACAATACGATATGCTTTATAAGACCTGTGCCTTTATAAAATATAACAGAATCCAAGAAATCTGGATTGTAGTTCGGTAATGCCTAAGTGAGAGTAGGCAGTGACAATGATCCAATGACATACAAAGATATCCTTTGGATACAGAATGTGTATTTATAATAACTGCTTATAATATAATATTAGGTATTCTTTTATAAGTGGGATTTTTCTCTTAAATTCCTTGTATGTGTTAGAGATTCAATTTGTTACTCAAGCTGTGGGTTTATGGGATTTACATCTTTAAAACTAATTCCGGCATAATTTCACACCGAAGCCTTCTTGAAGTCAACCAGGACAACACCCAAAATAAATCTTCCCTTTGAGAATAAATGCTCCATGAAAATAATGAATACATCATTTAAACTTAAAGCATGATGTGCAAACCCATGCTCCACCCCAATCCTCCAAATGTCTCGAGTCTGTATTAATTTAACCTCACACATTCTCTATATTACTTATTCAGATGTGTTTCCTGAGTATCATTACTCTGAACAATTCAATTCCCTATATGAAATTCCCGGTTTTTACTCTGCTTGCTTCTCTGCCTGTATGATCTAAGATTCTTGCTCTTGAGTTGCCAGGCTCTCCTTATTTAATGCTAGCCTACCCACTTAATAAGTAGGCTCTAAAGTCTCTCATAGGACCTCTGTATTATCTCTTAAGTCACAATTGAGTTCCAATCATCATCCAACTTTCCATTAAAAATACTGACCCAACAAAACAAGAATAATATTCCTCTATATATTCAAATGTCTCCATGGTAGAAGTGATAAATACAAAGAGAATAGTATTTGTCCAATTTTTATAGCCTATCCTCAGTATCTCCACATTCATATGAAAACTTAACACCAAGTATAAGATCAACCAATGCACTTAATTGTGTCATATAGGTCAGTAAGTGCCAGAGGAGATCAAAGAGCAGTATCAATATCTGAGTCTGAGTCTAAGAATCATAATGAAGAGAATTCAATTCTTGCATTTTAAAGATGAGGAAAATCAGGTCACAAAAGCCACACAGGAAAAGCTTCAACAAAGATGAAATTTCAATAGACTGACTAGTAAGGAGGGAGAGAGAAATTCTTGAGGGCAAAGAAAAGCAAAAGAATAGAAGCAATTTGATTCAATAAACATTCATGGGAAGAAAGAATTAAGATCTGTATGTAGCTACTATGTGCAGGTACTGTGCTCAGTGCATTTCACGGGCTCTCATTCATCCTAACAAATAAGCTTTGGATTTATCATCTCCATTTTTTTTTTATAGCAGAGAACTCTGAGGCCTAGGGTGTCAAAATTAAAACAGAAACCCCTGGTCTATGTAAATCCAAAGCATATTCACTTTCTACATTCTTTTACCACAGTATATTTCTCTGCCCATTTTTTACATAATACTCAGTCCAGTATCTCTTCCACCTTTAAAACTTTCTTAACCTGCCTTTGGCCTCTTAGAAAATAACTTGATTCTAATGCCTTACCACTATCATTTTTCTAGAGTTAGGCTCTCAAGAATAAATAGAAGTGCCCTGGCCGGTTTGGCTCAGCAGTTAGAGCACTGGTCCACGGACCAGAGTCCTGGGTTCAGGTTCCCACTAAGGGCATGTATCTTGGTTGCAGTTCGTCCCTGATCTGGGTTGGGGTTGTGTGGGCAGCAACCAGTCGATGTGTCTCTCTCACATTGATGTTTCTCTCTTTTCCTCCCTCTTTCCCTCCCACTCCATCTGAAGATAAATGCAAAAAAATGTCCTCAGGTGAGGATATAAATAAATAAATACATAAATAAAAGCTATCAATCCAAGATAAGTTAATTTTTATACTTCTGACATAGATTCACATGAAACTACTACTCTCTTTTTATTTATTTATTTTTTAATCCTCACCCTTGGACATTTTTCCATTTTTTGTTCAGATAGAGCGGGAGGGAGAGAGAGGAAGAGAGAGAGAGAAACATCAATGTGAAGGGACACATCGAGTGGCCGCCACCCGCACGACCAACCAGGGCCGGAGACAAACTGCAACCGAGGTACGCGCCCTTGGCGGGAACCGAACCCGGGTTCTCTGTACCGCAGGCCGACGCTCCAACCGCTGAGCCAATCTGGCCAGGGCCTACTACTCTCTTTTTAAGGATGAGTTCTATTATCATGTCATCTATTTACACCTAAAACTGCTTCTATCATTGCAAAATAAAATGTCCCTTTAAACTATTAAAAATAAATATATGACGCCCAGAAAAGTAGACATCCAGTATGACATGCTCAGGAAATATTTGACACTAAAGGTTACTGAGTTACCTAGGTACCTCTCTGGCAAACATATTTATTCAGATGAGTACTTTCCATAAAGAACTCACCCATGGCTTATCCTCAGTAAAGAATGAGGTAATTATCCTGTCCTATACTTACCAGAAAAGCTGGGTATATACCTACCAAGGAAAAAGAAGGGCACTTTAACAGGAGTAAAAAAAGAAAAGCAGTATGGGGGAATAGGAAGAAGAAAAAAAATGTTGTGGGCGTCTAGGGTAGGGAGTTACATATACAGGTGTTGGTGGTCTTTCTTTTGTACCAGTAATTTATAAAATCAGCTTTGAAAACTAAAGACCACCTAAAAGCATACCCTGTTCCTTGGTCTAAACTTAAGAAAACAAGATAAATGCATAATATAGATTCTAAAATTTAGGCCAACCCTAGAAATATAAATGAACAATCTTAAATGTCATTTAGGAATACATGTCTGATTCACAAATCAGGCTTGAAAGGTAAGAAGGCTATCAAAAGGTTAAGACAGGATAGAAAGGAACATTCTATTCTGCATAGGGGGAAAAGCAGGAAGAAATAAAAATGATGGAAAGTAAGAAAATGTGGGGAAACAATAAATACTTTGATTGACAATATAGAAACCAGAAAGTCTTGAATGTCAGAGTGAGAAATAAGAAAATCATTGGTATATAAGATGGATTTATACCAATGGAGAAATGGGGCAAGACTCTAAAAGTTAATCCAACAACCCTTACTAAGTGCTATGTGCCAGGCATTTTGCTATATACCAAAAAAACAAAAACAAACAACAAAGATTCTTGGCAATCCCTGTACTCAAGAATTCAAAATCTAGTGAGATATATGCATAATCACATTATGTAACTATCACAAAATTTAATACAATAGCAATATGACTCAAGTGCTAAATATTTATACAAAAATAATTATTTGATGGGTAGGACTGGAAATTATCTTACAAGGGAGATACATTTGAGTCATGCCTTGAAAAATAAATACAATTTCCTTGGGTAGAGACAGAGAGATGGTGAGAAAAGTAACCAGGGCCTGATCTGGAAAGACCCAGTGAGACTGGAAGGGAGGAAAAAGACACTAAGCTAACAGTAAATGATGGAATTCTAAAGAAGACAAAATGAGCCGTGGCCAGTTTGGCTCAGCGGTTGGAGCGTTGGCTCATGGACCAGAGACCCGGGTTCGATTCCTGCTAGGGGCACGTAACTTGGTTGCAGTTAGTCCCCGGCCCGGGTTGGGGTTGTGTGGGTGGCGACCAGTCGATGTATCTCTCTCACATTGATGTCTCTCTCTCTCTCTTCCTCTCTCCCTCTCACTCTATCTAAAGATAAATGAAAAAAAAAAAGTCCTCCGACAAGGATTAAAAAAAAGAACACAAAATGAGTAAGAGCCAGCAATTACATTTCTATATATACACCCAACAGAATTCAAAAGATGTTTTCATGGAAAACTTGTACACAGATGTTCATAGCAGCATTATTTCTAGTTTCTCCATGGACAGCTCAAATGACCATCAATTGATAAACAAAATGTTGTATATCCATTCAATGAAATATTATTCAATCATAAAAAGGCATAAAGTTTTGATACATGCTATATAGCAAGGCTGAACCTTGAGTGAAAGAAGCCAATCACAAGAACTACATATTGTATGACTCTATATAAAATGTCCAGAATAGGCAAATCTATAGATAGAAAGTCGATTAGTGGTTGCCTTGGGCTGAGAGTTTTGGGGATGATAGAAAAGTGGTGACAATGGGCATGGATTCCTTTTTTGGAGTAATGAAAATGTTTTAGTATTAATATGATGATGGTTGCATAACTCTGAATAATCTAAAAAATAACACGGAATTGTACATTTTAAATTGGTAAATTACATGGTATATGAATTATATCTCACCAAAGCATTTGTTAAAAAAGAAAACCCTAGACCCTGGCCAGGTGGCTCAGTTGTTTAGAGTGTCATCCTCATGCACCAGGATTAGTGGACTGATCCCTGGTCAGGGCACATACAAGAGGCAACCAATGAATGCATGAATGGGTGGAACAACAAATTGATGTTTCTCTCTCTCTTCGTCTTCCTCTCTCTCTCTAAAATCAATCTTTTAAAAAAATGGTTTATTAACTTTTATTTATTTATTAATCTTTATTGATTTTTAGAGAGAGAAGAAGGGAGAGGAAGAGAGACAGATACATAGATAGATACATAGATGAGAGAGAACATCGAATGGCCGCCTCCTGCATGCCCCTAACTGGGGACTGGGCACACAACCTGGGCATGTGCCCTGACCAGGAATCGAACCGGCTACCTCTTGGTACATGGGTCGATGCTCAACCACTGAGCCACACTGGCTGACCAATCATTTAAACTAACAATTTAAAAAAATGTTTTACATACCATATGAAAATATAACTTTCTGAAAACCCTTTTTTTGGCCTGTTAAATATCAAAACTCTGTCGATTCTTCTATTTTAAATGAATAATTACAATTGATAAAAGTATCTTTATTAGAATGCCTGAACAACATAATAGTAGTAACCATCAGAAGAATTTGAAGTTACAGGTCCTTTCTAAAGCCATCCCAATTATTACTTATTAAACCAATTTCTCTGTTAGAGAGTGTGCTTCACTGACTCAAAGATCCTGATTTTTTTTTTTTAATTTGGGCAATACAAGATGTAGCTTTCAATTCATGGTTAAACAAAGTAAGAACTGCAAATTGAAAAACAATTTCATTTTCATTAAAATCAATTCAATGCCTTATTATTCAAAGGCATATGTTCATCAATACAAATAAACTTTCATTCTTAAAAGTTTCTATTTGAGGCTAAAAGCCTAAAATAGCGCCTAAGTTGCACCACAGTTCAGCTGCTAAGGAAAAGCTAAGTAATGCTTCCCATGACTAAATGGATTAATTCTTTAGCCCAAACACAATTACTGTTCTCCACACTGTTCCATTGAACATCTAAATAAGCATCCCAAAGCTTATTTCATTCAAAGGAAAGATCCGGACCAAAGAATAATCCCAATGTATGAAGTTTACATTTTGTGTAAAGTTTTTTTTTAAAGGGAAAAATCTGTAAGTGGTAATCAGGAAAAGAAATGAGTCCTTTTAGACAGGTGTAGGGGATGACATCTATTGACTAATAGATATCTTTGTTGAAGGAGTGCTATGCAGATTCCAGTAGATGTCTTTTTCTCAAACCAACTCATTTTTCTTACTCAGTTTCTGAATGTAGACTTTTCCATATTTGGCACACACATTAGCAGTGAAAGGAATAATTCTTTGAGAAATAGCCTGTTACATGAAAAGATTGTTCCTATTCTTGCTTTAAAAATTTCAACTTCAACCATGTATGAAAAAATGCTCTCTTATGACCATGCTTATTAAACATTTTATTCTCCAATATATTTTTAAATTAAAAAAATACACACCTGATCTAGTGGTGGGGGTCAGGGATGGGAGAGTGGGGAAAATAGGCAAACATGTAGCTGTAGTCAAATAATGCTCCATGACTCAAGGGGTAAAATGAAAGAAAACAGTTATTAATTTCAGATGAGGATTCTCTGACACTGACAAGTCATGTGATTGTAAGATGGGATATCTTTTTAATACTTGCTTTTATAGAGACGAGGTGACTGTCCACTGTGTTGGAGAAAGAAAGAGCACCTATATGAGGGAGTCTGAACTAAATAACCTGTAGTGTTTCTTCTGACTCAAAACTGGTCGTTCAACTTCCACTCTTTTTTATTTAAAGTTTTAAAATTAAAGTGGTGTTTCCACTTGCTTAATGTCCTTTGAAAGACTTCTACTGTCAAATTACTGTTGCAACATCAGTTGCTAAGAGAATGTTTAGCTCTTTATAACACTTTGCCTTTAACTAAAGGATTATTTACTGTTAGGAGGTTTTCTATTTACTGCTAGGAGGTAGTTCTGCCCCAAAAGACTTTCACAAACAATGCAAATATATTTTCACAAGATCAAGCTATTTTGCTTTTGTCTCCTAATGAAGGCTGAAATAATGGGAGAGCTTCCTCGCGCTGTTGGAAACTAGATTGCTGCAAGTGAGCAGGTGGGGTGGTCTATATAACCTTTATGTCATCAAGTTTTCAGGTTTTCCTCCATAGGGCAGAAATGAAAATAAAATGTTTAAATTCCTATCCAGTTTTGTCTAGTGATTATGTTCATCAATAGGGAGTTCAACAGCATGAACCCCACCTTTGACAACGCAGACATAATCGAATTAATGAAAAACTGGTTATTGGTGCCCTTTGGAATTCTAATTAGCCAGGTGGACAGCCAAGGCAGATAGCATTTGGGAGAAGTGGGGGAAGATTATTTTCCCAGTCAGAGTTTAAACTCTCAGAGAAGCACCCCTATATAATTCCTATCCACCCCTTTTAGCAGGAGCCTGAATAAATACAGTAATAAAACATAAAGGACAGAAAAGAAAAGAGAGGTTAAGAAGAAACAGACAAAATAAGAAAGAAGAGAAAAAAATATATAAGAAGGAAAATTTTCAATATACTTTTAAAAAATGCACTGGTGATGAGAAAAAAAAAAGGAAAACCTAATGTACTTCTAGTAAGTCAACAAACCAAAAGGAAACTTGCTAGAAAATGGACTGGAATCTTATGTCAAATTAGAAAGACATAAAAATAAGATAAAATTACGTTTTACATAGAAAAAGATGTATTTATCATAGTTCTCTGAAAAAGCAAAAATCCCAATAGCTTCCAGTGCCCACAATGTTTTCTAAACTTGCACTTTTAGTGTACCCATAAATCGACTAGTTTCCTCACGTGGGTTCTAACACGTGTACTCATACAACGTGAGGCATGAAATCAGAGTGAGAGGAAACTCATACCCTAGAGTTACAATTGTGTCACTTGTTCTATATTTTTTTGTGATTTGAAAAATGTATTAGGAGTTCCAGTCCCAGATAATATAGAATAAGCACACTCTACCCTGTCTGAATGCAGTATAAAACCTGGACAGAATGCATAAAACAGCTATTTAGGGCCCTGAAGACTAAACATTAGCTGGCAGATTAGGGAATATCAGCATTCTAATTATCACCAAACTGGTGGTGAATTTACTATGTTCTCTCTCCCCTTTGGTATCCTCTGCCCCAGACTCAACACAATAGAAACTTACAAGCAGGCACTTGGGCAGACAGAGGGAACTCCAGGGATAAGCCTTCTAGGTATATAGCTTGAGAATCAGGAACGGAGTCTCCTAGAGCTCAGAGTAGAGGAAAGTAATCAGGTTTGTGTTGTTTTCAACATTCTTTTGTAGCTCAGACGCCAAGCAATCTTGTGATGCAGTGGAGAAAGGGGCATCAGCAGCAATGAGGTTTGGAATCTAAACTCTGAGAGAGGAAACCTTTTTCAAGAGGACAGCATGGCCCTAGCCGGTTTGGCTCAACAGTTGGCCCGCGGACCAGAGAGTCCTGGGTTCGGTTCCTGCTAAGGGCACGTACCTCGGTTGCAGTTTGTCCCCAGTCCCAGTTGGGGTCGTGTGGGTGGCAGCCATTTGATGTGTCTCTCTCACATCCATGTTTCTTTCTCTTTCTTCCTCTCTCCCTCTTATCCTATCTGAAGATAAATGCAAAAATGTCCTCAGGTAAGGATAAAAAAAGGACAGCATGAATTCCCATTGCTTACTTTTTCCTCTCCATCTACCTACCTCTTTGTCCCACACATAGGCATAGTTGTGAGAAGTATACAGTCCTGGCCAAGTAGCTTACTTGGTTAAAGCATCATCCAGAAATGTCAATGCTGCACATTTGATCTCCAGTCAAGGCACATACAAGTATCAACCAGTGAACTCTGGTCGGTTTGGCTCAGCGATTAGAGCGTTGACCTGCAGGCCAGAATCCCGGGTTTGGTTCCCGCTAAGGGCACGTACCTCAGTTGCAGTTTGTCCCGGCCCTGGTTGGGGTCGTGTGGGTGGCAACCACTCTCGATGTGTCTCTCTTACATTGATGTTTCTCTCTCTCTGTCTCTCTGTCTCTCTTCCCCCTCTCTCTCTCCTGCTCTATCTGAGGATAAATGCAAAAATGTCCTCAGGTGAGGCTAAAAAAAAAAGAATCAACCAGTGAATGCATAAATAAGTGGAACAACAAATCTCTCTCTCACTCCCTCTCTCAAATCCATAAATAAAAAAACTATTAAAAAACAGAAGAAGTATGTAGCACAAGGGGATAACTAAATGGGAGGTCCAAGTAACCAAAAAATACCAGGGAGATTATAAACAGAGAGAAGCTCAGAAAAGCGATTCCATTAGTTATGAATTTTGGGGCTCACCTCTAAGCTGTGCATTCATGGAGCTGATGCTTAAATAAATAGCATACCAGAGACTTTGAGAAGTAAACTATGGGATAACCATCCAGTTTCTAGATTGGTCACTGTTTGGCATACATGCAGGTCAGATTCAAAGTGTACTGCAAAGGTTTCGTAAAGTGAACTGATATTAAAAACACAACCCATGGGAAGCTGGTTAGAACTTGTGGCCTGCAAGTTCTGATTGGCAGCGAAAACAAAAATATCAACATTTATCATAGGATTTAAACAAGACAGCATCACAATGTAATACTTAAATTGTCTAGGATATAGTCTAAAATAATTTGACACATGAAGAACCAGGAAAACCTCAATGTATAAGACAATTAACAGATGTCAACACTGAAATAACACAAAGGATGAATTTATCTGATGATATTTGACAAAGACTCTCAAAAGAAGCTAATATAAAAATGTTCCAACAAGAGCAAACACTCATAGAATGAATGGAAAGATGGAGAATCTTTTCAAAGGCCATGGCTGGTGTTGCTCAGTGGTTAGAGTGTTACCAGTGAGTCTCAAGTTCAATTCCTGGTCAAGGGCATGTACCTGTGTTGCAGGTTCAATCCCCAGCCTCACTGGAGCATATACAGAAGGCAACCAATCGATGTGTCTCTTACATCTATGTTTTTCTCTCTCTTCCTCCTCCCCTCTCCTTTCCATTATCTCTTAAAAAATCAATGGAAGCCCTGGCAGGTTTGGCTCAGCGGTTAGAGCGTCGGCCTGCGGTCCTGAGAGACCCGGGTTCGGTTCCCGCTAAGGGCATGTACCTCGGTTGCAGTTTGTCCCCGGCCCTGGTAGGTTGTGCGGGTGGCGGCCACTCGATGTGTCCCTTTCACGTCGATGTTTCTCTCTCTCTCTCTGTTCCTCTCTCTCCCTCCCACTCTACCTGAACAAAAAATGGAAAAATGTCCTCGGGTGAGGATAAAAAAAAAAAAATCAATGGAAAAAATATCCTCAAGTGAGAATTAACAACAAAAAAAATCTCTTCAAAGAAATAAAAGATACAAAGAAGAACCAAAAATAAAATTTAGAAACTGAAAAATAAAATAACCAAAATGAAAAGCCAATTGGACAGACTCAACAGCCAAATGAAAATAATAGAAGAAACAACCTGTAATCTTGAAGACAGATTAATAAAGAATATCTATTTTGGCCCGGCTGGTATGGCTCAGCAGTAGAGCAACAACCCATGTACCAAGAGGTCACTGATTCAAATCCCGGTCAGGACACATGCCCAGGCTGTGGGCCGGATCCCCAGTGGGGGGCATGCAGGAGGCAGCCAATCGATGTTCTCTCTCATCAATGTTTCTATCTCTCCATCTCCATTCCTCTCTCTCTAAAATCAATAAAGGAAAAAAATATTTTTTAAAGTATCTATTTTGAAAAAAGGGAAAAATATATATTTTTATAAAACCCAACCCTCATAGACTTGTGGGGAAATAACAAGAGATCTAATACTCATTTCACTGTAATTCAAACAGGAAAAGAGAGAGTGTGGTACAGAAAGAAGTATTTGAGGAAATAATGGCTGAAAATTCAAATTCTCTGCTTTATTTGCATTACTTACAGGGCAATAAAACTGAAATGACTTAAAGTTTTTCATCAGAAACCAGAGGCCAGAAGAAGTCGGACAACATTTTTAAGTGCTAACGGAAAAGAAATATTAACCCAGAATTCTATATTCAAGGAAAATATCCTTCAGGAATAAAGGTGAAATAAAGATATTTTCAGATGAAGGAAAACTAAGAGAATTCACTGCCAGCAAATCTGCTCTAAAAGAATAGCTAAAGGGAAATTCTTCAGAGAGAAGAAACATGACATGAGAATGAAACTTGAACATTAGGAATAAGAGAGGAACAACAGAAATATTAACCAACAGAAATAGTAATAGTCCTTCTTCTGCTAAATCTTTAAACTATGTTTGAAAACAGAAAGCAAACGGAATAAACATGTCTGATGGGGTTCCCATATATCTAGATATAATACATTAGACAAAAAATATATATTAAGCATCCCCAAACTCAAAATAGGGCAAAAAATAGTAAAACTACCACTTGCATCTTTTAAAGAAGGGCAACTGTGTGAAAAACCTGATTTCTATAGATCTTTAACAGCACAGCCATTTTCTTCATTTCTTTCTACTGATCCTCACTTTATCCAAAATAGAAACAATAACATCAAACAGCTTAGCTTGTAAGTACCTACTTGTGCATGATATTGTCAAGTCCACATGCTGAATAGATTCTTTGCCCTTTTTAGAAGTGTACAAGCTAGACTATTTAAATCCAACATAAAAGAATAAACAATTGAAGCAAAACAAATAAACAAATACTGAGCAATGATTTAAAGTAAAATACATGTATTGTGCCAGTAAAGTTTCTGTGTATTTGTTGTACACAAAGAAAGCACTGAGGAAGGTTGTGAGCCACTGCTGTTCTTACATTTTAGAATGACAAGCTATGCATGATAGAAAAATACACTTATTAACCTTTTGTAAATTAGAGCTCTTTTTAAGTGCCATACTGGAGCGAAGAAATTGTTCCATCTTATAAATCCCAGTTAGTTTACTGAGGAGGGGCATATTCAGACACACAGAAACAAATGTTTTGAAAAAAACCCTCCCAATGCCATAATGAAAGCTTAACCTTAGAAACAAATCATTTCATCTTTACTTCATCTTGTTAGGTCCTAAACAGTTTATTTTGGGCCTGCAGAAAAAATTCTTTGAATCTGTAAATAGTCTAAGAGTATAATTTTTGTTTAGTGTTAAGTAAACCTCATGATACTCTGTAATACTAATATATTATTAAAATTCAGGCAAACTTCAGTTACTGCCAACTGTCCTTGATTTGTTAGTAACACCCTAAAGATTAAATAGTATAATGTAATAAATCCTATTACAGTATATAATCTCTAAATTACATTCAAGAGGATAAAAATATACAGCATATTAATGAACTTTACATTTTCATAACACCCTTTATACTGAATATGTGAATCTAGTTACTTTGGATAAAAGTTTATGAAAATCCATCTCTCATAGTTATTAAATAAAATACGTTCTGCTCGTTCTTGGAATCAGTTACTTTGAAAATTATGTCAGCTTTAGAAGTGAATTAACCTTTTCCACTTCTCTTGCCCCAAATTTCAAGATTTATTTACATGCTATCCACAAGAGAGAGGACAGAAAGAGAAAGTTAAAGGGGTAAACATCTAAAAATAAACAAACATTAAACTAAGCATATATCATACAATATGTTTGGAACACATGTTTTACCCCGGAAAAAAATGACAGCAAAGTGGATTTAACAAAAAAAAATTCCTCCCAACCCCCAAATCCCACCATGAAAGCTCATTTTTCTGAGTAATGGTGAGGCAGAGGATGGGGTGGAGTACATGGAGTAGAGTAACACTACCTCCAAAATATTGTGTGTCAAAAAAAACATGTAACAGATGTACTGCATGAAATGTTAACCAAATTGGTTGAAATTATGAAAATGAGATACACAAATGGATTGAATGATGTCTCCTCCAAAAATGATATGTACAAGTTCTAACTTCCAGTACCTGTGAATATGACCTTATTTTAAAATACCTAATATAAAGAATACACCTACTTACTCAATCAGTTTAAAACTCTTTATGTGGACTCAAGGTCTGGGGAAATGGAAGGTACCTTAATACCACCCAGAGGCACAGAAAGAGAGCAACCTGGGATTAGATTCATGAAGCTGCTAGAAGCCTCTGGACCTGAATGTGTAATACCAATTATGCCACTGTTTTGCTAAGCTGATTTTGGGGAAAATTATCTCTTTGAGCCTGTTTCCCCATCTAATCAGTACAGTATTTGGTGAGAGCTATTTTGAGTATGAATTGAAATGATACAGGTACTTAATAAATGTTTCTTAAATCTGAAAAATAAGAACTCTTTATGCATAGGTCACTTTAACTTCAATTTTCACCAAGTTTATCCCCTTATGTTACTTTCCCTCTTAGGTACATCATGATGGAAATTTTTGTCTAGATATATTTATTCAGCCCTGGCCAGTATGGCTAGGTGGCCCACCGTACAGAGAGACCTGGGTTCGGTTCCCACTAAGGGCACATACTTCGGTTGCAGTTTGTTCCTGGCCCCGGTTGGGTCGTGTGGGTGGCAGCCAGTCAGTGTGTCTCTCTCACATCAATGTTTCTCTCTCTCTCTTCCTCCCTCTCTCCCTCCCACTCTATCTGAAGATGAATGCAAAAAGTGTCCACGGGTAAGGATAAAAAAATTTAAAAAAAGATATATTTATTCATGATTATTTCTCTACTTTTTAAAGATTTATTTGGCTATATGTAATAAAAACATCTAGTGGTGACAGTAAACAATAATAAAATTAGCTCTTAATTTATATAGAAGATGGCTGCTTCCTTAGGCTCTAACATACCAAAAATAAAATGAGAATTTCCCTTCTCGCCCATTACTACTTCAATGGCTCTCTAATATAAAACTACTGACAATCTAACATGAGACAAATAATTTCATATGCTAAAAAGTCATTACAACAGTAATTCAAAAAAAGTAAAGGATCATTTCATTTTCAAACTCAAAAATTGCTCAACTTGGCCTCATCTTTTCAATATTTTAAAATGAACCCTTCAGCTTTAGTTTATTTCCTTAAGGCAGAATTTCAGGTTGTTTGGGCCCAAGAGGTCTACTGTCCCAGGTCATTCTATTCAATGTAAGAAACCCACAAAACACAACCCAGATATTTATCAGTCCAAGAATCTGTTACTTGTATATGCTGTATATACAAATTGTCCCTTTAACAAACCAGATTCATACACCACTGAAATGAACTATACAATTTTAAACGAATCTGAGTATACCATGATAATTTAAATATAATGTCAAATCTAATTGCCTTCTTTAGAATATTAATATTATTTCCCTTCTAATACTAAGTACAAAAGAGAAGAATTCCAGATAGAGAGGTGTCAGGGGATTCAGGATGAGAAGAAACCAGGATAGTAGGAACAGGATCCTGCCAAGCACTAAGAATAAAAAAAATCAAACACTTGTTCTCTTAACTCTGGCATATTTTAAAAAAATGCTTGTTCCCTTGATAAAAGCCAATAATGGGAATTTGGAAAACTGCTATTAAGGACTGAAAAAAACAGGGAACAACTTATTTTATCAATGATCCAAAACACTGTCTGAATCTTCAGATGACAAAGACTAAGTTGATTCCTAGATCCTAGATGTTATCAATTCAGTTAACAACATTAAACACATTAAGTCGCTACATAAGATCTGACACAAAAGCACTCTAATAAATGTTAGCTGAACTGATGTGAACTACAGAAGGCTTCTGAAATTTACCAAATAACATGTACAACACAAATGTGAATGTCAGTATCATACATTCTGCTGAAAGATTAATTTGAGTACCTATTCCTGTAGTTACAAAACACATCTGGAATAACACATAATTATAATACAAATACAATGCAATAAAAGCCTAATATCTAACTTACACTGGGTAGGGAAAGAGGAGGCTCTCAAGGCAAGAGAAAGAATTAGGCTTGAATTTACAAAACTACCAGAGAGTGAAGAGGGGGCCAGGTAAAGAGTAGAAGGTAACAGCACTGTGGTTAAGTGTGTGAGAGCAAGACTGCCTGGGTTGAAATGAATTAATCCATATAAAGTGCTCAGAAAAGTACAATGAATATTTGCTGTGACCTGCATGGCTAGTCGAACCAGACCTGAGGAGGGGCGACAGGAAACTGAGAACACCACAGAGACTAAGAAAGACACAGAGACATTCTAGAGAGAAAAGCTGGGGCCAGGTGGGGCACTGCTCTCTGATGGAGAAACAGTGATCCCGACCGAGCTAGCTCAGCCAGTTTATTATATAGCCAATTGAGGGGGGGGGGGAGTTTAAAAGCTTCATTGTTCTCAAACATTAAATGTTTCCCTCAGCCTCTGAGCTCAAGGTCCAGATTGTAGATACATTCTTGCTCACAGCTTAGGATGCTTCTGTGTGGGCCTTGCCAGCACACAGGAAGAACAAGAGATCTTGGGCAGAATGTTCCTGCGTGGGCTTTGCCTGCACACAGGATCAACAAGTGGCCTTGGGACTAAGGGTTCCTGGGCAAGACCGACTGTGTGAACACCACCGGGCCTCTTCCCTTATATTGGAAGCTCCTGGGCGAGTTTGTGCAAACACCACAGGAATAAGAGACCTTGGCTCAGCTGCCCTCCACAAATATTAGTACTGAAACTGTACTCATACTTGCCCAGTAACCTGAAGTAAATTATTGTTGGGTTGAATCATATAAAATTGCCATTTGAATATTGACAATTTTTTAATGGTTCGATTGAATATAAAAGAGTTGTGAAACTAAGTTGCTAAGAACATCTAGGGGACCCAAGCCCTTAAAAACTAGAGACAACCCAGCAATGTAATCACATAGCAGCTCTAAAAAATAAAACTGAAGGAAAGGGATTTCTGCAGCAGATTCAAAAAAAAACCACAATTTCAAATAATAAAGCATACAATTCAGTATAACTGGCCTCTAAAGCAACCAATACTTTATAGTGGATTGATTTTGAAAGCTAAACTAATATTTTATATTCAAGTACCTATCCTCTCTCCCCTAAGTTACAAAATGAATGTTCTCAGAATTTCAAAAGGAACATGTTATAATTATTTATTAAATTTTTAAAAATGCCTAATTTTGATTAAACATTTACAAAATTAATGCTTATTTATAAGGTTTATTTTATTTTTTCCATCACCATTTATTCCCTCTATGCCCTCTTCCACCTCTACCCTGCCCCCACAATCACGACACTGTTGTCAATGTCCATGAGTTTTCTCTCTTTTTTTTTTCCTCACCCGAGGACATTTTCCTTTTTTTTGTTCAGGTAGTGTGGGAGGAGAGAGAGAGAGAGAGAGAGAGAGAGAGAGAGAGAGAGAGAGAGAGAGAGAGAGAGAAAACAACCAACCAGGGCCATGGACAAACTGCAGCCGAAGTACGCGCCCTTAGCGGGAACCGAACCCGGGTCTCTCTGGACCCTAGGCCAACGCTCTAACCGTTGAGCCAAACCAGCCAGGGCTCTTTTTTGTTTTTTGCTTGATCTCTCCATGCCCTTCACCAGAGCTGTCTGACTGTTCTCTATCTGTGAGTCTTGATTCTATTTTGCCTGGTAGTCCCATTTGTTCATTAAATTCCACATAGGAATGTAATTTTTTTACTGCAAAAAAAAAAAAGCTAAAAGTTTTTAATCAACATTATTTTAGATATTAAAATTCATAAATATCTATATTGATTTTATTATAAAATTATTTATTTTCCTATATATTTCCAGCAAGATAAATTTTTAAAATTTAACATTGTATTTATAATCTACCTTAAAGTTTGTCAATCTCTGAAACTGAAAAAAGTATACTAAAACCTCAAAACACGACTGTACAATTCCAAGATAGCCTGATATTGCACAAGGCTATCATCTTATACTCCCATTCATCTTTTCAATTTCTACAACCTAACTATGGATTTTTTTTTTAAATATATATTTTTATTTTTATTTTATTTTTTATTTTTATTCCTCACCCGAGGACATTTTTCTATTTATTATCAGACAGAGTGGGAGGGAGAAAGAGAGAGACAGAGAGAAACGTTGATGTGATAGAGCCACATCGACTGGTTGCCTCCCACACGACCCAGCCAGGGCCGGGGATGAACCATAACTGAGGTACATAGCCTTGACTAGAATGGAACCAGTGACTCATTGGTCAGCGGGCCAATGCTCTAACCACTGAGCAAAACCGGCCAGGGTTTTTTTTATTGATTTTTAGAGAGAGAGGAAGAGAGGGAGAGAGAGACAGAAACATCGATGAGAGAACATCGATTGGTTGCCTCTTACATACCTCCCACTGGGGACTGGGCCCACAACCTGGGCATGTACTCTGACTGGGAACCTCTTGGTGCATGGGTCAATGCTCAACCATTGAGCCACACTGGCTGATCCTAACTATGGATCTTTAAATGATATGTAAAACATGAGTAGAATAATGCTAATATAATAATATAACATTTAGAGAAAATATACCTCTATGATAAATACATCAGATTAGTCATATAATTCTCTCTCTCTAAACCAGCAAAAAATAAAAATTAAATTAAATTTTAAAAATATATATATATATTTACCCCCACCCTTTTTTAAACTGAGGAATAATTCACATATCATAAAAAAACAAAAACAAACAAACAAAAAACCACACCAAAAAAAAACCCTTTTAAAGTATACAATTCAGTGGCTTTTAATATATTCATAAAAGTGTACAACCATGACCATTATTTAATTCTGGCACATCTTCCATAAACCCCATACCCAACAGAATGACTCCCCATTCCTATCTCCTCCCAGCCCCTGATAACTAATATCTACTTTCTATCTGTATGAATTTGCCTCTTGTATATTTCACATAAATGAAATAAAAAAATTTGTAGCCTTTTGTCCCTAGCTTCTTGCACTTCACATACTGTTTTGGAGGTTTATGCATGCTGTAGCACATATCAGTGCTTCATGTTTTTTAATGACTGACTAATATTCCACTGTAAGAATAATCAGTATTCCCGCCTTTACCTTTGGGGGATACGTAACAAGACCCCCAGATAATGCCTGAAACCACAGATAGTATCAAACCCTATATATACTATGTCTTGTCCTATATTTAATCACACACACACACACACACACCCCCCTATGATAAAGTTTAATTTATAAATTAGGTACAGTAAGAGATTAATAATGACTACTAATAAAATATAACAAGTATAACAATAAACTGTAATAAAAGTTATATGAATGTGGTGTCTCTCTCACTCTCTCTCTGATAACCGAGATGGCTACTAAGAGACTATGTGGTCGATAGATATGCTAGACAAAGTAATGATTCACGTCCCAGGCAGAATGGAATGGGATAGTACAAAATTCCATCGTGCTACTCAGAACAGTGCACAATTTAAAATTTATGATTGCTTATTTTTGAAAAATTTCATTTAATGGTTTTGGACCACAGTTGACTGTGGATAACTGTAACTGTGAAAAGTGAACCATATATGATAAAGTTTTGTTTTGTTTTTTATCCTCACCCGAGGACATTCTTCCATTTTTTGTTCAGGTAGAGTGGGAGGGAGAGAGAGGAAGAAAGAGAGAGAGAGAGAAACATCAACATGAAAGGGACACATCAAGTGGCTGCCAGCCGCATGACATACCAGGGCCGGGGACAAACCTCAACCAAGGTACATGCCCTTAGTGGGAACGAAACCCGGGTCTCTCTGGACAGCAGGCCGACGCTCCAACAGCTGAGCCAAACTGGCCAGGGCCATATATGATAAAGGTTTAAGTTAAAGTAAACAACAGTGGCACCACTAGCAGGTCTCTGAAGACCCTAAAGACCTCGATATAATTTCTAATAGTAGTATCTTCTTCTTTAGGTATAGATTGCTCTTCTGAGTTCATTCTTTTACATTAAATATCTTCTGAACAAGTGATATAGAAAAAAATCTCATCTAGCTTTTGCAAACCATGAATAAGCAGAAAAAACAAACATAACAAAAAAAGAAGCTACAACATAAAGGATTCTAAGTTTTTTTATGTTGACCTCACCTGGCTTTTAAAAAAAATTACATATCTCAAACCAAAGAACTTATATGCACATATGCATAACCAATGAACACAGACAACAATACTGCGGGGTAAGGGGCAAGATAAGGAAGAAGGTGTCAATGGGGGGAAAAGGAGAAACATCTGTATCAAAAATAAATAAATAAATTTTTAAAAATCTACATATCTCACATTTGACTTAAATATTTAAAAAGATTAAAGTCATTTATTACAATGATAAAAATACAAATTTTTAATAGAAGTACATACCAAATATATATGGTTATAATTACATATTTGTACATTTTACAGTTTGAGCTATTCTCCTAAATTACTATGGCAAGCATTTCTGCTAAATATTTAGGATTAACGTGATGGATCTGAAAAGAATCAACCCCCAAATATTTAATTTTGTAAACAGAACAACCAAATTCATCCAAAATGTCCAAACTGGCAACACTGATTGGAGGTTAAAATTTACCCTATATGTTTGGGAGCAAAGAATGATTTTCTTAACTAGCTGATTAAAAGTATTTGCTATAGATCGCCTCGAACATATCCTTGAAAAATACAGACTATAAAGTTTTGATTTAAATTATATAAAGTGTGGTCAGGAACCCCTAAATGTTATAAATTGAAAACAATAGTTTATAACATGTCAATTCGTAACCTTCCAGTCAAAATAATGCAATATTATTCCTCCACGAACAAATGACATGTTCAGAATACTCTACCAAAATAAATACAGCATTGAAAGTAAATTTTTAAAGGCAGTATTTTTTAGATTGTGAAGCTATATCAATTTTTTAAAAACAAATACTGTTTTACTATACTAAATATACTAAAGAACATTGAATTGTGCTGCTGTTTTACTAGTGTTGAAATTTTTTTACATCTATTCTTTAAATTCAACTTTACTTACAATTAGAAAAATTAACAGGAATAATGACTTTCTTTTTTTTATAGGACATTTATAGAATTCTGTATCTAAAGGGAAGTTTTCATTTTAAAAAGAGACAAACTAGTATTCTATAATCTCTCTTTGCTACAATTTTAAACTATATATTTAAACCAATTAAATCTAGTTTGTTGCATTTGAAGAATATCCAATATGCCCTGGGTCTAATATTTAGTTCAAATTCAATAAATATTCATTAAGTGGTCTACTACATGCCTAACACTATGCTAAGCATTGGGGGGGGGGGAGGAATAAACATTTGATTTTCTCTATCTTTCTCCACATTGTCCTTATGGCTGGCCCACACATATAATCACTTGAAGAAAGATGCCAGCAGGAGAGTATTACCTACCTTCATTTACTACACACTTGGCTTAAATTTATACACATGGACTCTAAACTCAGAATTCAAATAAATATCAACTATAAAAAAGAATTCATAAGAATCTGTTTTTTTCTTCCCCCTGTAGGGCACTCATCACTGAGGGGTAAAATTTTTCTCGTATGCATCATGAAGGAAGATCCTTTTTCCACGTTGTTGGCAAAACTGTCAATCATCTTGATGAGCAGCAAATAAATGAATGCCCAATGATGGGATTCTATATTATCCTTAAAAAAGAAATCCATCAACTAAACATCAACAGGTAAATGTTTATACTCGACAGCCATCAATTTCAACTATCCATGCAAAAAGACAGGTGAGCTGGACTGGTAAACCTCGAAATTAGAGAAGTATTAATCGTCTGCTTCCAGCCAATATAAACAGATGTTATTTTTAAACAGGCAAAATCATCTCTTCCACTGAAATTTATTTGCAGCAGATAATGTTCTGTTACATTTTTAATCAAGCAGATGAAGTTACATTTAAATTGAAAATCTGCTTCACTCAACTAATCAGGCAAGTAAAATTCAGAGATGATTGAATGGCATTACACAGCACACTATTACGGCAGGTAAATTGGGAAATTTACCTGTCACACCACACAGGGTATTGTTCAACCACTGCATCTGCAACTTAGAAGCAAAGCGCTAAGACAAAAAGGGAAAAGCATGTTAAACAAACTTATAAATCCATCATATTTTATGAAAACATTATTAAGTCTGCCAGCAAAAAAAAAATTAATAAATATTTTTTTTAAAAGGAAAAAAACACACACCACCTCTCAGGGAATCAATGAAGATTTACATGGTTATGCTTATCTGTTGCATGTAAATAGCATGCCTGGTTATTTTGAAGATCAAGATACATCCCAAGCTAAGGAAAAAAAGTAAACATTACATATCACAGCAAAAGGCAGAGAAACAATGATCACATACTATCAAGAATATGATGGTCAAACACAAGACAGGTTATAAAAAACATTTTATCAAGAAGTAGCAGATAAAACAAGCAACATTACACTACTTGGCAAAATGAAATGACTAGGACTTCATTCATCAGTACAGATAATTGATTTCATATACAACAAAAATACCACGTATAAGAAATTGCCAATTTACTCTATTTATAAAGAGCCCAGTTCATTCGAGTCACTTGTAGTTCTCTGTAAAATTAGAATGTTAACATTTCTAACATGTCTTCAAAATTTACTTTCACAGATATCCAAAAAAAATCTAACAGCTATTTCCATTGTTTCCACTGAAACCCAACATTTACTTTCACTGCTTAATATCTACAAACTCAAATGATTTTGCTGCAAAAGCTGAACTTAATATCACTGCTTACAACATTGTGAATCATTCCAACATCATGTACCAATACCAAGTTACATCTTTTATAACTTATTTATAATATAGTTTAATTTCATCCTCACAACTTTAAAAATACAGGGTGGGGCAAAAGATTTACAGTTGTGAGTACACAAAACAGAGTTTATTCCTGTATTATTATTTATTAATTACTATCTTACTTTCCATATGGAACAAGTATAAACCTACTTTTGCCCCACTCTGTATATAGGCTCATGTGCCTTTCTCTTTTCTTTCCTTCTCCTTTTCCTGTTTCCTTCCTTCCTTCTTTTAGTTTTACCTTCTCTTTCTTTTTTGGGAAGATAAGGTGGGGATGTCAGGGTTGAAACAGTATATAACACTGAAATGTGCTCTAAATTATGAACACATAATTTTACTGTTTTACTCTTAATGTGGTGTAAACTCACCCTGATTTTCCATTAGAAGTGATGAATTTGGCCTGATATATACATACCCTGTCATGGGGTTAGTTAATACAGCTAGCTAGACATCGTACACTCATCAGCATGGTGTCTTAACTATCAAGGCATCATTTTCAGTAAATTACTTGTTAGGGTTAGAACAGTTTAAGGTTTACAGAAAAATAGTGAAGATTGTACAGAATTCCTACATGCCCCAAACCCAGTTTCCCTTCATTAGTAATATCTTACATTAGTATGGTAGATTTGTCAATTTTAATGAACTATTATTGATTCTTTATTAATAACTAACATCCATACTTTATTTTTACTTAATGTTCTTTTATCTGTATCAGGATCCCATCCAGGATAGTATATTACATTTAGTTGTCAGGTCCCCTTAGGCTCCTCTGGGCTGTGACAGTTTCTTAAACTTTCCTTGTTTTTGATGACCATGCCAGACTTGAGGAGTACTGATCAGGTCATTTTATAGAATGTCCCACAATTGGGATTTATGCTTTTCTCAAGTCTAGGCTGGAGTTACGGGTTTTTGGGAGGAAGACACGGAGATAAAGTGACATTCTCATCACATAATCTCGTGTAAATGTTATCAACATGACTTGTCAATGATGATGACAGCCTTGATCACCTGTCTTATCACTGTGTTTAAATTTAGTCTCAGTCTTCACAAACACTGCATTTATACTTTTCAAAACTCCATAATAATATACTACTATTCTTCACTGTTGAAGATGACTATTTTAACAATTACTATTTAGATGTGACTCACAGGGAGAAAAAAAAATCCATTTGTGTTTCCCATACTGCACAAAGATTAGTCTTTGAGTTGCTACAATGATTTTTCCAAGTCTGAACACATTTCTGGCCTGACTCTTTGCTTTCAAAGTTGGTCTAAAACAGAGGTACTCAACTTGGGCTGACCATTAGAATCATAAGGAGGAGTTTTAAATATATTGTTACCCATGCTCCAATTTAATCAGAATTCTTGGGTACCAGTTTTTAAAAACTCTCTAGGTTATCTGATACAGAGCCAGGGTAGAGAACCACTGTCCAAGGCCCCAGCTCTGGATTGACTGTAGCAATGCAAGCTGATGTGTCTTCCCAGTTACAGCATTCATAACTTTGCTATACTATTTGGGGTTTATATCCTTATGTCTCTACAATTCTTCCTGTAAAATGGCTTGGGCTTAAAAGAACTCTATATAAGTCAATGACACTGCAATGCTATTTAAACACTAGTAGATTAAACATAGTCACAGGCAGAAGACAGTGACTAACATTTAGAAATATTACTGATGAAAGTATGCATACTCCAAGGCGAAAACTTCAAGGCTGGATACTAAACCACCAACATAAAAACATTTTAAATTTCCCAAAACACAGTGATAGACTATTGTTTAAACCCTGGTGCTCACTTCTGCACTGAAGCAACAGTCTATGGGGTGACTGAGTTCTGAGGCTAACTCAATAAAAGGTTATTTAACCCATAAGGCTAAAGCAATATTCACCTGACGATTATGAAATTGCCATTTTCAACCATTACCTCAATTTCATATAATTCAATCTAATATTCAACATTTTCAATAAAAAAAAATAACACTTAAATAGAACTAAAAGAATATTTTTAAAATTTTGTTTAATATTAAATATTTGCATCTGGTGGAAAGGCTGGACAGATAGATGGTCTGTCACGTCAGACAATTAATTCCATTTACCCATAATGAAAGGGATCAAACAGTTTTGTGAGAGAGAGGGACAGAACTAGAAGAGGGGTGGAACTAGCAGAAGCAGAGAGGTAGTTGGGAATCAAAAGAAATGAAAGTGTCCCAGCGGTTAGAGCGTCGGCCTGTGGTCCAGAGAGACCCAGGTTCAGTTCCTGCTAAGGGCATGTACTTCGGTTGCAGTTTGTCCCCGGCCCTGGTTGGGTTGTGTGGGTGGCGGCCACTCGATAGTCCCTTTCACGTCGATGTTTCTCTCTCTCTCTCTCTCTCTCTCTCTCTCTCTCTCTCTCTCTCTTCCTCTCTCCCTCCCACTCTATCTGAACAAAAAAAAAATGGAAAAATGTCCTTGGGTAAGGATAAAAGAAATGAAAACTAGAGCTGTCAAACAGAAAAATGAACAAGAGTCCTTAGTTCAGAGATGCAATTCCATGACAGATACGGATGTGTGTTGTTCAATGTTTAAAGAGAGAAGATAACTTTAAAGAGTGAGGACTTTTATATATTCCCATCATGAAATGATAAGAAAACAGGCAGGATCAGGTACCCTGACTATATCCAGTAAACTACAGGATCAGATATTCTTAAGGTTATTATATTGACTCTCATGAAAAATAATTTGTTTTCCTAGACAGTGAATACTCTGAGCCCTTCAATAGTGCCATAAACAAAGATTAGGGAAAATAATCTTCTCTCTCCTTTTTCCCTGACAGAAATCGTCAACTATTAGGAGTGGCATAAGAAAGAATCAACTTAAATATAAATATCCTTCAACATATACTTATTATAAACATTCTTTATCCAAATGATCAATTATGAACCATTTCTCTATTTTCTATGGATTTATTCCTTGAGGTAATAATTTATAGTCTGCTTTTTTAGTTAAGATAACCATTTTCCAATATTAACCCCCCAAAACCCAATGTATAAACATTTCTGCTGACTCACACAATATTCCATGAAATAGATGCATAATCAATATCTAATTATTCCATTTTTGCTGGATATTTTTCCTTCCTTCCTTCCTTCCTTCCTTCCTTCCTTCCTTCCTTCCTTCCTTCCTTCCTTCCTTCCTTCTATCCTCACCCAAGGATATTTTTTCTATTTATCTTCTGACAGAGAGAGGGAGAGAGAGAAAAACATGGATGTGAGAGGGACACATTGACTGGTTGCCTCCCGCAGGACCCCAACCAGGGACTGAACTGCAACCGAGGTATGTGCCCTTGGCCAGAATCGAACCCACGAATCGAATCCACAACTTTTCAGTCCGTGGGCCGATGCTCTAGCCACTGAGCCTAACTGGCCAGGGCATAAGCACATCCTGTGTACTAACACAGTACTAGTAGGACTTGAAATTATATAGCTACTATGGAAAAGTTTGGCAGTTTCTTTAAAAATTAAACATACAGCCCTGGCCGGTTTGGCTTAGCAGTTATACTATTTTTACTTGTCTCTACCTGATTATAAATTCCTTGACAGAATAGATGGTATCTTCTTTACCTGTATACCTCCAATTCCTTGCATATAGTAGTTGTTCAATAAATGGTTACTGAATTAATGAAAAGATAAATATGCAAATACTGTTAAAACAGTTTCATCCATATGTGTTACAACTGATTTTCCTGAGTGACTAGAGAAATATACCACTGACACATTTAGGACACTGTAGTGTAAGACCAATTTAAGAGGAAAGACAGTAAGTTGAGCTGAGCTTGTGAAGACTATAAGACATCCAAATGGAGCAATCCAAAGGCCTCATTGGAGGGTCATGACTGGTAATACAAACTTTGCAATCTTCTGTATAGAAATGGTACTTGAAATGGTGAGAATAAGAAAGAGAAAGGCAAACCAGTGAAAACAACACATACACATCCCTTGTTTTCTGCGTATTTTCCCTCTAATTTTCCTTTTGTTCTTCAGTTGACAATCTGATAGATACAGAAGGCACATTAGAACGTGAGGCATAAGGCCCATAAAGCATAAGTATCATTTATCATTAAACAACTATATACAAATGTCTTTTATTTAATAAATTTTGTAATCAACTAGATGACATCACCCACAAAGAAAGGAAATGGCAACTTACTGGTATGATTTAAAAGATAATGGAAAAGTATCTACCGCAAAATATTTTTTTCCCACCTAAAACATTCATTCCTGTGAGTCAAATATAAATATTATTGGAAAAGGTTTACCACTTAAGCCATTATAAGCTAAGACATTGGTAGAGCTTATTAGTCATTAGTCTATGGAACTCATAGTCTGTAGAACTCAAAGTCCTCTGATTGAGGAACAAATAGCTTCAGCAGGCAAAAAAAAAACAACCAGAGTTCTCTCAAGAGGATACCACAAAGAGACTTATATTAACTTCATAATTTTGTGTATTACTGAAATTCAAACCCATTAAATGCAGCCTTTACAACATGCTAACAACTCAGCAGCAATAGAAAATGGCAGAGCTGTACTCCACCAACTGATTCTCTCCACTATAGGCAATCTACCTCCATTCCATTTCTACGAACTACATATGAAATATTTTAGCATATATCTTAAAAATGACGACTGTTTCCTAAATAACTGTACTTTCAATATCATCAAATAACATTAGATTGGGACTTCCAGTCAAGATGGCAGCATAGGTAACCGCGGTATCCGTCCTCCCACAACCACATCAAAGTTACAACTAAACTACAGAACAACCATCATTCAAAACCGCCTGAAATCAAGCTGAATGGAAGTCCTACAACTACGAAATTAAAGCAGCAGCCACATGCAGACTGGTAGGAGGGGCGGAGGCACAAGGGGCGGGGCAACGGGCTGGTCCCACAGCCAAGTGTGGCGGATAAAAATCAGGAGGACACCTCGGCTGGGAAGGTCCTTCCTGAGGACTGAGGGGTCCCCGTCCCACACCAGGTGCCCCGCTCAGGGTTCCAGTGCCAGGAAGAGAGTCCCCATAACTTCTGGTTGGAAAAACCAGCAGGAACTGAGGCTCAGGGAAGCTGAGGCGGCTGGAGCCTCAGGCAGCTCCCTAAAGGGCCCCTGCACGGACTTATCGGACTCTCTCCCTCTAAGCTTGGAGGGGAGGCAGCTCGAGGGGCACCAGAGACACACAGGGAAGAACTGAGCTGTTTGGCACTGGAGCGAGGGCTGGTGAGGGGGCTTTCTCGGGGACAAATGTACTGTCAGAGGCCTTTGTTCCTTTGGTGAGCCCTTCCCGGGGACGGCAGACAATCGCCATATCTGGGACTCCAGCAACCTGGCTCACACTGGTAGCCCCACCCTGGTGACTCCCTGAAGCCCCACCCCACCCCACCCCACCCAACTTTCAAGCCCACCCAAGCTGTTGCCACTTGCTAAACCATAGGATTGGCCTGTCTTGGATCCTGCTTCAGGTTTTTCCTAAATTCTTTCAAACAAGCAGCATCTGGTCTCAGCGAGCCCCATACCTCTCATTAAGTAATACACAGAAACAAACACAGGGAGGCAGCCAAAATGAGGAGACAAAGAAACAGGTCCCAAATGAAAGAACAGAACAAAACCCCAAGAAAAGAACTAAGCGAAAGGGAGATAAGCAACCTAACAGATGCTGAGTTCAAAATACTGCTTATAAGGATGCTCAATGAACTTAGTGAGAACCTCAGTGAACTTAGGGAGGGCCTCAAGAGCGTAAAAAAGGACCAGTCAGAAATCATGGATATACAGTTAGAATTGAAGGAGGCATTAACTGAAATAAAAAATAATTTACACAGCTTCAATACTAGAGTACGTAAATCCAAGGAGCAAACCATCGATTTGGAATATAAGGAAGCAAAAAATGCCCAATCAGAACAGCAAAAAGAAAAAAGAATCCAAAAAAATGAGGATAGTGCAAGGAGCCTCTGGGACAACTTCAAGCGTGCAAACATTCGCATCTTGGGGGTGCCAGAAGGAGAAGAGAGAGAACAAGAAATCGAAAACCTGTTTGAAACAATAATGGTAGAAAACTTTCCTAACTTGGTGAAGAAAACAGACATACAAGTCCAGGAAGCACAGAGAGTCCCAAACAAGATGAACCTCAAGAGGCCCACACCAAGACACATCATTATCAAAATGCAAAAGGTTCAAGACAAAGAGAGAATCTTAAAAGCAGCAAGAGAAAGGCAGCTAGTTACCTACAAGGGAGTTCCCATTAGGCTGTCAGCTGATTTCTCAAAAGAAACTTTGCAGGCCAGAAGGGAGTGGCAAGAAATATTCAGAGTGATGAAAAGCAAGAACCTACAACCAAGATTACTCTATCCTGCAAAGCTGTCATTTAGAATTGATGGCCATATAAAGACTTTCCCAGACAAGAAAAAGTTAAAGGAGTTCATCACCACCAAACCGTTATTATATGAAATGATGAAGGGTCTTTTTGAAGAAAAAGATAAAATATATGAACAAACAAAATGGCAATGAATACATATCTATCAACAATGGAATCTACAAACAAAATGAACAGGTAGAACAGAAACATTCTCATAGATACGGAGAACATTTTGTTGGTTGCCAGTTGGGAGGGGGATTGGGGGAATGGGTGAAAAAGGTGAAGGGATTAAGAAGTAGAAACTCATTGCTAGACTGACAAAACTCAAAGGGAAAGGGGTTGGGGGTGGGGGGGTGGGAAGAAATAAACCAAAGAACTTATATGCATAACCAATGGACACAGACAATAGTGTGGGAAAAGGGGGGAGGGGGAGGGGGTCAATGGGGGAAAAATGTGGAACATCTGTAATACATTTTACATCCAACAATAAAGATTAAATATATATATATTTATATATATATATATAAACTACCAAAAGTATCTCAGGGATTTAGTGTCCCTTATGTTCTGGAATTTAACAGTATTTAAATCTACTCGCCAAAGCTGAGAAATCTTTTGTTTCCATTTAATGTAAACCTCTAAAAGTTACAAATGTTTATTTCTAGACCTGTATGTGTTTCTTCAGTATCGAGTCGGTAACACTGGTAGCTGATTCTAGGAAATAGGCACAGTAAGATACAGGGGTACATTTTATAAAGTTCTAATCTTCCACTATAAAAAAAGATAGTTTTTATGAAGAAACAAATGTGAAAGCACTTATTTGCTTAAAATTGACCATATAATTTTAAATATTCTGTAATCCTTTCCTTCACAATTATAAAATAAAAATGTGTATACATTAAAAAAAAAAAAAAAAAAGATAATTTGTAAACTTGTGTCATCCCTGAGATAAAATAATCTCAGAAATTCATTTTTAATGAACATCTCACTCCATAATAAAGTCAGACCTATGTGACACTGGTAGCATTTATGTTCTTAAATTTTAGAATTATGTATCTCCTCCTCCTCCCAAATGTTTTTGTTTGGGAGGTTTTATTTTTGCTTTAGACAAGAAGTGGTAGGCATCTCTTCGTTTTAATTTTTTTAAAGGTGCACACACCTATATCAAAGACATGTTTATAAGACAACAGATAAAAAATACAAGCTTGGTTCTTGGCAAAGGTGATTGGCCAGATTAAACTTCTCACTCCAGGCAAAAAGAGATCCTATCCAAACAGAACTGGCAAAGTTATATACACACTTAATTTTATTTAATTTGGACAATTCAATTAAAAAATTAAAATTTGTAGCCTTTTTTACTTGGCTAATAAGTACATTAAATTAATTCTTAATTTACCAATTGATCATTACAAATTTACATATTAGGCTGACAAACAAACATTAAGGGAGAAACTGTTACCACCAATAAATTCATTAAACTTGGCAAGAAAGGTAAAGTTAACAGGGCACCAAGAAGGCAAAACAAGACAAACTTGATAGGATCAGGGGCCACAATGACTTCTGTGCCATATTCCACCGCCTCAATTTTTTCCAAAAAGAATATAACAATAATGACAATTAATAAGAAGTGGGATTCAGAGTTTAGAAGTTTACTTTATAGTCTATTTTGTATCCAAAGGAATGCTAGTATATACACACAATAGAAACATATTCTTTGGAAACAATAACCCTATGTTATAGAAGTCATTAGACAATGATAAAGAAAATATCAAATTTATCTTTAAAAAATTCTGGAAACTATTAAATTATAAAACCAGCAATGTTAAATTATCACAGGAATTAGAGTTAAGATCAAGCATCCATCATCAAATTCCCAATGGAGCTCCATGTAGGTCAGAGGAGCTGGCAGATATCTAGCTGGCAAAACAGGTAAGAATCTCTCAGTCTTCCAAGCATCTTTCAGAATGACAATTCACCCCAGCAGGTAGGTTCCCTAGCAAAATATTTGGTCCCATTCTTATGACAAAATATCTGTGTATTTTTAGAAAGCGTTGATGCCAGAATTTTAGTCAACAATAACTGCCTCCCTGACATCAATGAGATGGTTCCCTTGAGTTGATATAAAATCTCTAAAGATAAGGAATATTACATCCTAATAGATCCAGACATTTTGAAGTCTACCTTAGGCAAGATCCTTGAATTTTGTTTCTTATGCAAAGAGGAACTAACAGTTAGATTTTCCAGTTCATTTACTATTAAGACGACTGCTTTACACAATAGCATGAACTTGTTAGGAGATCTTTCAACAGTTCAAATATAATTACTACATAAAGTACACAGGTTTAGAGTGATGTCTCAGGATAGAGGAAGCCTCCTAACTCTTTAAAATTAATTTATTAACTGAGTCCACAAATACATACTGCATACTTTATGTAATTCAATTCACTAGGCATCACGGAGGAGATATGAAGCATGCTAGAATATACCAAAATATAAGGAAATTTCAAATGTAAAGTAAACCTATTTTCCCAATAAGCAGATTTGAAACTAAGCTTTTTGGTATCCAAATATATAAACCTTTAGGGATACAGCCAAAATAATTTAATGTGCTATATAGCACAAAGTCAAACCTCAAAAATGTATCATAACACTTGCTCAGTGGTTAGAGGACTGAAGAGTTGCGGGTTCAATTCCCGGTCAAGGGCACATACCTGGTTGCAGATTTGATCCCCAGCCTTGGTAGGGGTAGTGCAGGAGGCAACCAATAGATGTGTTTCTCTCACATCAATGTTTCTGTCTCTCTCTCCCCCTTCCTTCCTTCCTTCCTTCCTTCCACTCTATCTAAAAAAAAAAATCAATGAAAAAATATCCTCAGATGAGGATTAAAAAAAAAAAGAGACAAGAACATTAAGACAGTTGTAATAATTGCATCCTTTATCTATAAAAAAATTAAGTATAGACAAGAAGATATTTTAAAAATCCAAATCAAACTTCTACAGAGGAAGCCATCACCATAATCTCATATTAAAAACACATTGGCTAAAACTAATGGCAGATTAGACACTGCAGAAGAAAAGATTAGTAAACCTGAAAAGACAGCAATAAGAACTATCTAAAAACCTAGAAAGAAATAAAAATAATGAAAACAGCATCAGTGAGCTGTGAAAAATTTCATGTAATTTAACATATGCAATTGGAGTATCCAAAGAGGGGAGAGAGATAAAAAAAAAAAAAAAAATGACTAATGGCTGAAATGTTTCCAAATTTGACTTAAATTATAATCTTTTTGAGAATATTTACCAAGGGAGACCATATTCTGGGCTATAAAACAAGTTTTAATAAACTTTAAAAGATTTAGGTCATACAAATGATGTTATTTGAACACATGCATTAAATTAGAAATCAACAACAGAGAGCTCTCTGGAGAACCTCAAAATATGTATGGAAATTAAATAACACACTCCTAAATAACACATGGGTCAAAGAAAAAAATCACAAAGAAATATATTTTGAACAGAGTGAGCAAATGAAGATGCAACATACCAAAATGTGTGGGATGCTGCTAAAACAGTATTCAGGGGGAAATTAATAGCACTAAAATAATAGTTTCAAATTAACAACCTCAGCTTCCACCTTAAGGAACCAGATAAATAAATACAAATAACATCCACTATAAACAGAAAAAAAGAAAATAATAAAGATCACAGCGGAAAATAAAAACATTTAGAAACCAAAACAACAACAAAGCCCCACAAAGGAAAAAAAAAAAAAAAAAGCAAGTTCTTTGAGAAGATCAATAAAATTGACTATTTTTAGAAAATACAAAACTAACCTACCATGACAGAAAGCAGTGGCTCTTTGGGGATGAAGGAAGGAAGGATATGGAGAGGCAAGAGATGAAGATTACAAAGTGGTATGAAGAACTTCTGAAGATTTTGGATATGTTCACTATCTTGATTATGGTGATGGCTTCCTGTGTGTATACTAATACCAAAATTTATCAAATTGTACATTTTAAATGTCAATTATTCCTTAACAAAGTTTTTTTTCTTTTATTTTTTACAAAAGTACCACTTTGCTAACAGTCCTCTATATGATACTTCACTCAGATTTTTACTCAGAGCTAGTTTCTGAAGATAGCTCTATAATTCCCCAAAGTATCTGACTGATCACTCATAGGATATTAATGTGAAAAAGGAGATTCTCGAATCATACTCCTGCAAAGGATTCCATGTCTGTCTGCTACAGCTCAAGAAACACTGTGTGTCATATGCCTTCAAGGGTCACATGCAGAAATGCTGGTCTTAAGAAGCATTTGAGCATGGTCCACCAAATAAGAGTTCTGCAGCTATCATGATTTGACCTCAAAATACTCTAAATAGTAGCTGCCACAAAGAGAAGAGGGCCAAACTGAATATAGATTGACATGTCACTTTTTCCCTCTGGGCCTGAGATTTTTTCATCTAGAAAATGAGAGCAATGGCCTTGAAGCAGTGATTTCCAATCAATCTCTGCCAGCCTACCACAGGGGACTTGTTAAAATACAGAATCTAGGGTCTCACCCAAACAGATTCTAATTCAATAGGTCTGGGATAGGAGCCTTGGGACATATTATCGAATCCTGACATAAAACCAGATTTGGGAAATTCTGGCCTAGATAATCTTTTAGGTCCTTCCAGCTGCAACATTCTTTATGCATTATTTTCAAAGGTTGCAATGAGATCTTTCAAGTAAATGTCAAAGCAAGGTATACATAGTGGGACTCTGTATAAGGTGTACCACAGAAGGCTCTAATATTTCATGTTTAAGAAAATCTCTTTAAATTCTACTGATTTGGAAGAAATGTTTAAATTTTTTGAAAATTAGTATCAAGCCTGATCCATGTTATAAGTAAGTTACTGCTAGTTAATCACTGCATTCTTTATCTTAACTCCTTTTCATACTTGCCAGAGACCTTAAGGACTGATTAGTTCTCTGGTGCATTTCTACTTATTTATTCTAGAGCAATTCTCTTCCCCTAATTCTTGGGATATTTTAGATCAAAGATTCTACAGAGCCAAAGATGTAGCTTCACAGCAATCATTATAGGAACAGAAAGGCAAAAATTTCTGCAAGACCTTCAGAAATGAAAAATTAAAACAATTTTTCCAAAAATCTCCTAAAACTATAGAGATACAGTACTAATGTCAGCCATAATGGATGACCAAATTCCACCCAAACACAATCAAAAGACTCCCATATTGTCACCTCATCTCTGCTTTTATCATTTTGAATACACAAAAATATTTTTTAAATACTAAAGTTCAAATAAAACTATCATTTCTCCTTCTTCCAAACTGGTTTCTTATATTACCTGACACAACAGAGTCATAAACCCTTCAAAAAATTTTATACTGCATACATCTGTTAAGGTAACACAATGTTTTAAATCTTTGCTTAAATAGTCTTTGCTTAAAGACAGAACAAAATATTTTCATAGCCAACAGCATCAAGTTATTGTAATTGAATCCTAAATTTAGTCTTTATCCTAAAATTTTATTGAAATTTTATTCTATACCTCTAGACATAACTGCAATTGAAAATCTGTTTAAAAAAGGATTATATGAATCAGACAGAATAGAAAAATGTACCTGTTAATGTATAAATAAATGTGAACAGTATGCAAATCTATTTTTATCTCTAAACTTTATTTCTGATTGTGTCCCAAAAAGACAAGCCAATTATTTAATACCTTGGGTATGTTTTGTGCCACTAGGCAAAGTAACCTAATTCTCTTAATTCCTGGAATTGGCTGCTATTCCAAGACTAGAAGGATTGTACTGAAAATGGCTGTGGCATACTATAATACAATTAATATGCTGCAGAAAGAAAAATAAGCTCAATTTTATTCAGGAGACAAACTAATATATTTTGTTGCCATTTGCAAACCAAATTGCAAACAACCATTAGTTGTCCCATATTCCTTGATCTTTCCCACATTTTGTAAAAAATCGTTCTTCTAACAACATATTCTAAGAAGAATTATAAAATAAGGCTACTACTTTAATTTTATGATTTATTTGTTATAAAACAACATGTTAGTCAATCCACTCCAGAAAGACAAACATCTGTTTCCAAATTAGCTAAATACATGTATTTATAATGTTCATTAATAAAAAAATCATAATAAAAGGTACAAGTTTCAAGAGAGTAATATTAGAACTTTCAAATCTGTTAGACACACTCTCTCCTTCATATTCCCTCTAGATACTCCTTACACACCTCTCCCACATCCTCTTTTTCTTTGACCACCAACACCCATAATCAAAATATAATGAACAAAACAAGCTGATGAACAAAATAGACCCAGAGACACAGAAGTAGGGTACAGACTGACAAACCTCAGAAAAGGGGGGTGGGGGGAGGAACAGATAAACCACAGAACTTATACGCATGTATGCGTAACGAGACATAGACAACAATGCTGGGGGGTGGGGGTGGGGGTGGGATAGAGAGGAGGGTGTCAATGGGGTGAAAAGGAGAAAAATCTGTAACAAAAATAAATTTTATAAAAGTAAATAAATTAAATAAAAATTTTAAAATATGTACTTTTCTTACTTTTGTTTATTCCCTTTGTCTCACTCATCAAATTTGCCCTGCCTACATGATCTTATTCAATATAGGGCTAAATGTATAAAACCAAGAAATTTCCTTAGGATAATAGCAACCCTACAGAACTTAGAAAAGGGGAAAAGAAGGCATATATTTATTCACTCCTTTGAGTATTTTAATTAAGTTTCTGTATAGAATCATTGCTTGGACTCAAAATATTAACAAATCTTTACTTAACCCACTAATTAAAATGACCAATGCTCTCAAATTTGTTTTGTAAAATGTGTTGATGCTTTGGAATACTAAATGCTCATGAGTAGTAGGCCACTCTCAAGTTCAACCACTCACTTTTACTTTAATCAGCTGAAGTATATGCTGTATATATTCCAAGCTAATTTTACCAGTTGTACTTATAGTGGTATTTAATGTCATTAAGTATTAAGTAAACCAATGAAATGATTTAAAAAGACAGCTCATTCCCTCCCTCCCTCCCTCCCACTTTATCAAAAAAAAAAAAAAAGACTGACTTAATAGGGTTGCTAAAAGTTGTCAAATTAGGTGTAGGCAAGCCAACTATATAAGACTAACATCAAAGATGGGAGGGTGGGGGAAGGATTCTGCACTCACGTTGTTCCAAAACATTGGCTTATGAAAGAAATACCTTAATCAGCAGAGTCATAGTAATATTCAAAAAAGGATCCTGGCCCTGGCCATTATGGCTCAGCAGTTAGAGCGTTGGCCTGAGAACCAGAGAGTTCCGGGTTCAGTCCCCGCTAAGGGCACGTACCTAGGTTGCAGTTTGTCCCTGGTACCAGTTGGGGTCATGTGGGTGGCAACCAGTCGATGTGTCTCTTTCACTTCGATGTTTCTCTCTCTCGCTTTCCCCCTCTCTCCCTCCAGCTCTATCTGAAGAAAAGGCAAAAATGTCCTTGGGTGAGGATAAAAAAATTTTTAAAAAGGTGCAGTTGAGCCATGGTCAGTGTGGCTCAGTTGGTTGGAGCATCATGTGGTATACCAGAAGGTTACAGGTTCAATTTCCAGGCAGAACACATACCTGGATTGCATGTTTGGTCCCAGACGGGGCATGTACAGGAAGAAACAATTGATGTTTCTCTCACACTGATGTTTCTTTTTTTTTCTCTCTCCCTCTCTCTCTCTCTCTTTCTCTCTTCCTCTCTCTCTACTAATAAAAACATTGGGTGAGGATAAATAAATAAATAAAATGCAGTTGATTCTCATATCTGCTTCTACATTCAATCTACTGTGCTACGCTGTTCTGGTTGAAATATTATGAAGAAAACCAAGTTTGATAGATATGTAGTTTAAAAGGAGGAGTATTTTTTTTTTAATCCTAACCCAAGGATATTTTTTCCATTTATGCTTAGATAGAGTGGAAGGAGTGGGGAGAGAGAAACATGGATGTGACAGAGCAACATCAATTGGTTGCTTCCCGTACAACCCCAACCAGGGCTGGGGGTAAACTGTAACCAAGGTATGTGCCCTTGGCTGGAATCATACCTGAGACTCTTTGGTCCACAGGCCAATGCTCTAACGCTGAACCAAACTGGCCAGGGCAAAAAAAAGGAGAGTATTTTAAGAGCCTATTCGGATAATTAGGAATGTTCTTTGAAACTCTAACAAAACTTAGTTGCAGTACAGAATATGAAATTATATCAATAACCTTTCATGTACTCTGTTAACATTAAAATCCATTGGTCTATCTTTTACTTTGAAAGGATCTTTTAACCCATGCACAATTTTGTAACATGTACTGATCTTATGGAAAATACTGGTTTACTGATTTATAAAATCTTCCAGACTACATACATTTCATTATACAACGATCCAAAAAACAACCACATTTGTTAATATCACAACTGATCCCATCAGAAAGTCTTTTTTATTAACTCTAGAAATTATCTTTATTTTTTTTCCTTTTATTTTTTTAATCAATTTATTTTTGTTACAGATGTTTCTCCTTTTCCCCCACTGATTCCCCCCACACCATCCCTCCCCACCCTGTCCCCACCTTTGTTGTCCATGTCCATTGTTCATATATACATGCATGTAAGTTCTGTGTTTATCTCTCCCCCCACCCCCTTTTCTGAGGATTGTCAGTCTGTATCCCACTTTCACATCTCTGGGACTCATCAGAAAGTCTTTAAGAATTTGGAAGCTTTTCCAAATTCACCATGACAGATACAAATTTTTCAAAATTCTTATTTTTGCTTGAAAGCTCAAATTTTATGATTGGAAACAAATGTTGGCAGTTATTTTCCTTCATGTGACATGTTTACTTCATTCATTTTCAAGAAAATGTGTGCAAAATACCCAATTCCAATAGCTGTAGCCTGTGAGTTGTTATTTGAAATAAAAATGTTCCATGCAGCCCTGGCCGGTTTGGCTCAGCGGTTAGAGCGTCGGCCTGCGGTCCCGAGAGACCCGGGTTCGGTTCCCGCTAAGGGCATGTACCTCGGTTGCAGTTTGTCCCCGGCCCTGGTTGGTCGTGCGGGTGGCAGCCACTCGATGTGTCCCTTTCACATCGATGCTTCTCTCTCTCTTCCTCTCTCCCCCTCCCACTCTACCTGAACAAAAAAAAATAGAAAAATGTCCTCAGGTGAGGAAAAAAAAAAATGTTCCATGCAAAAAGATGCTAGTTCAGCTCACGAAACTGAACAAACACTTTTCCTTCAGACAACAATCATACTTCAGAAAATAATACAAATGTTTTATGTGTATTCCCCATTTCATCACATAGAATATTGGGGGAAAGTTATTACAAGGGTAGAGATTTAATAAACAATTTTTTCTGCTTCATTAAGAACATTAAGCAAAACTAGTTTTGTTTTTTTTAATTGAGTTTATAGTGGTGAAGAATACATTGACCACTAGTACAGTTTGTTGCCACAGCACGGATTCATGCTAGTAGTTTTATCTACTGTTGCTTCTACACTATCAGAACAAATACCAACACAATAAAAAAGGAAAATAAGAGCATCTTATGATAATAAAAAGAGCTTTGACCCTGTAGGAACTATAGGGGTCCAAACTCCACATTTTGAAAAACACCGCAATAGATTACAAACTCCTTGGGCCAAATTAATTTACTTATCACAATGTGTTGCCACAATAAAGGTGTTAAGTCTAAATTAATAAATGAATGAATAAACAAACATTTTAGTGAAAGAATATTAGTGACATGGGTAAATAATTATTAACTAACTTGGAGACGAAAGAAAGTGATAGTATTACCATTTTAAAAAGAAAGTATTACCATTTTTGCAGAGAAAATAGATGACAAAGAAGCCATATCTATCTAAATACTCCCATTAATCAAATGAAAAGCTTATAAACTTCCAGTTACACAGTAACAGAACTCGGCTTCTTAATGTATAATGTGGCTATCTTTTTTAACAATGATCTCTTTTATAGGAAATTTAACAACTTCAGCAAAAGTAAAAAATGTTTATACAAGATATTTTTAACCTTTTTATGGCCATTTGGATTATCCATTCTATAAAAAAGAATTTCAAAAATTTTTCATTTCATGTAGAGAATGCAGTCAACATATATTAAAGACCTACTATATACTAAGCACTCTATTATATGCTCTGGAGTTTATAAGGAGGGATAAAATGTGATCTCTTCCTTTGGGAACTAACACATAGGTCGGGAGAGAAGTTCTAGAAAACCTAAAATAGTCTTTTTGTAGCCAAAATATATTGAACCGCAATAGCCATAAAAGAGAGAGAGAGAGATCTAATATTAAAGTATGAATTTGGAGAAGATTCATTTAAATGGATTAAACCAAAAAAAAAAAAAATCTAATTCAAGTAAATATTCAGAAAAATGTGCCTTTTCTATAGAAGAAAGGGAGAAAGAAAACAAGGAAAATCATGGCTTAAAGCAAAGAAATCCATCAAGAGATCACAGAATGAAGCCTACCTAATCCTAGTGTTTTGCTACCTAAGATATTTAGCATGTCTCCTACCAAAATAAAACAGCAGCAAAACAATAGCTAATACAAACTAACATGTCCAGCCTACAACTAAGGAGAGTCAAAAACTTAGCAAAGTGTGGTCACTATGCTATATGGATGGTGGATCAGATGATCTCCTTGACAGGTCAGAAACTAATCTTAGTTACCTTGTAGACACTATTAGTGCTTATTAACAAAGAAAGCCATCAATAAATATCTGTGAGTCAAGCCACTGTGGCTCAGCGGTTGAGCGTTGACCCATGCACCAAGAGGTCACCAATTCGATTTCCGGTCAGAACACATGCCCAGGTTGTGGGCCTGATCCCCAGTGGGGGGCATGCAGGAGGCAGCCATTCAATGTTCTCTCCCATTGATGTTTCTATCTCTCTCCCTCTCTCTCTAAAATCAATAAAGGAAAAAAAATTATCTGTGTGCTGATGGGGCATCTCTACTGAATTATAGGGAGTGACAAAATGAAACATTCCTTGTATTCAATCTTAACCATTACCAGTTGATGAGATTATTTGGAAGAACTTAAAGAACATAGAGTTAGAACTCTGAAAGTTGGTGAAATTTACTGGGCTGCACTCTGAAAACAAAGACTTCTTAAAATTAAAGCACTCTAATATCCAGCTTCTCAGAACACCAATGACTACCTTACATGAATTAAATGGTCTTAACTGACAACATGAAATATCCAATCACTAAACTTGAATTCATAAGTATTTATATTAAAAAATTATTTTAGCCCTGGCCGGTTTGGCTCAGCGGTTAGAGTGTCAGCCTGCGGTCCAGAGAGACCCGGGTTCGGTTCCCGCTAAGGGCACATACCTCGGTTGCAGTTTGTCCCCGGCCCTGGTTGGTTGTGTGGGTGGCAGCCACTCGATGTGTCCCCTTCACATCGATGTTTCTCTCTCTCTCTCTCTCTCTTTCTCTCTCCCCCTCCCACTCTATCTGAACAAAAAAAAAAAAATTATTTTAAAAATTATTTTAAGCCCTGGCCGGTTTGGCTCAGCAGTTAGAGCGTCGGCCTATGGACCAATGAGTAGCGGATTCAATTCTGGTCAAGGGCACGTACCTCGGCTGCAGTCTGTCCCTGGCCCTGGTCAGGGTGATGCAAGAGGCAGCCAATTGATGTATCTCTCTCACATTAATATTTCTCTCTCTCCCTTCCACTCTATCTGAAGATAAATGGAAAAATATCCTCAGGTGAGGATTAAAAAAAAAATCAATAAAACATTAATACGAGTTTTATAAAGATACAAAAAACAAGCCCTGGCTGGTTTGGCTCATCAGTTAGAGCGTCACCTGCAGACCAGAGTCCCGGGTTTGATTCCAGCCAAGGGCACATACCTCGATTTTGATTCAGTCCCAGCCCCAGTCTGGGTCATGCGGGTAGCGATCAGTCAGGGTGCCTCTCTCACATCAATGTTTTTCTCTCTCTCTCTCCCTCTCCCCCTCTCACTCTGTCTGAAGATAAATATAAAAATATCCTCAGGTGAAGATTAAAAAATATATATATAAAAGACAATCAACTTAAGGAATAAGTTTCCTTAGAACCAAAATATAAAAAGTTTGAAAGACCTTTGGAAAGAACCAAGACAAACCAACCAAATAAATAAATAGTCTTAAATTAATATAGTAATATAAATATCTAGGTTAACTTCTAAATAACCCATATCTTTCTTATGAATCATAAGGGACATGGCTACAGTCTGAATCAGTCATTGAATTTTACACAATACTATCAAGGAGAAGATATTCAAATATGTCTGATTTGACTCGGTCTATTATAACTATGTTAAAAGTACAAACACTGAATGATCAAATATTGGTTTCTAATATCTTTCTCCAATAAAAGGAATGAGGGCTCCTTTGAGAAATAGCTGGTTCTAGGTCTGCTAAAAGAAATATACATACAAGATAAACCTGTAGCATCTTGTAGTGCCAGAAAGTAAGGCAGTGCTAAAAAGAATACAACAACAAAAAACAATGATGGAATTAGGTCAAAGAGATATAGGAGCCAACTAAAAGAACTCTCGCCCTGGCAGGTTTGGCTCAGTGGTTGGAGTGTCGGCCTGCGGTACAGAGAGAACCGGGTTCGGTTCCCGCTAAGGGCACGTACCTCGGTTGCAGTTTGTCCCCGGCCCTGGTTGGTCATGCGGGTGGCAGCCACTTGAAGTGTCCCTTCACATCGATGTTTCTCTCTCTCTCTCTTCCTCTCTCTCCCTCACGCTCTATCTGAACAAAAAATGCAAAAATGTCCTCGGGTGAGGATAAAAAACAGAAACAAAAAAGAACTCTCAAAGACCAAGCTGAAACAAACAAACAAAAAAAAAGTAGTACTGGATTATAACCCAAAGTATAAAATAAGTATTGATGAGTCCATACTGATATAAATGAATGAATGGATGAGGAAGAACAGACATATCTCCCATGCAGAAGAAATCCAAATAATTTATGTATATACCCCACTGTCAAGGAGGTAGAGCATTAACTCTCTGCTACTTAAGCATGGGCTGTACAGTGAATTCCTTGCAAAAAGTATAGTATGGAAAAGCAGAAAGGGTCAGGGGAGTAACTTTACAGTGGAGAAACCAAATAAACATGACCTTGGCCAGATGATCAAGGCTACAGAGCTATCACATCACTGACAAGTCATGTTGATAGCATTTACACCTGATTTAGATGTGATAAGAATGGCAGTTTATCTTTGTGGTCTTCCTCCCAAAAAGCCGTAATTCCAGCCAAACCATGAGAATAACAGACAAACCCAATTGTGGGACATTCTACAAAATACCTTACCAGTACTTTCCAAAACTGACAAGGTCATCAAAAACAAGGAAAGTCTATCCGGCTGGTGTGGCTCAGTGGTTGAGCATCAACCCATGCATCAATAGGTCTCTGGTTCGATTCCCAGTCAGGGCACATGCCCAGGTTGTGGGCCAAATCCCCAGTAGAGAGCATGCAGGAGGTGACCAATCGATGTTCTCTCTCATCGATGTTTCTCTCTCTCTCTCCCTCTCCCTCTCTAAAATCAATAAAGAAAAAAAAAGAAATCAATATCAGTTCATTAATTTTGACAAATACATCATACTAATAAGATGGTTCTAATGAGGGGAAACTGGATGTTGGGCAAATGAAAATTCTCTGTACTATCTACAATTTTTCTATAAACCTAAAACTGTTCTAAAATAAAAAGTTTAGCCCTGGCCAATGTGCTCTGTGGTTGGAACATTGGCCTGCACACCAAAGTGCCATGAGTTAGATTCCTGGTCAAGGGCACACACCTGGGTTGTAGGTTTGACCCCAGGCACGGTCAGGGGCATGTGCAGGAGGCAACCAACTGATGTGTCTCTCTCACACCTCCCTCCCTCCCTTCCTTCCTTCCTTTCTCTTTCTCTCTCTTTCCTTCTTTGCTCCTTTCCTCTCCTCTCCTTTCCCAATATCAACTTTAATGATAAAGAATCCCAAATAAAATAAAAGACAGAAAGATCATTTTACCTAAAAAGGTAAAAAAACAAAAAAGATTTACTGAGAAACACACTTGAGGTATTCTAAAATTTTCTTTATAACTTCAGATGATAAAAAAGTGCAGTCATGTCTTTATAAATTCCAATGCTACTGTGATTCATAAGAAAGAAAAAAAAACTGCTCAGAAACACTATACTAAGACTTATTAAACAGAAAAAATAACTTCTCCAGCCCTGTGTACATAATGTAATACTAAAAAATCATAAAACAAACCATAGATATTAAATATTATGTATCAAATATAAATTTTATGTTTGCTCTTAAAAAATCCAAAGGGGGAAATTACAGCTGAACACTTAAAAATAACTCCTCTTTCTACCCTCCATTCCACTAAAAAGATCTGTACAGATAATATGATGCAATACCTTCCAGATGTTATTCAATGCCTAATGCAAAACTATGCTGTTCTTGTACTGAGGAGACATAGCTCTTTCTTGTACACATTTATTATTTGCCTCTTTTGTGATACAATCTGAATGACCTGCAAAATATATCAAGGGCAATTACTATCACCATACAAAAGAATAATGGGTTAGAACAATATCCTTAGAGCAGAAGTGGAATTATAATTTAAATAAAATTTCAGATTTAATATATCTAAACAGTTTAAGTTAAATGCAAAAAGAATTATGTACTTCTAAATATAAACAGTTAAGGGCTGATTATGTTTATTGGCCCTCAAAATATTTAGAATCTAGTTTACCTTTCTTCATTAGACCCTACAAATTCAACATTAAAAGAGATCAATGAGAAAGTAAAATGCTTTGGCATACAGGTGTCCCAAAGCTTCTATCTATTCCCATTCCCTTCCTCTCCATCCCCCTTCTCCAATCTGATTAAAAACCTACAAAGAGCCCAACTGAGAATCCCAGAGCCACATACTGGGCATCATTGTAGTCCTAGTGATCCTCCTTTCCTCAGGAGCATTCATTTCCAAAACCTTCATGACTCTTTGTCACATTCTCCTGAAAAGGAGAGGATAAACTGCCATTAAAGGCTGTGTTCATTATAATCAGTGACTTCTTAAAAATGTTTGCAGTCAAGCAGTGATGTATCTTTCAGACTTCTTTCAGAGCTTGTCTTTGAAGCACCTTATTAATGTTTCAGGAAAATCTGTGCACAGAAATTATGAGAAATGCTTACAAATGCTCCAGGTTAAAAAAGGCAAAAACAAAAGAGAATATAGCAATGCTAACTTCATGTTTTCCATTTAAAGTATCTGTCAAAGCAACTTAAATATATTTACATGCAAAACACTGTAAGAAAATAGGAATCTATAGATGAACCCAAATTATTCTATGTATAATGTGAGTAAATAATGTCATCCTAGCTTTCTTTCCCTTATCAAAACAGTCTTCCTAGAAATTCCCCATTCTAAAAGCCTGGAGAGATTTCAGGAAAATGTAAGAAACTTGAAGCAATCATGTAATTCTTATTTTGGTCAGTTTTGTTTCTTTGGTGGTAGGGGGCAGAGCAGTTATTTTTAGCCCTAAAAAATTTAAGAGGGAAAGAAGGGCCCAGCCAGTATTGCTCAGTGGTTGAGTGTCAACCTGTGCACCAAGAAGTCACCTGTTCAATTCCCAGTCAGGGCATATGCCCAGGTTGCGGGCCAATCCTGGTGGAGGTGTGCAGGAGGCAGTCAATCAATGTTCTCTCACATCAATATTTCTATATCTCTCTCTCCCTCTCCATTCCTATCTCTCTAAAATCAATAAAGAAAAATATTTTTTTAAAAAAGAAGGGAGAAAATAATGGAAATGTTATTCAGTGTTTCCCCCCCACACCAAATTTTCCAATTTCAGGATATCTGGTACAGACATTCTTAAATTTACCATGTTCAATTTACCAACTGTGAAACCCAAATTTCTTTAGAGATTATGAACTGTAAATTAAAGTACTTGTTTATTCCTTATGAGTTTTCCCCCAGTTTATGATATAAAATTTTACACCATACTCTACAAAATAATCTAGGATTAATTAACTTCAATGAAATTAAATTGTTCGTTTATTATAATACTATAATCAATTACATAAAGGCTTTGACTATCGTATGGTATGCTATTTAGAAATAGAGTATAGGCTTATAACAAAAAACATTTTAACAGGTCTAGTTTATGTTCACAATATATATAGGAATTTTACCCTCCATTTAATAAATTCATAGTTCATTACTGTTTAAAATCACACAAGCTGTGCCCATACATCAGCACTGCTACCAATTTAAATCCTAAATGGTAATGACTTACAAAAACACTCAAAGAATTCTGGGACTTACAGTGAACTCTCAGCTACCTTTCTGAATTGCCTTGTCTCTTGAAAAAAAAATTAATTCCAAAATAGATCCCCTTGCTACTCATACTTCTGGACCACCAAGTTCCTGCCATCAATTTGAATGTGGTCCACAGAATAAAAAAAATATTAGCCTAAGCTTTTGTTTTTCAATCTTAATATATGAACTCCTTTTTAAAAATTTTCTTGAATATCAAATCAGTCTACAAATCCCAAACTGAGAAACACGCATCTCATTCTATAACAAATGTCTTTCAATGGTGAATTATTACTGTGAAGTGTTTTCTTTGTAACTGGTACAATACCTTTTGCAAATATCAAAATAAAAACACACATGTTAATAGTTCTTATAGAACTGAAAGACCATCCCCTCAAAATGGACCCTAAGAGTCTGAGGAACCCAGTGTAAGAAACAGTGCACTATTTAAAATAAGAGTCTGCTGCTCCCCACCCCCAATCATATGCTATATATGAATGTAGTCATTCCTCTTCTGCACCCCAATAGCTTTCTTATCACTCATTTCTGTCTCTTCTCTTAAACTACAGGATCTTTGAGGTCAGGGTCTATGTCTGGTTCATCTCTGTATGGAGCAGCATACCTCACACAGTGAATCAAAATAGGTCCTGATTATTTGTTGGCTAAATGAATGGGCATACAATATACTTCTTTAACTATGATTTACTGTCTCAGATTATTTACGCCTTTGTTGCAAACCAGTATCACAGATAATCAAAAGTTTACAGACTTTTCAATTCAATTTCTACAACATGACTTACAAGGTTAAAAAAAACAACACAGACAAGTCCAGTCTTCTTTTTCCTAACTAATATAAAGAAACAATTACTGATAGGTTAAGATACCAGGTATAAGTCAGTAAAAGATACAGATAGCAGCACCTTTACCATCAGTGCTTTTTTATAGAGCATCTCTATAAAATAGAGGCAAAAATTCCTTTATAATCAAATACTGGTATGTTACAGTATATTAAAAATTGCTGATAAATAGCAGTGATTTTAAAACCTAAATGTTTTTAAGTGGTCAATGGGCCTGGCTAAACCAATGAAATCACAGTACATAAATGACTACTTTGTACTTAATATCTATAACACCTTTCATGCAAAATGAAATATTCATCAAATACAAAAAGCTAAAATAAAATAATGTTGTTGTTTTTTTTCCCCCAAAAGCCATAAAGGTTTGGGTTGCATTACAAAACCATACAAAAATCAATTCTAAGTTACTATATACTCAAATACAGATGGTTCCTTTAATAAAAAGTACTATATGAGCTAAAACTTTTAATCCTACCATGATTGTCATGCCTTTTAAAAAAGAAAATCATTTGCATTGTAGGAAATGTAAAAGTCCAAAAGGTTAAAGCTTTGGATATGATTTAGCTAGCAGACTCAAAAACGAGATCTGTATTCTATTCACTTTTCACTTCCACTTATCTTCTTGGGATTTAGATATTTGAGAGATTTTTTTTTCCCCCTTCTAAGTTTGTATTTTAATTTAATGGAATAAATAACATAACACACATATTTCTACATTTGATAATATTAGACACTTTAAAAGGATTAGGATTTTGTTTTGTTATATTTGTTAGACCTCGCCTGATTAGACAGAAAAACAAAGTATAAACTAAAAGTTTTTATGAAACAAAACATTGTTCAATGACATCGAAACATCAATTATCCCTAGAACTTTATCAAGAAAAGAATATTCTGTAGTGCTCTTACGATGAAATACTTATTTCTCTGAAATACTTATTTCTCTAAGTTCTCAAACTTCCACTGTACTGTTTTTAAAATAGTACAATTTCAAGGTGTTTGAGTACCGATAAGAAATGTGACTGAATGTTATTAAGAGTGTGATTATTTACTAAATTGATATATATGATTCAATTGCTTATAGTAGTCACTATTAAAGATGCTAAAGAGAGTCCAAATGAATTACCTTCACCCTACACTTCCTATAGTTATTTGAATGTTAATTTCTAGACCAATTCTACTAGCCACCTAAAAGTTAATTCAACTTTAAGAGAGAAGTTACAAATAGTTTATGTTATTAGCTACATTTTCTAAATATTAGGTCAAACAATACAGGTATTTGCTAATTCTAAATTATTTAAATTATATGACCATCAGAGTACATAGTTTAAGTCAGATTTTCAACTTCACATCTACTTCTTTCAGCTTCCTATGAAGTAAAACACAAAATAATAAAAGGTAAAATAAACATATTTTAATCTGCCTTTTTCCATATTACAAAGCCATCATAAATTATGGGAATGTTGTGCAGCAAAAATCGCATTTATCTCTCAAAAGAAACTACTTTTCTACTTGATAAACAACAAATCACAAGAGGAAGTTACTATTGATTTACTTCTGTTAATTAAATATCTTCCAGCAACTTAACACAGTTACCACACATTTTGAGTTTTAAAAACAGGGATGGGGAGAATAAAGAGAAATTGATTGTTAACAATAATAAAGCAGGTATAATTTGGTAATTTGGTAATAAGATCAGAAACAAGGTTTTTCATTTAGAGGATCTAAATCTTTTCTAAATTATAATTAAAGAGAAAAGTAGGAAAATAACATACTTCTAGACTTTACAGAAATGTGTTTCTCAGAAAATTAGATACATAAATACTAAAAATAAATTCACTATACTGAAACTAATTTGAGAAAAAAATCCTATATGTAAGACTCTATATGCTTCAAAATTATTTGGATTATAAAATCTTCATAACCAACTCCATAATAAAGTAATCTAGGTACTTTAAAAACTTTGGCAGAAAGCAAAGGACTTAGTACAGGATATAATATCTAAATATGGTACATCAGACAAGGTGAGAGAAATCAAGCAATTTTTCTAAAAGAATAAGTTAAAATAGCAATTGCACTTGCTTAAATTAAGATTTATCCTTTTTAATGTATAAAAAGGAACTTAATGTCAAGCCTGAATCAGCCTACAGGCATTAAAGTGATTACAGTAAAAATGTGTGTTGTACACCTTCAACAAGATATAAGACCTACTGTCCCAGACAATTATCTACTAACAAAATGATTCTTCTATTTTAATTTTAAGTTATATTTGTTGCTTTTCATTGAAATCAGCATCTCTAATCCAATTTATAAGAACAATTTTTGTCCAAAACTTCGAAATATCTCTAAGTTTTAAATGAGAAATGTTATTGAATGAAACACTTACTTTAATAAGAACTTTTTAAAGTCAAGAATTAAAAAAAAGAAAACACCAATTTAATAAGCATTAAAAGTATGCTCCTCTTCTCTGAACTCATACAACTTTGTATTTTATGCTGTAAAAGCATAAAAACATCAACTTTCAGGCTGCTTCCCTTTAAATTAAGGCTGTTTACACCTGATAATTATCTTTATCCTAGAATTCTTATGTCTGTTGTTAATAGCTTAATCTATGTTTCTAATCTAGAAATTGGAAGAGCTTTTTAATTTTGGAGTTTCTTGGTGTGTGTACCTCCCAAACAATAATTACATATTCACAGCAAACTGAACATAATTTTTAAAAGTATGCATAAGAATATGAAGCAGACCTCTCAAAATATAAACGTATTATTTAAAATAATAGTCTGTTTTTAAGACTAAGAAAATAAACAGAAAAAGGAAAAATTTTAATAATTTACTTAACTCCATCATCTTCCATGCCAATTTTCAATGTGGTCCATTTTTCAATCAAGGTCTACATATCTGAAAAGTTGACTATGTATTAAAATTCTCAATGAATTTAAAAGCACTGCTATAAAACTTTTCTTTAGTCCATTCAGCCCCTTAACTAATCAAACAATGAAACAAATATTACAAGACGAAGGCTGACAAAAAATCATAATGAACCTCTCAGATGAGAAACTAATTGGTACTAAGCACACAATGGCTTACATTTAATCCTGTTAATAACCACACAAAAAAAGAAATAAAAGACTCACTTTTCAGTCATCTCTCTGGACCACTGGGCTAAAATAACAGCATGACTAAATCTGACATTGACCCCGTGGCCCTGCTAGGAGTTAAAAGAATTCCTTTGAGTCTTCTGAGGCCTGTTCTCAACTACTCCAGAAGGGGTGGGCTACTCATACACACTTGTTAACCTTCTTTACAGTAACAGGTCAAATTGGAAATGGTCATATATACTGTAATATACACCAGCTCTTACTTTAGATTTGAAGTATGTACCTTATAACAATAACATAGTAATAGCTGGCTGATAAAATGTCATAGATGGATGAAACATAATTGGAACAGTAAGACTGTATTCTAAGAATAACATTACTGTAAATAATTTTTAAACAAATAATATGTCTAAATTAAAAAGACTAAAATTGAGAAAAAAACACTAAGATGTTTTGTCATCTATTTGTCACATAAAATCACTAAATTTTAAAATAGAAAAATTCCATATATAAATTTTTCTAGATGTATCACAAAACAGTTTTCAGTGAGTCTACTACATTAAAATACACCTCATATTTCTGTGAAGTTTTGCAGGCTTTTGTGACATGAATTCATCAACAACATACAATGTCAAAATGATATAAATCTGCCAGAAATCAGGTTACTTTTTTCCTTTCATCCTTTTCGAAACACAGTTTATGACTTCCAACAAAGAAGATGTTAGTATCTCATACCTTCCTCTCTAACTAGCGATTAAAAATAATTATGGGTATAGTTTACTGTACTTGACAAATTTCTCTAGTTAGTATTTTTAAATTATGTTTTCTTAAATAAAAATAAAATCTCAGGTTTATTCCTACTTCACAAAGTCTAATTGCTGAAAATCTAAATAAACCAACACAGGCATATTTTATGCATTTGCTTCAAATTTTTACATTAAAAAAAATATGACATTTAATTTAAAAGAATATTTAAAATGTCTAAATTTTCTATATACTGGAAGCCAGTAGATGTCCTTATAACACTAAGAAATAAAATCATTATATACCAAAATATACTTTAATTTATCTCTACCGCAAAATATAAACATTTTATAAAATTTAATTTCTGCATTCTTATAGACTTTTTATAATTTTCACTTGTCGTATTAATAAAATGAAAAAAAAATACCATAGTTAAAGAACTATTACTTAACTGAACACAACTTAATTGAATATTAGCCAATTACCATCAGGGATTGTTTGATTAATTTTGTAAAGGCTTAAATTAATTTAGGATAAAGGCAAGAGTTAAAATATTTAAATTTATCACATTCAAACTTTGTGAAATATGTCAAAGTTTAAGTCTGAGAAAAAAGAGTTCAATCACTCTATGTTTTGAAAATCTGTAACGGCATATAAATCTCTACCTGTCAAGGGTAAACAATTTGGGAATGAGCTTTTCTTTCCCTCCAGTTCTTGTTCTATTCTCATTCCCTATCTTCTCTCATACACAGTTTAGTATTTTTCAGGAAATATCAACAATTAATTAGAATACTGAAACATAAAAACACCTCAAACTTACCAAGCAATAAGAGAATTTTAAAATATTTCACAAACAAGCCCTATTTAAAGCTGTAGCACGGAGCCTACTTTTTTAAACGGAAAACTCTAAGGACTGCGCAATGTAATTTTACCTTCATTGCCTTACCTTCACAGCATTTTCTAGTCTAAAAAATATCAAGAATAAAAGTATTTCCATTATACATTAATAATTACTATACATGTTTAGCCATTCAGTTTTAAGAGAATCTTCCATCCACTACCAAAGGAAAAAAGGGAGAGAAAGAAAAAAAAAGAAATCCTACAAAATGAGTTTCAAATAAAGACTGGAAAAGGAATCAAGCAATCATGACCTTTAAAAAAGGAGTTGTCTGACAATTGTGAAGTTTTAATAGCATGAAAGCACTTCACCAGTTTGCTCTTTCCTTAATAAATTTCAAGTTCGGCTCTATAGTGCTCTCCTGCTAAAGCCAAACACAACAAATCTGTGCCATAAGCTTTAAGACCTAATAACATGTTACACAAACATTTAAGTAAAATGTGCTAACAGAAAAATTTTGTTACTTGTAAAGTTATACACTTTCACAGTTGGATCACTTTTCATATCATAGAGTATACCCTGATGTGATGTAAATACTAGAAATATATATATTTTAGAGGTTAGTGTTTCTTAGTAATTATATATAACCATCAAATATAAAAATAAAATACCTTTAAAAATACTAATCATAATTAGGGAGAATAATTTTACAAACTTATGAAGCCTCTATAACAATGATGAAAAGTAAAAATTCTTAAGATTATTTTAATTTCCATGGATAATACAATAGCTAATTAGACTATCAGGACATATTTTCTTAGTTTGAAACTCACTGATTTTAAGAGAAATTGCTTCTTGAGACATCATTAGATAGAAATCAAAATGTGAAGTACATAATAACTGGAAAATAACAGTTAAAGAAAACAAAAATTCAATAATGCCATTTGTTTCTTGGTAATAACAAATTTTATAAATCAGTTTCATAGTCTAGGAGCACTAAAATCCACAAGAAAAAACTATAATTAGCAGGCACAAAATGAAAGCTTGCCACTACTCCAATTCCCAATGTATTTAACATACATCCAGAAAGAGAATTTTAGATAACTCACTGCCATGGTGTATAATCAACCGAACAAACAAAAAAAACCCTAAAATTATGCATATCAAAATTAATCCTTTTTCCTCCTATTTATCAATGTTTGAACGTTCTTCTTAGTCTGTTAGTTAACAATACATCATAACATCATTTTTCATGGTATATTTGAAAATTATTACATTTTTTAAATGCTAAAAAAAAGTTTATTATTTTATATTAAATTAATGTATACAAAATTCAATTAAATAATGCTATTGTATGATGGCATCCTCACAAAACAAATGTAAAATAGAAGTAGATTTGATCACACTAATTTGATAGTTTAAAGTCTTCAGATATTAATGAAAAAATATTTTGAGATGTTAGGATTAGAGGCCTCTATTTTCCCTTACAACAGTAACAAATTATTCAACTGCCATAGCACTCCTCTAAAGACTTAATATTTAGCAGCACAAGTTGTTTCATAAAACAAAATTCTTCACATTTGAAAAATAAGCATGTTTTTCAGGATTAGACACATTTTTAAGATCTGGTCAAGTTAAAAATGTACGTAGCAAATCAAATGTATATTCATATGTCTATTTGAATGTATACACACCAGACAAGAAAAAAAATGAATGTAAGAGATATCACATATCAGATTACAACTGATTTCCTATGAATATCTTTTGAATATACATTAATATTTAAATTAAAAATTTATAACAGTGCTACTTACTGCTAATTAGTATTTCTAGTATTACTTAATTCAAGTATAACATAATATTTTTATTTCAACAACAGAGCAACCACAAATAGAAAATTTTGGAATTAATAATTTTTTTAATCAATTTCATGTATAAAGCAAACATGTTTTGAGCTTCTGAATGGCTCAAAAATTAAATTGTTACTGTTATTAAGAAAACAAAACCAAGAACAAAATTAGTTTAGTTTTTCCCTGTTAGTCCCCATGGATCTAAATCCACACAATAATTCTTCCCAATCTGCAAAACAAAACAACACAGAAATAAATGGGCTAAGGAAGAAAGATCAAAACAAAGAAACAAGTGAAAAAAAAATAAAAAGATCCTCTTTCCCTTTAGCAATCAACAAAATAACAAAAAAGAAAAAGTGGAAAAGTCACCCAGAATATATGACCATGTAAGCATGGGCACTCTTGCAGAAAACCAAGTCTGCAACCAAAGCCATGGGAAATTTAAATTAGAGCAAACGGTGACAAAGGCAGGGAAATCTGTATAGATAAAAAGGGACTGCTGAGGTTGCAGGTATGCTACTAAAGATCTTTTGAGATTTCCAAACAAACTTTATTAGTTTTACTAATTTAAAAAAAGAGTAACTATCCATACTGTACCATAAAGATTAAGTTTTCCCCCTTAAATCAAAATATGCATATAGATTTGATGTAATCTGAAGGAAGAGAAAGGATTACCATTGCTTTAATACTGAGAATCAGCTAATCAGAAATTTGCTTCACAACTCTATCTCCTTCCATATTTAAATAATGTTAAAGCAATTACAAATTTTAACAAAAGAAAAAAAAGTCAGGGATAAGACCTTTCACTCCTGATGTTAACCTAAGTGGAGGCAAGATCAGACGGATCCTCTTGGACTATACCATATAGAACTATATACCAAAGTTAGTTTAATCAAAACAACTTAAAAATTAGATGATCAGTGGTACAACCATTACATTTCATCTGTTAAATTTGATAACAAAGGAAATGTCCCAAACTAGAACATCTCAAACAGAAGAGTAAGGGACTATACAACAACCAAAACAGTCATGGTGTTGAAAACCTATATAAATATTCTACAACTTAGGACGTGATGAATTTTTACCAATAACTCATCTATCTAAACACATAATGGAATATTATGAACCTTTTTAGGAAAATATTTCATACACATAAAAATCAATCATACTATATTAAAGTAAGACCATATTTACAGCAATATTTAGGTTATATTTATTCTCCCACAAAATGTATGCCATTTTTAAAGCAAACCAAAATAGCTGAAGTAGACATAGGGTACTGAGTGAAAAGCAAAATACTATTTACATGAGATTAAGGTAAGTATTAAGTACTTAGAACAACAATAAAATTTTACTGGCAATTAAAATCTTCCTTAAAAGTGGAAAGGAATACTATTTCTAGTTCACTTTTGTTTAAATCAGATCATTTCACACTAAAAAATGACTACAGCAATGTAAGGAGTAACTTACTGGATTAATGTAATTGCATATCTTTTCTTTAAATAAAACCTCCTTTCTTTGATTACACTTATTTGCCATTTTCCTCTATATCTGAATTCCTCTCACCTGATTTTTCAGAGTATACTTTTTTAATAACTCAGTAATCTCACTTATCAGCTACAAGCAGTCTATTTCCTACATCTTTAAAATTTCTCATTAACTACAAATGTGGAAAGAGTATTAAAAAGTTTTCTAGAAATTAGGGCTTTCCCTTCCTAGAATAGATAATTCTGTTAGAGGTGCTATTCGTTACACAACAAAATCAAATGTGACCTAACCATTTCAAGGAACTGCCAATAAAAACACTTTCTCTAAACAAGTAGCTCTAAACAGTTAACCTTTCGTGTTGAGGTAATTATAAACTAACTACATATTTGGGCAAAAGCAGAGGAGGAGAGTACAAATTATCTTTATAATTTGTAGAATTGTGCTGTCTTCCCTTAAAATGAATTTGCGAAAGAGCAGACGCTCTCAAGTCCACCACAATTTTCAAAACTATGACAAAAACTGAAATTCTAAGGTAAAAATGTCATAGAAATAGTTATACATTTAGCAGACAAGATTCACTTTCAAGTAACCTATTATTACATTTCATTTACATTTGACATCAAATCTATATTACAAAAATAATTTTTATCCCCAGAATTACATCTGATAGCTCATGCTAAGAGATCAAGATTCAAAAACTAAAACACAAGTCAAATCTATTCCTTTAGATATTCTTAAATTATATGTGTAAATTAAAAACAAAATTTGACCACTCAGATGGTATATGCTCGATTAAAATATTTATTTACTATAAGCAGAATCAACAACAATCTGGCAAATACTCAAAATGCCAAAAACTTAACCATGACAATAACTTTAATTTATAAAAAAACAAAGATAAACAATGACTGAGAGATTAAAACTTTTGGCTCAATAACTTCCATTAAGTCAACACTTTTACTTTATTGTTAGCAAGAGATCAGTAAATCACTTGGATACTAAATATACACTTAGCAAAGTCTTAAAAACAGGACCTCCTACTTAAAAACATGAACTATCTGAATAGCCTTTACTGTTATAAGGGAAAAAAGAGTAATTATTCTTTATTCTGTATTTCTTGTGAAAAATGTTTTAGAGTCTAAGCATATGTAGTTCCCATCAAATTTACCTTCTGACCATAAAAAGATACTACCCATAAATTATAGTTATCTTCTTAAACAAGTGATCACTATATGAAATATATTACCTTCATAGCAAACAGCTATAAGAAAATTACATTTAAATACTCTTTTCCCAGACATTAGTATTCAAGTTCTTATGACAAGGAGATAAAAATGAAAATGTGCCCACCTAATTTTATGCTTCTCCATTAAAAAAAAAAAAAAATTAAAAAACTGTAGATAAGTAAACAATTTATAATGGCAATTAAACTAAGTCTTAGTTCAATAAATATATATTATAGTATTTTTATTAAGCAGTTTTCAACAAATGTAGTATAGCTTATATGAAAATCAAATAAGTTTCTAAAAGAAATGTCAAAAAAAAAAAAGGTAAAATTTATTCCTCTCCCTAGGTACTTATCACTGTTGAAAAGCTACTGTAATTGTAGACTAAAAGTCATAAATTGACTGCAAGAATGCATACCTAACTTGCTGATCAACAGTGAAATCACAGAAAGCAGTAACATACAATATCAACATTCCAAACTGTTATTAAAATCCAACCCAAAGCTGCGTTAGCATTTCTGGGATTTCTAATGAGATTTTCATCTGCTGAACAATGGCTATAAAAGGCTTTCAAACTTCACTCCATTCACAAGTAAAGTTGAAAATGAACATTTTTATTTCTTCTCTCCCTATGACAACTTCACCATGGAACAGTGAATAACACAGCTCAAATCATTATGCTAATTAGAAATTAAATAAAAAGATGCCCTTACAATAGTTAAGTGTAAGGTGACATGCTACAACTAGAGACACAGTTCAAAAGCAGCTTTAGGAATTGTGTAGTACAGGCTTACAAAAGCTGAAAACATCAGGGAGGGAGCCCCTTGATGCTCTCGGTCACTGGAACTCTAGCATATGGCTATTTTTCAATTATAAGGCAGAAATTAAACGATACATCAATGAGAAGAATGTCAAACAGCAACCCACTCTTATGACCTATTAGGCCATGAAATCTCTCAAGAAAACTATATTGACTGAAATTAAGCTGATTAGTTATCTAATAAATGTAAAAAGGGGAGGAAGGGAATATTAAACATTTGAAAAGTATTAAAAGGAAAGTTTAATTAATTAAAATTAATATGTTAAAGATGGTAAGGAATAACACAAGTTACGAGATGTCAAAGTTATAATTTAAAACACGTGCTAATTTGAACAGCCCTGCATAAAGTACACACTTTAAAAAGCTATCTTTTGACTAACTTACAGCACCTGCTCCCTCTGAGAGAATTGCTCTATTTGCCACAAAGTTACATAAACTATCCAATTTTTAAAAAGGAGATATAAAGCAAGAAACAGGCAGAAAACATTGGAACAAAATAATGACCAAGAAATCTTGGTCAGCTTTCTGAACATATACAAAACATAAATGCCCTTTTTCATTTACATTTAGGCTGAGGTGGTTGTCTAAAAAAAATACTATTAAAATGTTTGATCATATTAACCACATATTAAACCATTAATTAAACATTAATGGTACCATACAGTCTTAAGTTTCTATTAGGGTTTTCAGCTTCTATTCTTCCTCTTTGCATTTAACCTAAACTTTAAATCCTATCCATTCTTTAAGACATTTCAAAGGGCTACTTTTTGATTCAGTCTTATACTTTGCCTACTCACAGTAATCTTTTTCTAAAAGTCTATTACATTAATCTGAAAATGATTATGTACTATGCTGGGGTATCTCTTATATTTGTAGAAATATATTTAACTCTGGTATTACAGTAAAGTTTCCATATTATCATGCATTTTAAGGTTTCTAAAGGCAGGAACTATACAGCAATTCTTGAATCCCAACATCTTACTGGTATATTGGCTTGTACATTGGAAGCATCCGATAAGTAAGTGTTGGACTAATTTTAAGACTTCAGATTTAGTTTTCATTAGTAGATCATAAAGTGTCACCAAATCAAATAAAATTTAGTTATGAAAAGTGCCATACCAGAGACATGCTGTTCAAAAGCAACCTGAGTTCACAAAAAACTTGAGAACTTTTAACAAAAGAACCCCAAAGGGAAGCTATATGCCTATGCTTGCCACAGTAATTACGAACCAATCTTGTAATTATTCGAGTTTTGTCAAAATACTTTCCTATTACATCAATTTATTCTTTCCATTTGTCTCATTTTAGCTTTATAGCCTTAATGAAGTAAAATTTATTATTTCACCAATATAGAAATTAAGTTACCCAAAGTCACAGCAAGTCAACTGTGGAGTGTAACAGACCTAATAATTACCACTAATTGAGTACCTATGTCTGTTACCTCACTAGAAGTACACTTTAAACTAAGATGAGGTAGGGATCAGCCAAGCAAGGTAGGAACTGATACATACAGGTAGAAAAAAAACAGCATATGCTCAGATTAAATAAAAATGACATATTTAAAAAACTGAAATTCAGCCCTGGCCAGTTTGGCTCCATGGTTAGGGTGTCAGCCCAAGGACCAAAGGGTCATGGGTTCAACTCCAGTCAAGGGCATGCACCCCGGTTGCGGTTTGGTCCTTGGCCCTGGTTCAGGCTGTGCAGTATGTGTCTTTCTCGCATCAATGTTTCTCTCTCTGTCTCCCACTCTATCTGAAGATAAACGTAAAATTATTCTCAGGTGAAGATTTAAAACAAAACAAAAAAATCCTGAAATTCAAATAGGTAATTCACTCTACTCAAATTTTAGTTATCAAGTGTTGGCTGAATGTTTAATAAATGCCAGGAATTCAGCAATTGCCTCTAAATGAATTCTTCATCCTATGAAATTATATCCAAAACGCTTATGTGCATATTTTTCAGGGTGAAAAGGGACTTGACACAAAAACAGTTAAAACACTTACTGCCCTAAATCATTAAAAGCCATAGTTTTCCTTCCATTTCAAAAGCTGTGATTTTACTTTAATCAAGCCATAATTTCAACTCAATTTCATGTAGTACTATGTAAAGAGCACTATTCTATACACAAAGGCAGAACGTCAACTAAATTCACCTAAGATTAGCCAGGTATTCACTTTGCTGACAAACTAAAGGAGCAATGTAGCAATTGTACATGCAACCGGGGCTCTACATTAATGCCAAATTCTGCACCATAACAGTCACATACTAGAAATTAGTGTGGCTTCCTCAACTTGACAAGGCTTAATAAAAAAAATTTTTTTAAAAGCAATACGGTACTCTTTATTCTTCAAAGGGTATTTTCTTTTTAAAATCTGAACTTATTTAATTTTTTGCTAAATCTGAGTCTTTCAAAATTACTAAATGAGAAACATTAAGACCATGAATAAGTATAAAGCATGCTTCTTAAATAGAATTAGACTATTACGCATTTGTTTAAAATACATTTTAAGACTAAAACAACTATTTTAAATTGCGATTCATTCACTTCCAAAAAGTGTTTGTTACATGCCTAATGTATTCAGCTCAGATAGTGCAGAAGACACAAAACTAGTCCACAGTCCTAGAAATGAGAAATATCTTTGCATAGTACTATGGACTGATCTACAGGATATACTGTTAACAGAAGAAAATAAGGTAGAGCAAAGTGTAGAAAGTATGCTAGTGTTTAAGAAGGGGGAGAGAAGGTGCAAATATATATATATTAGTTTTTATTTTTTTTAATGTAAGTGCAAACCATCAATTTTGTCTTAACAGTTACCCATAAGGGGAAGGGCAGGAACAGGGTGAAGACTGGAAAGAAGGTAGATTTTCCTAAATATATTTTACCTAATCTTATTGATTTGAATTTGCAATCTTATAAACATTTTACATACTTATAAACAAATTAAATGTTTAAAAGGTAATACTGAAAAATAAGCCTATCAAAAGCAAAATGAAACAAATGAACTTATCTATGTATCTAGTTGATAGCTTAATCACAGGAAGAGAAACCTGAATTTAAGCAAGCTTCTAGATCTAACTATCAATTCACAGGAAATACAGGGGATAGTGGAGTATGTTAAACAATATGGAGAAATATGAACACTGATTAGTCATTTAATGATAAAAGAATTATTGGTAATTTGTTTAGGTGTGATAATGATATGATTGTTTCTTAAGAAGAATCTTTACCTTTCAGAAATACATATTATAATGCTGATATCCTCTGGTGCATTTTTTTCTTCAAACACACACACACACAAACACACACACACACACACACGGTGGGGCAAAGTAGGTTTACAGTGTGAATACAACAGAGTTTATTATTGTATTATTATTTATTAATTATTGTATTATTTTCCATAGGAACTGTAAACCTACTTTTGCCCCATCCTGTATATGAATAAATGAAATAATGTATGTGATTTGCTTCAAAATAATACAGGGGCATGGAGTTAGAGACAGAAAAAGATTGGTCATAAGCTGATAATTTGTTGAAGTTGCTTTATGGGATACTGAGTCTATCATAACATTCTATTCTTGTATACTTTAAAATTTCCAAAATAAAAAATTAACAAAGGGTTAGCAATTACTCCCAGGGCTAGTAATATCCCTTCCCTAATGCAGGAAAATAAGCAGCTGATTACTTCTCTATAATTCTTACAGCATTTACTGTCTCTCCCCATCATTTGGCCATCTTATACAATAATCCTTCCCAAACTTGAGATCACCCTCACAAATAACAAAACCATGTTGATTTCCTCTGGTGCATTTTTTCTTCAACCAGGTGATCTGTTTTTCTAATATATGAGAATTGCAAGTCAATCCTACTGGGGTCAGTAAAAGAAAGAAAATAAACGGTGAGAATTTTAAAAAGAAAACAAATGATGGAGCAGGCATCATTTACATAAAGAAGCCATAGGAAAGAGTAAAGAAAAGTGAAGGAAATGAAGCCTAGATCTTAGAAACAAACTCCTATATCCCTTAGGAGAGAAAGCTGAGAGCCAGATGTAACATGCACTGAAGGCCTATGTTTTGGCATGAATGTATTATAAGCAAAGCCCTCATCATAAAACCATATGTACTGAGGAAGGCTAGGCTGAACAGGTTACATAAATGTTACATTCCAAAGGCCTCAATGGAACCTCAGGAAACTAATCAAAACATTCAAAATCAGAAAAGTGATGAACACTGGAGGAAAAACAGAGAGGGAAAAACAATGCCTCCTAGTTGTGTACTATCTGCCTGATAGAGTTATTATCTCTAATTGCATATTAAAATAAAACAAATGTAAACATTTCACTGAAACGGAAGTAGCAGGGGAGAGCCTGAATTGTCCACAGAGCAAGAGTGGTGCTGTACTCATTATTACAAATTTAACAACAGTGAGTGGGAAATACATATGTATTTATATAGTTCTTCATATGTTCACGTACTACCTCAAATTCACTAATCCTATATTTTGTAAAGAGTTGTTTTCAATCACATTTATCACTAGGATTTTGAGACTTAACTCCCATGGTTAAGAAGAGACTTCCATAAATTACTTAGCTTCTTATTATATTTTGTCTCTTCACTGAAACACAAGCCACTTAAGGCTAAAACTATGTGTTTTTGTTTTTTTTTAACCACTTTAAACCCCCTCTATGTATTCCACATGGAGTAGATGCTCAATAAATGTTGTTCATTTAGCAATTAATGAAAAACAAAGTAATATATGTCAAAGAATTACTCTAAATATAATAAGGAGGCTTCTGAGAATGGAAAAGATCTGCCCTCAAGGAGTTTATAATCTCTTTTCTTATATCTTATTGATATTTTAAATATGCCATAGTTTGGAGTGAGGGGGTTGAGGGGAGATAGCGCAGTATACAAATTAGCTATTGCTGCTATTTAACAATCATCATTTCAAAAGTATATCAGAATTTCCACAAACTTCTACCAACATGAAAAATATCTTTTCTCTAAAGACTATTATATAAACTGAATCAGACCTACCCCCAGATCTATTTATGAGCAAGATAATAATGATTAGTGAGTAACAACACACTCAAATTGGCATTAGTACTGAATATACTGCTTATTAAATGGAAAGAAATAGGATTATGACATTAGCAGATCAAGGAAATAAAAGAGGGATATATATTTGAATTTACAAGAGTCAAGCAAGTTAATTTACAGAACTGCAGAATTTTTTTAAATTTGGCTAGAACAACAACAACAAAAAATCCTAGGAGCAAAGAGTCAGGATAAATTTCTACATGGATAATAGAAGCATACACTTAATGTCTAGAATCAAGAATTACTTGGAATTACTCAGGTCTTGTATCAAACACTTTTACTAATACACACACACTAAACTTCCAAGGAATACATACATATACGAATGAATCAGTTTCTTCCCCGGCTGGTGTTGCTCAGTGATTAGAATGTCCACCCATGCACCAAAGGGTCTTGGGTTTGATCCTGATAAAGGGCAAGTATCTGGGTTGGAGGTTCCAACCCCAGCCCCAGCCCCAGCCAGAACCCATATGGGAAGAAACCAATGGATGTGTCTCTTTCACATTGATGTTTCTCTTTCTCTCTCCTTCCTTTTACAACACTCTCTAAAAAAAATAATAATAATCGTTGGAAAAAATATCCTCAAGTGAGAATTAACAACAAAAGAAAATAAAAATTTAAGCAAAAAAGCTATTCTGGTATTCTAGAAAAACATAAGTCAACATAAGTAACAGCTATAAAAAACAAACAAAAAAAACAGAATACTAGGAGAAAAAAAAAAAGAAATGACAAAGACCCTACCAAACAGAATTGTGCAAATCACATAGAAATGTGCAACACGGTAAGTTACCATAAAAAACAATGCAGTTAAGTGGACTCCTCATACATTACTAGTAGGAATGCATAATGGTGCAGCCATTATGAAAGACAGTTTGTCAATTTCTCAAAAAGTTAAACATAGAAATACTAGTAATTCCACTCCTAGGTATATAACCAAAAGAATATCCATAACAGGTATTCAAATAAATACGTGTATATGAGTGAATGTTCACAGCAGCACTGTTCATGAAAGCCAAAAGATGAAAATAACCATATGTCCATCAACAAATGAATGGATAAACAAAATGTGGTATATTCATAGAATGGAATATTATTCGGCCTTAAAAATAAATGAAGTAACTGATACATGCTACAATATGCACAAATCTCCAAAATATTATGCTAACTGAAAGCCAGACACAAAGGGTCACATATTGTATGATTCTATTTACATGAAATATCCAGAATAGGTAAATCCATAGAGACCGGAAACAGATTAGTGGTTGCCAGGGTCTGAGAAGGAAGCAATGAAAATGACTTCAATGGGTGCATGGTTTCCTTTGTATGTGGTGAAATGTTTTGGAACTACACAGACATAACGCTTCTACAACATTTCAAACGAACTAAATGTCACTAAATTGAATACCTTAAAATGGTTAATTTTGTTATGTTACTTTCACCTCAATAAAAATGCATACAAATATCTCCAAAACAATGAAGTTCTCTCCTCTACAAATATTTGATAATTTAGTGATTAATGGTGTATCTCTTCATTTTAAGACTAATCAGACATATACACCTGACCCCATCTTTTACTTGGCCCCTCCCACCCTAATCTACCAAACAGGTTTAATCTCTCCTTCAAACATTTTTCCTTCTACCTAAAACATTATAACATCTCCCTTATTCTGACAAAACTTTACTGGATTTTGCTCTATGTTCTATTTCTTTTCTATGTATTATTCTACTTCTTTTCTTCCTTTTGCTGTCAAATTCTCAAAGACGGCCTACTACAGCCTGAGGCAGCCACCTGTTTTTATAAATAAGATTTTGTTGAAATAACCATCCCAGCCCTGGCCAGTTTGCATCAGTTGGTTAGAGCATCCTCCAGTACACCAAAAGAGTTTCAATTCCCAGTCAGGGCACATAGTCAGGTTTCGGGTTTGATTCCCGGTTGGGTGCATGTGGGAGGCAAGCGATGGATGGTTTCTCTCTCACATCGTTTCTCTCTCTCTCTCTCTCTCCCCATGCCTCTCTTAAAAAGAAAAAAAAAATCAAGAAACAAAAGAAAGAAATAACCATTTCATTTCTTTGGTATTATGCCACAATAAGGACAAAGTTACGTAATTAGGAGATCCTGTGGCCTGGAAACCTAAAATATTTCCAATCTGGCTCCTTATAAAAAAGTTTGTCAATCTCTAGAGCTCCAAAGCATGATCTACATTCAATATCATCATTCTCTGAAGGCAAGTGGGTACCACGAAAGGTTTTAAAGCAGCAGTATAGTACTATTAGTGAAAGGATATTTCAGGACCACTAGTTTAACAACAGTGTGCAGGGATGATACAAAAAACAAAGATCATTTAAGACACTACTGCAGGAGACTAGGCCTTAGGTATCAAAGGTGAAAAGTGAAAGAGACATTTTAAAAGGGTAAGTATCAATACTAGATGACTACATGTGACAGAGGAGACAAAGCTAACACCGAAATTTCAATCTTCAATGATGTGGCTCTCAGAATTTGCATTCTTTCTTACAGTCCACTGTAGACCTATAGCTTTTTCAGTTTCCTACCTTACTGATTGCGGAGTTCCTAAAATCTGAATACTAATTCCATATCCTCTGTGTACCAGGCATTCCCCATGCTTGCTACCTGGATAAGTCCTAGGTAAGCATATCACTTAGGAAGAAGCAGTCCCAACAGAGTTGGCTGAATGAGCACAGGACCAGTGTCAGAGGTGAATGGAGTACTCACCTGTGGTACCAAGCAGAGAAAGAGGGGAACTAAGACTTCAGGTCCAGAATTGGCTCTAGCCAAATAGGAAGAAGCACCTATGAAACTGCTTACAGCAGAAGCAGAGTGTCTTTGATATTCTGATATACTCTTTCTGATGCTCAGACAAACCACCTTTAGAATAGCCATTAGAGTAAGTGAGTCTCATAAGAAACAAGGCAAAAAACAAGACCAAAAGGTGAGGAATTAAATGGAGCAGAACCTTTTTGTCTAGGAAAGCAGTCTTCTAAAGATGATACCACTTTTCAAAAGGGCCAATATGATACTTACCTTCATTAACAGAGTTGTCACATCCCACAAGATTGAGAAGGATATCATCATCTTTATCATCAACTCCACATCCCAGCAGCATCCAGCTTTCCACATTGTCACTTTCTGAAATGGTGCTCTCTTCCTCTTCACTTGAACTGACCTCTATAATCATAACCTCTCGGATTGTACTCGATCTCTCTTCAGGTTTAGGCTTCTCAATATCCCTCTTGCATTGCTTATCATCCAACTCATTAGAATGAAGAGCAGTCGAACCTCGGGTCTTTTCTTTTCCTTGGACTCTAAAATTCTTTCTTTTACATCTATAAATACTATCTTCATCAGACAAAGTGATGACCTCTGACCCATCTGACAGCTGGATGACCTCACTATCTGAAAGGATAATTACATTCTTCTGATTTGGCTTACTACTAGATGATTCAGAATCCCCAGAGTTCTTTTCTTCATGTTCTTCCTCCCTGATGACATTATCAAGATCTTGGGCATAATGAACTTGGCTGTAGAGCTGAAATTCCACCTCACTATCGACACTCAGTTCACTAGATGATTCTTCACGATATAGGTCATCTTCATATGCTTCTATAGTCTCATAACCACCAAACATCATGGAAAGTCAGTTACGATGATGCTGTAAAAGAGAAAGTCATACAAAAAATGTATTTTAAAAGTTCAGATCATGCCTGTTTAGTGCTAACTTTTATACAAAGGCCATCACTTTTCTCAAAGACATATTAAAATATCTTTTTCTCACCCTGGCCAAGTGACTTGGTTAGTTGGAGCATTGCCCCAAACACCAAAAGGTTTTGGGTTTGATCCCCGGTCAGGGTGTGTATGGGAGGTAACCAAAAGATGTTTCTCTCTCACATCATTTTTTCTCTCTCTCTCTTTCTTCCTCCCTCTCTTTCTCTTTCCCTCTCTAAAAATAAAAACATATCCTTGGATGAGGATTTTTTTTAAAATGCCTTTTCTCTTAGAGCATCTTTTCTTTCAAGGATCTCTAAATCCAATTATGACCTACTCTAATAATGCCCACCTTTCCCAAATAAAAAATACTACCAACAAATTGAATTATAGTTATTAAAGGAAACGTCGTATTTTGTAGGTATGTTATAAATGGGAAAAGGGTTGTGATCCTCTGCCTCAGACACCAAATACTTTTTCTCCAAAATGTTAAAAATCACAAATATATTTTAGGCAATTCTCACTATTCCATCCATTCTTCATCTTCTCCTTGATTCTGGATCTCACCTTGTCAGGTATACATTCTCATATAGGAATATCACTTCAGCTATGACTAACATCTATAATGGGTAGCAATTACATTTACTGTTTTTGTGTAGATTTTTATTCTCAATTTAGAAAATGAATCTCATGGCTTTCTAATCCTTAACAACAATTTAAAAAATACAGAAAAACATCTGATACACCTGGTTTACTTCTGTGCCAGCTATAAAGACATGTATAAAATATAAACTTACTAAGGACCTAAAATTGAGTCAAAATTCTTAGTTTTGAAAGAACTTTCCTTTTCTTTTTTTTTCCCAACTATTCTCATATCATCAACATATCATCAAAAATCTACACAGTAGATGTGTCAATTAGGTACTGATGGAATATTGATCAAAATGAGAGCTCTGGAAAAAATAATTCACGTTTGTTCAAAAACCAGGGACAGCCAAGAGAACAATAACAATGGCAATTTATTTTTCTACTCTCCCTGTGGCTATACAGATATAATTTAGAAAGACTAGCCATTTTCTTAGTTTATCAATTCTCTGCCCAAAATGTCAGGGCATTCTGATGGTAGTTTTGATGATAAAACCAGCCAACCCCAAGAATCAAATAAATAAAAACCAATAATGGAATTAATGAAAATATTTTACAGAAAGAAAAAAAGCAACTTTTGTTGTATATCTTAAACTTATACAATGTTGTATGTCAATTATACCTCAATAAAGCTAAGACTTTAAAAAATATGATTGTCCTGGCCGGTTTTGCTCAGCGGTTAGAGCATCGGCCCTCAGACCAAAGAGTCATGGGTTTGATTCCAATCAAGGGCACATACCTCAGTTGCAGTTTGGTCCTCAGCCCTGCTCGGGATAGTGTGGGAGGCAACTAATCAATGTGTCTCTCTCATGTTGATGTTTCTCTCTCTCTCTTTCTCTCTCCCTCCCTCCCACTCTATCTGAGAATAAATGGAAAAATATCCTCCGGTGAGGATTTTAAAAAAAGCTTATTAAGTTCTGCGTTAACACTGTATTGTATACTTGAAATGTGCTGAGAGTAAATCTTAAATATTCTTACTGAAAAATATAAAAGGAAATACGTGAGGTGATGGATGTTAACTGACCTTAATGTGGTAATCATATAAAAGGATATCAAATCATGTTGTACACCTTAAACTTAGACAATGTTATTTTTCAATTACATCTAAATAAAGACAGGGGAAAAGAAACAAGCTTTTGCCTTTTTCTTCTAAAAGGTACATTTTTTACCTGTTTCCTTCTCACACTGTCCTTCAGGTTGCTATGCTGTTGTAGTCATACAAGTTGAATGTGGCTGTCTGAATAATGCTCATAGCATTTATCAGTTTATATTGAAATATTAGCTTCAGAAGAATTCAAATAAAAGATGAATCCTTTCCTTTTTATTTAATAGGTAAATTAATTCTAAAAGAAGCCAAGGAATTATGTTTCCTTCAAAATCCTCACTGGATCCATCCTGAGGATCCAGTGTGGACTTAAGATAAAACATAATTCCAGTGCAGCACAGAAAAAATTAAAGAGCTAAATTACAGAGTTACAAATTTGTACTACTCTTGGAGCCTTCCCAAAGGAAAAGGATTAAGAATAGAGCCATAGGCACACCTGTGAATGTATGCCAAAAATAAACTACAGAAATATAATAAAAACTGACTTTCTTGGGTCTAAGGGTTTATCTCTTTCCCTGAAATGTAGAAAAATAAATTTAACAATTTAGCCCCTATGGCCTTTAAGAGGATTTTGTATCTTCTGTACTTGAAAATTGTGCTCAGCATAACTTGCTCTTCTATTTATGTAGCTTATGTATGCCAGGGTTAAGGTCTGCCTGAGGCTATTTTGGTTTATGTTACTACTTTAATTACATTCAAATGCATTTAATTTACTTTTTTTTTTTAAGTGTATACTCGGAGGATGAATATGAAATATATCTAGAGTCAGAAGGCTATCTCAGCTTTTTGATCAATGTACACAATTCTCAAGCATACTTAACTGGATAACATAACATCCCTACAAGAATCACAAAATGTTAAAAAGGTCTCTGATAAGAGACCTTTCAGATTATCTCACACAACATCCTCAATTTACATATAAGAAAACTAAGGTCCAAAGAAATAAGGAGGCCTACCCAAGGTTTCATACCTAGTTAAGAATATAGCTAGGATCAATTCACATTTACCTGACTCTCACCCAAGTGTGCACTAAGACTTTTAAAAAATTTTTTAATGTTTTCAAATGAAGACTTAAAAAGACACAAAACACCTTTCTTCAAAGCTATATTTGAATTGGTTTGATACAATTCACCAATATCCATTTTACTTCCCAGTGGAGTATAAAAACCATGAAAAAGGCATTTTAATTAAAAGGCAAAGCATACATTTGAGTTTGTCAGTTTATCACCCAGGAGCCTCCCAAGTTGGTACTCAAAGATTATAGTAATCTCATGACCAAAAAAGATTTAGGTCATGTTAAGAAACTTAAATATTAGTTTGGGAATGAAACTTACCTAAACAATTAAAATGGCTTAACAAATATAAAACAGCCATAGAGAATAACTGCAAAGGCTCTCAACATTCAAAAGTGGGAGCAGTATTTCTTCACTGAATTTTTAAACTAAACAACTGAAGGCTTATTTAAGAGTTTGGATTTTACCATACAATCTTTAAAGCCAATACTTCTGCTCTAACAGTCTACCAACTGATCATTTTAGACCTTCTGCTCTCATTTGCTTTCAAAGAACTTTTAGCCTAGATATTTCTTCTTGGTAACAGAGGTTATCAATTCTCAAGGAAGATTTAAATTGGCAGTTTGATTTTAAACCCAGTTTTCATTGGAAAGTGACTAACAGAGTTTCTTTTCAACTTAAAATCTGACTCACTTTTAGTGAACTATCCTGACAGTGACCGATATTAAGAAATATAAAGTTGACTCTAGTGTTGAAGTTTGTCCATTCTTCAAATGTGACTTTCACTTTGAAGCAAATCTGCCTAGAGAACCCAAAAGTGTGAAACAATAGTCCCCAAAAAGAGGACGAATACAAGATGTTGACAGGAGAAAATTATGCTGAATTTATTCAGACAAGACCAGCTGTTCTTGGGATACATAAGTCCCCTTATGATAATTAATCCTAGCTCAAGGCACTTCCTTCACCTTTCCCTCATCTCTTCTGCCTTTTGCTGTAGAGTATCTTGTCCCTGTAACTAACAATCCTCATTTCTTCCGGAGTTCACTCCCCACCCTCAGGTTCTCTAGAAAACAGCAATACTGAAAGTCCCAAAAGCATGCAATGCTGTCGAAACATAAACACAGTCCACTTAAAAGTCTTGGGATGTGATAGGCTAAGTATTCACAACACAAAATCGAGTTTTGGAAGGGACTTGGGTCACTAAATTGAACGCTCTCGTTTTCTACACAGAAACGAGGTCTGAAAAGCGTATTTATTCTCTGAGCCTAAAAGGTCTCCTAATTCAACCCTGTGATCTGAAATAAGGGTAAATTCGGCTTAAAGATGAGATTTCTGGAGTCCCCAGCTAACCTGCGGTAGAGCCGCGGCTTCACCTCAAGCCTGCTGACTCCCAGCCAGCTTCCCACTGCCCCAGCGGGTCTTCCTTCAAGTTGGAGTTAACTGCGGGCTCACGAGATTGAGGGGTAAAGGGAATCTTAGCGAACACAGTCCACGTCTCCCTCTTTTACACGAGGGAAGGGGCACATCTCCCGGGATGTTGCTGGCGCTCAGCTGCTGCTTCTGACCACAGAGGCTGGAGTTGGCCGAAGACTGTTGCGTCCTCCCAGGCCCGGCCCCCTCACGGTGCGGCGGGACCTCCGCATTAAACTGACTAACCAGCTTCCCCGAAAGGCATGAGAATCTTGGGGGTAGCGGAGGTAGAGCAGACAAAACTGCCACCCCCATCGAGGCCATGGGCGCCCAGCCCTTTTCGAACCACGGCCTCGGGTAGGGAACAGCGGACACCTCGGCTGGTCAGCCGAGCCGCGTGGGGCAGAGCCGCACTGAGGGGTCACCAGCCGCGCGCCCCGCCACGAACAGGGGACAGACGGGGGGTGCGGAGGCCGGCGAGAGGACACGCGCCAGTTCCACAGCCCGGCGGGCGAGGCGAAGCGCGGGCAGGGGTCCCCCGGCCACGGGCGGCGCGGGGTCTGTCACACATACTCACTGCCGCGGCTGCGACCAGGATGCACCAACCAGGAACCAAAACGCGTAGAGGGACGGGGAGGGGCGAGGACAAATGAGGTAAGGAAACCGCGTCCGCGCGGACCCTCAAGGAGGGCAGGCACTTCCGGGTAAAACACCGCTCCCGGGAGTCGTCTTCCGTCCCCGCCCACCCTGCCAGTCCTCCGTACGCTTGAGTGAAATCTGTTAACCCTTTCCTTCCCCGCTTATAATCTTTTGGCTTGCCTTCCTTGCTTTCCCCCTTTCCCTTCACTGCTTCTTTATGCGATACCTAGGCTGCATCTATAATAGGGAACACTTTGTTTGAATGACTTGCGCGGAAGAGATGCTACTTACTTGGCAAAACCAGGAGGGAGCTCGTGCCCGTCTGTGCCCGCTGGAAAAACTACATCTCCCATGCTGCCCCTGGGCGGGCTTAGGGCGGGCTCCGCCTTCTTTTCGCTAGGGCTCTTGGGTCACCCTCCCTGTGCCAGGTAGCACGGAATCCGAGCGGAGTCCCAGGAAGGGACAAGGGGCCGAGGGGAGGGGTTTTGGCCCGCGGATCTAGGGACCCCCCTCCCCCCCAGGGAGGGAGAAGCGTCTTCGAGAGGGCCTGGCTTCTCAATTCTGTGCTCTAGGGGACCTTAGGTTGGTATCTTCCACCTCTAATTTGAAGTTGCACTTCGTGCATACTGGGCGTTTCCGGCTCCGTTTTTCTCACCCGCAACAGATCTAATTCGTTGTGAACCTTAAAGAGCTGTACTCTTGCAAAAGATTGAAGACTGGTCCTTTAGAAGCCTCCAGGGGCTACACGATCGTATTGGGAGCCTGTGGCTTTGGTTCCTCTTCTCGCACTTTATTTTACTGTTTCGTAATAAAGCCATCTGTACAACTTTACAAATAATGAAGGACTTTATCAATTCGCTGGCCCTTGGCAACAGACAAGCTTGACACTGGTGATTTTGGCCAACATTTATTGCGCCTCTGTTGAGAGGCAGGCAGTCCCCAGCTAACACCGTCCTTCAGGTTGCTATGTTGTTGTAGTCATACAAGTTGAATGTGGCTGTCCGAATATAGTGGTGCATTTTTTAAAGTCTCTGATCTAATAGACTTAAGAATCTAGCTGGGAACACAAAATACAGATAATTTGGTTATAAATCTAAGAGTTTGGCAAGGAAAATAATTAGAAATTGTAATTAAAATTACGGTAAGTGCTAGGAAGAGAGTATAATGAAAAGGTAAAAATGAAAGACCCATTTTGCAGAGGAAGAAACAACTAAGAAACGAGTCACATATTGTTTAGGTAATGTGTGTTGTGTAGAAGAAATGTTATCTTAATAAAATACTTTATTGAACTTTTATCAAGTGCCCGGGTGATTTTATTTTAATTCTCATTTCACAAGAAAGGAAATAGATCAGAGATATTCAGTTGCCCAAGGCCACAGGTTAGAAGTACTCCAAATTACTGTGCCCAGTCTTCACACTACTTATGCATTCAACAAAGGTTTACTACATTCCTATGTTCGGAATGCTTTAGTCACCCCCCCCCCCCTTTAGGTTATTTCATAAAACCTAGAGTTCTTTGGATGGCATAAAGGGCAATTCATGAGCTGAATCTGTCTTTCTATTAACCACCATGCTAAATCCTGGGCAGTAGCCAGGACACACTGTGCTTTCCCACATCTGTGCCTTTATAGAGGGCATTCCCACTACCTGTAAAGTCCTTATCCCTGGCCATCTAACATACTCCTATTCTCTGTGGTTCTTCAGAGAAATATTTCAACAGAATAGGCTTTCTTTCCCTTAGGCTTCCTTACATTTTGGATAAACCTCCATCAAAGCAGTTATATTGTGTTTATCTTACAGTTTTCTCCCAGGTGGATTGTGATCTCCTTAATGGCAGAAACTTTGACATTTTATCTTTGTATTTTCCCCATCTAACATTGCTTGGCAGGCAGTGAGCACTCAATAAAGGTGTTAAAGGAATAGGAAACCAAGAACCAGATGTGGATCTACCAGCTGTCAGTTCAGTGTGGAAACCATGTCATAACCCCCAGTAATTGGAATGCAGTGTAGTACTCTGACATTAAGGTGAGTATAAAAAGCTATAGGGGTCCCAAGGATAAAGAGATTTCTAAGGAGAGTAGTGTATATACATATACACACTCTGCCTTTACATGGTGAGTTCTCATTTAGATGGCTTTTAAAAATCATAAGATCCAGTCTCCTATTGCAGTGATGGGGAAACTGGAGCCCAGAAGGGAAGACTTGCCAAGAATCACCTAGCAGAGGCAGAACTGTGTCTGCATTCCAGGTCTCTGAGTCTCTCCCTTTGAGGTTACCTCCCACAGTGTTTCTCTTTCTACCTCGTTCTGTCTCTGGTCTGCACTTGGGGTCACGGATGGTAGCATGCACAACTATCCTGAAGCCTCTCTTACAGAGAATCTTCTAAAGAGCCCTTTTATTTGAGGAAGGAAGCACCTGCTTTCCCCAGAGCAGTGGCGGTACTACATCAACAGCAAGAGCTGAATTGGGGTGAGGAGCAGGACAAAAGAGCTTACCTTGCTACAGACTGCAGGCAGGATGAGGGATGTACTGTAGCAGGATCTAGGCAAGTGTCACATAGTACTCATTCTTACCCTTCTATTGCAGAGGGAGGAGCTGCCTCCTTTTTTATTTCTGTTTATTAGTAGTACCTAGAACTAACTAATCATTTTGACCTCTTAACAGTTGCCTTTTAATTATTATTCATTTCACTGAGAGGCTATTATGTAACAGGCCTTCGCTAGCCACTTGAGATAGATTGTCTCTCTCCCCTTCTCAAAATAACTCCGTAAGGGAGGTGTTAATCCATTTCACTAGTATAGAAAGTGGAACTTAGTGAGGTCGTGTGACTTGCTCTAAATCACACAGATTCAAACCCAAATCTTGTCTGAATCCAAAACCCATGCTCTTTTCTATGCCCAAAGCTGCCTTTCAAAACTAAACTTGAGGGTAGAAAATATGATGACCTGCTCCTATCTCTACACAAGCACCTAACCCAAGGTCAAGCACATAGTGAACTCACAGAGAATACTTGTGGAATGAGTGGATCCAGTATGAAATGCCCGTCAAATGAAGGCCTGGTGCAGGGTGCACAGTGTTGTGGGACAGCCCAGGAGGGAGCAACTGGCTCTTAGGGGACATGGAGAAGCCCCCTTCTATGAAGGAGGAGACCAAATAAGTACCTGTCAGGAAGAAAAAAAAATGACAAGCCAGCATTCTAATGGCAAAGCACACCAACAGGTAATTCACAGAAGAAACCCAAAAGGCCATGAACTATGGTAAAGAGGTGCTCAACGTCACTAATAATAAAAAACGTAATGATCTCCTACATGGTGATCATGGAAATACAAATTGGATGAGCCTTTTAGAGGAGCTTTTTGCTATTATCTATCAAAATTGTAAATGAGCTATGTTCTTGAATGTATATACACAGATAGTTTGTGATAGCCAAATGGTAACAACATAAATATTAACCCAGAGGGAATAAAATAGATAAGGATACATATATACTATTTTTTTAAAACTATGTTGCTTTTAAAAGAATGACATGAATCTGTATCTACTGATATAGAATGAACTCTAAGACATACAGTTAAGTGAAAAATTGCAGAGCAATAAGCTTATTATGTACTCATTTTTGTTATAATTTTAAAGGATATAAATGTATCTGTATATAGTTATGTATGTATATAAATGCATAGAGAAAATTCTGGATACCAACCAATAACCTCTGAGAAGGGGAGTGGAAGTGAAGGGGGATGAAGAAGAACTTTCACTTTAAAAAAAAGTGAGACATGATTCATTGAGAAGAATACCACCTCACTTAGTGATAATCCTACCAAAAGCTCACAACCTGAATATAATCATGAGGAAACCATCAAACACAAATTGAAGGATTCTATCTCTTCAAAAATGTCAGTGTTATAAAACACAAAGGAAGACAGAGGAACTGTTTCCCACTAAAGGACAACAGTAAAAGATATGATACAGAATAAATAATGTAATGTACGATCTGGGATTTTTTTTTTTTTTTTCCATAAAGGATATTATTGAGACAATTGGCAAAATCTAAATAAACCTAGTGCTGCATCAATGTTATTTTCCTGATTTTTATATTTATATTATGGTTATGTAAGAGAATATCCTTTTTTAGGCTATACACACTGAAGCACTTGGAGTAAAAGGGCATCATTTGAAATTTATTCTCAAGTGGTTCAGAAAAAAATTGTGTTGGAGGGAGGGAGAAGGAGAGAAAGAGGATGGATGACACAAATGAGGTTAATAAGTTAACATTTGGGGAATCTGGGTAAAAGGTATATGAGAATTTTTTTTTAAATATGTATTTATTGATGTTTTAGAGAGAGAGGAAGGGAAAGAGAGATAGCAATATCGATGTGAGAGAGAAACATTGATCGGCTGCCTCCTGCATGCTCCACTTTGGGGATCGAGCCTCAATCCTGGGCATGAATCAAATCTGGGCCCTGACCGAGAATCAAACCGGAACCTCTCAGTCCATAGGACGATGCTCAATCCACTGAACCACACCGGCTGGGCATATGAGAATTCTTTATACTAATTTTGCGATTTTTCTCTCTGAAATTATGTCAAAATATAAAATACAAAGGAAAAGTAAAAATAATGAGTAAGAATTTTTCCAATAGAAAAGCAGGGGAATCTTCTGGCAAAAGAACCGGAGAAACAAAGGAAACTGACGAGTGAGTTGCATATGTGAAGAAACAGCCAGTGGCTGTAAGTGTCTAGAACATAGCATGGCGTGAAGAGAAAGGAAGATGGGGAGAGCAGAAATGATGAGCAACCCGATTCACAAATGGACACATTTTCCTGCTACCTAATACTAGAAATGAGGATTTAAAATCTTTGCCCTGGACGGTTTGGCTCCATGGTTAGAGTGTCGACCCAAGGATCACAGAATCCTGAGTTCGAGTCCAGTCAAGGGCCCGCACCTTGGTTGCAGTTGTGCAGGAGGCAACCAGTCGATATATCTCTCTCACATCCATGTTTCTCTCTCCACCCCGCCCCCTGCTCCCCCACTCTATCTGAAAATAAATGGAAAAATATCCTCGGGTAAGGATTAAAAAACATGAATAAAATAACATAAAATCTTTATACCCAGCCTCAAGCCCTGCACGATAAAACTTTGAATTCTTCTGGCTGCCCAATGATTTCATTGGCAATTTCTTCTCATCCAGGGACGATAGAATAATGGCTGAAAGGGACATCTAGTATAACTCCCTCATTTTGCAGAAAGGAAAACCAAGGCCTAAAATGGGGAAGGGCACCCTGGCTGGTTTGGTTCAGCAGTTAGAGCATCAGCCCACTGACCAAAGAGCGACGGGTTTGATTCCAGTCAGGGGCACGTACTTTGGTTGTAGTTCGGTCCCCAGCCCTGGTCGGGGTTGTGCAGGAGGCAACCAGTTGATGTGTCTCTCTCACATCTATGTTTCTGTCTCTCTCTCTCTGTCTCTCCCTCTCACTCTGTCAGAAAATAAATGGAAAAATATCCTCAGGTGAGGATTAAAAATAAATAAATAAATAAAATGGAGAAGGGATTTGCAAATCCCAGCAAAAGTTAGTGTTCAAGGAAAACACACCGGGCACCGCCCCTTCCAGCGCCAGAAGTGCGACAGCATTCTCCAGGTCCGACCACTTCGCCTTACACGTGAAAAGGCACTTTTAAATCCCCAAACAGTGGATATGACCCACACTGCCAGAAGAGAATTCAGTATTTTTTCCCTTTCACACTGTCTTCCCAATGAGGGGAGGAGCCCAGCTGGAAAGCGCTACAATCATGGTCAAGTTCCCAAAAGTCAACTTGTGAATGGATAATCAGGAGACAGGAGAAAGCCTAAAGAATTAAACAAAGAACAGATGGAGTCTGTGACTGAATTTTCTATCATTCCAATTCCAAACCCAACTAGAATATTCCTGGACTTACACAGGACAAATTAGATCTGTGAATTGGGGGTGGGGGCGAAGAAGACCAGAAATCCCTTGAATCATGTTTTGATGCAATATACGTATAAAGATCACCTTGTATTCTCTTTGCCTTCTAAAAGCCATTATTGTGATATTAGAAGAAAAGGAAGAAATTCAGGTACAGAAAATGTGTTTTAATAGCCTAAATGATGGTGCTTGGTGAGTCTTGGTTCTAAAAGTACCAAATGAAGAAGCAAAGTTCTCAAACTGCTGCATACTTTGACAAGGAAAACCTATTTTTATCTGACAGTCTACATGGATGACCTAAGTCAGGTAAATATGCCTGGTTTACTTTAACATTTTTATGAAGTCTGTTATGCACTGTGGTTTCAGATGTGCAGTAATTTGTACAATGGTTTATTCCCAAGTATGCCTTAAGCAGAACAAATGATTTTTCTATATAGTTCCTTGCCTTAATAAATATGTAATGTAAATTTAAGCAGACTTCTATTTTGTGTATTTGTAAACTACAAAGTAAAATGAACATTTTGTGGAGTTTGTATTTTGCATACGTAAGGTGAGAATTAAGTTTTAAATAAACCTATAATATTTTATCTGAAAAAAAAAAAAAAATAGTGTTAACACTGGCTTCCAGTTCACCATCCATCATTCTGTGGCACCAGAATCTTAAATGTTGAGGCAGAAATAGAGGCTGGCAAGTTAAATGACCGAATGTTACCTTTTAAAGTTTGGATGTTTTTCATTTGTCACAAATACATACTTAATATCTGTACAATTTAAAAATGTAATTATAGAAATGGTGTCACTTCAAGCCCATACGTTGCAACTGGTAAATGCTATTCAACTCAGGCTCCCAGTCTGAAGCAGCAATCAAGGTGGTTCTCAGGAATTCTCAATGACACTGGTGCCCATCTGGATTTCTTGAAAAGTTTAACATCCTTTTTTATTATTCATGATGTTGCAGTTCTTCAAATTGCAAGGTGATGGAGAGAGCACGCAATTTTTATCCAAGCTGTGAAATCATTCTTGAAAATTTGGACATTCATATAGATGGCTTTTAATTTTTCTTAGAGTCTGCTTTTCCTTATAAAATCATGAAATTAAAAAATATATATATATATTATAAATTAAAGGGTATAATATTCTCATTACAATAAAATCCAAAGGATAAGGAGTTAGTATTTCAAGGACTCTATTCTCATTTGTTATCATTCCTAGTTGGAAGTGTATTCCTTAAAGCTTACATCTAAGTGACTATATAATGAACATTGACTAGCAGAACTATTGAGATTCTAATTTATTTAAGAATAATTAGATTCCATACAGGAAGTCTTGAAGCATGTCATCAGTAATATGTTTACATAATATGCATACTCTAAAAGGCATGTCTTTATTTTAAATGTCTATGAACCCTGGATCCCACAGAGTCTTAATGCATGAAGGGACACACATGCTTCCACAGGGACAGACCTTATTCAGGTGTCATTCTATAAGGGGGCAACTTTCTTCACCTGCCTATCTCAGTCTCCAGAGTCATGCAATTTTCAGTTCAGACATGTCTTTGTAACGACATTTGTGTGAATTACTTTATTCAGGACTGTGGATTGACAACAAATAAAAATTAATTGAGAATAATCAAGACCACCTTACCAAGTGAGTTTGGTATACAGTTTACAACGTCAAATTAAGCATAGTTATACACAATAAATTATAGATATTATGCTTTGTATTTCACCCATTAATACCCATTGTTTTTTTTACTAAATTGGTGAAAGCATTAGCAAACTGGGGCTTCAAAGATCTGTCTCTATTCTGAAAGAGTCAATATGTTTTTTCTCTGCCTTTATTCTGTTTCTGATATTCTTCTATGACTGATATCAATCTGCATTTGTGTGGTGTGCTTCTTGTATCAGACCTAGTAATTGCAGAAGATTCTATCTTCCTTTCTGCCATGCCTCAAACTTCACACTTTCTGTAGTTTTCAAAAACTATTTTTGCATGGCCCTAACAATCCCTGTTCTTGCTTTGCTACTGGACAGATCTATTAAAGCCCTGAACTATTGTACATTTTCTTTTTTTTTTTTTACCCTCACCTGAGGACATTTTTCCATTTTTTGTTCAGATAGAGTGGGAGGGAGAGAGAGAGACAGAGAGACAGAGAGAGAGAAAGATATCGATGTGAAAGGGACACATCGAGTGGCTGCCACCCGCACGACCCAACCAGGGCCGGGGACAAACTGCAACCGAGGTACGTGCCTTTAGCGGGAACCGAACCCCGGTCTCTCTGGACCACAGGCCAACACTTTAACCACTTAGCCAAACTGGCCAGGGCTGCACATTTTCTTGATAATGTTCAATGTTTCTCCCTCGAGAATGGCTTCTTTTGCTCTGCTGTGCTGTTGCTCTCAGAACTTACTCTGTACTTTCTTCTGTGCCGGTGCTTGGCTGTGCAGGAGCAGTAAGAGGTTAATTGTCTTCCTTGCTTTCTTGGCAAGAGAAGGAGTCTATCTATCTGGCTGAACATTACCAGAGAAAGCTCTAGGCTGCTCAGAAGACACAAATTCTGGTTTTGTTCAGGTAACATTATCAAAGGCTCCTGTTTCCCGTCTTCAAAGACCATGTCAGTAAACCTTAACCAGATTAGGATAGGATAGAATTGTGTGAAATGAGAGCAGGACAGCGATGGGCAGGGATTGCTAGGAGCTGTACCAGGTGGCAGAAAATAAATGGCATGAATCTATGAAAATAAGAAAATAGCAGTAGGCCACCAGTTGACCAGCAGGGTCACTGCAGACTATCAGGACCAAAATGGATCTCACTGTAGCACTGCAGCAGGAGTAAACAGCAAAAAGTCAGAAATAATGGACTCAGGCATTTTGGTGCATAATAAACATAACATTTTCAATTGGTAGAGAAAAGATAAAATATTTGATAAACGGTGCTGAAAGAACTGCAAACAAACGGTTAGAACCTACCTCATACCATTCAAAATATAGCCGTGGCCTGTGTGGCTTAGTTGGTTGAGTGTAATCCCATGCACCAAAAGGGTCTCCTGTTTGGTTCTCCCTGTCAGGACACATGCTTAGGTTGCAGCCTCGATCCCCATTAGGGGGCATGCAGGAGACAGCCAATGGATGTTTCTTTCTCGCATCGATGTTTCTCTCTCCTTCTCCCTCTCCCTCTCTCTCTCAAATCAATAAAAACATTTTAAAATACATATATACACATATAAATTACTAATAAGTGAAATTATAAATAAATTAGAAAACAATTACTATAGTACTTTAAGAAGAAAGATACCATTAACAAATTAAAAGACAAACCACAGTCCAGCTGGTGTGGCTCAGTGGTTGAGCATTGACCCATGCACCAAGAGGTTGCCGGTTCGATTCCCTGTCAGGATACATGCCCAGGTTGTGGGTCCAATCCCCAGTGAGGGGCACGCAGGAGGCGGCCAGTCAGTGTTCTCTCTCATTGATGTTTCTATCTCTCTCTCCCTCTTACTTCCTCTCTCTCTAAAATCAATAAAGGAAAATTAAAAACAAAAAAAACCCCACAGAGTGGGAGAAAATATTCCCTTCATGTACACCAAAAGATATCACCCATAATATATAAAGAGTTCTCACAGTCAATTAGAAAACTAAAAGCACCACAGAAAAAGAGCCAAGGATTTGAACAGAGAATTATAGACAAAGAACTAAAACAGCTGAATAACATGACATAATCAATCCTCCTAATAGTCATAAAAATGGAAATTAGCCCTGGCCGGTTTGGCACAGCGGTTGGAGCATCGGCCTGCGGTACTGAGAGACCCGGGTTCGGTTCCCGCTAAGGGCACGTACCTCGGTTGCAGTTTGTCCCCGGCCCTCATTGGTCGTGCGGGTGGCAGCCACTCGATGTGTCCCTTCACGTCGATGTTTCTCTCTCTCTCTCTTCCTCTCTCTCCCTCCCGCTCTATCTGAACAAAAAATGAAAAAATGTCCTCAGGTGAGGATAAAAAAAAAAAAAAAAAGGAAATTAAAACAATAAAATATTTTTATAAATCAGATAGATTTTTAAAGATTGATACTAACTTTCATTGTTTCATTCATTCGAATCATATTTATTGAATGTCTACTATGTGTTGTGCATGGAAAATCAGTATAACAAACCCAATCTTTATATTTATGTCTTTGAGCCAAAAATTAGTCTTATAAACAGCATATGGTTGGATTCTATTTTTTTATCCATTCTGCCAATCTCTGTCTTTTCATTGGTGCATTTAATTTATTTATATTTAAGCTCATCATTGATAATACAGGATTTAACATCTGCCATTTTACTATTCGTTTTCTACATGTCTGATATCTTTGTTATTCTTCAATTTCTTCAACATTGCCTTCTTTTTTTTATTTATTCTAGTGTACCATTTTGATTCCCTGTTTATTTCCTTTTATGTATATATTTTAGTTATTTTATCATTGTTTCCATAGGTATTACAGATAACATCCTAGATTTATATGAATCTAGTTTAAACTGATACCAACTTAGCTTCAATAGCATACCTTAACTCTGCTGCTATCCAGCAGAGTCCCCTGCTCCCCATTTATGTTGTTATTGTCACAAATTACATCTTTCTTCTTGTTGTTAATCGTCACCTGAGGATATTTTTCTATTGATTTTTTAGATAGAGTGGAAGTGATGCAGTGGTGGAATGTGAGAGAGACACATCAACCTGCCGCCTCCCACATGACCCTGACTGGGGATCGAACTTGCTACTCAGATATGTGCCCTTGACTGGGAATCAAACCTGTGACCCTTCAGTCCGTGGGCCGATGCTCTAATCGCTGAGCCAAACTGGCCAGGGCCACACATCTGTCTTTTAAATCATAAAGGAACAAAAAAGAGGATTTACAAACAAAAAATACAGTAATACTAGCTTTATATTTACTTTTGTAGTTGCCAGAGATTTTTATTCCTTCATATACTTTGAGTTACCATCTAGTGTGTTTTCATTTCAGCCTGAAGGATTTTCTTCAGCATTTCTTGAAGAAGGGCAGTTCTGCTAGAGACACACTTCATTACCCTTTGTTCATGTGGGAGTATCTTAATTTCTCCTTAATTTTTGAAGCATTATTTTGCCAGGTATACAATTCTTTTTTTTTTTTTTAACCCTCACCCGAGGACATTTTTCCATTTTTTGTTCAGATAGAGTGGGAGGGAGAGAGAGAGAGAAAGACATTGACGTGAAGAGACACATCGAGTGGTTGCCCCCACAACCCAACTAGGGCCCGGGACAAACTGCAACCAAGGTACGTGCCCTTAGTGGGAACTGAACCCGGGTCTCTCTGGACCGCAGGCCGACACTCTAACCGCTGAGCCAAACCGGCCAGGACACCAGGTATACAATTCTTAGTTGACAGTTTTTTTATTTTTCTTTCAGCATTTGAAATATATTATCCCACTGCCTTTGACCTCCATGATTTATGATAAGAAATTGGCTGATGATCAGTTCTTTATTTATTATATATGCATTTTTATCCTGATTACCTTTAGTTCTTTGTGATGGTTTTCTTTAGCTCTTTGAGTGTATTTAAGGCAGCTAATTTAAAGTCTTTTTTTAGTATTATGGTTTGAATTGTGCCCTCCAAAAGGTCACATATTGAATTCCTAATCTCTAGTACCTCAGAATGTGACCTTATTTGGAAATAGAGTTGTTGAAGATGTACTTGATAAGATGAAGTTCTTATGGACACCTCACACAACATGACTAGTATCCTTATAAACAGGGAACATAGAAACAAGCACACAGGGAAAACACCTTTAAAGATAAAGGCAGAGATTGGGGCAATGTTTCTATACCACCAACAGACCACCAGAATCTAAGTGATAGACATGGAACAGATTCTCTCTCACAATTTTTAGAAGGAACCAATTCTGCCGTGGCCTGTTTGCTCAGTGGTTAGAGCATCGGCCCTCAGACCAGAGAGTCCCAGGTTCAGTTCCTGCTAAGGGCACGTACCTCAGTTGCAGTTTGTCCCCAGCCCTGGTTGGGGTCATGTGAGTGGCAGACACTTGATGTGTCTCTCTCACATTGATGTTTCTCTCTCTCTTCTCCCCTCTCTCCCTCCCACTGTATCTGAAGATGGATACAAAAATGTCCTTGGGTGACGATTAAAAGAAAAAAGAAGGAACCATTCCTGCTAACACCTGGATCTCATACATACGTATGTTATAGTGATAGAAAATATCTGGAAAGGTACTTCATTTAGGAAATAGGTTGAATGGGAGAGAAAGGCTATTGAGAAGTTGGACTTTCATTTTTTACTTTACACACTTTTGGGTTTTATTTTTCATTTATTATTATAATTATTTTTTATCCTCACTTGAGGACATTTTTGCATTTATCTTCAGGTAGAGCAGAAGGGAGAGAGGGAGGAAGAGAGAAAGAAACATTGATGTGAGAGAGAAACATCAACTGGTTGCCACCCACATGACCCCAACCAGGACCAGGGACAAACTGCAACTGAGGTAAGTGCCCTTAGCAGGAACTGAACCTGGGTCTCTCTGTTCCCCGGGCTGACGCTCTAACCGCTGAACCAAACCGGCCAGAGCAATCAATAAGTATTTTTAAATTAAGTTTAAATTTGTAAATCTTTATATGGAGTAAAAAAAATCACCATTGCTACTATTTTTGTTCTCTGGAGCCTCACAGTGCATGTTAATATATCAGAAATCTTGGATTTGAATTCTAGATTGTGTATCTTCTCTACCCCTCCAGATTCAGTTTTCTGTATCTGGCTCTAATGCCCTGAGAGGGCTGATCTCCATAGACTGCCTCAGTAGCTTCCTTGTCTTCTAGACTTTCGTTGGGTTTGAACAATAAGAGGCATGTGCAGGATTAGGAGGCAGAAGGGGAGTTGAGGTCAGGTCCCTAGTCTGCTAGCTGAGTCTCCGTGACTTTTCCTCTTCAAAAGACCACAGCTTCTGTCAGGTGGCCTTCTCCACACAGCCACTTCTTCCTTTCCTTGCCCCTTTATGTGTAGGGTTGATGATATTCCCTGTAATTGCTAACTCTAGAGTACAGTGCCCACCACTTTGCAAATTGTCTCTTTATTGAACTCTCCTCAGTTACTTATTTAGTATGCACCATCTTTTTCCTGCTAGGACTCTGATGCATTGATCTACAACTTATTAAGTGGGCACATTTATCTGGACTGAAATTAGCCTGCAACAGTCCAGCAAGTCTCCAAGGTGAAGGAAGTTTTAACAACTACTGTGTAGTCTTTTCTGGCTTTTTGAATATATGTGAGTCCTTGATTGGGTAAAGAGATAGGAGGAGTTTGGTGAGAGCAAGGAAAAGAGCTTGCTACTTGTTATGTCAGATATACACACATGAAGGATGAGACATGACCAAACCACAAGAATCCCAGTCAGAATTGTTGAATTTAAGATTTGGGCCTTGGCTGGTTTGGCCCACTGACCAAAGAGTTGCAGGTTCGATTCCAGTTAAGGGCATGAGCCTAGGTTGTGGTTCTATCCCCGGCTCTGGTTAGGCAACCAGACAATGTGTCCCTTTCACATCGATGTTTCTCTCTCTCTCTCTCTCTCCCTCCTTCCCTCCCTTCCCCACTCCCACTCTGTCTGAAGGTAAATGGAAAAATATCCTCGGGTGAGGATTTAAAAAAAAAGAGCATACTTTTCATCTGCTATGATTAAAATAAAAATTAAAAAAAAAAAGATTTGGGACTGCAGCTTCTTTAAAATTTTTCTTTTTTTATCCTCACTCGAGGACATTTTTTCATTTTTTGTTCAAATAGAGTGGGAGGGAGAGAGAGGAAGAGACAGAGAGAGAAACATTGACGTGAAAGGGACACATCAAGTGGTTGCCACCCACACGGCCCTGGACAAACCGCAACCGACGTATGTGCCCTTATCGGAACCGAACCCGGGTCTCTCCAGACCGCAGGCCAGCACTCTAACCGCTGAGCCAAACTGGCCAGGGCTACAGCTTCTTTAAATAGGAACACAAATATTCTTTTTGCTTTTACTTCTGATTCTGTTTATCATCCATTGCTAATATTCTGGGTTAGCATCTGACAATGACATACTCGGTACTTGAATTTGGGGGCTTCCAAGGAGTTGAGCCTAGCTCAATTCTTTGTCCATAACTGCCTCCATCACAAAGGCCTTGATGGGTTCTACCTCTCTTGGCTGAGGGAAACATAAATGCTGGCAACATATATCTATTAGTTTCCAAAGGTTGCTGTAATAAATTACCAAACACTGATGCCTCAAAACAAACAGAAATTTATTTTCTCACAGTTTTGGAGGCTAAAAGTCTGAGACCAAGATGTCAGCAGGGCCATGCTCTCTCTGACAGCTCTAGGAGAGAATCCTTTGGTGCCTCTTTCTTAGCAGTCCTCGGCATTCCATGCCAGCAGATGTATCACTTCAATCTCAGCCTCTGTTGTCACATGGCCATATTTTCCCTGCGAGTCTCTTCTCCTCTTCCAAGGCTACCAGTTATATTAGATTGGAGTAGGAGCCCACTGTACTCCAGTATGACCACATCTTAACATTTAATTTTATCTGCAATGACCCTATGCCCAGAGAAGGTCATATTCTAAGATACTGGAGGTTAAACTTCAACATATCTTTTAGGGGGACACAATTCAATCCATAACAATATATGTTCATAATTTTGAAGTACTTACATCTACCTCACTAATGAATTACAGTCCTGGAAGTGGGGGAAGCAGAAGCCAGTGTGCTGTGATTAGAGAGGAAGTGGGAGATGAGGTTTCAGACAAACATGTACAAGTCTTTTGAAGGCCATGCTAGAGAGGGAGCAACACCATGGTTTAAGGGGTATTTTAACTGGCATTTTTAGGATAAGAGAGACCTGAGTGTATCTGTGGCTGTGGGAAAGTAGAGAAGAGGTTGGAAAGGCAGGAAAGACTGGAAATGATCAATCAAGAGACCTCCCAAGGAAGACAGGAGAGGATTGGAATTGGCAGTTTCTCAAACTTGTTATGTATGCATGAGTCACCTGGGGATCTTGTTGAAGTTCATATTCTGATTCAGTAGGTCTAGGATGGGGCCTGGGATCCTGCAATCCTAACAGCTCGCAGGTGAGGCTGATGCCGCTTGGTCAGTGAACCACGGGAACCACGCGTTGAGGACAGGAGGCTAGCTCTGAATGGTAATGGCGTGTTTATCTGCCTGTCTCTCTCCTAGACCCTGAGGAGAATTCTTCCAGATAGTCCCTATTGTCTTACACTGTACCGGTCATGTAAAGTTCTGTTGAATATATTGAATATATGGAGACATGTATATGGCATTATCTACGACTATGAACAATTGGGGAAGGGCCCCAAAAGTCCAATAACACAAGAACAGATAAGTTAGAGTATAAATATACTTTGGAATATTCTTAAGTAATGAAACTGGTCATTTTGAAATCCATATGATAATAGGGGGAAACTCCTCTGACAAAATTTTAGAAAGAATGTGAGGGGTTTTTTTTTGTTTGTTCTTTAAATTTTTTTTCTTTTAATGATTTGAGAGAGAGAGGAAGAGAGAGAGAGAGAGAGAGAGAGAAACATCAATGAGAGAGAACACCAAATGGCCACCTCCTGAACACTCCCCCACTGGGGATTGGGCCCACAACCTGGGCATGTGCCCTGACCAGGACTCGAACCAGTGACCTCTTGGTGCCTGGGTCAATGCTCAACCACTGAGCCACACCAGCCGGGCAAGGATGTAGTTTTTACTTACAATATTTCGATTGCCACTGTGTGAAATTACACATTTAAAACAAAAACTAGAATGGAACAGAAAAATCATCTTTGATTTGTAGTAACAATAAGATCATGGATGAATTTAAATTTTACATTTAAATTTCTGCCAATGTTATAAAAATTCAGGCAAAAATAACACTGTTACACATATGAAAGAAAAGAAAACAGACATAAGTAACCCCTACATATAATAGCTGGGATTTGGGATTGTATGTAATATATATATTTGTATGTGTATGACACTTTAATTTGCCCATTCTTTTATTCTTATTTGACAGTTTCTCTCTCCTGTTGTCCCTTTTTCTTTCCTTTTTTCCCTTTTCTTATGCTTCTGCTCTCCCCTCCCTCTTTTGAAGACATCTCTCCCTTAAGGAATTCCCATCCCCAGTGATATCTCATCAAAGGAGCACATGAATAGCTGACATTATGTAATGCTTTGACATTTGGCATTCCCAAGGCATTACCCCACCCCTGATGCAGAATAAGTTGTCAGAGCATGAAATTGGTATTTTTACATATTCTTAATGTACAGATGTCAGTCTGAAAACCATTCACTAGTATGATGATTACATTCTTTGTCTCATTTTTTTTTTTCTATGCCAAGATCTGTTCTTGTGATTTCTTTTCTTTTGGGAATTTCAAAGAGGGAAGACAAAACTTTAATGATCTAGCTTACTGATAAACTTTCACATCTCTGACCATTTTTAGCAACCATCCTTCAGGCACAGAAACATAGATGTAGCAAGAAGAAACAGGTGCAACATAGAAACACTGGATGGTGGTCCACTGGATGATGCCAGATTCCTCAGCATGTTCCAGTTTACAAGTCTGTTATTCTGTGTTAATCACAGAAATGAGTGGCCTATGCTTATGGGAGGAAAGACAGATGTAAAAATAATAACCTTGTCGAAAATAACACAAGGTAAGAACCGGAAGGGATTTAGAGACAGTCCCATCCATCTTCCAAAATACTCAACAACGCCTTCTTTAATGGGATCCCTGATAAATGAGCATCCAATCTCTGTCTGAACACCTTCAGTGATAGACATCTCACTACCTCATGAAGCAACCGTTTCATACTTGGACAGTTGGCAAATACTGTCCACCATTCTTTTCCCTTCTAAAAACAGCACCAACTTTCTTTGGGGGAACTGCTACTTCTTCATTCCATGTGGTTTCTGACAGGACACACAGTGGCATGCTGCTTCCTGGCCTGATTGCCATTACATCCATTCCCTGCCTTTGCCCTGCCCCTCTGGATTGCAGGGGGTAGAGTGCTGACATCCACAGTCCCTCAGTCTCAGGCTTCCATGTCAGCTGGGTTTTGATGGATCTGACCCATGGGAGGCACTGGCTGGAGATTGGAGGGGAGGAAGGGGAGAAGCCAAGGCTCTCTAGAAGGGGAGATGGTGCCACATTCCTGTACTGCAGCTACATCTATTCCATGGTTGGGCTCCAAGTTCCCCCGGAAAGATCCATCATGCTTCCAACTTCCACTGGGTGACCCAGCAACACTACCTTCTCTCTTTATCCCTCCAGTTTAAGAATAGCAGTGGTTGCCCTGGCCAGTTTGGCTCAGCGGTTAGAGCATCGGCCTGTGGTCCCTAGAGACCCGGGTTCGGTTCCTGCTAAGGGCATGTACCTTGGTTGCAGTTTGTCCCCGGCCCTAGTTGGGTCGTGCAGGTGGCAACCACTTTATGTATCCCTTTCACGTCAATGTTTCCCTTTCTCTCTCTCTCCCTCCCACTCTATCTGAACAACAACAACAACAAAGGAAAAATGTCCTTGGGTGAGGATAAAAAAAAAGTAAATAAATAGAATAGCAGTGGCTTCTCACTGGTAATATCTGAGTTGCTTCGCTGTTCTAAGGAAGGCTTCTGTACCTCTTTCATCACTTCTGTGTAACCAATAAATTCCCTCTGTTCAGAGCAGTTTCTATTTCCTGGTTAGATCCTGACTGATACAGTTCTGCATGTGACCAGACTTGACAATCATAGACCTTATTTCCACCCAAGTAATGGGCTCAGAGATGGGCATATGAGGAAAGCTGGACCTATGAGAGTCCTTCTGTGGGGCTGTGTCTCCTCTTTTTGATGGGGGTCACTGAACTTGGATGGGGTAACATTGGGGTCTACAGCTATGTCTACAATGCCCATCTGCACAATGACAGAATGAAGTCAGCACAGAGAAAGAGCCGGCAAGAGCTGGGGAGACATCTGATGACATCCTTCATGTTCCTAAAGTCCCTGAAGCTCTATCCTGAACCACCCATTTACATGAACCAAAATAGTCTTTTCCTCTTAAGTTTCCATGATTTGGTTTCTGTCACTTGCAACCCCCAAAATAAGCCTGACTAACAGAGACAGATTTGTTTAGTAGAAAAATATCCCCTTGAGGAAGCCCAAATCTGCTTCTCTGTAACCTCCCTCTGTCAGCTTGATTCTCAGCTCTGAGGACCATAGCATTCTTGGCTCCTGCCTACCTCCTGCAGCTCTTTGCACCTCCAGCAAGGGTCCAGGCCACCCTGTTGGCCCTCTTTGGCCCTGCTGTGCCTCCTTCTCCCCTTTCCCCAGTGTTTGATGTTTCTACTTGTTCCCTCTGCTTCCCCCAGGCTCTCTTCGGATAGGCTGCTAACTTATTCTTGACTCTCCTCTTCAAGATGTAATGTTGGCAAAAGTCTCTGGCCCCAGGAACTGGCCAGAAGCATTCATGTCCCTCTCTGTCAAAGAGGAGTATTTGATGACTCTCTTTATGACCCTTCAGGTACTGAAGGCAACCTCTGTATTCCCCTCACCTTCCTGTTCCTCTCTGGACCTTAGAACCCCATAATCTTCAACCATTAGTGGAAAAGGGAGAGGGTGTGGGATGAATCCTCCTGCTTTGTTTAAGTCTTCCCCCTTACTAGTGTGATCTGGAGCAAGTGACTTAACTTCTCCAAGTCTCAGTTTCTTTGTCTGAAACATGGAGACAACAATGCCCACTCTGTGGGATGATATAATTATTAAAAATTAGTAAGTAAAGGCCTGGCATAGTGCCCAGCACATAGTAAATGGTCATCGCAGTGGCTGTTCTTCTTATCATTAGGAAGATGCCCATGTTTTCATGGGTTTGTGGTCACTTGGGCTGCAGTCTTCCATGTCCCCGGCCCTAGTTGGGTCGTGCAGGTGGCAACCACTTTATGTGTCCCTTTCACATCGATGTTTCTCTCTCTCTCTCCCTCCCACTTTATCTGAACAAAAAATGTCCTTAGGTGAGGAAATAAATAAATAAATAGTGAAGCCAAAATCAGTGGCCCACATGATTTTGGCTTTGATTTACAGAGGGCACCTAGCTAAGGGCTTTTTTAGGAATCCTCCCAACCAATGAGGAAAGCCCAGAGAGAGAAAGAGTTTACCCAAGACCACACAGCAAATTAGAGGCCGAGCCAAGAATGGATCCAAGGCTTTTGACTGCTTCCCTGGGGGCTATGTCTGAGTTGAAAGAAGAGGGGCTGAATCGTGGGCAGCACCAGTCACTTCAGCTAACACAGTTTCAGATGCTGATGTGACATTTCCAGCTCCACCCCACCTTTATACGCATACCCAGCCAGGCTCCATCAAGAATCTTGTCTCCCCAAATGAAGATCCTGGACTCCAAGAGACTTAGAAACCCCTAGCCCAGACCCTTCAATCTACTGATGAAGACAATGAGACCAGAAAGAGGATGAGGCATTTCATAGTCACATAGTGAATAGTTCACATGTTTGATCAACAAACATTTTCAGGCACCTACGATCTGCCAGACCCTTCGCTGAGCACTGGGAATGCAGAATGCTATACAAAACCGGTCTGCCCTCGGGGCGCTTTTAGTCTAGAGGCTGGGGGCAGGCAATAAGCAATTAAATAATTAATCAATGACAAATTATGTTGTGTGCTATGAGTGAAACCATGGCTGTGATTGAGAATAACTGGTGTGGGGGGAGACCTATTCTAGATAAATTTGTCAAGGGAAGTCTCTCTGGGAGATTATGTTTAAGCAGAGACTTAATAATGAGAAGGGGCTAAGTGTACGAAAAGCCAGAGAAAAGAACATTCCAGGCAGAAGGGTTAGCATGAACTAAGGTCCTGAGGTAATAATAACACTTACTATGTTCCTGGCACTATTCTAAGCACATTGTATATGTTACCTCATTTATTCTTCATTACAAACCTATGAGGCAGGCAACATTGTTATTTCCATTGTACAAATGGGGAGATGAAGCACACCGAGGTTAAGTAACTTGGCCAAGGCTGAACAGATAGTAAGTTGTAGAGCCGGGATTTGAACTCAGCAATATGGCTGCAGAGTCCACATGCTGACAAAGATGGGGTTGGAACCCAAGTCTCTTGACTTCTTTTTCAGTGCTTATTCTATGTATGTGCTCTGTCTCTTTGTCTGTCTTTGTCTCTGTCTCTCTCTGTCTCTGTCTCTTATTACCCTTTCAGGAAACTTATATAAATAAGTGACATCCAAAGGCATCTTCTTCAACCAAGACTTGTTAGAATTGGGATGTTGATGGGGAATTGGTGTTGACACTGCACCCGAGGGACTGACTATCATTCAAGTCTAGGAGTGTAACTTCAAGTGTCATGTGGCAGCTTCCTAAATGCCCCCAGTTCAGGCCACTCAAGGAAACTGGTTGAGGATGGTGGCAAGGAGTAAAGTGATGGCTCACTGCATGTCTATTTGGGGCCTGAACTAAATCCCAGGCCCATGGGAGACTTGGCTCAGAAGAGACCATATGAACCTCTACTCAGTGAGCAATTATGTCTCCCTCCAGAGCCAGGATACTGCAGATGCTGCGTGTCTGGGCATCACCCAGGAAGGTGCCATTTTATAATAGCAGATATAAGGCATACAATCATGGTGGGGAAGGCGTCAGAATTTGAGGCCAGGGATGATATGTGGTCAAAGTTCAGGCCAATCTCAAAGAGGCAGGCCATGGGCCATGGTAGTCATGGAACTAGCTAGAAAAGCCCAGACCTCCACCAGGAGGGATATGACCTAATATTGCCAAGTTGTCAAGAACTCAGGGTTACTTAAACCCGTACTGTCACTACTTGCCCTTGGCTCGCTCCTTCCTTCCTTCCTTCCTTCCTTCCTTCCTTCCTTCCTTCCTTCCTCCCTACCTCCCTCCCTCCCTCCCTCCCTCCCTCCCTCCCTCCCTCTCTCCCTTCCTTCCTTCCTTCCTTCCTTCCTTCCTTCCTTCCTTCCTTCCATCTATCCTTCCTCCCTCCTCCTCCTTCTCTCCCTCTCTTCCTTCCCTCCCTCCCTCCTTCTTTCCTCTCTGCTTCAGTTTCATCCTTTGTAAAAGGTGGATCATTCTAGTATATACAGGATAGTACATATCTTGTAGGGTTGTTGTGAAGATCCAATGAAGTAAAATGTAGAAAAGGCTTGAAACAGAGCCTGGCACATAGTAAATGCTATATATGTGTTTGCTGCTGCTGCTGCTGCTGCTGCTGCTGTCATTATGAGGGCTACCGGATTTTTAGCCCCTGGGTTTGGGTACAGCTCTAGAATGTGACCATGATCTCAGATTCTTCTAATGCAACCGTGCAACACAGATTCCTCTTCCCCAGCATTACCTGGCTTGCTCATACACCCATGAAACCTGAATATGGAGGGTGGGTGTACAAAGGGGTACAGAGCAAAGCCATCACAAGAAATGCATTACTTTGCCTTTGTTATAAGGCAGCCATAAAGTGGTCCATGACAATATGGAGAGAACACAGACTTTATGATCCCAAGACCTATGTTCTGACCTGAGCTCTGCCACTAATTCAGTAGGTGACCTTGGGCATGTCCCTTCCACTCTCTGGACTTCAGTTTGACCCACTATAAAATGATGGGGGGAGGATTATGATGATGTCTTAGGGGCTCTCTTCCAGCTCTATCATTCTGTGATTCTAAATCCCTTTATAACAAACTCGAGGAGCAGAGCTTTGCTCTTGCAAATGGAGTGTAAAGTTAATCCTGCCTGTGCTGAGGCTAACTACTATGCGTGTGTGGTTTATCCTACTTCATTAAACCCTGACTCCCAACAGAGCACACACAAGGCAGCCCAGGCAGGTAATACTGAAGTGTTGCTGAACTGGGTCTCCTTATAGAAAATGATTTGCCCTCACTTTTTCTGGGGTTTATAAACACAAAACCTACAAGTCCCATTTTTCACATTGTTGCTTTGCCACATGTGTAGATTCAGACCCAGTCAGAGGTATGGTAAGTTGGGTCCTGTTACCTTATTTACGTGCACACTCCCTACCCCAACCCCCATGATGCAGGCAATGCCATCTTTTTACATATGAAGAAACCGAGGCTCAAACACATGGGCCTTACTAGGGGAGGCACAAGGAGTTGTATGTGATATAGGAAGTGAGGGCAGTGCTGCTCTTGAGTGAATGCTCACTAGGGGTGGGAAAAGGAAAGGCCATTGGGAACTTTTTTTTTTATCCTCACCCAAGGACATTTTTTTTTTCATTTTTTGTTCAGATAGAGCAGGAGGGAGGGAGAGAGAAACATCGACGTGAAAGGGACACATCGAGCGGTTGCCACCTGCACGACCCAACCAGGGCCGGGGACAAACTGCAACCAAGGCACATGCCCTTAATGGGAACCGAACCCAGGTCTCTCTGGACCGCAGGCAGACGCTCTAACCACTAAGCCAAACCAGCCAGGGTCCATTGGGAACTTTTGAGGCCAGGTCTCCAAGTGAAAATTTCCCCTACCTTTTCGAAAAATTCTGGCTGAGTCCCAGCTCACTCTTCTTAAGACTAGAAAAGATCATCCATTCTATATCGTCTCTTGAGGAAAATTGAACAGTAACAGTCTTGGACTCCCTTAGGTTTTCTTCTTTTATTGTGAAATATAGTACAGATACTAAAAAATGCATCAAGCATCTGTGTATAGTTTAATGAGTCATTAAAAGTGAACACTGGTAACCTCCACTCCAGCCGGAAATATAGTATAATGAAAGAAGCAAGACACAGAGAATACACCTAGTATGATCCCATTCATAGGAAGTCAGAAAACTGACCGACTTGATGTTTGGGCAAAATGACCAAGCTCTTTGCTCATTCCTATGCATGTGTAGACCTGACGAGCCTTCTTCCTCTCCACTTCACTGAGTGTGGAACCACTGAAGACCAAGAGGCACTGAACAGTAGAGCTAGAGACCACCTCACATGACTTTCATTCACTTGTTCATTCTTCAGAGGCTTTGGGTTTGGGGAGGGTCTTACATAGGGACCTCTGGGCTGGGATTGATGGGGGTATAGCATGGAGGTATCGTGCATGGATCCTGCCCCAAGGATTTGATAACCAACCTGCTTTGCAATTCACTGGACTAGACAGATTTCCAAGATCTTTTTCCAGCTCTTATGTTTATTTTCTTCATGATTTCATTACCATGATTCTAAAAACTCATGTTGGAAAATGCTGTGGCTCTGGTCTAGGCCAAAAAAGAGAACTATTTAGGAAGGCAAGAATCTGGATTCTAGTTCTGGGTTCCCCTCAAGCTATCCAGCTGACAATGGAAAAGTCACTTGACTCTGGATCTCAGTCTCTTCACAAAAGAAGCGATGTTGGAGGGCCCTTCCTCTTTGACATTACAGGGCCTAATTTCTGATGCCTTTGAGGTTCATCCACTTGCACATCAACTGCCATCTAGCTGACTTTCGAGAACAGAGCTTGTCATGAAGGCCAGCTGTGATCATCTGCAGTAGCCTACTCATTCTTTCGAGGCCAGGGAGTCTCTCCTGGCTCCTCCCTCATGGTGGGTCTTGCTCCATCCGACTCTTTTTCAGAGGAGCATGAGGGTATATCCTGGCTGACAGCCAGGCACTTCCAAGACCCTCATGGCTCCCCCGCCTCTTTTCAAACGCAACTCATTCCAGTTTTTCATGCTTCTTGGGGCAAGTTTGTGGTAAAATGAGATGTGACCTTGAACAGTCATTCTGGACCTTTCCTAATCTGGACCTCAGTTCTTTGTCAGCTGGACAGAGTTATCTAGGCCTGTGAATGTCCCACCAGAATCAGCTGGGAGGCTTTAAATATATATATAAATGGCCAAGCTGTTTTACTAATACCCAGTCCTCCTTTAACTCCAATCCCTGGGGCGTAGGGTCCCAGAATCTGTATTTTTACCACAATCTTAATTGTTCAGGAGAGAACTGAGCCAGGTTGCATATCTAAGAGCCTTGATATATTAATAGTTTTCCCCAAATATTGTTTTTTGTGGTTACACATTTCATTTTTTGAAGCAGCTTAAAAGATTCCTACCCATGCTGCAAGGCATTCAGATTTGTGCTATGTTTACAATGACTTTGTTGTTCGTTAAACAAATTTACCCAGACTAACCCAACATGAAAGAAATCATCTTGTTTACAGTGAGCTCCTGACAAAAATACGTGTAGCAAAGACAGACAAACACACATAAACCTGGATTGCCGAGTGGGACATAATTTGCTGCCGCATCCAATTTTTCTCATTAGAGCTTGTTTTATTTGAACATGACTCAGTACCCCGTGTAAATGCAAGGCTGTTAATCTTATTACTATATGGAAAACAAATTAATTAGTATGCATGCTATTGGAGATGAATTGTAAGGTTGGTGTTGGAAAGATTAGGAAAATACACTCATTACTCCAAATGATATCAGATATACACGTCTGACTTCCACTTTAAGGTCGGTTCCATTATATGGGCAACAAATATAGCTAATAAAAATCAAGCTTTTGTGCTCAGCATCTAAATGTTGGGATTGACCAGATATAGACATGTTGGCCTTTTCTGTTTTAAAACAGGTCGTGTGATCAATAACTGCTTGTCACTATTTCTCAGCTGAGACTCAGCTGAGGGTTCAGTTCCTACCTCAAACCAAACCAGCCAAGAGTGATCTTCCCTTTCTTCTCCATGGCCACCACACTTTAAATGCTCTTCCTTGAGTACTTTCCTTTTAGTGGTCATAATGAACACACCTCGTTTTCCCAGGGCACTGTGTGCTCCTTGAAAGTGGAGAATATATTTTAGTTGGAGATTCTAATATTGTTCAGAATATAATGCGATAGAAAAAATATTACAAAGAATGAGAAAGCTCTTTATTTATCAATGTGAAATAATCACCAAGATATATTGTTCAATGTGCACCTATGAACTACCTCTGGAAGTGTACTGCTAACATTGATTCTCAGATTACCAGGGAGGGGGCCTGTAGGTTGAGACAGAGGTAGGAAGAGGCTTTTCCTCAGGATCCTTTTGTACCTTTTGAGTTTGAGTCATACATATGTACTACCAAGTAAAAAAAAAAAAAAGGAAGAAAGAAAATTGCATTTAAAAATAAAATCTAGCCCTGGCCAGTTTGTCTCAGCGGTTCCATCCTGGCCCCAGTCAGGCAACCAATCAATGTGTCTCTCTCGCAAGGATGTTTCTCTCTCTCTCTTTCCCTCCCTCCCACTTTATCTGAAAATGGAAAAATATCCTTGGGTGAAGATTAAAAAAATAAAAATAAAATCTAGTAAAAAGGAAATATTTGTTCAAAAAACAAAACAAAACAACAACAAAACAAATGTCATTTGGGGCGTTGAAGATTTTGGGAAGTCCTTTAATAAATAAACCTGGTGTTTTGTTTTGTTTTGTTTTGTTTTTTCTCTATTGATTTTTAGAGAGAGAAGAAGGGAGAGGGAGAGAGAGATAGAAACATCAATGAGAGAGAACATCAATTGGCTGCCTCCTGCATGCCCCTCACTGGGGATCGGGCCCACAACCTGGGCACGTGCCCTGACCGGGAATCAAACCAGCGACCTCTTGGTGCATGGGTTGACGCTCAAGCACTGAGCCACACCGGCTGGGAAATAAACCTGCTTTATTTTAGCTCAGTGTTACCAGACTTATTTTACCAGGGAACTCCAAAAGAAGCAAGGTATCAAGTGTTTCACAAAGATTTTGACCTTGAAATCTTTTACAGAAATATTTACCTATTACTATCTCACAAAACACAAGTGACCCACTAGTGGCAACATGTTAAACCAGGAGATAGAAAACAAAGTGGATATTGACTGTGCTGCCAACTTCATGAATGAACCTGGTCAAGTCCTCTCTCCTCTGGATCTCAGTTTTGTCATCTCTAAAATAAGCCAGCTGTATGAGATTATCTCTGAAATTCCTTCCAACTCTGGAGCTCTGGCAAGAATATATTAGAGACCTCCTCTACAGTGAGCCCATGCTTTGAGTAACAATTGGAGGCAAGGAGGTCTGTGGTGCCTGTTAAAAGAAGTTACAGATGTACCTGGTACAGATGTTTTTTCCCAGCTTCTTCAAAAACCTCAGGGATCAAAAACAAACAAATACCCAAAGATATCCCAGGAGGTTATAAGAAATCAATGCAATTATCTCTGGTTCACTACAGCTACAGATACTGCCAAGTCTCAGCACTTCTACTTATTCACTTGTGTGTCCTGAGTTGAGACTCAGTTTCCTCAACTATAAAGTGCTTATAACTTGTTGCTTTGCTGCTTTCCTCAAATTCTTGGTAAAGGCATTTAATTCATGACAGCAACAAGAGATAAGGGAGTAGAAAGTCAATGACAGGTTTGTCTAACCATTTATTTAACAAGTAAAAATGTTGCTTATCAAATTATCTTTCATTTATCAGTAGAATGCCGTTGGTTGGGGCAAGAGGGTGATACAAAATTATCATACTCATCCATTATTAGAAGCACAATACATTTATAAAAACCTTTTACAAAGTGACTTGCCAAAATATAGCAAGAACCATGTAAGAATTCAGGCCCTCTGACCCAACAAATCTAGATCTGGGGATTTTAGGAAATAAAACAAAAAAACAAAAAGGAAAAAGTGAGAGGTATGAAAGTTGCACTTTGGGATTATCCATTATACTGTTAAGGAGAGACCTTCTAAATATACAATACTAGGGAGTGCTAGATCCACTTAAAAGAGTATTAAGCAACCATTAAAATTATTGTTAAAACATTTATTTTTAAATGATAATTATAAAGACTGTGTAGAATTACAATGATAAACTGTTAAGTGAGAAAACTGAATACAAAGCTGTAACTACATTAATAAATTACCTATGTAAATTTTGCTAACATGTAAGGGCAGAAGAGGAACACTGAATTGTTCATTTGTGAGGATGGTAAGATTATGGATAATTTTTCCTTTTAATTTCCTTTATTGTTATAACATTGTGAACTAAATAAAAATGTGGGAAGAATACAATGGAAGTAACAGATAGGTACATTTTGTTGTATCCTTCGTAAATCCTTTCACTGCAGAAAGGGATTAAATGTGGCTTACCATAGCAAATCATAAAATAAGACCCACATATTGTATTGCATTTCCTTCAGACCCTCCTACCTTTCTGAGAATAAATTAAAATATAAACACCAGAGCTGATTTTTTTAAATCCAGGATTATCTCATTATTCTATTTAAAACATATAAAGAAAGAAAATGGACTCCTTTTTCTTTTGGATTAAAAGTTTCCTCAGCCAAGTTCCATAGGTCTATTCTTCCCTGTTAGTGGGGCATGGGTTCCCATTCCTACATTATGCATTCCTCAACCGGTGGGACCTTCACTCAGATGTATAGACACTGATGGAGAAGGTCCCGTCAGATGGAAGGAACTTCAACTTGTCCTGCTTTGAGAAATGAGCCTACCAATTTCTGCCCAGGCTGCCACCTAGGTCTGTTGACTGGATCCCCTGAGACAATGTGTAGGAAAACATAAAAGTGCTTTGCAAATCCTTCAGAGCTTCATCCAGTGGATCTTTTCCCTTTAGGAGTCAATGTGGCATAATGGCTGACACACAGGAGTAGATTCTGGGTGAGAGTGAGCATCTGGGAGAGGAGGACTGGGTTTTAGGGAAGTGGTTAGTGTTAGCAAAAAATTTGAGCCCTGGCCTGGTAGGTCAGTTGGTTAGAGCATCTTCCCTGATACACCAAGGTTGCAAGTTTGATCCGAGTCAGGGTACATACAAGAGGCACCAATGAATGCATGAATAAGTGGAACAAGAAATCAATGTCTGTCTGTCTCTCTGCCTCTCCCCCTTACTTTCTCTCTCTCTCTCTCAAATCAATAAATAAAAATTTAAAATAAATAAATAAATAAATTTGTGAAGTCAGAACTGACTTTCAAATTCCAGCTCTGCCATGGAGCCTCAGAGTTGAGACTTCACTAAATTCATAGTGATAATATATGTAAAACACAGTGCCCAGTACATAATGAGCAGTCAAGAAATGTAAATTAATCTCATTAGTCCTGCCTCTCTGGGATTATTTGTTCAATAATATTTAGTTTAGATATCGGTCTGAGCAGATATCTTCACAAGAATCTTCACTGTGACACCTTGTTTGTTCTTTCCTGAGGGCAATGACCCCCAAAGGGCAGAACTAGTACAGTGGATAGGAGTTACCTGGAAGCCGATGTGTACTCAGTGAGGAAAAGAGCTTCCTGGCAGCCATTCCATAATACTAGTTCCATATGGGACTACAGAGCTCACTGTTCCTGGAGGTATTCAAGCTCAGCTTTAGTAACTATTTAAAAGGATGCTGTACAAAGGGCAGCCTAGATACAGCTTATACACTTTAATGAGGTTCACTATCCCAAGTTCCTGTGCTCTTAATGAACTATTTACTAATTTATTATTACTTTAGCAATACATTAATTGATCAACTACTTGCTGTACCATCTTCAAGGCTCTGGCCTATTCTAATTTTTCTCTGAAGAGAATGCCCACTGGAAGGCTCCTGGGATTAGGGGCTGATGGAGAATCAGACAGAACACATGACTTATGACTGACTCATCTTTCCAAACCTTCTTTCCCACAGTGACATTCTTTCTACAATGTATGTGTGTGTATAGTAGAGTTCACTTCATTAGTGCGCTATTGACTGTAATTATGTCTTTTTATTTTCCCTCTAGGATCTGAGGTTTTCTTCTCCTCTTTTCAGCTTTACCCAGCTGTGGTTTTTCCCAGCAATTCTAGATCCAACATAGCCGTTTCAGAAATTTAGCAGCAGTATCATGACAGCTGTTAACCTATGGCTCTCAGATGTGCTTGAGTTGAATTTTTTTGTTCTTGGCTTTCTCTCTTGCAGTGCTGGCAAAGGATACTTTAAAAAGAACCACACAATTTTTCAACACATGAGTATTGTCGGCCTTTTCCTACACAAACCTTCACCCATCGCTCCTGTCAAATCCTGGACCATCCACTCTTCTACCAAAGGAGAAATAGATTGAGTGTACTAAAAAAGGTTTTCTTTAGCTTGGGGTCCAGACAGGCCCGGGTTCGGTTCCCGCTAAGGGCGCGTACCTCGGTTGCAGTTTGTCCCCGGTCCTGGTTGGTCGTGCGGGTGGCGGCCACTCGATGTGTCCCTTTCACGTCGATGTTTCTCTCTCTCTCTCTTCCTCTCTCTCCCTCCCACTCTGTCTGAACAAAAAATTGAGAAATGTCCTCGGGTGAGGATTAAAAAAAAAAAAAAAAAAGGTTTTCTTTAAACAGCAATGGGAAATCCAAACCCATAGTAACAATACTTCATGAAGCAAGTGCCAGACTATTATATGATTTGGTCCTCACAACAACCCTGAAAGGTAGGTTGAGTGGGTTGCAATTAATCTCCTCATACAGGTTAGCAAACTGAGGGGCAGAGAAGTAAAGTCATACCGCTAGGATGTGGTAAAGAAGAAAGCATGAGTTATGCTCGACAGAGGCCCAGTCCAGAGAGGATTTCCCCTTCACCACATGTTTTCATTCATCAGACACTCAACTCAAATGAGCATCTTTTATGTGCAAGTCCTGTGCTGTGCTGGGGTTGCAGAGACGAATCAGACACTCTCCCTGCTCTCATAACAGGAGAGAAAGACAAAAATTGCTATGATCGTGTGACAAAGACATTAGCAGAAGTGTGGGACCCAGAGGGAACCTGATGTGCTCACTCAGAGAGTGACTCTAGGCATAAGGCAGACATAAAAGCCCAAAAAGCAGGTGAAAGTGACCAGAGGTACTTTGAGTGCAAGGCTCAGAAGGAAGTTCAGATGTTCCCATGGGTACCACCTGGGAGTGGTGGCTAAGTGGTTCAAACTGTGAAATTACTCTAATGCAATTCTTACTATATCTCCTCGGGGACTCCGTTTTCTTGGCTGGCCCCTGTTTCATCACCAGGGAACACTGACTATCCTCCCATTCTGCCAATTCCTACACAGGCCAAGCATTTTCTATCTTTAAGCCATTGTTCATACTGAACCTTGGTCTATAGCACCCTTCTGCCCATTTTTTCCAACTCGGTCTTCCAGGCATAGATCAAATATCACCTTCCTCAAGAAATCTTCATAGATTCTCCCTAGCAGAAAAGGATTCCTCCTTCATTTGTCTAACTGTATTTAATTAAAGCCTTATATTATAGGCTTGTTTCTCTGCCCTGAATCTGAGCAACTCAAGGGCAGGAGAGTCTCATCTCATTCTAGCATTAAGCACTGAGTTCTTTGTTGAGTGGAATTGTATTAAAATGGGAGCAGGGGACAGGTGGCTCTTTGGTCCTTCAGAGGCACAGTGAGAATGGTTTGCAAATAGGGTTGCTGGTACTTTTAGAACCTGGATGCTGCCACCCTGACAAGCTCCAAGTTCTCAATAAATGAACAGGTGTAGACTTGGTAAGGGGGCCAGGAGTCAGAGGATCACAGCGGTTTAATCCTTGCCCTGGAAAAGCTTTTTTTTATTTTTTTATTAAATCCTCACCTGAGGATATTTTTTCCATTTATCATCAAATAGAGTGGGAAGGAGAGAGAAAGAGGGAGAGGGAGAGAGAGAGAAACATTGATGTGAGAGAGACACATTGACTTGTTGCCTCTAGCACAACCCGACCAGGGCCGGAGAAGAACCACAACCAAGGTACATGCCCTTGACCGGAATCGAACCAGTGACTCATTGGTCCAAGGGCCTAACCACTGAACCAAACTGGCCAGGGCTAGAAAAGCTTTTAAGCCAGTGATTCTCAATGGATGGTTCAGGTACCTCGTGCATCTGACTCACCTGGAAAAGTTATTACACATTTAGCTTCCAAGCTCTTTTCCATACCACTAAATCAAGCTTTCTGGATTTGGAGCCCAGGGATCTCCATGTCATTCTTCTCACACTGAAGTTTAGAAGCTGCTGTTCTAATGAAATAGAATGACTTGCTGCTGGAAGAGCCTGGGTCCCAGGTGGAACCCTGCTCATTGGAGCTCACAGACAAGGAGGAGTGGTGAGGACTGGACACAAACACTTTATGATCAATGCACAGGGAAACAGGAAAGGGAGTGCTCAGGGCTGTATGGCCAGAGCAGAGAGTGGTCAGCCACCAGCTCTAGCTCTGGAAGGGTCTCCCACAGCCTGGGAAGATTTAGTAAGGTACATGAGGAACATTCCAGGCTGTTTTTGTTTTGTTTTGTTTTGTTTTGTTTTGTTTAACTTCCCAGACTGAGGTTTGTTTGTTTTTTCATTTATTGATTTGAGAGACAAGAGAGAGAAGGGAGAGAGAAAAAAACATTGATCTACTTCTCCACCCTTTTATGCATTCATTGGTTGATTCTTGTATGTGTCCTAACCAAGACTTGGCATATTTGGATAACATGGAGGAAGGAACGGGGAGGGGGGGGAGGGGCAGGAGGGGAGAGAGACATGGACTTGTTGCCTCCCTTACACACACCTGACAGAGGATCAGGCCACATCAGCCAGCGTCCCAAAATGAGGTTTCTGATGATTGTTGCAAACTTCCCAGGGCTGAAAGTGGAAAATTGATAGAAACTAAACTTTCGTGTGTTTCTCTCCTTTGGCTCTGGGTCCTTTCCCTTACCTCTCTCCCTTGGCTCCTGGAATCCATACACTCCATCTGGTAAGGGGAGAATATCTGCAGCTGACGCTCTGGCAATCTTAAGGGAGGTGTGATAGGGGCTTGCCCACCTTATCCATCCTCCTTCCTTTGCCCCACTTCCTAAGTCACTGTGAATTCCTTCCCTCCGAAGCATTTGCCTTTTCTACCAACAACAAGCCCCTGGTCAGCTCTTTTCATAGCATTTTGCTTATATGTTGATATCCAGTAGTCTCATCTGCAAAATGGCAATATTAATCATGCTCTCCGTTTCCTTATTTATCTAACAAAGTCATCCTCACTCTTCAACACTCATCTAGGTCATTCCTCCAGAAAAGGTCTTCTCCGACCTCCCTCTCCAGAGTCTGTCTTGACCATCCTGCTCGGTTTTCCCTCAGCCCCCTTTGCTTGTATCCATCCACACTCTCAGGGGCTAAGTACAGGTCTGTCTTCTTTGGACAGGGCCTGGGACTCAAGTGACAGTACACCCTGGCTTTTGACATAGGGCTGTGTACCCCTTCCCTGAGTGGCTGTGAGGATCAAATGACTGCTGTGTGGAGACTCGCTGAGGGCTTCTCTGCAAATGTTCTTGCCCTCTTCTCTGGCACTCATGACAGTGAAGGGCACTGGGCTGGCCCATGAGGCCAAGGGGGCAGGGAACCCCAGTACCTCAGGCATCAAGTTCCCTCACTGGGTCTGGAGAAAGAGTGGAGTATCCATGTGGGGTATGTGGCCCTTCTGGATTGGAAAGCAAGCCTTTCCCCCTCCCCCATGCCAGCTGGGGAACAGCTGCTGCCTGGGTGGCCAGAGAGCTTTAGGGGCAGAGCTTTCCTCTGGGTCTCCAAAGCTGCCTGGGCTGCCCAAACCCAGGCACCTGGCCTGCACTGAGACACCCAGAGGAAATGGAGGAAATGAACCAAGCGCTTACTAGCCAGGTTTTGGTAAAAGGAACCAGGACAAAACCCAGCTCTGAGCTTAATTAAAAAGAGTGCTTAATTCCTCCCCCAACAAATGTAGATCTCCCACAAAGGAGAACAGGACTGCCAGTGGCCAGAAGAACCAAAGCTTTATAAACAAGCAATTTGGGCTGTGCAGGGCAGCTCTGCTATGATCTGATACAATGACTATTGTCAAGGAGGGCTGTTTTTCCATGTTTTTGTATCCTTTTCTTCGCATTTTCTTTTGCTACCTAATTTCATGCATCAGAGGTCAAAAGACAAAAGGTCAGGCCTGGTTTGAAGGCAGCAAACTCCCCACCACCAGGAACGTGTGGCCAAAGGAGTGCTTTGAGGTACCGCATGCAGACACCGGCAGGTTTTCACCCTGCCTCATTCTCTTTTGTCACTTCATGGAGTACAAGAGTCTACGTGCAAATTGCATGAAAAATGAGACACCTACTGCTGTACCAAAGTAGAAAAAATCACCCCCTTTCAATTCAGCAAACTGTTTCCATCTCATACTTTATTTGTAAGAATTTGTGCCTAACAAGAAGCCCATCTGAGAGCTCTCAGCCTGCCTATGCACAGAACCATTGATATACATATATATGAATATATAGATAGATATTCCTTCATTGTTTTTCTGGGAGAATTTATAAAAATGTCTCCAGAAAATTACCAACATTTGTCCTGAAAATTGCTTTCACTGAGATTTTTAGAAGCATTTTCGTATAAATAGCTTATAGTATGATTCTTTTAGTATATTTTGTCTTAGACCTCCAATCTTTCCAGTGCTCAATTTTGGATTCTTAAGTAATAGCAGATAGTTGCTTTTCTTGTGTGATAGTAGACACTTATATATTTATAAGGAGAATATAGTGTCATAATTTCCCATTAGAAATATTTTCATCATTTAGAAGGGAAATGATTTTCTTATTCTATGTTCATAAGCTCCTCACACCAACTGGGTATGCCAAATGGCTTTCATCTGACTGAAAAGAAATTAGGGGACATCTTTTTTCTTTTAGACAATTTTTTAGTCTGTTGGCATTTACTGTCTGAAGGTCCAGCCCCCACCTCCAGTACAAAGTAAAGGAGAAGTTAAGCATGTTGAGAGGTGTCTCTGGTGATTGCTGGACACTGGTGCTTGCTGCAGGGCTCACCCCAAAGGCCTTTTGGACCCCAGCCCAGCTCCTCTTTTCCATCTTCCTCTGGGCAGAGTCCTGGAGGAAGCTACCAGCAAATAGCTTGTCAGGTTGCTAAAATTAGGTAATCAGCAGCAAATCTGAAAGTATTGTAGAGCTCAGTTTTATTTCTATATCCCACAGTCTCCTCCCCTCCTTATAAAATGTTACCTAAAAAAAAAAAAAAAAAAAAAAGCCATAAAAATTAGTCTACAACCTGCCAGCAGACTGAGGTATCTGCAAGGTCACACTACAGGCACCAACGAAAGCGCCCCAATCCTGCTGTGATCCTCTACTATAGCTCTGAAGTTATTACAGAAAAACGGAGAATGAAATGAGAACATTAAAGGGCCTACTTACAGAGGGGCTTCACTTCCATTTAACATTCTGATCTGCGTCCAAAAACTTAAAGAACTGTTTAACCTATGCACTCACTCAAAAGCGCTTGAAAGTAGGCTCCTCTACATTCTAATACTTAATGGAATCAAATTATATCACATTAAAATGTTATTAGTTTGAAATATATTAATGCAAGTCTAGGCTGGCGCATAAATATTTAAAGCTCACATCACACAGAAATATCAGAAGAAAAAGGATGGGAAGAGTTAACAGTTCGTTGTGTAAATATTGCTAGAAATAAAGCACCTATATGTAAACGTTCTTTAGCAACATATGGTTTTATTACTTACAAATTATGGCATTGTTAAATTTAAAAGAAATAAACTGATTTACACTTGTGTTCAATGTTAAACAATCAGAGTGCCAGCACATTTTTTTTATTGCTTCGTTTTGGATTCTTAGGTAATAGTGGATTGCTGGGACATGTTGGCAAATTTTAAATGTAACTGAATGCCTGTTTTCTATATTCATATATTTTGGGTGTAACTCCAGGAGAATGAATTTTATCTCAAAATTCTTCAAGAGTTGCCTTCAAATCATCTCTGTGCATATGTATACGGCATACACTTCTGCCATGTATACCTGTGCGCTGGAAACCTGTCTGGAAGTGAACTGAATTACTGGATTTGAGTTGAAATGAACCCATCCAAACAACCCAGGTCTGCGCTCTATGAGGCTTCTTTCAATAACACCTTTAATTAAAGTGAAAAAGGCAGTTAAGTAAAACGACAATAGGAATAATCCACCAGGAGCACCAGGTTCCCAGAACACAGCCCCATGGTATTTTCCAGCGGTACACGAGTATTTCTGGGTGGCGAGCTGCTAGCACATGGTGCCCCAACAAGCCAGTAACCAGTGCTCGAAGCCCTATATGCACAGAGGACTCTGCTGGCAGCAGAAATGGGTACTTTGACCCAAATCATCCCTTAGCCCCTTTGTGCCGCGGGCGCCACTTGAAAACCTGGGGCGGCGACCAGCCGGCGTTTTGCGCTTTTTGCGCTTTGCGCTGGGAGAGACGTGAGTGGAGAGGCGCCCCCATCCACTCGGGCGCCATCCCTAAGCAAGCCCCAAGCTTGTACCGAGAGGGACCTTCTCGCCGAGACTTGACTTCCACCCTCAATCCTGACACCAACTATGCCTGGCAAACAAAGTGGGGCGGGGCGGGGCTGGGCTTTAGGGGTGCCGCCTGCCCAAGGTGCTGTGCCACGTGCGCATTCACTGCGCGGACCCCGAATCTTGTGAGTCCAGCTGCGGCCTCAGCGGCTCCCAGAATTGGGCTCCCAGCTTTAGGGCGGGGCCTCCTTCCTGGACATCAGCTCCCACCCACTCACAGCCCTGAGCCCAAAGGCCAGGGTCGTTCACCTAGGCTTCTCCCAGGGCTCGCAGAGAGGGAGGCCCTGCGGCGGACCGCGGTGGCCCAACCTTTGCTGGATTCCGGGATGGGGCAGGGGTGGGGGGCAGGGGTAGGGCGCCTGGCTGGAACTGGCCCGAGTCCCGGCTCCATAAGTCCTGGAGTCCTCGGGTGTCTCCTGGCCGAATTGAAGAGCCCGACCTAGGCATCCCGCTTCGCGACGTCGGCCTCCCCCTCCCTAGATTGCAGCGTCCTAGTGCTGGAGGGAAGCTCGCTTCGTGCCTAGGCCAACCCCTTCTGTGATTCTTTTATTTTCCTGTCACTCTGTTCTCGGTTTCTGCTTTCTCCCGCTCAGAGAACGCCAGTGCGCGCAGGGGGGTGGGAGCAGAGGAGCCTCCGCACCAGCCCCTTTCCTGTGCCTCCCGTCTGCCTTTCCCCACAGTGTAGTCTCCCTCTCTCCATATTTTTTTCCGCTGTAGATTCTCTCCGCATTCCCTTGCCGGTTTAGCCAGCTTGTCTCTCTGCCTCTAAATTTGCCTCTCCTTTTCTCCCTGGCGCAGCATTAAATCCTCATGCATTGAGGTTGAGTTCCGGCAAGGATGCCTTTTCTGTCCTTGGAACATTTCCGGGTACTATAGTTTGGCTTTCCCTTGAGGTGGTGCCAGCGCTGGTTCCGCCATGCAGGCCGCTGCTACCAAGGCGGGGCTCTCTCTCGTTCTCTAGCTGTGTATGTCTATGTTCGAGTGTGGATTTATCTGTTTGTGGTTGCAAAGCAGGGCAGGATCTCCAAACCGAAAGCTGAGAGGAGTTGGTTTCTAGAATCCTAGGGCTGCGTGCTGACAAGTGAAATGGGAGGTTTTTCGGGGGTCCAGACGCCGATCTGCTTCCAGACTCCCTTGCCCAGTGTCTCTAGGACCACAGCATCAATTCCGTGTGCTCCGAAGAGGTTTGCCACCTGCTCCGCGGCGAGGAGCCGGCCCTCGGTCTAATGCTTCGGAAGTCGGTGAGGTCCGGAGCACACTGGCCAGGCGCAAGAGGAGATGGGCCCACCGCAGACAGGGTGGGCAATATGAGGGCGGCTGGGCCTCAGCACCCCGCGAGGGGGGAGCGGGCTCTGTGAATTTTGTCCTGGGCTACTGGTGCCACACCACCCGAGCAGGGTTATAACTAGGGGCGGGCGCCCCGTCGGGAATGCAAAACTGTTTTGCCTTGGTCTGGACCGCGCAGAGTAGGACGGAACGGTGGTGGTGGTGGTGGTGGTGGTGGGAGGGGGGGTTCAAGTATTTCGGAACCCGGCGAACACATCATTCGTGATGCTTGGCCTAATCTTTTGCCCTTCCTGGGTGCGGACAGGAACGGAGTAGTGGCCGGTGTCCCCTCCCTAATCCAAAAGCCGCACAAATCCAAAACACACACGCAAACCTCACCAAGGCACTCCGCAAACACAAAACTAAAGCCAACACCCGAAATAATAAACCCAAATCCCCATCCAAAAGCACAGCTCATAAAAACAAAATCAAAATAGAAGAAAACAAAACACATACACAAAATTCACCTAACACAAAACACTCAAACGCACCCACTAATATAAAATCAAAGCACATCAAAGCACCACGCATAAGGAACGGACTTCAAACGACACACAAAAAGACAACCTACCAGAACAAAGTATAAAACAAACACAAAATCAAAACCCAGTCAAAAGATCAAGACTCACACAGCAAAACCCGCAAAAATGAAATCCACCAAAAAACAACACGCAAAACACCGAAATAAAAGACTCATAAATAATTTTTAAAAACTCACAGAAAACAAAACCAAACAAACCCTCAAAATAGTAAAACAAAACAAAACAAAACCCAACCGACTTCCGCCCCCATTCCGGGGTGAAATGTCAATTACTGGAGGGCATTGATCTCTAGGTGCCGACAGGCCTCTCTTCCTGGGCGCAGCCTCCCAGCGCGGGCTAAGCCGGAGGGCGGGAAGCAGGGGCTGCGGAGGGGAAGAGTCGAGCGCTCTGAAATGGCCAAAAATCAAATCTCCGGGCAGGGACCCCGACCCGCAGGCTGCAGAAAGGAGGCGGCGCAGGGGAACTGCGCAGACTACTTGGTGGGGGGGCCGCCCGGGAATCCACAGCCAGGTTTCCGATTGTGGCGAAATCCGCTCAGTGGATAAGCGATGTCCGGTTCCCGCCGCGCCCCCCACCCTTTTCCTCGAGCGCTGGGCTCTTCCCCCTAGGTTGCGGCCCAGCCTCGTGACCACCCCCTCCAAAAAACAAACAACACCCTCGCTGAGGATGATTCACTTTCTGAAACTGCCATTGTCCGGCGGGCCAAGAGTCCTCTTGTGGAGCCCTCCCCCGCCCTGGAGAACCATGCCCCTTCGACCACCCTGCAGCGGGGCCCCACCAGCTTCCAGTGGCCAAGCCGAGCAGCTGAACTCGGGACTGGGGAGGGGTAAGGGGAGGGAAATCTTGAGCCTGGACCGAAGAGAGCGGGCTGGACATGCCACACCTCTCTGCCCAGTCTCTCTCGGGCTGATTTCCCTTCTGGAATCAAGTCCAGGGGCTCCGGGACGCCGCAACGTCTCGGGGCTTGAGGGCAAAGGGATTCCATTTATGGGCCAGAGTAAGGTGACCGGGACTCCGGCCAATCTCCAGGATCTCCTGAGATGGTTCTGCTCAGCCCGGTGCTCCAAAGCCGAGGCCCGGATTTTGTCTCCAGCATTTCACAATTTAACCTCTGTGCTTCGGGCCAGAATGAGACATGGTGTGGGGAGAACTGCGACCAGAGGGCTGAGTGGGACCTGGGGGCTCCAGGCTTCTGGCACCGCTCTAGAGTTAGGGACCCAGCAATAGTATTAAAGCTTAAAATTGGGGTGGGGGTGGGGTAGCTGGGAGCTCTGGGGGCGGGCGCCGCCCTAGGGGTGAATCTGAGGAAACTGGCAACATCTCTTGCCTTTGCATTCCTTTGAAAAGCACCTGTTTGGCAGATTGGTTAATTTCTTTAAAAACAAAAACCCGGTCTGCACCCGCCTACGCAGCGGGGTTTATACCTAGAGGGGTCACCGGCCTCGCGCACCTAGGAGAGTGCCACAACACCAAGACGCAGGGATTTGTGGAAGGTGCTGCCACGAGGCCCGGGCTCCAGGCTCGTCTTTGGTCGGCCCCTTCCCGTAAGTGCGCGGGCTAGCTCCCGGCTGTCTGAAGCCTTCCTTCCCTCCCCCCAACAACCCCCTATAAAAGTCCAAGGCGGTGCGGCGGCGACACTGCTGCTCTCCCGGCCTCCGGCACTGCTCCGGCCCGGCCCGGCCCGGCCCGGCCCGGCCCGCCCCGTCTGGCCAGCTGAGCAGGCCCTGCCGCACAGCGCGGATACCCTTGCCCCGCTCTGGGCTGGCAGTGCGGGGCCGCACGCTGGGGGCGCGGCGTGTCTGGGGACATCTTGTGATGTTGGCGAGAACAGGACATGATCTCACATGGCGAGAAGCTCTTTAGTTCCTTAATCATTTCACGGTGCCTTCGGACGCTTTTTTTCCACCTAAAACGTTTAGTTTCAGCTCAGTGATCAGCTGCCCCAGCTCGGCGGGGGAGCGGAAGGCTTGAATTATTCCGACCTGTGAGCGGCCCCTGACACCAGAAAAAAAAAAAAAAAAAAAAAAGCAGCACAAAAAAAGTGGAAACTTTTTCCCCCCTGTCCATTCCATCAAGTTCTGAAAAATCAAAATGGATTTAGAGAAAAATTACCCAACTCCTCGGACCGGCAGGACAGGTAGGACCGCGATACCGGCTCCAGACGCGCTAACTCGGAGACCCAGCCCTGCGCTGGTCCTCACGCGCATCGGCCCTGGGGGAGGGGGTGAGCTTCATTTTCGCCGGGACTGACTGCCTGTCTGGCGTGGTGTGGCGCATTTGTGTGTCTTTTCACTAATCTATTCACGGACTTTTACATCAGTCCAAGTGTCAGAGAGTTTGCCTATTTTTTCCTCTGTTTCTGAATGTTGATGTAGGTGTCTATCTAGGGGTCTAAAAGTTTGTTTGGGTCTGTGTGTTTACATAAGGGTTCAGAGTGTGCATGAGTGACAGTGAGTTTGTGTGTCCTTGTATACTCTATTTTCAAATGTGTGGGTGTGTGTCCAAGACTTGATATGCCTGTGTGTCTTTATATTCATGAATGTGCTAGTCTGTGTTTATGAGTTGGTGTTCCTGGGTACTGTTCTTTTGTATCTAAAATGTGGGTCATATATATAATTTGCTAAGTGCCTGAGTATATCTACTCTTTTAAGGATCTATGTTCATCTGTCATATCCCAAGTAATTTTGGAATTGAGAAAGATGTGTACATGTGAACAGCTGTTCACTGTGTACATGCCAATATACACAAAAGTGTCAGCTTCTAGGCACAGAGATGAGTCTAGGGCCTGTGAGGGTCTGCTGTGCTAAGCCTGTTAGGCTCAGGTCCCATTCTATTAGCAGAACCAGGAGTGGAGGTGTGAATTCAGGGTGTGTGTGCAGAACCTCAGTGTGTTGTATGTGCTGCTTCTCCCTGTGGGCACTGTTGAGCCTACCATTCATATAAAAGGGCCTCCAGTGGCAGGCACAGCCTTAGCAGGTGAGAGCAGACAAGCCTATAGGCTGGTTGAGACATTTCTATGGACCCCCAGCCTGCCTTTGCTTTCTCTTAGACAAGATTCTGACACTGGTGTGTGTGTGTGTGTGTGTGTGTTTACTGTGTGCTCAGGTTTCATCTTGTCGGTGCACCTCCAGTGGAGAAGAGCACAAGTGGGGTGGACATATGTACCTCACCTAGGCATCCAGTTCTGGTTCCTGTATGCACACTGGCCTTTCCTGCACAGAACCAGGTGTGCCTCCCACAGGTCCAGGCAGTGAGTAGCAAGGTGTGTTTATATCTGAGCGGAGGTGGCAGGCAGCAGGAAGACTCTGTTTGCCCTGAGGTAAAAGCTGGGTATAGGAGCCTCTTTTACTCCTTAGGCCAAGTGTGCCAACACACACCCAAACACACTCCTGGCCCTGGCAAGAACTCCCTTTTCCCTATTCCTGTGGATCTGTGAGACCCCCATCTGTACCTCAGCCCTAAATATAGGCCAGACAGCAGAAAGAGAGGGTTGAACTTATACCCCAAACCCAGGACAATTCCTGGGGCTTAGATGTGTTAGGTTAGAAATCAAAGAGGCAGAATTGAAGAGGATTCCCTAGGTTGAGAGTGCAAGAAGGGGAACCTGCAAACTTCCTCTGCTCCATCCCCACTCTTCCTTCTCTTCCCCAGTAGGTCCCTTAGTAGGTGGGACTTGCAGAGGTGCCTGTGCTGGGCCTAGGGTTTGTGTTTGTGTTGGGAATGGGTTAGATGCTGTGAGGGTTCAGGGGAGGGTCTGCATGGCTGCCCCCCCCCCCCCCCCGCCTTTCCCGACTAGCTGTCTACAAAGAATGTAATTCATGGTGGTCGATGGGCTCTTTGATTAGTTCAATTGCCTGAATAATCGTTTAATCAATAAAGCATTTCATTCCTCCGTGAGATGGACCTGGGTGGGGCTCAGGGGTGGGGCTAGGCTGGCCAGAGTTAAAAAATCTGAAGAGCCACGCCCCCTCTTCTTGACTGGTTGGGACAAGGGCTGCTTGCCTAGGTAACTGGGAACATCTCAGGTGACACTGCACTTCCGCCTGTCTGCCCCAGCCTGGGCCCCAGCTAGGGAAGAGGAGAGCCAAGACGCTGGACAGGCTGGTGGTATCCAGGTCTTGTTTTTGGGGTTTTGTGTGGACTTCTTCCCTCTCCTAATTTTGAGGCCTTTTATGGGCCTCTTGACCTCCCTTTCCTTTCTTCAGAAGTGTATTCCATTCTGTCTCTTGACCTCAGTTTCCCCATCTGTACAATGGGGAAGGAGTCTATGCCCTTCTAGCTTTAAGCCCAAGATTGGGCGAGGTCAGCCCTGAGCAGGTAGCCACTTAAAAATTTTTTGTCTAGTTTTTTCCTTGTGGTACCAAAAAAGAAACACTGAGGTCCCCAGAGGAGCAGGGACTTGTGGGGAACTCTGCCCTTAGACCTCTCATTCCTTCTGGGAGAGGAGATAGAATCCCACCCCCACCCCTTCATAGGCATCCTTGGAGAAAAACTTCAACTGAGTGAGCTAGCTGCTGTGTGTTAGGGCTGCCCAAGGCCAGGGAGACCAGGATAGGCTGAACACTGTCTGACCAGTCAATGGCATCCAGACCCCCAGCTCTATAATGAGCGTGGTGGAATGATGACAGTATTCTCTGCTCATGGATCTTCATCTTTCAGAACTTTGAGAGGCCTCATCTCAGGGGTCCTTCTCCCTATCAGACACACGAGGAAGCTGAGCCCTGGGAGAAGGGCTCCACTGCCTAAGTCTTTAGAGAGAGAGAGAGGTAGTCCCAAAGGTGCCAGGTAGCCCCTGGCCTTTGGGGTGCACTGGTAATGAAAACAAACCCTGACAAAGACAATTGATATGGTTCTTGAAAAATCTGGTTAAATCTTCCCCTTTTTTTCACCTACTTCAATGATTCCTACAGACAGATCTGGGCCAGGCAGAGCAGAACCCTGATCCAGGAGCAGGAATCAGCTCTGACCCCACTAGCTGTGTAACCTTCTGGTCAGTTGCTTCTCTCTTTGATGTTTTTAAAATGGGGATTAGAGAGGACCCATCAAGTTAGGACAGCGAAGGCCCTGTCATCTCTGACTTTCCTGAACTGAGCAACCAGTCTGAGCCTCCTGGGCTTCGCTATGCCAGAAGCAAGAGCAGGGAAGTAGGCTGGACTTGGGCTTCGGGAGTCAATCTCAGGCCCACAGAGCGCTGTAGCAGCCCCAAACCCCTGACGCCCAGGGGCGCTGAAGGGGCTGGCAGTGTGGGAGAGAGAAGGGAAGTGGGAGGTAATGTTTTGACTGAGGCTGAAGTGGACATTTCTCTGAAGGTGTTTTAGCTTCTCAAACATTCTCAGTAGGCTTTCCTTCAATAGCAAAACTTTTAAAGGCAATTCGATTTACATAAATTGGGTTTCTTCCCGGAAAATGGAAGGTTTCGTTCCCCGGTCTTCTTCTTCCAGCGTTTAGCACAGGGCCCGGCCAAAAGTCCTGCTGCCCGGGGAACCGAACTACAAGACTGTTGCGCAGAGCGAGGCCCGACCGTTTTCGGCGCGCCGGCGTCAAAACCAATTCCCTGCTCGTTTCTTTCCTGGACCCAGACTCGTGGACTCGTGAGTTTACGAAGGGCCAGAATAAGGAGCGAAGTCCTTCATGGCCATGGAATCGCTGTGTAAACTGGGAGTAGTCTTGCAACTTCTCTGGGCTGTCGTTCGGTGACTTGGAAGGTTGGGGGAGATGGATAGGATATTAGGTCTGGTGGCGCCTCTTGGCGTTAGAAGTTCCCGGAGGCCGATCCACTCTGGAGGTGGTGAATTATCCCCGACCCAGAGGGAGGGTCCCTCTGACCAGCGCAGCGCACGGTGCGGTAGGGGGCTGCTCTCGCTGAAGAGGTTAGGCATCCTAACACCGTCCGGAAGCAGTACACTTTCTGTGTGAAATGGGAATCTGAGCTATTTCTGTTCCGGTAACATCTGCCGTTCCATCCCACTCCGGCAACGCTCCAGGGACTCTGTTCAAGCCTCCCAGGTATGGGAAGGAAACCCGTTTGCGCAGGCATGTCCTGGCTGGGTTCTTTAATTTGGTATTGTATCTCGACCCCCACCTCCCCACCCCCGTCCCCAAACGCCCCGCCATTCCGAGAGTGGCTCTGGAGTGACCCTTCTGAGAAAAAACTTCCCGGCTCACAGCCTTTCCTCTAGTCCGGACTTGGTATGTGACCTTGGACAAGTCGCAACCCTCCCCAGCCTCAGGTTCCGCATCTGTAAAATGGGGAAAGTTTAGCCTCAGGGCCCTATTAGCTCGAACACTTTTAAGATCTGAATTTCCAGGCCTGAACTACATGAGCGGGGCTGGAGGTGGAGATGTCACTTGCTGTATCCCTCAAGGCGTCCCCACCCCGCCTCTCTTATAACGCAGAGTCTTTTGTCGAAATCTAGTCACTTTCGATCCACCGTGTGCCACTGATGGAGCGAAAGCGGGAACCCTAATTCATCCTGTCCTCTCTTAGCTGTTGCGACCTTCCTGCTCCAAGGCGGGTGTGTGTGCGTGTGTGTGTGTGTGTCTGCGTGCGTGTGTGAAAATTCAGACAGGCAGGGGTCCAAACAAAGAACAGATAACGCCACCACCCCACCTCAGTGCACACTGAAGTCTCCTGAGCCCCCAGAAGCTCGCCTGAGGCCGTTTTCTGCAGCTGTGCCCTGGAGGGGGTGGGGACGGGTCAACGCCGGAAACTTAACTACCGTTCAGGGGCAGCTGGGTCTGGGACAGGAACAGAAGGTGGGTTGGAGGACCGATACAGTGTAAGGGTGTGAGAAATTGATAGAGGAGAAACTGAATGACCTGGAATCTTCTCAGGGTCAACATGTGCTCTGTCCTCCTTATAAGTCCAGGTCTAGAGCGGGCATCTCAGAACCCTTGTTTTGGTGGGTTTATGTTTAATATTAGAGGATCATTGCTTATTAATTCGAAATGATGGGACTTGGGACCACTCCCATGAAGTGCTGGGGCAGGAGAGTCTTCAGTGTTTCTGCCAGGACCCTGGCAGACATAATCGCTCACAGAACTGTTGCCTCCTGGGTATAGATAGACAGGCTGTCACATGCTTCCTTTTCAAAGACCAGTTCCTTTGATTGTGGTCCCAGGTTCGCACACCCCCTTGAGAAATTGAGACACGTTGGTCAAAGACCCTGCCCTTCTGGATCAGGAGGATTTTGTTTTAAATTCCACCCATTTTGCCTTAAAAGCAACAAGAACTTCCCCGGGAGAGGGAAAGTCAGGTTTTTTTTTCCCACAGCTGAAAGCTGCAACATGGTAGCATGCCTGGCGTGGCTTGCACTACCCTTGCAGATAGAATGCGCCGGCCCACCTACCGGCTTCAGGGACTCTCATTAACACTGGACTCGTCTGGGTTCATTCAGTTCCCAAGAGGCCTTGCGCCGGATGCGAAATTGCCCCTGTAGACAGAAGGCTCCAGCTGAGCGATCACTAGTCCCAAAAGCCAATTGAAGCTCCTTGCCTGAAGCTGGAAAGAGGTGCTCAAGGCCTCAGTGTTTGGGCAACCCGATCCAAAGCCTCAGATAGCCTCCTCTTCCAGGAGAACCTTCGTTACCAACTTTAAAGGAATGTGAGATTTCTTTCACCTCAATGTCTCTGCCTTTTGCTTATCTCAGAATTGGGGGCTCTGGGGTTAAAAAAAGGGGGGGGGAAGGGGTGGACGAAGAGGGCGCTTGATATGAAATGTTTCCACTGGAAAAAGCCTTTATTAAAGACTAAGTAAGCCAACTCTGCCCATTTTACAGATGAAGGAACTGAGAACGGGGCAGATGTGCGCACACTACGTACGAATCCATCTCGAGTCTGATGGTGCTTAGATCGAAAGCCGGTTCTCTATTGCGCTCGTTGTCTTTCTCCAACATCCGTTGTGTGTGTGTTTTCTGGATACTATTCCCCCACCTTCACTCGCCACCCCCGCCTTGGCTGCCCCCAATCCTTAAGGGCATCTCAGGGTCTCAACGCCGCTGCTTGGAGGCCAGGCTCTGTGGGGATGTGCCACAGGACTCTCCAGGCACTAGGTGGATCCCCTCCCCCCTCCCTCCATCTGCGCTTCACTAGGCCTTCGCGCCGCGCGTTTGTCAATGAACGTGGCGCCGCCGCCTGGGCCCCGCCTCCCATTCTCTCCCATTGCCCAGGTATCCGCTAATTAGGCGGAGCCCGTCGGTTGCTCAGCCAATAGAGCTGTGTCTCGGGCCAGGGCCGGCTACCACCGCTCTGATTGGCTTGATGAAGCGTGATTGGCATGTTGGTGCCCGCCCCGCCCCCGCCCCCGCCCGGAGGGAGGCTGAGCCCCGGGCGGCGCTGTCCACACGCAGCGGGTCCTGAAAGCGGCTCCGGGGCGGCGCGGTGGCGCACTGTGTGCGCCGAGCAGGAGGAGGGCTAGCGCCCGCGGCGGCAGCGGCGGCTACAGCGGCGGCAGCGAGGGCAAAGCCGACAGCAGCTCCATCTCAGCACCAGTAGTCACGGCGGCCTTCTTGGAGAGGACCTTCCGCTCTCTCCTCTGTCCCTTGCTCCATGCCTGGGGCAGGCGTGGCGGCCGTCCCGGAAGAGGCAACTGAAAGACAGTAGAACCAGACCTTCGAGAGAGGGCGGCAGAACTCGAAGAGTTGGTGGGCGTGAGGCAGACACTCAGGCGAGGAGAAGTCTATAGCTGTTGTCCCTCTTCCTGGTCCTAGCGATGGGGGAGCAGCGGGAGCCGCGGGAACTTTGAAGTCAGCTGGTCCCAGGGTATGAGGGCTGCAAGCTCCCGGGGACTCCGGAATCTCAGCCTCAACGTCAGTGGCGGAAACGTCTGCGAACCTGACTGGGCCCCAGTACAGCCAGAGAGGAAGTTCTTTGCAACTTAGTCCGAGGTGTCGGAGAGCCGGGTAGAGAGAGGCTGAGGCGGCAAGTACGAGCCCAGAGACTCAGAGAAGCAGAAAGAGAAAGGATCCGGTGAAGACCGAGGGATCAAGGAGTGACTCCAGAGGCAGCGAGGCCGCGAAGCCAGCCTGGCAGCCCGCGGGCCTCGCTGCCCTCTGAGTAAAGCCAAGGGCCGTGTGTCCCACAGGCCTCCTCAAAGCCTCCCCTACCGGAGGCCAGGGGCACCTAGCCGTCCCGGAGGCGGCCCCCTACGCTATGCCCCCGAGGCTGTGGGTGCCTTGGCAGGAGCTACCGCGGGCCGGGTCCGGAGCTGCTGCCTGAGCCAGCCCTGGAGGGAAGCCACCAAGAGTTGGGTACTCCGCTTTCAGTCGGACTGCACTAGCACGGTTTCCCGCCTGTAGGCGCAGCTCTCGGCGATCTTCGGCAGGGCGGCTCTAAGAGGCCTGAGGCTCCAGCAGTGTTTTCCGAGTCCAGCTCGCACAGTGCCTGGCCTGGCGGCGCGGTTCCTTAGCCGCTCTGGGCAGCCCCTTGGCGCCGGGAGGCGGCGGCGTGGGCCAGCCTGCAGTCTGGAGCGCCCCGATGGAAATACACTGTAAGCACGACCCGTTTGCATCCATGCATAGTAAGTAGGCGGCGAGCTCGCTTCTCTCACTCTCCGGCCGGGACGGGGTTGGGGGTGCCGGATTGCGGGGCAGGTACTAAGGCCGGTGGGACCCAGGACTTCTGTAGCCGCGCAGTCAAGTTTGCAAAGTGCAGGGCTTCCAGACAGGGGATGTGGAACAAAGTGTCTGGTCTCCTGGGCCCGGAGCACCTGGCACCGGGAATCCCGCCTCCGCCAACGCGTAACATAGGCAGTGAGCTGCAGGCTTTCCTGCAGCCATTCGGCTGCTCTGGCAGCGACAATTCGGAGTGCTGGGGAAATCCTGGCTGGGACCTGGAGAGGGCTCCGGCTGGACTAGTTGGAGGGCACGAAGTTGTAGCGAAAGGTCAGTCTGAGTCTCATTCAGCGCCTCACACCCAAACCCCAATAACACCTTTTTCAGTGGTGGGGCTGATAAAGATGAGGGCTTGGAGAGAAAGTGGGGCCCCAACCAGAGCCTGTGCGCTTCTATGTGTGAAGGAAGAGGTTGAGAGATAAGCGAGGGCACCAGGTCCAGAGCTCCAAAGGCGTTCTGGAGTTGAGGACTGGGATTTGAAAAATCAACCAAGTAGAGGTCCCTGGGCTGAGCTGCTTAGGAGCCGCCAGTTCATACACAGACCCTTAAAGACACCATCAAGTCCTTCTCTGCAGGACTTTTGCCTTATGATGACTTCTCCCCTAAAAAAAGAAAAATCTAGATGAAGCCAATTATTCACTGTACAGGCGCCCCCGCCTTCTGAAAGACGCCGCGTGTGTAGGAGACGGGAAGGGTCATTTTGGGCGCGGGTGAGGCCGGCGGTCGGCTGCCTGACCCGCCCGGATCTGCCAGAGTTCACCCTTTAACACGGCCTCCTGTGAGATGAGTGCTCCTCTCACGGTGAGTTAGCGCCGGATTAGATTTGGAGATTTCAAGGAAATACCAAGTGGAACGAATCGCGTTTCCTTTCTGCGCGCTGCGGAGCTGGGCCGGAACAAGGCGTCAGGCTTTGGCGGCATCCAACCGGGTGCCCATCTTGGGTCCCCACAGGCCGGCAGGTCAGAGCGTTGCTGCCCGGCTGGGAACCCTCCCCAAGGCAGCTTCTCCTCAGACAGCCCCAAATCCTGCTTACCCGCCGTGGGTCCCCTATTTAACAAAGGCAGCAGAGACCCGGCTGGAGAGAAAGCGAGCTTCCCTGGGAGAATTTGCCCGTTTTCACCCAGAGGGCCGAGTGGCCTGGTAGGCAGAGAAATGCTGATCTAGGCGGCCGGGGCTGACTGCTGGCAGGTCACTTTCTCTTTGTGTCAGTTTCCCGAGTCGGAGGTAATCCACCAAAGCTGTGCGAGGTTTGAGCAGAGAGAAGCCGCTTGCTCTGGTCCTAGCCCAAACGATTCCTCATCTTTGGAGGCCTGTGCCAAAACAGTTTCCAGTCCTTGGTGACCCCAGTGCCCCCCGCAGCCGTCTACTATGCACACTTGAGCTGGGCTCAGTAGAGACTCTGATCTGAGCCAGAAAACAAACGAGTTGGGGTCAATACTGTGGCAGGCAAGCTCTTAGCTCAACCAAGGAGCGATTGGGGGACAAAATGGGGAGGGCTGGCCCCTGCGCTTCTTGCAGGGGGGAATCAACAGACCCTCACTGCCTTCTGCGCAGAGAGGCGCCCCAGAGATCTTGCACAAGCCTTTGGGGAGATAGCGTCAGACCCGGTAGTCTCCCAGCTGTGCATGAAGGTGGAGAAGGCAGCTACTTCCAGGTGCTGTTAGCCCAGCGCTAATGCCTGTGTCTCTGTCCCTTCTTGTCCTGGCCTTCATCTGCCCCCTCCTAGACAAGTGCTCCCTCCTCCCATTTTCAAATCCCTGGCAGCACAGTGGGGGCTGGGCCCCAGCCAGCCTAGCTTCCGGAGCTGGCTTCTCTGGAAGTGCCCTTCGTTCTGACGTCCAGAGCTATTTGCTTGCACAATGTAGGTCGGCTTTGGGGCCTCAATTTGTTGGTGATTGGAGGTGGCGAGTGGGGTATGAAGGTCATTGGGGTTTCAGGGGCTCAGACCAAGTCTCACCTCCCTTCTTGGCCCTGGTCAGTTTCACACCCCTACTCCCCACCCCTCTTTGAAACAGCACAGCTTTCTGTGGCGGAGGTGGTATGAGGGACAGGGGTAGGCACTGCCTGGAAATGGGCTTTTGAGTTCCCCTATTCCAGACTCATCCCTTTCATCAGCACAATGTCCCCTACAACTCTCCCCAGATGTTTCCCTTTCTCAGGTATGGTTATCAGTTATAAAGCACTAAGCCTTTAGTTACACCCATTATATGGAGGATGATATTGAGGCCAGAGAGACAAAAGGACTGACAAGAAGTTCACATGGGCAAACCTGGAACTGGTTCTTGGGTCTTCAAGGATTTACAGAAGAGGAGGGTGAGGGACTTAGGTTCCAGAAAGAGGCGAGTGGACCGTCTGGGTGGGTATACAACATGTGCAAGGTGCTTTGTCTGTTTTAACTATATCTGTGTCTATGGCCTGACTGTCAATGTGTGTCAGCACCTGTCTGTCATTTAGAGAGTCCATTAATGAAATTTCATCCCTGCTCTTCCCTGTGTTCCTGTTGGCATGTTTGTGTGTCCTTTCATGCATCTTCTTGGGTGATGTTAAGAGAAATTTCAATGGTCCTATAAGTCCTGGAGTTCAATCTTTGACTGAGTCAGCAGAGACTCTTTCTCTAAGACCCTGTGCCTGGCCATGGGTGTGGACAGGGCCCCTGGTGGGAAGCATATTCTTATCAGGGCCTGAGAAACATCTGTGGAGACTGCCCCTTCCAGATCAGAGCCACAAAGACCTCAGGGGCATATGCAATTCAACCCTTCTTTTCCCTCCACTTCCCCCCTCCAAACCCTTTTCTGTCAGTCCTGTGGGGGCAGGGCTGTTTTTCTTGTATCTGTGTCTGTTTCTTGGTCTTTGCCTTGATTTGTTTCCATCTATCTTTGTGTCGGTCTCTCTGTAAATTCTACTTGGCCTTGAAAAGTGTAACGGTGTCTGTGTCTGTCCCCATCACCCCCCTATGGGATGAACTGTTACCTAGCTGGAGCCCATAGGACATAGAGGCTGGACTTATGTTCTCTGAGAAGATGCAGGGCTGGAGCTGGGATTCCAGGGAACAAAGTTTCCCTCCCCAGAAGTCCCCCGTACTCCAGATTCCTTCTTACTGGGCTTCCTCCATTTTCTCTTCTGGTCTCCTTGCTTCCCTCTGTACACCATGCTCACCTTTCTTTTCTTCATCTGTTCCAGCACATCCATTTCTTTTTCTCCTCCTCTGCCTTTCTAACTTGAGGCTACCCTTCCAGTCTCTGCTCTTGCTGTCTGAATCATTTAGTTCCAGCTCTTTGCAGCCTTCCTCTTACACCTCACTTTTCCTCTTGTCTTTCCCTATCCTACCTCCTCTCTCTCAGGCATCTGGTTTTACTTTTTCTAATCTCAGGATAAGTGGGAGACATTGCCTTCACAGATCACAGTTGTAAATCACCTCCTTACTACCCTGGAAATGCTTTATTGGATAAGACTATGATGGAGGCAGAGAGAGCCAAGTGGGTTTGGGGCACTTTCCAGGGGGCTCCCAAGTCACCCTGGGTCTGGTGTCAGCTGTGGATATGTGGATCAGATTCAGGAAGAGTATTGGTAATCTTTGTGGTCAGGACTATAGGGTTTAGGGGCTTGCTGTCACATAGAGAATCCATGATACAAATGGCCCCCAAAGCTCACAAATGTCCTACAGGACTGCTCTTGAAATTTAAGTCCTTTGAAGGTTCACACTGTGTCTTGGGCAGAAAGTTTAAATTGCCAGTGGTATAGGGCACAGGCTATCGCAGATGGGCTACAATGCCTGGACTAACAGGTTATCTCAAAAGTGTGCTGAGTGCTTTTGGTTTCCTTTTTCATCCTTTCAGATGAGCTTGTACCAATTTTGAATTTACTTTCTTCTTAAATCCAGCCTGTTCTTGAAAGATCCATACAACCTTTTTTCATTAGGTGTTCCCAACCCCAGAACAAAGCTTTCTTAAGACCTTGACCAGGGGTGGCTGCAGCCTTTTGGTTTCAGGTTAACTAAGCAGTCCTGTTCCTAACTGTAAAATCCTATTCAGAATGTTCTCCTTTTCTTGTGTGTGGAGTGTTTTAGAACAATCAAAACCAACTAAAGTTCTTTTTTTAAAATCAGAGAGAAATTCAGTTTAGAACTAGAATTAAGTACTGTCATTATCTATAAAATGGTGTTTTTCCTTGAAATCAGCCTGAGGTTGGAAATTTAGAAAATATTCAATTCGAACTCTCCTGGGAATCTTCAGTGAACTGGTTTGGCAGTTTTAGGAAATAGGTTATGTTATGGGTACCCTTCTCCTCTCCATCTCAGATGTTGTTCATGACTCTGAATAGTAGTTGAACGCTGGGAAGGGGGTGGAGAGCTGAGATGAGGTGGCTATTTTATGTTTTAGAGTTGAAGTGTGTGTATGTGAGAGAGAGACCTCTGAGATGCCCTGGCTTCCCTGATACAGCCCAGTCCCAGGCAAATCCTGGTTTAGATTATTCCCCCCACCCTCTGAGCTGCCAGCAGCACTGGTAAATGCTTGAACTTGGCTTTTGGCTTTTGGTTTTTGACAGTTTTCAGTGATGTCAGTGGCTAATTAATAGCTACAAGGTAAATAATGGTGCTACCCCCTGTGTTTACTGGTTTGGCTCTTCAGTTACTTGTATCCCTGTTTCCTTCCAGATGGACCTGGATGTAAGAGAAGAAAGCTTATTGGGTGGAGGAGATTCTTTCCCAGACTCTTGTTACTTAAAATTTGTCCCAGAGCCTTTGTAAAACTTGGGACTCAAAAAGCCTTCTTCGGCTTCTTTATTTCCCCTGAACCAACTTATAGCTGTTTGTCAATTGCAAAACACTCCAAAATTTTTAGGGAAACATTTATAGCAAATCCTAGTGCAGGAGAGTGAAATGTGATCCTCTGATCCATTTCTTGTGTGTGCGCTGAGAGGGTACAGTGGTCAGATCTGCACATCAGCCTCACCCTTTTTGTTTATGTTTCCCCCAGCTTTATTGGGACTCACCTTCTTAAAGAAAGTGTCTTTACCACGGCAGTGGTTGGGTTTGTCTCAGTACAATGCAGATACTATTTAAAATTTTTAAAAAGTACATAGCCTTTAATTAGATTGCTGATTAAAAACAAACAAACAAACAAACATTTTTTTCCTTGAGATCTAGGTTTATTGGGGTCGTCCCTTTCACTTTTGAAGATATTTGTTAAAAGAAAGAGTTTTATTTTATTTTATTTTTTAGCTCACACAAAGGCCGTTTATTAACAGAAAACAATAATTTGAGGAGTCCCGTTCACAGACAGTGACCATGGCGACCCCCCTTCCTGCAGGTGCTGTCAGAGGGGATCGGGGTGACATCCTCAATCCATCCAACCTTCATTCCCGAGCCGGCAAGGGCTCTTAGAGTTGACTGGGCCCTTTGTCCAGGGGTCTTAGTCCTATTTCCTCCTGTGGCCTGGAGTTTGATGTGAAGAGCAGTGATGCCCAGCTCCTTGCACCTCTGGGCCACATCCTGGGCAGCCAACATGGCAGCATATGGCGAGGACTCATCTCGGTCAGCCTTTACCTTCATCCCACCAGTCACACGGCAGATGGTTTCCTTGCCAGAAAGATCAGTGACATGGACAAAAGTGTTATTGAAGGATGCAAGGATGTGGCAGACACCAAAAACATTTTCTCCTTCAGCCACCTGAGGTCCAAGGCTAATGACCTCCTTTTCCTTCTTTTCCTTCCCCTTGCGAGGTGCCATTTCTGTGTGCCTTGTCCAGACTCCAAGAGTTTTATTTCTAAAAATCTCTTTAAATATGATATATTTTAAAATGTTTTTTCTCCAGAGGCTCTTTCTTAGACCTCAGCATCATGTATGTAATAAGTTGTGTTCCTAGTAGACATAAAGGTCTTCACATATTCCATTGTTAAAAAATAATTGCAAGGAAAATGCTAATAACTAAAGGGAACATAGTATGGAGATGCTTGCCCTCAATAGCCCAGTTGATTGGCTGAAGACTGACAAAGGCTAAGGTTAATTTTACAAAGCAATTTGAGGTGTTTATGTAATCTGCATGATCAGACTCCAGGCTCGAGATGTCCAGCCTGCGGCCATTTCTGATCTGAGGGGCACTTAGTGTTCATAACGTTTCTTCACCTTCTATGTGACTGGTTCTAACCACCTTGTCCCTTGCTTTCTGTTTCTGATCTGTTTCAGGACATGGAGGAGTGAATCAGCTTGGGGGTGTTTTTGTGAATGGACGGCCACTCCCGGATGTAGTCCGCCAAAGGATAGTGGAACTTGCTCATCAAGGTGTCAGGCCCTGCGACATCTCCAGGCAGCTTCGGGTCAGCCATGGTTGTGTCAGCAAAATTCTTGGCAGGTAAAGAAAGGCAGGAGCTCCCGGCTTCCCTTGTTTTTTCAAATAACGACCTAAAACATGACCCAACAGCTGTCCAGTGTACCAGTGTCACAGTGAGAATCATTGTGGCACTTCACCCACATGCACAGCACTTTAGAGTGTGCAAAGCCCTTTTGAGTCTATTCAGTTCAAAGTAGTCCTGGCAAACCCCAGTGATATGTGGCGTGGGGCCTCAGTCAGGAGGGCTGTCATGTTTTCTGAAAGCCTGGTGAGTTTTTCCAATAACTCAGGGCTGGGTGGAAAATCCACAAATTAAAATCACCAAAATTACCAGAGTTCAATGTTTCATTTTGATGGTTTCAAAAAGCACATTCCATTTGATAAAGTCAGCTGTCATTTTTAGTTTTGGGTTATCATCAACCTTATGTTGGGCTGCAGTATTTTCCTTCTGTGTTTTGTTTCCTTCGTAGTGACAGGCATCCTTGGTATATAATAAATTAGAGGGGGAAAAAACCTCAAACAGACACTAACTCTCAAGTCTGACATTTGAAAGTTGCCACTTGACCCAATGATTTGCTGCAAGCAAAATACTAACAATGTTGATTCTCCCAGAGGGCTGTGCAGCCTTTTAGCATTCCTGTTGATGTTCTCGGGTGAGACTCAGCACCATCTAGGGAAGCAATTTTGAGACGAGGAAACAAACCTAGAGAGGCAAAGTGACTGACCCAGGTCTAGTCAGCCAGGCAGTATACCCGGGCTGGGAAGAGAGTGCAACGATCCCCAGACCGTGTGCATCTCACCATACTCCAAAACCAAAGTCACAGGTTTGTTTCCAGGCATGTGAAGTTGTTAGAGGTTTGCCCTGGCAGCCAGGAGCAGTCTCCGGTTTTAGCTGTTCAATGCTCGCAAGATTTCTCTCCCCGGGTCAGAGAACAACCTTTGTCTTGTAGCTTGCATTATGGCTTGAGAACAGATGCCTGAATAGGAAATAAATATTGTGAAGTGTGTCAGTGACATTGTGGCTTTCTGCTTGCTCTTTCCCTTCCATCCCCTGGAATTTAAGAAATTCTTTCAGATGGAGGGGAACGACAGTTTCTAACCTTGGGGACCCTTACTGGAGGCCAAGGAAGAAGTTCAGGGCCAGAGATCTGGCAGCCCTTTAGGGACCTTGATCCCTGTGTTTATTCCTCATCCGCCTGCCCATCTCGGGTCATCTCAGCCGTGGAGGCTGTGGGTTTCGCTCCTGTTTAGCACTCAGGAGCAAACGAGCCCCAGGCAGAATTCAAGGAGGAAGGCCGGAGATCAGCCGCTGTTCTTGTTAGATGGTGGTTTTCTTGAATGGAGGGTGAGAGTAGAAGAAAATAGAGAAGAGATAGAGCAAAGAGAAAGGGGGGGGGGGAGGACAAAGCGAAAAGGAGAACGATTGATTTAAAAAAGAGAAACAGCAAGAGAAATGAAGACAAAAATAGAAGAAGGACAGGAAATATTTTAGACTATCTCAGCATCAGACTCCGAGAGCCAAATGGATGTTAGCTATCTTCTTGGGAAGCCTCTTCATTGTACGGAGGGAGAGAGAGAGAAAGGAGGTCTTTCCTTTGTTTTTGCTGAGACATCTTTGCTGAGCCGACATTTTGCTTGCTGTTTGAAATCTTCTCAGAGCGAGATGCTGAGCCCTTCTCAGAGGGGCCGGCTAGATGCCGGCTCCTCATGTTCTGGTGCCTCGGTGCCCTCCAGATCTCCTCTGGAGACTGAAGGGGATGGGGACCCTCCCAGGCCCAGCCAGCAGCCTTTCATGACCTAGAATAGATTTGTCACTAGGTAGAGTGGCACTTGGAAGTTACGCGCCGCTCTGGTGCCTGGCCGTTTAAGTTGTCAACAATAAATTGGAATTTCATAGCTCATTATTTTCATAACTAAGAACCACAGTGGACAAAATGTCACTCTAATTAGAACTGCCTTTTAAGAAACAAGTTCAGCCCTAAAACAGTGTGACTGGGAATATCTGAACTGGGGCTTTTCCATCCACTGATTTTTTTTTTTTTTTTTTTTTGGTTACTGAAGAATTTGATGGGCGCACACGGGGTGACAGATAGTAGAGAGCGTGTGGTGTGTGGTGGCCATGGTTTTCAGAGGCTGCATGGCAAGGCAAGCAGAGTTCCTGGGGCTGGCAGAGACCCCGTCATCTTGGGAAGGTGGCCGTCTGCCAGGAGTGTGGGCATTCAGTCCACAGAGCTCAAGGTTCCAGAGGGGCTTGAGAGGCACAGCCTGGTGGCATGTGAAGCCCATTTAAATCCACCCAGAAAGCCTGGCTGTTGTCTTCTTTCACTAGAGCCTGTCTGGGAGGTTCAGGTCACTTGGAATTGGGTGGTATGTTACGTAGTAATAAACACTCCAAGGTTTTAATCCCCAACACATGCTCTTTATATTTTGCAAAGTTTTTTTCTTAACCATTCTACATTTCTGTTGTCACAATGGCCCTGCAAGGCAGGCAGGGCAAACATCCTCCCCTTATTATACAAAGGGGATAACTGAGGCCCAGAGAGTCTAAGTGAGTTGGCCAACGTCACACAGCAAGTTAGTGTCAGAGCCACTGACCAGCATCTATACCCCTTTGCTCTCAAACTGATGCTCTTTGCACTGAGCTACACTTGCGTTGTTGGCTGCTGTTCGTCTGTAGTGTGTGTGTAAGTTAAAGGCATGCATGACTGTTTGGCTGAGATGAAAGGGCGGTATTTAGTTTGAATCTTCACTTGACACTCTTGCCAGTTGGCGTTTTCTGGAGTGTCAGTGTTGCCTTCTAAGTGCCTGGCCCATGTGTCAGTCAAAAGGAAGACAGATTTCTCCTGTCACGAGCATAGCCTCCAGTGGTTGGCACTGCTCAGGTGGGCTGGGTGGGGAGCCTGAGCCCTGCCACCCCAGCCATGCAAACAGGACAAGTGCTGGGGTTGGGGGACCTTCATCCTGTCCCCTTTTCAGAGTTGCTGCCTGAATATTGCAGTTCCATTCAACTAACCTATGTCGAGTACCCAGCATAGGGTTGTCTGTGTGTCTGTGACCCTTGCCCCATGACAGTGCCTGTTACTAACAGGCACTCAGTAACTATTGATCCAGTGAGTGAATGAAAGAAAAAATGCACATTAAAATTCCTGGTAAACAGTAAATCTTTCTACAATTACAAGGTATTGTTATTAATATTATTATTTACATTTTTACAACTAAAGCAGCAGTTTGCTCTCGTGGGAGGAACTCTGGATTCAGAGTCAGGTTTAAAAGCTGGGGCTGCCCCTAACTTGCAGAAGGGAATTGCGCATGTCACTTAGTCTTCCAGTCATTGGTTTTCCAGTCTGTAAGACTCCACTGGCCTCTCAGGATTGGTGCCATGCAAACCTTAGCCTGTGCCTAAATAACAAGTTGCTATGTTGATATTAACAAATGACTTTCTATTGTAAAATGGAAAGGATAATTGGAGGCTGCAGAAATTGCTGTGTGCTTTGATTTAGATACTTTCCTAGACTTCCGGCAAAAAAGTGTTTTCTTAGATATTTCTAAAAACATGTTTGTGACTAATAGGTGTTTCTTTTTTTTTTTTTTAGCAATTACAAAAAGAAGGAGGATAGGTTGAGTTTTGCCTTATGGTCCAGATTTGTACATGACTCATTCTTCTCAATGAAAAATAGAATTTCCACTTCCACATCACTGCTTCCGAATGATCTCATCTGTTTCTCACTAACCTAGCCAGACTTACCCAGGCTGAGAATTTCAACATCTCTTTCAATGTAACCAGTCGTTGTTCTGGGTAATCATTCCTAACCATCCCATGAAAGGATCACCTCTTTCCCTTACCAGTTTTAACTCTTGTTAGATTTTAAAATTACCAGTCATTTCTAAAATGTCTTTCTGGTTAAAAAGAAATTTCAACTGGAGGATAATCTCCTTTGTAAAAGGAAGTCAGGAATTCCTCTGTAAACGCTGAGAGAGACATCCCGTGGAGGCTCAGATTTAGAGAAGGAATCAAGTCCTTTTTCCCCCTGAAATGATCTTTCATGGCACTCCTCTCCCTGGTCTTGGTTTTGCTGTAAAACCCTGACATCCTATTTGCGTTAACGAGGAAGAGCTGATAGCATGGAAATGCCCTTAGAAACAGCGATTTACCTCAGGGGAGGTCCCTGGAAGAGCTGCCGTGACTTGTGGTTGGTTTTTTTTTTTGTTTTTTTTTTTTTATTGCTTAGGTTTTGAGTTATATTTTCAGTTAATTCTGGAATCCAACACTCTGATTTTACACCAGGGTTATTCTTCTTGTTGTTGTTTTTCTTATGGAGAAATAAGTTGCATTTTAGGGGGCAGTTTTACAGAAGGCAGATGAATCTGCTAGGGGATGGGAGAGCTGGCAAATTAAAGGTACAAACCCACTTTCCCGGGAAATTGTAGCTCAGGAGGCTGGGCTGCAGTCCTGGTTTGGCCAGTGGGTCCTGTATGACCACGAGCAAGCCGTTTAACCTCCGTGGATCTCTGTTTTATACCTGTAGGGGGATCCGTTCATTTATTCATTCACTCATTTGAAACACTTAGGTGCTTTAGAACTGATGTGGGGATCAAAAGGGAAAACTGACTTAAAAGTGTTCTGTAAACTGTAAAATGGTAGATAAACGTAAAGGAATAAATGAATGCACAGTATCCTGACCAACAATGTCCAGTAGAAATAAAATGTGAGCCACATATGAAATGTCAAATTTTCTAATAACACATTTAAAAAAGGGAAAAAGGAGCAAGTACAATTAATTTTAGTTATATATTTTATTTAACCCAATACATAAAAAATATTCTCATTTCAACATATAACCAATATAAAAATTATGAATGAGATATTTTACATTATTTTTGTGCTAAGTTTTGAAAGTCTGGTGTGTGTTTACACCATGTACCCATTCATGTACCAGTTCAAATGAGCCACATTTTAAATGTTTGGAAGCCACACATGGCTAGTGGCTACTTTATTGAACGGAGCAGATCTTGATGTTTCCTGAACAGAGAAGCCTGTTATTTTGTTGCCAAAATCTTTTTTGCTGGTTCCTCATGGCTAAGCTCCTTTCTCCTTGGTCCTAGGTATTATGAGACAGGGAGCATCAAGCCTGGGGTAATTGGAGGATCCAAACCAAAGGTCGCCACGCCCAAAGTGGTGGAAAAAATCGCTGAGTATAAACGTCAAAATCCCACCATGTTTGCCTGGGAGATCAGGGACCGGCTGCTGGCAGAACGAGTGTGCGACAATGACACTGTGCCCAGCGTCAGTTCCATCAACAGGTGAGAGGCTGCTGCCTGTGGGGGCGGGGGTGGGGGATAGGGATCTGGGTGGAGTGGAGGATCCTGGAGGCTTCATGTGTGCCTTTTCTGAAGATCTGGCTCCCTGTTTACCAAGGCTCCTTAGGGGCCATTGGACAAGAGGAATGCTTGTGGGGCCAATGGATCTCTGTGTTGCTAGCCCCAGGGAGAGGAGGCCATGCCAACACCCTGGCTGCTTGAGAGTTTTTTGAGTCCAGAGTGATTTCCATCACTCTCTTTACCTCACTCTGTGGGTGGAGCACTTAACAGTGAATTGTCCTGAGCAGGCCTTCAAATGTCACTTGCTTGCAAGCCCAGGCTCCAGGTCTTAGCACTGGTCCATTTCAGAACTTCCCAGGAAGAAAACCCCTGCTGCCTGTTGAGGCACAGGTTGAACTGTTAAGCGTGGAGAACAGAGCCTTGACTTGGGGTTGGGAGATTTATTTCCTTGTCTCAAAGTGCGACTTTGACAGAGAGCTCTTTCTCTCTCGGAGCCCAGGGCCCTGGTGGTTCTGTGGGTCTGTGATCTCCAAGGGTAATGTTTGGGATGCTAAGACGCTGTGTAGTGAGCCAGTTGCCCTCTCCCCGGCTGCTCCAAATCTTCCCTGTGCACAGAAGGAACCAGAGAAATGCCATGAGTGCCAGGCTCGGGATCTTCCTGGGAGCCGCGTGGCTCCTTCTCCTCTCCAGTCTGATCCAGGATACATCTAACAGAGCTCTCAGAGCTTTAAAAATAAATTCCTGAAGGAAAAGTTTTCCACTGTGGATGGTGCAGTCTCAACTCCACTTAAACCCACAGCGTCAGGGATGGAGTTGTGAGATGAACAGAAATGATTGTTCTATAAACTCTGCAAAGAAAAGAGAAACCAGCCAGCTGAAAACTTGAGCTGTTTCCATTTCTTCAAGGTCATGCCTTACCCTCATCAGTGCAGAGCTTGTCTGGGCTAGGGGAGCCCTCACACCTACCAGCAAGATGGTCATCCAGAATGTCTCCAAGAGCCCCTCCAGTCCTGACAGCCATTCCTTCCACAGTGACCCAAAATACAGACTCACTGTGTGGAGATGTACTGATGCTTTGAGTCTTGTTATTTCATAAACCATTAGCCTGCTTTTCTTTTCTCAGTAAACTTTACCTTGGCCCTAATCTCATGCAAGGTGCTGAGAAGGGAGAGGGAAGTCAAGCACACAGTCTCTTTGTCTCTGTTCTAGAGGGGCTCCTCGTCCAGGCTGGGACTCTGGCATGCACCTTAGAAGTCTGGATAGCCTGAAGTGTGCACAAAATGACAACTGTTGTGGTGGGCTTGAGAGGAATAACTCTTGTTCTTTTTCTGGGTTACGAGGGGCTCCAGTGTGCTTTGTGAGACCCCTGCTTTTGGCTTGTTACAGGATTTCCAAGACACAAGCAACATGATGTTTTGTTCCGAGTCTCCAAAAGCCCTAATGTGGAGCGAGGCACACTGCCCAGAGCGGTGAGGGAGTGGTCAGCCTTCTCTGCCGAGGAGCCTCCCCAAACCCGTAGTCAGGCTTTGGGGACCCATAGAGTTTCCAGTGTAGGGCATACATGGAATTGGTGGATCAAAAAATAACCGTAGGTTACTTGTGAAGGTCCCAAATTTTAACACCTATGTGGCCAGACAGGTGATGTAACAAGTGAAGCAGGCATAGATGGCAGGGAAAGGTTGGATCTGTGGCACACTGGACAGGACAGACCTACAGAAGAGGCGCAGCTGAGTGCTTCCAGGAATGTGGGCCCAGTGTGTGCCAGCCTTTTTTCCATTTTTAAAGAGAAGCTAGAAACTAGGACCTGTGTGTGTGTGTATGCTTATATATATGAAATTTCTCTACTTTCCAACGGTGGCAATTCATTTCCATGAAAAAATGCCTTGCAGAACAAGCATAACTTATTTGAAGGGCTCTAGCTTTTATCCTCTGTAACACAAGGATGAAAACTCTTTTGTGATGAATTTGTTTGAATGTATTTTAGAAATATATAACTAGTGTACCAAACCAGTGAGGGTGAACTTTATGAACTTCCTCTGTAAACGTTACTTACATTTATAGTAAGTAATGAATATTGCCTATTAAAGTAAAAAAAAGTAAGTAATTTGAAAGAAATATATAAATAAAGAACAGTGATTACAGATGTGGTGGAAGCTATGAGGGGGGCACTTGAATGAGTGTTTAGGGAAATCTGGGTCAGCTGATGCTTTGGGCCTGGAGCTGTGCTGTGCAAGGGTGGTGGTGGGGCTCTGACTGCTGGATGCTGTGGCCATGGCTAGCCTCGGTGGCCTCCTGGGTGTCCGAATCCATACAGGTGACCTGTCTGGCTGTACCTCTAAGGTGCTTTCACATCTGTGGTCTCCTGCAGCCCTCAAAACCTAACTCTGTCCTGTGGCAGGTATACAAATTGAGGCCCACATGGGGAGTGCAGAGGAATAGTTCTTTTGAGGTAGAGAAGAGAGTAGGGCCTGAGTCTCCTGATGGAAAGGGGAGGGTTGGTCTCTTTCCGCCACTGCCCTGTAGGTCTCTGCCAGTGACAGAAGCAAGGATCTGTGAGCAGAGAGGCAAGGATTAAAACAGTCACTCCTTCTGCATTTCCAAGCCTGGCAGCCTGCATGTTTTGCTGCCTGTCTGCAGGCTTCCTCTGCAGCCCATGGCCTTCTCCTGTGCTCCTCCATGGGGGCTCCTCTCGGGGAGCACTCTCTGGCTCCTCACCGCATTCTTCCATGAGAGCTCGTCGGTGTCTGTAACAACCAACCCTGCAATGCAGACAAGCTAAAAGTGGGACAGTCTCATGTTGCTGCATTCTGTCCCCCGTCCCCCAAGAAAGCCTGAGCCATCCCAACATAGTTTTATCTTCTATATGAAGGCAAAGCTCCCACTGCATTCAAATAGATACAGCTTCTAAATAACTGTCTTGGAAATGTCCTTGTGTGAAAGGGTCCACAGCATCCTCTCCCAGCCCCTGCCTCCCTTAGAGGCAACTTCTCACTATTCCCACACTTCAAACAGCTAGGGATGGAGAGGTGGTTAGATTTGTAGTGTTCTGGTGGCCACAGGGTCATCTTCACTGTCTACCCCTAGAAGTGTGTGCTTTCCCTCTGTCTTCTGGGGGACCAGCCTGGGAAACCGTGACTGGCATGGGGTTCAACAGCACTGAACCAGTTCTGCTAGACTTGTGGGAGATTTCCTGGGACACAAATCATCATGTTGATGTGGTTTCTTCAGGACAAATATGTGCTGGGCGGCTGCATAGCCTGCAGGATGGAGTCTTAGGATCCAGCCTAAGAGTCAAGTGGAGGTGACTGTCCCAGAGCTGGCCCAGACATTGGTAGAAAGGAAGTCTTCCTTCTTCCATTGCAGTGGCCAAGGTGGGGAACCTTGAGTGGCATTCTAAGTTTAGAGGGGCAGCTCCTTGAGCACCAATTGGTTGTTGCCATGTGAGAATGTGGGGCCAGAGTTGCCAGGTGTTCTGTTTTTTTTTTTTTTTTCAAGAGAAGCTAGAGATCCATGTATTTGTGTGAGAGCTCCTAACTTGCAAATATTGGCAACTAATTCAAATGCAAATAAATATACTGTGCAGGCCAAACACAAATTGTCCAGTGAGGCATGTGGCCTGAGGCTGACAGTTTGTAAAGTCTGCTGTTAATCCTAACTTGGGAAGCAAGCCTTCTGAGACTGTTTACCCACTTCCTCTTTTTTTTTTTAAAGCCTCACCTGAAAAATATGTTTTTATTGATTTTTAGAGAGAGAGGAAGGGGAAAAGAGAGCGAGAAACATCAGTTGGTTGCCTCCTGTGTGCACCCCAACTAGAGATTGAACCCGCAACCTTTAGGTGTATGGGGTGATATTCCAACCAGCTGAATCACTCAGCCAGGGATACCCACTCTCTCCTCTTCCACATCAGTCACAGGCCTGGGTGTCACCAGTGGGGCCTCTCCCAACTTGGCCCAGTGGATGCTTGGCTTTTGACTGCTTAGCACAGCTGATGGCCCAGTATTTCTGCTATTCCAGTGGCAGTTTGATCAGTGCTGTAGACATGGGTATTTCTTCAGCCCTATCTCCCCATTTCCTTTTTTAAGGCATCATGACTTTCTCTTTCAATGTCATTTTGCGTGTGGTGGTGATGATGGTGAGAAGCCCTAGTTTTTGAAAAAAGTGGGGGTGATGTTGAAATGGTATCTTTCCAAACGCCTGTAATATTTCACGTTCCTTGGGCTTTTAACCCTAAGATTCTAAATGGATTTTGATCCCAATTAGGTTTCATGCCTCATACAGCAAGTATTTAGCAGAAGGCCCACTTCCTTTGAATATGATTAAAAAATAAAAGTGTTCAGGCGTGAGAGCTGACTTGCTGTGTGATCCTGGGCAAGTCACTTGAGCAATCTGGATTTTCGTTTTTTCACTCATAGAAACTAGTTGATTGTTGAGCTCCCTTCTCTGTTGGACCATCTAAGATGTTCACAGTTCATGGATCATGCTCGTGCTCAGCAAAGTAAAGGCTGTGCCTTTCATTGTGCACTGCCAATTAGCCCTCACTGTCTCTTGTTTCGAAGAGGTCCTGAGTGTGGCTATTACTGTGAAAAGTCTTGATATTGCTTGTTATTTTTTTATTCTTAGAATTGCTATGATTCAATTAGTTTTGTTCTTCCTACAGTTATTTCTTCTCAGTGGAGATGGTGCTCTTTGTTCTTTTCTTGGCAGCTGCTGCAAGCAAATGGGCACGATCTCTATCCCCAGGGACAGCTTTGGAGAGTTTGCTACAATTCGGGTCTGGCCCATAGAGGACAGCCTGATTGCAGCCTTAAAATTGGGTGTGGGGATGGCTACCTTCTCCTCCCCAGCTCCCAAGAGGATTCCTTGTGTTTTTAAGGCATTTGTGGAACATAAGAATCTTTTAGGGTTGAAGCTGGTCAGTAACCTTTATGAAGATACCATTGATAATAACAGCTAACATTTATTGAGCACTTACTATGCAGCAGCCTCTACTCTATTAACTTAATCCTCATAATCACTGTGTAAAGTAGGAATGAATCTTGGTCCCATTTTACAGATGAAAACACCGAGGGACAGAGAGGTTAAGTAATTTATCCAAAGTCATGCAGCTGGCCAATGGCAAGACTGGGATTCACACTTCAGTCTGGTTCTGGAACCTGTATATTTAATCACTATGCTGAAGCTGCCTCTTAATAATTCATAGAAATTGATAATGTTTTACCCATGATTTATAAATATTTTAAAAGAAAAATAAGAAAACCATAATTTTCTTTGCCTTGCCTAAGTACACATTTAATGGCCAGACATTGCTTCGAAGAGATAGGACTTTATGTTGGACTTCAATGGGAAATAGTTAAGATATATTTCGCCCTGGCCAGTTTGGCTCAGCGGTTGGAGCGTCGGCCTGCGGTCCGGAGCGGTCCGGAGAGATCCGGGTTCGGTTCCTGCTAAGAGCACGTGCTTCGGTTGCAGTTTGTCCCCGGCCCTGGTTGGTCGTGTGGGTGGCAGCCACTCGATGTGTCCCTTCACGTCGATGTTTCTCACTCTCTCTCTCTCCCATTCTATCTGTACAAAAAATGGAAAAATATCTTCGGGTGAGGATAAAAAAAAAAAAAAAAAAAAAGATATATTTCACCATATATTTATATGTAGATAAACTATGTTTACATCCGGTATGTTTATATGTTCACATAGCTATATATCTCTTTAGACACACACACACACACATACACACACACACAGAAAGTCACATAGACAAAAATACAAAGATTAGATCAGATGCTAGCTTAATTCCGGGGATCAAAAAGACTACCTCAATCCCAGGTCATTGTCAATATGCTCCATGTTTGTTTAGTGAAAATAAGTAGTTTAAATGTTGGAGAAAACAAAACAAACACACTGTGAATGTAACTGAGGCAATTCTCATGCTGATTTGTCAGAAACAGGCAAGAGGCTTTGGAGGCTCAGGTGGCTTGGGCTCCAGAGGGCCTGTGGCTGGGCTGTGGTGTAAAGAGAAACATTCAGTACAGGCTACAAGCTGAGGACACTGAGTGCCCTCGGTGCCCAGTGCTGAGCCATGAGATCACAGAGGGCGACAGACAGCCCGATGAGTTTAAGAGGAGGCACCTGCCACATCTGTCCTTCCTCTTCACTTGCACACGCTGGAGACCCAGTGCAGCTTGACACAAACTTCCAGAAACAATGGTCTGGAATGTGGAAAGGGTTTTCCTATAGTGTTGAGTGAAAAAAGCGGATACAAAACTGTATACATGATTTAATCTTGATTCTGTTGAGAAAAAAAGGATATTTCCAAATATGCACAGGAATGTTAGCATAAAGGAAATGCAGTTGACTTTTTTTAATCCTCACCTGAGGATATTTTTCTATTTATCTTCAGATAGAGTGGGAGGGAAAGAAAGGGAGAGAGAGAGAAAGAAACATCGATGTCAGAGGGACACATCAACTGGTTGCCTCCCACATGACCCCGGCTAGGGCCAGGGACGAACCGCAACCGAGGTATGTGCCCTTGATTGGAATCAAACCCACAACTTATTGGTCCTCCGGCCGACACTCTGCTGGTGAGCCAAACTGGCCAGGGCAAGTTGCCTCTTGAACAATGCAAGAGTTATGGGTGATGACCCTTGAGCAGGCAAAAATCCACATATAACTTTTGACTCCCTAAAAACTTAACTATAGTTGTCCCTCAGTATCCCTTGGAGATTGGCTCCAGGACCTTCGCGGATAACAGCATCCGGAAAGCTCCAGTCCCGTATATAAAATGGTGTAGAACAATGCACGTAGTCGGCTCTCTTCAGCTACAGATCCCCAACCTCAGATTGAAAATGCTGTTTTTGGGGAAGCGAAGGGGGGTATTGGGGACATCTGTAATACTGTCAATAATTTAAAAAATGAAGTACTGTTTTTGATTCGCAGTTGGTTGAATCTGTGAATGTGAAACCTGAAGATACTGAAGGTCAACTGTATATTTATTGAAAAAATTTATGTGTAAATGTACTGTGCAGTTCAAATCTGTGCTGTTCAAGAGTCAACTGTACAACAAAAGTTGGTTTTAGATGTCTCTTTAAAGCTGTTGTCCAGATAGTCTAATGAGCACAAAGTGCTTTTATGATTAAGAAAAATTCTAATAAATGTTTTTGTAAAAGAGAATAGTTGGAGGCTGAACTAGAGCTTTCCCAAAGAAGCTCAACATTTTATTACCACCACCCTTCTCCCAGATGCCAGGGAAGGAACTTTCTTGCAGACTCCAAAGGGACTTTTGGCTTTGCCCTGGTTGACACACGGGGCTTAGGGTCTTGGGCCTTAGGGTCTCGTGGAAGCCCCATGCATTGTCCCAGCTGGAAATTTATAAAGTAAGCTTCACAGAGCCCAGGGTTCTGCAGAAGGACATCAGAGCTGCCAGGCGGCAAAGGGAAGACAGTGCCGCTATTATCCCTTTTGTACACTGGGCTTTTCCATAAGAGTGAGTGTGTGTGTGTGTGTGTGTGTGTGTGTGTGTGTGAAGGATTCAGTTCAAGTAAGCAAAGAGTGCTCTTTTCTAACTCCTTCACTGAATTGAGGCCCACAATGGAACGGACTTACCTATGGTCACGAACAGGTTCCTATTAGAACTGAAGCAAGGTCCCTGGAAAGGTAAGCCAGAGTATTCCTGGCTCCTAGCACGTGAAACTTTTCCACCAGGTTTTTGCAGGCTTTTCTTTGCAAAGCCAAGCCAAGCCTCTCTTGGCAGCACTTTAACCCTTTCTAGTTTCAAAGCATCTCACACATCGCCTTCCGATGGGCGGGATGTCACTCCTCCCATGGCTCTCTGAGGTCCAGGGAAGGGAGGGAGCTCCCTAATGTCACTTAGTGAATTTATGGAGCTGGAGTGCTCTGGAGGAAGGAATGCCTTCATAATATCAACACATCATTCTTTTCTATACAAGAGACACTTGAGGCCCAGGGAAGGGTATAAGTTACCCCAAGACATCCAGGGAGGTAGGGGCTGAGTTGGGACTCGCCCATCATTCTTCCAACCCCCAAACACCTGACTTGGGTTCATAAATCTCCCGTACTGTCTGCCCCAGCTTGACCTGTGACCCAGCTTGATGTGGGTTTTCTGGTTGTCCGAGCTAGTTGAGATATCTTTTCTATCATGGTAAATAGCCATTTATTTTTTCCCACTGACCACAGGATCATCCGGACAAAAGTTCAGCAGCCACCCAACCAGCCGGTCCCAGCTTCCAGTCACAGCATTGGTAAGAACTTCAAAAATTTTTTGAAAATCGTATGGGCTCCAAATATTCTAAAGAACTTTTAATCATTCTTATGGATAGATAATTCTGCATAAAACACTTCAGCACACGTACTAATGCGCCTTCTTTGTCATTCTCCAAGGGCTGAACCCGGTAAATGAATTTTATAAATACTGCTAAAAGGTTTTGAATTTTACTGATTATTATGATAAATAGCTTTCAGCATGAGACAGAAAATTGAAATCTAAGCCAAAAAAAAAAAAAAAAAACCACTAATGGGGGTCTATAGAATGTCAGATAATTAAAGTAATAAATCAAGAAAGGGGTACTTATTCATAACATTTTCTGCATCATTAGTCAGTAAGTAGTTTTGAATGTGTTTTTTTTCTTCTATCAACCAGCCCTTCTACAATTCTTTGTGCACTTGCAGTCTTGAGTGAAGATGTGGCGAAACTTCTCAAACTTTCTCCCTTGCTTCGATCTCATGTACTCTTTGAACTGTTAGAGGCTGCCAGTGGCGTTTCTGACACTCGGGTGAAGTCTGAGAGTGACCATGGACCCGTAAGAATGGGAGTTGTATTTCCTACTAACTGACCTTTGAACGACGAGGAGGTTAGGGGAGGTACACCGCTCTCCCTCGTTCCCCTCCCACAGTCAAAAATCTGAGTATAACTTTTGACTACTCCCAAACTTCAGTGTCCCTCAATACCTGCAGTGGATTGGTTCCAGGACCCCTCACGGATACCAAAATCTGTGATGTTCAAGCCCCTTAACTGTATGCAGAACAATGCATACAGTAGGCCCTCTGCATCTGCAGATTCCCTACTAGGGATCAAAAACAGTATTTTTCAATCCAAGGTTAGTTGGTTGACTCTGTGGATGTGAAACCAGGGGATACAGAGGCCTGTCTATCTATTTACTGAAAAAGAAAATTCCATGTCTAAGTGGACCCGCGCACTTCAAACCCCTGCTGCTAAAGGGTCAACTATACTCAAGAGTTCAGATGCTTCCCTTGCCCTTCCCTTCTCTGCAAAGACTAAGAAAAAAATGGCATGTGTCTATTTAAGGCATATTATTTCTCCACTTGGGATAAAGGAAACTCCTCTAGTTAGCTGGGGAAAGGTTATTCTACTGTAAGAAAGTGGGCAACCATTCAGCAAGTGTCTGACAGTTCTGGTTCCACAGTCCCTGTCGATTCCACTTAATCACACCTCAGATTCTGTACCATTTCCGCACCTTTGCCACTTTTTTGCCACTCCTTTAACTGAAAACTTGAACTCATGGTGATGGGGGACAGGCAGAGCCCTGGCTTATAGTTCCAGCTCTGTCACGAACTCACCTAGTAAACTGTGTAAGTCCCCAGTTTCCCCATTTGTGGATGTAAGGACGCAAACCAGGTACTCTCTGAGGTCTCTGATCCTCCATGGTTGTCTCTTTGGATGAAGGTAAGACAGAATTCTTCCTTGCCGTAAAACCATTCTTCATTTAGTAATCAATTAAAAAAGTGTTTGCTAAGCCCCTGCTATACAGACCTTGGCATTGGAGAGTAGTGTTTTAATTAGGAGGCAGGACAAAATCCCTATTCTCAAGGGCTTCTCAGTCTAATGGGGGAATGTAACAAAGAGAAGTTTGCAAAACCCTGAGGTAAAGCTCAAGAAGAAAGTTCGGGGTGTTGTTGGGCTGGGGTCAAGAGGGTTGAGGAAGGCTCCTGGGGAAATGTTTGTGGCTGAGATTTCACATGGGTAGCTTTTTAACTGGTTCAGGTCCCTTAGCAATGCATTTCAAACTAAGAGTAACTGATAATATTCCTTCAATTGTGTTAGAGGAATAGTTCTACTTGTAGGTAGCAGAATGCTTTGTTTTGTGTCTGAAATTTTTATAAAAACCATTTCTTATGTGTGTACAGCCCCTTACAGTTTACAAGCTTAATGAGGAATGAGGAAAGGGAAGCTTAGAGAGATTAAATAACTAGCCCAAGATCACACTGCCAGCTAATGGTGGAGCAAGAATTGGAATCTGGGTCTTCTGAGTCTAGTGTAATCACAAAATATTGGAACTCATCTCCTCTGCTCTGTTGGCAACATGGTGAGCCTTGGTTATAGGTAGTTGTTGTTGTTTAAAGTACCAAATGGCTTGTGATCCTCCTTCTTCCTCTCTTCTTTGCGTTAATACAGAAAAGGTTGTGAGATTTGCATAAATCTATTTTGAGTAGCTTCTTCTGCTAAAAGAAAAGAGAAGTTAACGATTTCTACTTCTGTGTCTCCTAAGGAAGATCTAAAATCAAACTCCGAACGTGAGAAGAAAGGCACTGCTCCCTCTAGGTCGGTAGGAGCAAGGGCAGGATGGGCTCCGCGGGAAGCAGCGGCTTCTCGCGGATCGCCCGTTCCTAGGCATTTCCTCCGGTTCCCCGTCAAAGGCGCTCCACCTGCCTCCAGCTAGTTATAGCCCAAGGAAATGTGTCTGAGATTGGTTTGCAGGTTTTAATGAACCAAGAAAGAATTCCCACAGCCCAGAAATGGAAATGCAGCTATACAGCTTGAGAGGACCCTGATGACCGCCTGGCTGGCTGGCCTCTCCCTCCCTTGGTCTCTGGGGCCAGGAGTGGATGGGAAACTTACATAAAACCTCCCCTCCCCCATTCATACCCTTAAGAACTTGGAGATCTGGCTTCAGTCACAAGTCACTGTCCTCTGCCTACACTTCTGGGCAGGGGAAAGCTAGACTTTGAGGGTCAGCAGGCCTGTAGCTGCGTTCTGGTGCTACTGCGTATTGGCTGGATGACTTGGGGCAAATCGCTTCACCTCTGTGAAGCCTCAGTTTCTTCATTTGATAAATGGGGCTACATGATAGCACTCTAGGTTGTAGCAAGCATCAAATGAAGAGCACTGCATTATGTGAAGCATATTATTGGTTTTCATTATTAATCAGTGAAGAGCAGATTACTATAGGGGTTAAGACTAGTTTCTGAGTTCCAGTCACCACTCTGCCTCTTATTTAGCTATGTGACCTTGGACAAGTCACTTACTTTCTCTGAGCCTTGGCGCCTTTATCTTTTCAATGGGATAATAACATGAGCTAGCTTATAAGATTATTCTCAGAATTAAATGAGATAATGCCTCAGTGCCTGGCACAGAGTAAGTTCTCAGAAAATATTAGTTATCATTATTATATATATCAATACAATTATATGTTATATATAGTACTGTATCAATATTATGTAATTAATCTTAAAATCTAGGTAACTGGAAGGAGAAAGGCAGTGAGGAACTGTAGAAAGAAGGGACAGTCTGCCATTTGGAGCGTTGGTGGCTGCGTGTGAGTGTGCAGGTTGTGTCTGCGTGGATGGGTGGGTAGGTCAGCAGGGAGTGGACCTGCCTAATGAGTACGTCTAGGTCGTTTTTAGCACTGGCTGGGGTGGGCTCCAGTGCACCCCTTTCTCTTCTCCATCCTGTTTCCTGTGTCCTGGGACAGGCTGAGATTTGAGCTAGTGCCCTTCTTACACTGCCCCTCGTTTCGGTCTGCACTCAGTCCTCCTCACTGCCCACCCTCCCCCGTCATCTTCCCCAGCAGCAGAGAACCCCTCGTCGCCCAGGTGTGGCCACTGCCCTAGGATGAATGTCCTCAGCACACGCCCTCTTCCCTGTCCCTGCACTTCCACTTGCTTGCTCAGCAGTCACAGCCAGCTCAGTGCAGGATGAGTGCCTTTGTCTCAGCCCTCTGCCTCTGCTCGTCTCCTGCCGGGCCCTGACTGCCCCTCTCCCTCTGCACAGTGTCCACGGGCTCCGTGACGCAGGTGTCCTCGGTGAGCACGGACTCCGCCGGCTCTTCGTACTCCATCAGCGGCATCCTGGGCATCACGTCCCCCAGCGCTGACACCAACAAACGTAAGAGAGATGAAGGTAAGAGATGCGGGCACAGCCCGGTCCAGGATGGACCCGGCGGCATCTGCTTCAGGGTGCTCAGTTGGCGGTGGAAGCAAAGATGTCCGCTGAATCCCTCCACTCAGGCCCATTCCCTTCTCTGGACCAGGAGACACGGGGAGGGGCAGACAGGGAGCCAGCTGGGGCTGTGGATTTCTCGCTGGCCTCCCCCATCTTTACCCCTTGAGTGGAGAAAGGAGTGTTTGGCAGAACCCTGTGACCTTTAGGAAGACTTTGGAGTACAGATGTGATGCAGGGTGTGGAGGGTATGAGCACAACTCCCGGTGTCCCCTTGTGAGGGAGCCCTGAGAAGAGGGAGGGGCTGTGTGTCCTGCAGTGAGAGGGCACACACGGGGGGAGGGGTCAAGGGGTAGGTCAGGGGGTGGGCTGTGCACACCTGTCTCAGGAGAAGGCCTCCAGGGATGGTGATGGTGGGGGCTGAGGAAGTTAATCATCGCATCTCTGATCTGGGGCCTGCAAGGAAGGAGTGCAGGGGCCTCCTGGGGATACAGAGATGACAATCTTCCCATTGGTTTTTCAACCCCTCTGTGGTACCAGCTGGGGCTTCTAGAGCTGGCTGCCCTGTCCTGGACATTGGCCCACCTTAAGCCAGCTCTCCTTTCCCATGGACAGGCTGCCAGTGCCACTGACATTAATGGGTTTGAGAGGAAAAGTGACCCCTGGAAGGTAAAACCTTACTCAGGAAAGGTGGGGGAAAGGCCTTGGTCTAGGGCCTGAGAGCAGCATGACAGAATCTTGATTCAATTATTCTGTTCCTTGGCACAGGTCCCTTTCCCAGCTCAGCTCTCTGTAAGGGATGTATGTTCTGGCGTGCACATGCCTAAGTACTTAAGATCTGTAACTAGAAAATTGAGTCGGCCCAGCGGTAGATTGCGTGTCTGTGTGTTCCAGGCATCACAGAAGCTGAGCCTGTGGCCTCTGTTTGGAGCTGCAGGGGTGCCTGGGGTGCTTCATAGCTTTGGGACCCTGCCTCCCTGCTTTCCCCTGCTCCTGACACTCAGAGCCCGTGCCAGCGGTCTTCAACTCAGCGCGAGGCTGCGTAGTGCTATTGCAGGAGGCGGTGGGCCTACCCTCTCTTTTGGCTGCCCGGATTGACGGTATCATCTTTTCTCCAGTGGTCACCTGGACTCAAAGCAGATGTGCCGTGCTGGGGCTGGGCTGTGTCTGATCATGGTGGAGGGGCCAGCTGGGTGCAGCTCCCTCGGAGGCTGAGGGAGCCAGGCACAGATTTTTGGAGGAAGAGAAAAATCTTGTTTGATGTTTACCGCCCAGCAGACATGTCCTGATTTGGGGGATTGGCTTACTGTGTTTGTGGAGTGCTGTATTGGCTTCCAGTCCCTGAGCAGCGGTCATAGTTTAGCCTTGCAAGCTGCTTTAAAAGGTGCAGAATGGTCAGCATGTAGGTGTTGTCAGTCTAGATTGCTCTGTGCTGGGCAGATCATTCTGGAGGACTGTGGCCCGTTTGGGGTATTGACCTTTCACGGGGACAGTGACAAATTAGGATGTATCCAGAGGGGTGTGACCTGAATGGAGGGGATCTGGAGAATACGTCAGAGCTCTGGGGATGTTTTGGCAAGAAGAGAAGAATGAGCAAAACTGGATTATTCCCTTCAGATATTTGGAGGGCTGACATGGAAGGCAGGAGGCGTGAGACTTTGCTTTGTGGCTTCAAGGCCAGTGTGTGGCAGATGCAGAGGAGACCAGCTCAGTAGAGAAAAAAACTGGGTAAATATGAGAATGGTCTAAGGTGAGAAGGGGCTGCCTTGGGAAGTAATGAGTTCCCTGTCACTAGAGTTATGTAAGTAAAGCCTAGGTGGCCACTCTCTGGCCTGCTGTACAACGTCACAAGGAATCAGGTGAAGGATTGGATGCTCTTTGACATCCTCCCAGTTTTGAAATTTGTGATTGATCCCCAGAAAGACTTGGTAGGTAACCCAGTCTGTGGTCTGGAGGCTAAGGGAGAATGATTTGATGGTCTTGGAAGTCTATAGGATTGGGAAAATAGGAAAGCTAAACAGCAGCGAGAGCCCACCCTGCATCAGGGAGAGTGTTTACGGTTGAGCAGAGAGGGGGGCAGAAGTGCCCTTGCTCACATCAACACTGTCTGGAAGGAGCACTTCCTAGTGCTCCCTGCTGCCTTCCCCCACTCGGTATCTCCTTGGATCCTTGCATTGGCTTCAGGGAGAGTTGGAAGAAGCAGATTGCTACCCCTGTTTTACAGGGAAGGAAACTGAGGCCCAAACTTTCCTTAAAGTTGGAAAAGCCACAGGCTTACGTGCCCTAGGGGGTCAAGAGGACCTGGAGAGCCCCTGAGGCCTCAGTCTCTGGTATTGTCTGGCCACCGGCTGCCCCTCAGCCCCTCCAGACAGGAGCGGTGGAGGTGGGGCAGCCTGTGGCTGGGCAAGAGCCTGGGGACTGTGTGAAGCAGGGTTCCCAGAAGAAGGGCATGGTCAGAGTGTGGTGAGAGAGCAAGAACCAGCCACTGGGGAAACACAGGGGAATTGCCAGGTGACCTGGAGGGCTGGCACCGTTTTTCTCAGGGGACCTCAGCAGCCTGGGAGAGGAGCCATGGGGCAAAAGAAGCATTGGGGAGCAAGAGGAAGACTACTGAGTGTTCTCATCCCCCTTTTTCAGATGAGGTGACTGGGACTCCATGAGATGGAGTCCTTTGTTCAGCTCTGGTTCACAGGCATCTCCAACTTGGACTTGGGTTTTGCCTGGTGGGCATTTCCTGGTGTCGTTCTTCTGCCCAGGCCGCAGGGCAGCGGTGGGTCTAGTCACAGAGGGCCTGCCCTTTAGAGCTCACAGGCGGTGTGGGCCCCAAGACTGGCAGGCCCCAAGTCCCTTTAGAGAGCGGTGGGTGAGGTGATGTGATGGGGGGATGACGCAGACGCACAGCAAGACAGCGAGGGGCTAAGTTTGACCAAAAGGATCTGGGAAAGCTTCTTAGAGGAAGTGACACTTTATTGAGAAAACGTTTTTTTCCACTGCTTCTGTTGTTAAATTTAAATGAATTGAAATAAAATAAAACTAGAAATTTAGTTTCTCAGTTTCACTAACCACACGTTAAGTGCTCAGTTGCCACATGTTGCTAGTGGCTGCGGTCTTGGGTGAGATTGCTTGAACACAAGTGTGTGGCCCCTAGTACATGCTCAACACATGCTCCTTGGTGCGACGGGTCAGTCACATGTCTGTAGAGGGTTCACAGTTGGTGAGGAGCGTGTGTGGAGGGTCTCAACCAGGAGCACTTCTGTTGGATATTTTGAGCTTCCACAGAAAACTCTGCTTGAGTGAAGAGTTCTGTAGAAAAACGGTTAAGTTAGAACACTGTTAGACCACTGGATTGCCAAGTGCTCTTTCAGTCTAGAAAGTCTAGGATTCTCTCTGGGACATTTGCCGCCAAGACAAGCCTTGGGGATGTGGCCACTGTGTGCAAATCTCAGATGAACTAGTCAGTGGCCGAGGCAGCAGATAAGGTCCCCAGGGCCTCTGGGGGCAGAGCTGGGGCAAGTGAAGGAAGCTACAGGGAGGCAGAGCATGGCTCAGGGCAAGGAGCAGTGCAAGGAGCAGCTTCCAGGCAATGCCAGGCTGTGCCAAGGAGGGAAGCATTATCTAGGGAAGGTAGTGAGCTCCTCGTCAGTGGAGGTGTGGGCAGGGGCTGGACAAAGGAGGGGCAGAAGAACCATGAAAGACAATCTGGTTTGGACCTGGTAACTTCTGAGGGCTGTTACAAGCTGGACAGTGCGTGCTTCAGTACCTGCCCTCTGTCTGGAAGTGGTTCTTCTGCTTGTTTTTCCCTCCTGCTGCCTGAGTCTGAGTCTGAGTCTGCCATTCACATGGACTTGTCTGGGCCACAGCACACAGGGGTGTTTCTACCCCCAGCCCAGCCCCTTGGCACAGGGCCAGAGTGCAAGATGCTCAGGAGACTTGTGGATGGCTCTGAGAGTCACGTTAGGGTGTTGCCCAGGTGTGGCTTGCAGCCTCGTCTCTTAGTTGGGCCAACCTGAGAGCCCGTATGGAGAAGTCTGTGGGGTTGGCCTCAGGAATCCAGCTGGGCTAGGGGGACAGAGGCTGAGATGGTGCCTCCCGCCCGGGAAGGCCGAGAGGAGGTGGTGGCGCGGCTGGACTTGGCAGAGCAGGCAGGTTGTGAATAGCGACCATGGGTGAAAGGGCAGCCCCAGACCCTCTGTTCCTTCCTGGGCCTTTGATCTCTGGTGGGGCCTCCTTCCGCCTGTCTGCAGGGCCCCCATTCAAGTCCCCTCGCGCTCCCCCTCCCTCATCCCCCAGAGTTTGAAAGGCCGGAACACACCGAGGTCAGCCGAGTGCGAATCCTTTCACTAGCTCAGAAAGCCGCCATTCCAGCACCAGGATGGACTCTGGGACCAGAGCTTCTTTCAGGCAGTGGAGGCTACATTGCAGGTGGAATTTCCGGCCTTCTGGACCTGGACTGCCCTCTGCCTGAAAAGGCACAGGAAGGGCAGCTAAAACCCAGAGGTGGCCTGTCCTGCAAGACCCTCAGGGAAGGTTTGGGGGCATTTAGCAGGGGCTCTTGTCATGACCGTTCATTGCTTTTTGTGGGGGTGTCTGTCTTCTCTGTCTCTTCTCGTGTGTTTTGTTTGGCATGCATCTCATCCAGTGCTATCTGCCTCTGTTTATGTCCGGTTCATTGAGACTTCCTCTGTATTTGTTTCTGTGTTCTGGTCTACCTCTCACTTTCTCTCTCTCTCTCACACTCATTCACACTCTCTCTTTCTTCTTGTGTTCACTCTTGTTCTCTCTTACCAATTCTCCTCTTCCAGGCTGGGAGCCCCCCTCAGCCCTGCCCTGCAGACCTCCATGGGAGCCATCTGGGGGAGGGAAGGGGTTTCAGAAACTCACAGATCAATCAGGGTCCAGGGCCCTCCTGACTGTGGGCCGGCCCTGGCCTTCCTCTCTTAGGACCCTCTTCTTTTGCTGGACACTCAGACTGTTCCTGGGCCTGGACAGAAGGCAGAAAGCTGGAGCAGAAGGTGCAGAGACCTTTCTCAGTTTCCCAGAAGGACTGGGATGTGTGGGAGCTCCCTGTCACTGGAGGTGTGAGCAGGGGCTGGACAGAGAGGGAGCGGAACCACCAGCGGCATTCCAGGTCGACTTCTGAGGAGTTACAATCTGGGCAGCACGGGCTTCGTAACTGCCCTGTGCCTGGAAGTGGTTCTGCCTGCTTGTCTTTCCCTCCTGCCACCTGGGTCTGAGGCAGGAGTTGCAAGCAGCCCGGTGGCCCCAGGATTCCGTAGACCTCTGACTCCTGGAGGGCCCAGAGTAAGGTGTTGAGATCCCCAGACAAGGACACAGGCTCACACGGGCCAGGAATGAACTGGTTTGAGGACTTTCTGTGATGAAACCTTTGACAAGTTATTTAATCTCCCTGAGCCTCCCTTTTGTCTTCTGGAAAACAGAGGTACAACTTTCATAGGGTTACTGTGAGGATAAAATAAAGTCACACCTGTGAAGGGTTTAGCCCCTGGTGGTGGGTGGTAAGAACTCAATAAATGGCCACTAAGGGAGCCGGGGGCTTGGGGCTATGGGGCCAGTCACAGGCTGAGGGCAGGCACAGTTCTGTTTGGCTGCTGAAACTAGCCGATGTGCCCACCCCGACTTCCTGTTTGTAAGTCTACCACTGTGGGCCTCAAGACTGAACGACAGTGCCCCCAGGTGTCAGCTGCAAAATGAAGGGCCACTCACTTCCCTGATTTCCCAGCCCCCTTGATGGAAGAATTAAAGGGTCAAGCGTCGGTTTCCCTGGAGAGTGGCCCTGGGTACGTGAGGCGGTGGAGGCCTCCAGGAGAGAGGGCAGAAGGCAGAGCGCCTGGGCCTGGGAGGGCTGGACATCTGGGATTGGGGTCACTTGCTTGGACCCCTGGACTCCTCTGTCAGAGCTGGAAGGGCCTTGGAGAGCATCTAGGACATGTCACCCAGTCATTATTCAGGTGGGAAAACAGGCTTGGAGAAGAGAAAGGGGCTGACCAGGTCACACAGTAAAAACCCAGGAAAACTAGCGGGAGACAATGTACTCTTCAGATCATCCTTGGCATCCTGCTGCCATTTGATGTGACAGATCTCATTTTTTTCTCTCCCCTCATTTCCTCCATTCTCCTAGGTCCATCTTCTGTCCCCTGCTGAGAGCTACCAACGACCCTTAGCCTGACCCTATCCTGACCAGATTCCGGGGGTGGGGCAGCTGACCCACTAATCCCCCAGGGTTAACGTCAACTCTTGACAGTGAGCCCTGACCTTCCCACCCTGGCCTCCTATCCCTCCTCCTCATCCGTTCTGTGCTTCTGGTCCCTGTGTAGTCTCTGAGCTATCTTGTCTCTGGGCCATTTTCCACGCATGGCCCTTTTCCTGGAATGCTGTCCTTGGGCTGGTCTGTTGACCTGGCCTGGTTTCCAGAGCTAGCCCACTCCCTGGGGGAAGTACTGGGCCTTCGACCCTTCACAGCCGACCAGCACCCTCGGACTCACCAGGGACCAGCATGGAGCTTAGGAGACCAGGCATGCTGTGCAGAGGGAAGGAAATGACCACTACTTTGTCTTGGTCTCTCCTGGGGTTCCTCCAAGGCAGCCCCCCTCACCTCTTGGTCCTCTATTAGGCGTCCCCTGGATATGCCCTTAGGTGGCCATGCAGGTGCGTGGATCTACACGCAGGTGCAGGGACCAGGACCACGGTACTTACCAGGAGGGCATCACCTAGAACCCAGGTGGCAACTGACAACCTGGCAGTCATACTTTACTTGGCTTGACTTAGTTACCAACATTTAAAAATCAGAAGGTTTCACATATAGATGTCTGGCTTTTCTTGGGAAAAAAAAACCCCGTATCAGATCTGGCAGCACTGGGCAGGCTTCCTTACCGTCGTCAGGGGCTGCTGGGGCTGCTGGGGCTGCCGGGGCTGCGGTCTGCAGACTGCCCCCTTCTCAACCTCCTCACAGCGTTCGTGCTCTAGCTTCCCTCCTGGAACGTCTGTGATTTTCTGGAGTCCTAGTGTGGACACTGAATGACACGTTTCGTTGAGTCCAGTCTGTGGCAGCTGAAACCTATGGAGGCAGAGACCTGACCTGATGAAGCCGTGTGTGTGTGTGTGTGTGTGTGTGTGTGTGTGTGTGTGTGGTCAGGGAGGTGGGTGATCAGGTTCTCCGGCCAGAGGTGGGGAGGGGAGGGGAGGCAGTAGGGCAGGGCCAAGGAGCCACGTGTCTTGACAGCCCAGAAGAATAGTGAGATGAGGTCATTCAGTCCACACCACACTTTCCAGACAGGGCAGTCCAGGCCCAGTGGGCACAGGCTTGCCCAGGAAGTGCAGAGGGTAGTTAGTGGCAGAGATGATAAGGACTGGGTTTTCACCTTGCACCTGGCTGGCCACAACTTCCAGCCTTGCAGTCACTGGCCCCTCAGCTGAGCCCCAGGCAGACAGGTTTTAGAGGCCTCTTTGGTAAAGAGGGGACTTGAGGCCAGGTGGTCAATTGGAGGGGCTCTTTGGGCCTTTCCCTAGTGCCGAGGGCCTGTCCCTTGGGTGATGGGTCAGATTTCGGTTCCTCCTGGCCCCTGGGTCTCTGAGTTTCACTTTGATTCACTGAGTGAAAGCCAACTCCACTGAGCACCCTTTCCACCCCAGCCCCGCCTGTTTGCCCACCTGCTTTGCCCAGGGCCCTTCCTCCCCCCTCCCCACCAGCTCCTTTTCCCATGGGACTGTGCACTGGTGTCTGGAGAGCCCCAGGGGGTGTGAAGGTCTTGGGTAGCACAGTGTGAGGGTCTCAATTCAGAGAGTCGGTTCTGGGGTTGCCCAGAGCAAGAATTATGGGGTCAGCTGAGGGGATAGAGTCTCATCCGCTGGGAGCTGGCTCCTGCCAGGGCAGACTGGCACTTAAGGTGGAATGGAGTGGCTTTTTTTGTACCCCATAAGCCCTGCTGCCTTGTGGGGCAGAGGGTCCTGTGGTCCTTTCTCTCTGGCTTTGGAATATGGTTTAATTCTGAGCCCCAGAGTCTGCGGTTCAGGGACTTTGCAGCACTCCAAGCTGCTAGAGAGTGTGAGGCAGGGGGTGAGCTTGGGAGGGGGAGCCAGGTGCTCTGGGTTCCTGTCCTAACTCTGTGGCTGACTTGCTGGTGATCTTAGGGAAACCTCTTCCTCTTTCTGGGCCTCAGTTTCTCATCTACTATATAGAATTAATAAATTCCTAAGGCTCTTTTTGGTACCAAGATTCTGAGCTTCTCCTGGTTCCTTGTCAAGTCCTTTAGCTTTATTTTAGGTCATTGATTCTCAAACTTTTTTTTATTGGGACCCATTTAAACTATTAAGAATAATAAAGGACTCCAAGGACCTTTTTAGTATATGTGTGTTAATTAAAATGGACAAAATTTAAATTTTTACTTATTAATTCATTAAAAATAAAAGGAATAAACAAGGAACATAAATAATATTTTTGAAATAAGAGAGAACTCTATTTTCCAAACCAAAAAAATGTAGTTAGAGTGGCGTTGCTGTAGGATTTTGCAAATCTCTGTAGTGTCCGACCTAATAGATGCCAGCTGGATCCTCCTGTCTTCTGCATCCGATCTGTTCCGACATCGCGCATCCCAGAGCCTCTGGAAAACACTGTACACTCGTGAGAGACTGAGAGTGAAGAACTCCAATAACATCTTGGTATTATGAAAATAGTTTAGACCTCACAGACCCCTTGAAAGGGTCTTGGAGGGGGTCTCCCAGCAGTCTCTGGACTAGACCTTGAGAATCTCTGCTCCAGGCTGCTGCAGACTCTGAGGTTATCATTTACATAGATAGGAAGAGCAAGCAGTGAAGTGGTTTTGGTTTTTACAAAGGTGCCATGAATTTGTCCTGTACTTAGTTCCTGAAGGCAGTGAGAGCCATGGTAGGTCTTTGAGCTGAGGAGGGAGTGACAAGACACGCCGGGCTTGTCTTCTAGCAGATTGGGGTGTGCAGCGCTTCTTGATCCTCTCCCAAGCTTGAGCTTACACCAGAGAGGCGCAGCTACTGCGGGATCCCTCAGTTCCAGGGGAGCATCTGCAGGGTTGGAGGTTTGATCTCCCTCCAGCGGGTTTCCTTCGGGGGCCAACAGCAGCCACCCAGTGTTCCCTAAGAGCCTGGGGAGTGGTCAGCTGGGACCCAGCCACGTCTCCCCGTCTCAGCTTAGCTCTGCATTAGCCTACAGACTCCTGAGACCTTACCCTGGGCATAGTTTTGGTGGGAAAAATACCAGCAAACGATAGTGATTAGGAATGAAACAAAATACAATGAAACAAAGAAGTGGGTTTGGTATTTATTTTGACTCCTTATATTTGAGGAAAAGCAGGCCAGAAAGGCCATTGAAAAAGGGGAGATTTTTTTCCTGATTCCATCGGGGCTTCTGGGTTTTTCTGGAATGCTGGTGGTTGGTCACTCGTGTGTGTGTGTGTGTGTGTGTGTGTGTGTGTGTGTGTGATTTCACTTTGAAATGTCCAGTTTTCATTTTCATTGGTACATGTTTATCATTTGCCTTAGTCCCTCCTGGGTCTAATGGACTAAAATGGAGGTGAGGGAGAAAGAGAATGTCTTAAGGTAACGTGAGAAGCATTGAGAGAGGGAGAAGAAAAGGTGCTAGAGATTATATGTGTGAGAAGGAGGTTGCTTGTAGTGAAATGAACTGAGCTATGAGAGGAAAAGAGAAAAAGGTATGACTAGAGATTAGGCTAGGTTAGAGAGACGAGAAAGGAGGATGATAAGTGACAAAGGGGACAGACACTTCCTAGCACCAGCCACCAGGTGGCACCATTGACCCAAGACAGCTTAGTTGCCATCCAGGGTTAGGGACAAGAGGGGTAACAGGGCAGTGTGTACTGGCCATTTGTGGTATGCTTGTCACTCGAGGGGGCGTGCAGCAGGGCCAGATAGGCTGACCATGGCCAGAAGCCCAGTTCTCTGTCGGCATTTAGTCAGGATAGGGGGAGGCGGGACCATTGCCTTTGGGGATCAATCTGGTCCTTCCTCACTGCCGTGGTACACTGGTCTGGGAGTGGAGTCTTTGGTTTTATTGTAAGCCTTTACTTGCTGTGTGACCTTGGGCAAGTCACTCCTCTCTGCCTTGTTTTCCTCATGTTAAGGTGTGGAGATTTGAACACATGATTTTAAGGGTCTTTGGGTTCTGACATTTGTGATGTGCCAGAGAGAGCCCTGGGGTTAGAGTTCGTTTCAGGTTCTTCCTCTCAGCTGTGTGACCTTGGGCAGCTCACTTCCTATCTGTTGGGATTACAGTAACATCCCCCTCACAGACCTTTGTATAAAATAGCAGGTTGGGAAATACTTTGAAATCTTTTCTGGTGCTGTAGGAGAGGGAGGAGTTGCTATTTATCATTTCTCCTGGAATTTAAGTTATCCAGAAGCAGGCAGTCTGCCATCCTCAGCTCAGAATGTTTGTACCTCTGCCCGTGGCCACATCAAAAGGCTTTATGGCAGGTGTCTAGATCACTAAACACCTGTACCTCTGGTCACTGCACCTCTGCCCTGAATATCTTTTGAATGTGCTCATTGTTCTCTGTCCCCACTGCTACTGCCTTGGTCCAAGCACTCTCTCCTCTCCTTTGGACTATTGTTGTGGCCTCCTAGTGGTTCCCTACCTCCAGTGTCCTGACTTCTCCAAACAGCCCGCCTTCCACAGAGCAGCCCCAGTGGCACTTCTGAAATACAGTTCTGAACAGTGACTTTCACTATTCAAATCTGTCCGTTGTTCTCAGAAGCGACCCAGACTTTTTCACAAGGCCGCAGGGCCTTCTGTGGTCAGACCCCTGCCCATCTCACAAGCCACATCCCTCTTTACCCTCCTCTTTTCTTGCTCACTTCAAACACACCAAACCTCTTCCCATGCCTTGAGTATCACTTGTTCTTTCCCGCTCATAGCCTGAGGGTTACTTGCACGGATTGTAGGGCCAGGCAACTGGGGTTCTGGTGCTAACTCCACCAATGTCCGCTCATGTGACTTTGGGCAAGTTATTTGACTTCCCTGAGCCTCAGTTTTCCTAAATGTAAAATGGGGGCACCAATTATGCCTATGGTTGGGCTGTTATACATGTAAAGTGCCAGGATGACCCTGATGCATGATACGTGCTCCACAAAGGGCGTCTTTTTATTATGATGCTGTTCCCACTGCCTGATAAACTGTCCTCCGCACCCCACCATTTTTACCCAGCTGACATGCCCAAATTTCAGAAGCCAGCTTAAATGTCACCTCCTAAGTGAAAACTTCCTGGAGCTCCCGTTAGCTCCTCTGGCCCTATCTGCAGGCCACAGAACCTGACTGTTGACAAAAATATCACATTTGTCACTTGTCTGTCTTCCCTGTGAGACTGTGAGCACCATGGGGGCCGGAACAGTGTGTGTAGTGGTCGCCATTGTCACCTAGTGCCCAGCACAGGGCCTGCTCACGGTAGCAAATATGTACTGAATAGGACTCTGAACGTCAGAGAAGCCTGGAGCCCATCTGGTGGATGCAGATTGCTCAGTCGAACCCAGAGCCTTGCACATCAAACATCCTCCCCCTCCTGCCTGACCTCAGAGGCTCCATACTCCAGCTGAGTCTGGCCCCATCGAAAGGATTTCATGATCTAGAAGGAGAGGGAGCTCTCCCATGGTCTAAATACACAAACACACACACATACACATGCAGAGACATGCATGGTGGGGGCTGTGGCCCTCGTTCTGCCTGCCTTACCTGAGCATATGTTCCAGATGAAGATAGATCATGACCCAAACAGAAACTGTAACTAGAATAGCTAGCCCTTATTGAGTATTCACGATATGTATTTTAAATTATTGCCCATTTAATAGTCATCACCACTCGATGCGTACTCTTACTATCCCCATTTTATAGAGATCAAAGAAATTGCCCCAGGTCACATAGCTCCACAGTAGCAGTGTTGGGACTAGACCCTGGGTGTTTGGCCCCAGAGTAGCCTTACCTGCCACCTTGGTCTGCCTCTGGCAGTGCCAATAGGATGACATCAGTGGGAATGTCCTCACCTCTCTCCAATATGGGGCTTCAGTTCCACCTTTTTCTTTTCAGTTCTGCCTGGTCCTCATCACCTTACTAGGCTGAGCTGAGGGGACCTTGGCTTAGACCCCACTTTCTTACTCAGCACCCCCTTTCTGTGGCTCCCCCCCCCCCACTGCTTTGCACACTTTTCTGTCACACCTTCAAGATGGTCAGCTTCAAATGCAGCTGGCTGGACTTTAAACCGAGACGGTCCTGGACTGGAGTTCGCGCCCAGCCCTCCCAGTGACTAGCTGTACGAGCTCTGACAGCGGCCTTACCTTCTTTGAGCTTCAGTTTCCTCATCTGCCAAAAGGGGATAATTCCTGAAGCACCTGCTATGTGACTGGCACATGGCAAGTTTTTAAAATATCAGCTACTGCTATTTCTATCATCAGAGCAGAGTTTTTACCCTGAGTCCGAACTCCTTAAGGCGACCTTGTTAAGAAATTTCTGTTTCCAGCTTTTTCGTTTTCTTGTTCTTTGATTTTTAAAAAAATCCTCACCTGAGGATATTTTTCGATCTATTTTCAGATAGAGTGGGAGGGAGGGAGAGAGAGTGAGAAACATCGATGTGAGAGAGACACATTGACTGGACTGGCTGCCTCCCGAGTGACGCCCACCAGGGCTGGGGATGAACTGCAACCAAGATACAGGCCCTTGACTGGCATCGAACCCGAGACTCATTGTTCTGAGGGCCGACGCTCTAATTGCTGAGTCAAACCCACCAGGGCCTCATTCTCTATTTTTTTAATGATAATTTTATTTATACTGCTAAGTCTAGCGATAGGATTATTCAGGCTACGGTCAGAACAAAAAAGGCATACCCACCAGAATTTAGACTAGCAGAATTTTGGTTCCATGTTTCAGAAGCTAATAATTCAAGTTGCAGATGAGGGCAACTTGCAGAGGCAGGGCAAGGCCTGGGTTTCTGGTCCCAGTTCCGCCACTATCTTGCTGTGTGATCTCAGTCAGGTCCCTGCCCTCTGGGTCCTTGATTTGGATGCAAGGAGCCCAGACTACCCTTCCAGCTCCCGATCCTCCCTCCGCCCTGCTCCCTGCTGTTCCCCCTCCCTCCTTCTCCATCTTTTCTCTCTTCGTTTCCTTTCTGTCTGAGACACAAATGCCGTCCAGCACTTCTGAATGGTACTTTTGTTCCGCTAACATCTGTTTTCTGAAAAGAAGGATCAGTCAGGTTTGTATCTTTTAACTGCTAGAACATTTTATCACTTAAGAACCTGCATACCTCTCTCCCAAGACATAGCCTTAAGGAGACAGACAGAAGCAGCAAAGGGGAAGGTTTATGGGAGACAGTGGAGGAAAAGCAACGAAATCTCTTTGGGGGCCTGATGTATGGTCCCTCCAGCAAATGCCTTCTTTTCCAGGAGCCCCCTTTTCCACTCTTCCCATGTCCCTAAGCATTTTCCAGCCTGACTCAAAGTATGACTCGTGTCCCCTTGTGGCTCCCCACAGAATGGGAAGGGGGCGAGAGCAGAGCCCATGCTCTATTCATCCTTGTCTCAAGATCTCGTTGAAGTTGGGCTTGGAGCACTGGACTTGGAGCCACAGGACCCTGGGTTTGAGTGACGGCTTTGCAACCCCATGCTGGTGATCTTGGGCAGTACATTCTGGGCCCTGGTTTCTGATTGGCAAAAGAGAGAGCAGAAAGCCTTCCTCAAAGTCTTGAGCAAATTCAGTGAGGAGCAATGTGTGAGAAAGTGTTTTGTAAACCGTAAAGCTCTATGGAGGTATGAGTGTCCTTGTAGTTCGTGTCACGTGCCTGCTCTGTGACCTTGGACAAATTCTTTAACTTCTCCAAGGGTCAGTTTCCCCACCTGTAAAATGGGGACTATAGTCCTTAGGTCATACAATGACTGTGAGAATTTCATAATGAATGTAAAGTACCTGGCACAGTTCTTGGCAGTGGCAGGTGCCCAGGTCTAGGTTAGGGTCTTGTCCCTTTCTTATTTCTTCACTCTACCTCCACCTGTTGAGTACACGGCACAGTAATTAAGCCACAGGCTTCTCAAGTCTGGTTACCCAGCCTGAAACCCAATGGGCCACTTCTTGCCTGGGGGATCTCAGGCAACTTCCCTAACCTGTGCTTCCATCCGCTGGCCTGTAAAAGAAGTAGAGTAATATCTGCTTCAGAGGGCTGATGAGCTGGTCAGACTATGCCCATAAATGACCCGGGACAGCGTCAGGGCCAGGCGAATGTTAGTGGTTCTGCCAGATCTTGTTCCCTCCACACACCCAGACACAGGACCCCAGCCGCCACCCCCTTCAAGCCCCCTGGGCCGGTGAAGAAAGCCAGGCCTGAGCAGGGAGGAGAGGGATCTCCTTCAAGTCGCACCAGGACAGTAGGCCAAGGTCTCTGAAGGATCCCCAGGGATCCCGCTGTGCCGCCTTGCTGGCAAAGCCCCTCCAAGAGGCCAGACCCTCTTCTTCGGCCCTGCCCGCCCTGGAAGGGAGGGCACACTCTTCCAGCAGGGCATCAGGGTTTTCCTGCGCCATGTGGAAGGAGAAATAAATTCGGCTGTGTCAGAACATGGCGCAAAAAAAAGGGAGCGCGCGGCGCCCTCGGGAAGGAGGCGGCCCTCCCGCCTGGCCTTCTCCAAGCATTTGCAATTTAATTGACATTTGGCGGCAGGAAGCCAATCAGTATAAGTCCATTGACGTTCGGAGATAAAACTAATCACAGGCCGGCGCTCCCCCCGCCGGCGGCTCGGCTGGGCCGCGGGGCACAGCGTGGCGGCCGCGGCGCCGGCAGGTGCTGGCGCGGGCGCGAGTCTCGGCCCGCGAGGGGGCAGCCGGCGGCCCGCTGATTGCCGCGCAGCCCTCGGCGCCGGGAGAAGCCCGTAATGAATGACTTTATTTGCCGGGGCCCCGCTGAGAACAATTGAGTTTGCTACGGTAACAACGGATGCCAGCTTTCCGGGCCCCGGGGAGCGCGGCGGCCGCAGCCGGGAGCTGGGCAGCGGGGCAGATGATGGGCGCCCAGGCGAGGGGCGCCGGCGGCGGAGAGCCGGCTCCGAGGGTCCGGAGCACGAGGGGCGCTGTGCGCCCCCGAGCCCGCAGAGGAGAGGCCGGCGGCTTCCGACCCGACCGCCTCGGACCGAGGTGCCGGGGCGGCTGACGCTCACCGCCCTCCCTCGGACCGCAGTACAGCATTGGGATGGGGGTTCATAAACTGCTCGCTTGGTGGTTGGAGTGGCCAATCCTGTTGGGTGTCCCTGCAGACTCTTCTTCCCTCTGCCCCCAGGCCTGGTGGGGGTTGGGGGAGTCTGGCCTTGCTGACCGATGCCCTGACATTTAGTATATTATATACTAAAGAATCCTACTTTGCGGAAATTCATTTATCGCGGTAGAGTCTGGAACGGATTAACCACGATAAACGAGCGCCGACTGTACTTTCCTCCACCAGGGCATGAGTTCCAAAGGCAGGGGCACCTATGATTCCTCCCAGTGACTCCCTCTGGGTCCAGCATGGGGCCTGACGAGGGCACAGATGTGGAAGGAGTAGATAAGAGAGTGGACTTCTTTCTTCTTTGCAATCTTTTCCCTCTGGTTATGGACTCCAGAGTTCCTTTTCCTTACCTTTTTCTTTGCTGTCATTCATTCATTCAAGGAATATTTAATGAGAACCAACCACATCAGGTACTTTGATATAACAGGCCTTGCCCTTGGGGAACCTACCCACCTTGGAGAGATGAAAATGCAATGCATGTGATAAATATGTGTCAGGCACCTACTGTGTGCTGATTAATGGCTGACATTTCTTGAGTTGGCAAAGGCTTAATAAGGGCTTACTGAGGGCTTTTCCTTCTGTCACTGCATTCAGTGATCTGTGATACCATCCTGTGACAATCACTTTCATTCACAGATGTACAAACTGATGCTTAGAGTATTTAAGAACCAGCATGATGCTGTGAAAGGTGTTTAGACAGTATCCAACACTAGTTTGCTGTGTCCATTTTCTTCCCCTCTCTGGGCCTCAGTATCCCCATCTGTAAAATGGGGGAGTTGGAATTGATGATCGCTAATGACCAGTTGAGTGGTCCACAGGGAAGATGGAGTCAGGACCTGGGTCTCTGTTCCCAGCCCAGTGTTCCCTGGTTTTGTAGTGTGACCAGTGGAGGGGTGGATACTCTCTTTTCCAGCTTTATGAAGCTGGCAGTGAGCCTGAAGCACTCGGCTGTGTGTCTGGCACTGTGCTCGCAGCAGCCTTGAGAAGTGTAAGTACTGTCACTTTCCCTTTTGCAGATAGAAAGGATGAGAGGTTCAATAACCAGTCCAGGGTCACACACCTAGTAAGTTTCAGGGTTGAGATTTTAGCTCAAGCTGGTTTTAGAGCTTGTGCACTTAACTATAGGCAGAAGTCAGACATACTGCAGGTTTGGTTCCAGACCACCACAAAGTAAATATTGCAATAAAGCAAGTTACATGAAATTTTTGGTTTCCTAATGCATATAAAAGTTATGTTTACATTATATTAGCAAACTACAATATTGTTATGTCTAAAAAAGCACTATACATACCTTAATTTAAAATACTTTGTTGCTAAAAAATGCTATCATCTGAGCCTTCAGCAAGTCACAATCCTTTTGCGGATAGAGGGTCTCATCTTCAATATCTCAAGCAATATCTGTGAAGCACAGCAAAGTGAGCTAGATCTGTACTCTGCTGGTGCAGAGGCAGCACGGAGACTCCCTCGGCCCCCTCTCCTGCTCTCCCACCTCACCCGTCTTAGTCTCGCCCGCCATGCTCTCCGAACTCCAAAGCTCATTCCGCGTGTTTGCAGGGCAGCAGGAGCACTGATTTTTCAAGGTTTCTTTTCTTCCCCTTGCTCTTTACCTTGATATTGTCTGAGAAAAGGGACAAAGGAGAAGCTCCTGCAGAACCTGGGTGCCTCTCTGGTTTCTGCCAAGGGTAGGGGGAATCCAGGTGCTCTTCTGTAGGACTAGTCCTCTCTATTCACGGCTTGAGGAAGTACATTTATCTCAGTCATTTTAGCACCCATCTTCCTGTCTCACAAAATGGATGTGGAGAACTCTCTCTCCCGGGCAATATCCCTTTTTCAGGAAGACAGGTTACATTTTTTTTTCTTTATTGATTTTAGAGAGAGAGGAAGGGAGAGGGAGAGAGAGACAGAAACATCGATGAGAGAGAACATCGATTGGCTGCCTCCTGCATGTCCCCCACTGGGGATTTGGCCCACAACCTGGGCATGTGCCCTGAACAGGAATTGAACCAGTGACCTCTTGGTGTGTGGGTTGATGCTCAACCACTGAGCCACACCAGCTGGGCTCAGGAAGACAGATTAACAAGATAGTTTCGCACATGGGATAGTCCTAACTGGCAAAACTGAAGGGGCTTTGGAAATCATACACAGTGATTTTAATTCTGTCAACGTAATGTCTCCTCCTTAAAACAAATCCCTTGTAGTGCTTTGTTTGCTATCCGGAAGTGAAATTTAGAGAAAATATAACCTACCCACACACATAATTTAAAAAGTCAATACAATGCCCCAATTGTAACAAAAAGGTGAAAGAGAAGTAATATTATAATGAAATGATGTATTTCATTATGTAAATGCTCAGGCAGGACTACACGAGAAGACACAGTAAAATAGTCAGTTGCTTGCACTTATGTGTGGAATTATCATGAGTGCAGCAGCTACAAATGTGGACAGCTGTGTTTTTTGGCAACACAAATACCTCTGGTGGTGGTGCCACCAGCAAACTGGTTTTCTGAAATTGTGAACATGTCTTGATAAAATTCCAACCAAAGCAAAGCACAGTCTTCCCTCAATTTATGTGATGATCATATTCCTGGAAAAGTCAGTGTAAATGAAAACACCGAGATTTGTGTGTATAAGTAAAACAGAGTTAGGTCTATGGTTCAAATATTTATAAAGAGTTTTCACCAACCTGAAGGTATGATGGGACATTCCCAGGATATGTGGGATGCAGGGTGATCCTTCACTGTGCTCCCAGGCTGGGGCTGGGTAGCATCCCTAACTCCACCCACAAAAGGCATAGCCCTTTCCCAGTAACAATAACTTACAGATTGCTAAAATCGCCTCTGATCTGATCACCCTTATTGAGATCCAGGGGAACAAATGAGTTTCTCTCTGGAGTCCCTTCCTTTGGGAAGTTCTGATACTTGGTTAAAAAGCAAAGTCTGCATATACTGTGTACCTGTTGTGTGCAATAGGTCCAGAGAAGCAAACAGAGGAGGGTGACTTGATTTGTATCTGGGGCTATGAAAGTTATCTGACCCTAGTCTCTGAGTGCCAAGCTCCCAGGTTCCTCCGCTGGTGAGCGTAGTCCCATTCATATCTCATCTCCTGTCTAGGGTACCCTCTGCACCTTCCTAATACCCCCACATCCAAATCCTGGCTCAAATATCACCTCCTCCCTCCAGGAAGTCTTCCCGGACCCCTCTTTTTTACCCCCAGCACTAGATAAGTTCTCTCTGTCTCTGGGCCCCCATTGCCTGCTCTTTGGGTCTCCTTTAGGGTGCTTTCCCATGCTTGAATTATAACTCCATCTCCAGGCCTTGTCACCCTGACAGAGAATAGGCACCCCCGAGGGCTGAGATTGGGTTCTCTTACAGGGCTAGGCTTGGGGTCAGAGCACCAGCAAAAGATGAATGCATGCTTGAACCAAGGGATGTAGCTTAGCCAAGTGCCCCTCTCTGTACACATCTTGTTCTTTTTAATTAAGCAGATGGTTTTGCTTTTCCTGTCCTTGCTCCCTGTCCTCATTGGCTGACACGAGATGCTCGCTGTGCAGACAGTGCCATCCCGTTTGGGGTCCACCGGCTTGCTTGCTCTGACCCAGTGCTGTGGGTTTGGCAGGATTTACTGACCCCATTGCACAGATGAGCTGAGCTGAGTAAGGTCACACAGCTGGCAAGTGGCAGAGCCAGAGCTGGCACTCTGCGTGCTACCATCTTTGTCATTTAAATACTTCCAAGGCAGCGTCCCTCCCCTGGGAAGTCATTCGTTCATTTACTGGCTCCTGACTCAGTGTTAGGCACTGTGGCCTCAGCGGTGGGCAAAGCCTGACTGCTCCCCAGGAAGTTCTGGCTCCAAAGCCCCAGAGCAGGCGTAGGAGGGGAGAATCAGACGCCACCAGGGAGGGAGGGAGCGCTCTTTCCCATGAGGAGGTCAAGGAGTGGCTATCTCCTTTGTACCTTTTTTTTTTTCTTTTCACTTTGAATGAAATGCCCATTTTTATCCATTCGTTCCACAAGTATTTGTTGTGTGCCAGGTATTCTGTGCTGGGGATACAGCAATGAACAAGAAAGATAAAAAGCTGCCCCTGTGAGTGACATTCTAATGAGGAAAGAGAGAATAAACAAATCAGGAAAATAAATAGCATGCAGAGTGCTCTGGGGGATACCAAAGCTAGGTAAGGAGACAGAAGGAAACAGGGACAGAAGTACATGGGTAAGTGCTGGCTAATGGAGGGTGGTCATAAGGATGACATGATGTTTGAGCAGAGAGACTTGAGGGAGAGGAGAACCAAACAGGTATCTGAGGACGAATGTTCCAGAAAGAAGGAGCAGCACATGCAGAGGCCTGAGGCAGGGTGTGCTTGGCGTAGCTGAGGGACAGCAAGGGGCCAGCGTGCCTGGAGCAGCACAGGGGGAGGAGAGTGGTCAGGAGAGTAGGCTGCAGGGCAGGGACCCAGATGCAGTAGGGCCTTGTGAACCTTGATCCACTGTGGATTTGGCTCTATGAGATGGGGCACCGTGGTGGCAGCCCAGAATGTCTAACTGGGCACTGCAGAGGCGTGTTCTGTGTCCTACGGCCAGCGAGTCACTGACTCCAGCAGACTTGCCCTCCTAGTCATGTCCGGAACCTGAGGAGCCATTCCCATCATCAGCTCTCTCCCGGGCGAGGGCCGCCATCCAGCTTAGGGCTCTCTGTCTCAGCTCCTTCCAGTGGGGTCTCTGCTCTGTGGCCAGTTCAGACCATCTGAACCCCTTCGCCCCACATCCCTTCCACGTCTGGAGTGAATTTAAAACGTATCAGTCTCACCAGACAAGGGCCCCACGGGGTGGGGGGGGGGGGAGGATCTGAGATGTGGAGATGGGGGTAACTAGAAGGTGGGCTGTCATTTTGTGGGTAAGGGAGATAGCATGCTGTGGAGGCCCAGAAGCCCTTCCACCGACCCTCAACAAGCCCCTAACCTCAGCCGGGCTCTGGACTCAGCAATGGCTCCCCCCAGAGGCCCCTGCTTTATTTATTGCTTCTCCCCAGCTCCCCGCGGGCAGAGGAAAGTCCATTAGTGTGTTTGCAGACAGCCAGCTCTGAGCAGATGCAAGGCTTATTTGCAAACTGTCATTGCCCTGGCTTCCTCCAGAGACCTGCATGCTGGGCTCAGCCTTGTGCCTCCAAGAGCCACCTCCCCCAGGCAGACAGCCGGGCCCAGCCGTCCTCTGATTTCCCAAAGCGCAGCGTCTTGGCTTGCAGTTGGGAAAATTAAATTAAATGCCACGAAGGAACCATAACAGCACATTGGGCCATGTTGACAGTGGAGACGGAAGTTCTTTCTGCTGATAGGAGCTCAATGGCATGTCATAAATTAGGGGAGGTGTTGAGTGGAAGTGCAAAAAGTCTTGGGCCTGGGCCCTGGCCAAATTGGCGCAGTGGTTAGAGTGTTGGCCCTCTGGACTGAAGGGTCACGGGTTCTAATCCGGTCAAGGACACATACCTGGCTTGCAGGTTTGATCTCTGGCCCCAGTCAGGATGCATGTGGGTGACCAATCGATGTGTCTCTCTCACATTGATGTTTTTCTCCCCCGCCTGCCTTTTACTCTATCTAAAAAAAATCAATATAAAAATATCCCTGGGTGAGGATTAACCAAAAAAAAAGAAAAGAAAGAAGAAAAAAGTACTGGGCCTGGGATACAGATTTGAGTCCCAGTTGGGCTGCTGAGTGTCTTGGTTACTTTGGACAACTGTTTACTGTCGTCGGGGCCTCCGTTTCTAAGCTGAACAAGAACTGTAGTCAGTCTTAGAATCCATCTGAAGTTCTGAAATTTTCTGAATTGAATTTTGAGAACGATTTCTTTATCCAGTAGTCAGAGACAGAATGGTGTCCCCAGAATAGCTCTAAAATTCCCAAATGGCCTTGAGGTCAGCCTCAGTGGAGTAAGAGGCACTCAGAGGCTGAAACACCAGTACTCAGTCTCACCTGGCCTGATAATTTCGCTGTGTGATCTTGGGCATGTCACTTCCCCTCTCTGAGCCCATTTTCTCATCTGTTGAATGGAAATGATCATTGCGTGCCCACGTCCTGTGGTTGCATGAGTCAGGTTAGCTGATGCATGAGAAGGTCAGCGTGAATGTGGACTGGAGGCGTGGTGGGAGAGGCGGTTATCATTCCCGTTGTTTCCATTTTCACACGTGCCTTACCCAGTCTAGGCTCACACACTTGCCAGTATAACACAGGAATATGCCCCTATGGAGTGCAAGTCAGTTGAGCTACGTAAAAGGGAATGATGGTGACTCTATACAGAATGAAGAGCCCCTCTTAATTTGTGCTGGCTCCATGCCACGCCATCATAAATCCACCGTTGACGCGTGTGTGTTTGGTGGGAAAACACACCGCAGATAGGCACAAAAGCCTCTTCAGTTCTTTTCAGCTGGGACAGATGACACACGTTGGCAGACAGACACTGATCTCGGTGTTTCCAAGAGGAGTCGAGCCAGTCCGAGTGTATCTAACAGGTCAAGCTCTGAAATGAAGAAGCAATAAGCCAGTGAAATGGTACTATCACCGAAACATGATTGATCAATTGAATTCTATCAGAGACAGTGGACAGTGAGATTAACTCAGGCCTGATAGGTTCAATGAGTTAAAGCATGATGTTCATTTCAGCTTCATTTCACCAGTCTTTGCTTGTGAAATTGGTCAATCAATAGAGGTTGAAGATCATATATATATATATATTGGGGACCATCTTATGGGGAATATAATCTCGGAGGCTGGCTCCTGGCTGGGGCAGCCTGCCTAAGGTAATGGAGACAGAACAGGGACTCCATCAGCCCCATCGAAATGGCCTGATATCTTCTCCAAATGAAAAGTATTTTTGGATCTCTGATGATTTATCTTTTTTTCCTCTCACTCACTTTGATCTATGACAAAACCTATACCCATCTTGGAGAAATATAGTGATTTCTCCTGAAAACATTTGTGCAATGGTCAGATAGATACACTTCAAAATACGAACCTTTATTTTTTTAGTTATATTGTCCTTGGAAAAAATAAAGAGTAATTTAAAAACTCAAATGGGGGTAATGCAAAGATATCAGAGTAAATATTATTTTTAAACCCATTTATTTATTTCTGCATAGTGGGGGGTGGGGGGGTGGGAGACAGACCGCTGTGTGTGTGGAAGCCGAAAAGGGATGCATACACGAGAAGTCCTTCCAGGTATAATTAAAACGAAGCCTTTAGCATTCTTTGATCTCATTTAAAAGCACAATTCGCAGAAACAAATCATCCTTTTGCTCCTAGTAATATTTCATTTGCTTTGGAATATTTTCAATATAGTGGTTAACATCCTTCCTAATTAGTGTGCATATCTCTCTGCAAGGTGAAGTAATTAGGTACCACCATGTGAGGTAATGGACTTGGACAGTATGGATTAGAGAGAAGAGACTTGTCCTGGGGCAGTGCACAAGGTATTACTTTCTTCCTGCCTATTCTTTGAGGTCATCTTGATTCCTTAAGCACAAAGAAATCCCATCTCTTCATACCAACACCACGAGAGCTTCAATGATATTCTTGCACAGTTTGTACATCAGAGTACATATTAGGTTTTGAATAAAGATCATGGTGCTGAGCAGCCAGACAGAGAGGAAAGAGCCTTGCACACGGCACTACCCTCCCACTACCCCTTCCTGCATCGAATCCTAAGTATAGCCCCTTTCCATGTACCATGCTTTCTTCTGCTTCTAGGTCTTGGCATATGCTGTTCCTTCTGGATGAAAGGCACTTCCTTTTCTCTGCCCCTTTTCTTTGGTTAACTCCATCCTACTACTCATCCTTAAAACCGGGACTTCATCTTTTCCAGGGGCCCTTTTCGGAGACTACCCTGCCCCAGTCTGGATTTAGCGGAGTGGTTTAGCATAGGGTTGGGAGCAGACTCTGGGGCCAGCCTGCTTGGGTTTGGATTTCAGCTCCTTCATCTCTTAGTTATGTGGCCTTGGGCAAGTCACTTAAGCTCTCTGTGCCTCAGTTCCTTCATCTGCAAAATGGGAGGGGACAGTAACAGACTTGACATCATTGGGTTGCTGTGAGGATTACAGAGATACGGTGCTCAGAAGAGTGCCTGGCACAGAGGAAGCACAGATAAGGGTCGGCCACTGCCGTTGGGCTCCCAGGGCTGGCTCTGCTTCTCAGTCTTCCAGCATGTATTTCCGCTGCTGGAATTATTCACTTGTCTATGTCCTCTACTCAAGGGCAGGGGCTAGAACGTAAGCCTGCCTGTAGCTCAGGTGCCAAGTACAGGGCCAGACACCCAGCAGGAATTTGGTGCTTGTTGCTCAGAAATGAATAAGCCCAGGAGGCTTGGAACAGGAATTGGGGGGTAGGAGGAGGAGGTGACTGGTGTTTTCCTAGACTCACCTTGCCTTGGACCTGCCTTCTGGCCCCAGACTAATCTCTTTGCCATTCCTGAGTGTGCAGTCATAGGTCCCTTGGGGCCTTTTTTTCCCTGACAGCCTCCGACTCCGTGGGTAACACACGACACAATCAGATTCATTCTGGTCGAACCTGAACGTATTTGGCAATTTTACAATTTCGCGTTTTCCTTCTCCGAGAAGAAAGATTGAGTGAAACTAATGGCTGAATAATGGTAGTTCCAATGGAATTTTCCTCCATGCCACTTTGATTTTTCTCAGTCTGCAGTCCCAGTTTAGAACGGGATTTATAAAATCACCCGGGACACTGACTTTGGTTCTGGGCCAACACGGGGCATTTCTAGCCCTGCCACCCTGGTCCCTAGCACAGGGCCTGGCTCATAGAAGATGCTCTGGGAATGTTGCCAACTGACTCTTGTCTCTACCCGTAATCCTATCCCCTTATCTCAGCACCTTGTCCCCTCCCCTTATCTCAGGTCTGGCTCGGATGGTCCTTCCTTCAGGAGCACCCCCCCTTCCGTTGTTAGTCTTCTCCAGGTCACCCAAAACATCCAAACACCAGTGGGCAGAGAATAGAAGCTCTGTAAATTATTTTGAGTAGAAGAATTACTGACACTTTATTGTTCTTGTTGGACTCTGAGCACTATATGACTTGCTGTGTTTTCCTTTTGGTGTGTGTTGCCAGGAAGCTGAGAGCTCAACTGAGTTTTGGTAGTTTATCCTGCTCTGTTTACAAGTGTATGAACTGCCTCAGATCTTTCTTTGAAGTAGGTAGAACATAAACCATTAGTTGTTTCTTCCTCTGGGATAACTGATATAATGGAGGTTACTGCCCCCTCCCTCCAAGGTTTTCTACCGAGTTCTGTGATGATGCCAGAAACCATCCTACTGCTGAAATCCTTTGACCCATTCAGGCCTGCAACTCCTTGATTAGCATCTCCTAGGCTTGAGGTGAGTCAGACATGGGCTCTGTCTTCAGAGAGCTCATACTGTTAGCAGAGAAGGAAAGAAATAATACTGCTATAAACAACTCATGTTTATTGAGCACTTATTATGTGCCAGGTACTATGCCAAGGATTTTACATTATCTTCATTCAGTTCTTTCACCAACTGCAGGTATCATTATTGCCCCATTTTATAGATGAAAAAATTGAGGATTAGAGAGATTAAGAAGTTTCTCAAATATCATAGGCTTGTAAGAGACAGAGTGAGGATTTGAGCCGGGGCCTGTCTGAGTTTGGGATGTCTAGGCTTCCCTGGTGTGCTGGACCACATCCGTCAGTGCTCAGCTCTACTCTAGATTGTCGAGAGGTGTGCAAGTGCTCTGCCATGTGTTGGCTGTGACCTTGAACAAGTTACTTACTGTCTCTGTCAGTTTCCTCAGCTACACAATGGGGATTCTGAGAGGACTGACTTCACAGGATGAGTTGTGAGGAGTAAAACCCAGGTGGTAGTGGTGGCCTGTGCAGCTTGCTGAGAAACCCAGGAGACAGGAGCATTAATTCAGCCTTTGGACTTGGAGGCAGGCTTCAGAGAGGAGGTGGGGTTTAGGCTGAGCTTGGGTGCAGGGTGAGCCAGCAGAGGGAACGGAATGAGTGGTGGTGTCGGGGAGTATATGAAGGGACACTTGGGGAATGAAGAGTAGCCTGCTGGGATGGTGTTGTGGGGTGACCCTGACTGGAAGGGCAGATCATGGAGGCCTGAAGGCTTGGGCTGTGTCCTGGAGAAGCCTTGGAAGGAAGGGTTTTCCTGGTGAAATGATGACGACAACAGCTAGTCCTGTCGGACTACCTTTGTGCCAGTATGCTGCTAGGCACCTCGCAAGGATGATCTCATTTAATCCTTACAAAAGCCCCAGGGAGTTTCCTGCATATCATAGTTTCCCATATACAGACGAGGAAACACAGGGCTTTGGTCTTAGTAGTTGACCTGAAAGTAAAGGGAAATGCAAGAGACCTAGGTATAAGTTCCAGCTGAGCCTCCGTTGCTCAACCTCTCTGAGCCTCAGTTTTCTTATCTGTAAAATGGGACAAGAAGACACATCTCACACAATTGTTCTGAAGATCAGTGAAATTTAATGATGCAAAAATAGCTTGGCTCAGGGCCGAGCCCTGAGCAGTGCTCCATCCAGGGTGAGGTCAGGGGCGCTTGGAGAATCCTGCGTCCTCATCATCTCTGGCAGTATCCCTTCATTCTTTGCTAGAGACAGAGCGTGTTCTCTCAATTGTGTGCAGGGCATTTTGCTAATATAGTCCCACAACAAATACCCCATGTCCTTTCTTTTATAACCCGTAGTTGTTACTGGTCCCTCCTATGGAGAAATTCCAGAGCATGATTGCCCTCAGAAAGCCTCCATTGCATCTGAAACAATTTCTTTGTTTTAGAAAATATTTTTTAAAATTTATCTTTATTGTTGCAAGTATTGCAGATGTCCCCCCTTTTATCCCCCATTGACCCCCTCTGCATCACTCCTGCCCTCCCACCCCAGGTCTTCACCGAGCTATCATCTATGTCCATGGGTTATGCATATATGTGTGTAAGTCCCTTGGTTAATCTCTTCCCGCCACCCCCTCTTCCCTCTGAGATTCGTCAATCTGTTCCATGCTTCTATGTGAAACAATTTTTTCTCTGGACCACAGGCCAACACTCTCACCGACTGAGCCACACCGGCCAGGGATGAAACAATTTTTTAAAGTTGCAAGATATCCTGGTCTGAACTTGGTTGGTCCCTGCTTTGTAGACTGCTTTTAAGCACTTGCCACCACCTAAGGAGATCAACCCCAAGCTCCCTGGCTCACTTGATTCAAGCTGGAAAGGTCCTAGGTCACACCAGTTCAGTCTTCCCAACCACACTGGCTCTAGACTGCTGTGACAGATGTCCTGCCACAACCTGGCTCTGTCTCCTCATTTTCAACAGGGGAGGCAGGTCTGGGGGCATGATGGGTGCCAGAGTCCTGGGGGAAGAAGCAGCAAACAGGCTTGATGTCAGCTACCATGGAACCCCACAGGCCAGCTCTGCAGAGGACCCTGGACCCTGGAGGAGGGGCGTCAGGAATGTTGTCGTGCATAAAAACAATAATGGCGGGATCTGGGAGTTCTTTTCACAATTTCAAAAAGATTAAGGGTAAATGTATCTCAGTGAAGAAAAAAAAGAGATTTCTTCCTGTCTCTGACTTCCTCCCAGAAGCCCCCCAACAACCTTACTCTCTTCACATGTCCATTCCTAAACCAAGTATTAGCGAAGGAAGGATTGGGCAGTCGCTTAAGGGTAAAATGAATATAGGGAGGGGGACCTCCTATAAAGACTGCACAAACAACTGAAATGGGGACTAGTTGATGCCTATTTAATACTTGTTAGTAGACAAAATCTAGGCAGATTTTGGAGGAGAAAACAGTTAGAAGTGACTGGCTCAGCTTCCTCAGTTTATTGATGGGGTCCCTGAGGCCCAGAGAGGGAGGGGAACTTGCTTGGGCTCACACAGCAAGTAAGGGCAGAGCTGGGGCTAGAACCCAGGTCTGCTGGCTCCCAACCCTTTTCCCACTGGGCTCTGCCACCGCCCTGCCATGCTGAGGGAGCATCTGTGAGGATGAAGGAGGCTCTGGAAGGGCTCAGGTTTTGGCTGGGCTCTGTAGAGAAATGGGACTCCAAGAGGGGTGGGGGGCTTGCCCAGTGGCTCCAGCCTCCTTTTCTGGGGCTCCTAGGCCTCCGGCAGGGGTTGCATCCCAGTGACCATGATGCCAGAAGGGATTATGGAGATTCCTGTTTGTTTTTATTTATTTTTTCCTCCCAGTGAGCATCTGTAGACATAAAGTACATGATGATTTTTAAAGAAACAAACCAGAACCCTCCAAGAAAAATGCAAAACCTTTGAATCTGCTGTGCTCTGAAGAAAACGCAATGGCTTTATGATCTTTTAAGACACACTAGAGACAGCTTTCTCTTGACAGATGGGAATCTGAGGCTATTTTGCTTCCTCCCCCTTTTCGTGACCAGACCCGATTGTGTAAAGCTTTTAGCTTCAAAGCCGGGTTGTGAATAACATTGGTTTAACCTGAAATTTAAAGCCAGCATTTCTTTGCTCCCCGAGACGGGTTTTCCTGCCCCTTGCTCCCCTGAAGCTAGCTTCCAGAATGTTAATTCTGACAGCCATGGTTGACTAAGCCCAGCACTGGGTCTATTACATATTATTTGATTTGGAGTAGAAAAAAAAAGATTTAAAGATACCATGCCCCCTCTATACCTTTGTACTTTTGCCCATGTCTGTCCATATATTTAAGCATAACATTCACATTGTGAGTTCAGATTTTCTCCCGGGAGTAAAATGGGTCCGAGTGTTTCTGTAGTCTGTCTCCAAAACCACATTCCCCAGTGAAGTCATCTTTGCAGCACAGATGAGAGACACTGCTGGCCTGGAGCTTCAGCTCTGCCTTTGTGCTGGGAGCATCTCCTGGTGCTCATTTCTGTGGTCTCTCGAGCAGCACCTGCCGTGTGCGGACCGGAGGCAGATCAGCTGTGCTCCTGGCCTGAGAACCCGGAGCCTTTCTGTCAGAGTGTTTATACTGGTTGACACTTTTACCTTTATTGGTCTGATTATTTTTCAGTGAACATTTGCCTCTTCTATTGGACATAATTCTATGGGGACCAGGGCTGGGCCAGCTCTTGCCCATCACTGTATGCCTAGTATTAGCACAGTGCCTGCTCACTAAGGCCGGTTGAGGGAAGAAGGAATGAATGAATGAGGTCAGACAGAGGGATCCTGACATTTGCAGACCAGACCTGTGCAGGGAAGGTGGTTGTCATGTGTATTACTAATTTGTTCATTTATTCCAGAAATATTCCCTGTGGAGAAGACAAGATAAATTAACTGGGGTACTCCCCCCCCCCACACACACACATGGTAGCTAATAGTACAGGGTGAAAGTGAAAGGTCCAAGGAGAAAGTGGTCAAAGGGAAAACCGCTGGGACATGAAGGAAGGCATCCTGGAGGAGGCGACATGTGAGCTTGCAGGCTGTGTCTGTCCTGGTAACACTGTGCGTGACTGTGAGGAATAGTTCATCTTTCGTGAGGGCATGGTGGACCACCTGTGGCTGACAGGCTGGCCCTACACATCACCTTCACATGCCCACAAATGCAAAATTCATGTTGCCGGCACCCTAGTCTTTCCAAAGAGGAAACTTGGGAGCAGGGATTAGAAAACATGGCCTGATCCAAAGCAACTAGTGATTCAGGCCCTGGGTCTGAGGAATATGAAGGGGGATTGTTTCCCTAGCCCCCTGCCATGGCGCCCCTGTTCTCCCAGCAAGGCCTCAGATCCTCTGTGGGGCCTCCCTGGCTGCCTGGCCAAACCCCTGCCGGCCTCTCTAGTCTTCGGGGGTCTCTTCTCCTCACTCCCTGTTTTCTTGTTATTCCCTCTCATCTACCAGCCTTTATACAAGCGGTCTCCCCGCCTGGCACACTGCCCACCCCTGCCCTCTTTGCCCTGCTGACCTGCGCCCTCCACCCTCAGTTCAAGCATGACTTCCCCTTGGAGGACCCCATTAAAAATGGTCATATGTAAATATTTCGAGACACCTTTTCTACTCAGCAGTAAGCACCATTTGTCGTCAGAGAGCTGTTGTGTGAGTACCTGACTAGCGTGGGCTGCCCTTCGTAGCTTGGAGAGAGGGGCCTTTCTTGGTCATCCCTGTGTCCTGTTGTTGTTTATAATATTGCCTGGTACAGAGTCAACACTTTATCAGTATTTGTGGAATAGATGAAGAAGTGATTATGTGTTTAGGAGTGTCTGAAGTACCCCTAAGGAAATGGCAGGCCTGAGGCACCTGTGCAAAGTGACGGGGAGATTTCATCCCCCTTCTCGGCGGAGAAAGCACGTGGAGGTGCTGGCCAGGCCGGGGCGACGCGCAAGAGCCGTACAGCTGGGGAAGTGCCTGGAGAGGCAGCTCTTCCCAGCCCGCAGCCCTCCACTCTGAGTGTCTGGGTCACCAGGACAGGCGAGCCACTCGTTCAGCTCTGGGGGCTGTGGCTGACTCGGAAAGCCAGAGCGGGACACAGGTCCTCTTCCTGGAAGATTCAGTGCAGGTCCCAGCGAAGCTGTCTCTTCTTGGACTATGTGTGGTGTCCTTGAGGGGACAGCCTCCAGGACCCCTAGTGCATGCACTTGAGCTGGCCTCTGCTGAATCTTTGCTCTGTGTTGGGCTCTGCTCGGTGACCAGAGTGACCTTGCACACAGGAGCGCTCAGCTGAGCCAGCCTTTCTGAGCTTCCTCAGTGAAGGCAAAGAACCCAGCCTGTGATCACCATGGGCGAGGGATCGAGCCTCAGGACATCTGTGGGAGGATGGCCTGGCGGGCAGGAAGAGACCTCCTGGAAGGGGAGAGTTGGGGCATTTCTGATGGGGGGCCCCAGTGGGAGAGAAGAGGTGGGCCCTGCCCAAATGGGGGCAGGTGAGGCCTTGGTGGGAATAGCCAGGAGCTGGCTGAAAGGAAGGAGCCTTCATTAGGAGTTTAGGTCTGGCTGGCAGGATGGGGAATGGGGAGAGGAGAATATAAGTGAAGTTGGCGGATGTGATCTCTCTGACATGGAGAAATTTTGGAACACCATTGGATTGAAGTCAAGGTCAAGCTTTGGCAGGAGTGGCTGGGGCCAGGATGACTGGCCAGAGTGAGAGCTGAGGAGGAGCAAGCTGAGCTTTCTTCCTGTGTGTGTGTGTGTGTGTGTGTACCTGTGCACACACGCACAGTACTTTTGATAAGAGGATCATTTGGTGGATGCCAACTAATGGGAGAACACGCTGGGCAGACACAGATTGGGCCATGAGCTCCCACCTCCTGCTAGTCTTGGTGCCCATGGGGATGGGCCATTATGGAAGAAGGGGCATCATGACGTTGATGAGGATGATGTCTTATGGGCAGGGCAGGGACCCAGCCTATGGTATCCTCTCTGGTCAAAATTCATCTGGGATTTGTTTTCTCAGGGTGCTCATGAGCCACTTCTGAAGACTTTTCTTATAGAAGATGCTGGGGTTCTCTGAAAGGTCAACACTCCTATGAAGCCCAAAGCTGGTGTCTTTGTTCAAATGTCAGACCCTGTGTTGAAGTTGCTCCCAGATAGGACAGTTTTTGGCAGCATCTCAGTGACACGATATCCTGCTGCTTCAAGCCCCTGGTTTGGCCTCATTCCTCACATGGGTGGGGTTTCGACTTGAATGAAGTGTAGGTCAGCAGCGAGCCGGAGGGAGGGCTCCGAGTGGCCAAGGCAGAGCTGTGCCTCTGGGCCTGGGTTCCAGCAGTGTCTCCACGTGGCCGTGCACGAGCAGCTTGGTCCTGGAGGGACCCTGAGGGATGATTGCCCTTGAGGCTGTTCCCTCACTGGAAACCTTTGGCCTCCTTGTTTGCTCTCATTTTGAACAGTTCAAGCCCCAGGCTCACAAAAGATATTCCATCCCACTTGCTTTTTTTTTATATATATATTTTTTAATTCTCACCCGAGGATATTTTTCCATTTTTTGCTCAGATAGAGAGGGAGGAAGAGAGAGAGAGAGAAACATCGATGTGAAAGGGACACATCGAGTGGTTGCCACCCGCACGGCCCAATCAGGGCCGGGGACAAACTGCAACCAAGGTACGTGCCCTTAGCGGGAACCGAACCTGGATCTCTCTGGACCGCAGGCCAACACTCTAACCGCTGAGCCGAACAGGGCAGGGCTGCTTTTTTTTTTTTATAATTCATAATATTTTCATTGACATGTAAGCATCATCACCAGAGATTATTAACAGTATGAAGAGCTAACAATAAAGAACACACCGAGAATTTAATCCTATAGTTTCTTGGTAATTTACATTTTTGAATAGGCATTGCATTTAAAGTTCTGCAACAAAACAAAACAAACATGCTCTGAGAAAGTCCCTCTCTCCTGTGTTCATCCCCCTTTAGTTTCTACCTCCCTGGATGGGTAACCATTATAAATATTTCTTCTGTTTCCTCTCAGAGTTCCTATGTGTGTGTGTGCCTTTCATGTAAAGTGCATTTTAATATGTATATTCAGTATATACATTACATATATATTCATTATATAATATATATTATATATGTATAGTATGTTAGTATATTTTATATAATTATAGTGTATCATATTAATAGATATTTATTATATTCACACAGGCATATTATATACATATATAATGCATTGTGTAAACTATTTTCTCCCTTTATACACAGAAGGTATAATTGTACATGCTGTACTTTACTGTGCTTATTCGTTTTTCATATAAAATTTATCTTGAAGTTCTTTGCATATCAGTTCACAGAGGGCACCCCGTTTCCTCTTCGCAGCCACACGCACTCCCTGGTGTGGGCATACCGTGACTTAACCAGCCCCTACCACATAACTCTTGGGTTGTTTCCAGTATTTTGCCACTAGAACCTGAACCTATATCACTGCCCATATGTGTAAGTTCAGCTATAATTTATTTTATATTCCCAGAGGTGCAGTTGCTCTATCAAAGGGAATGTGCATTTGTGATCTTGAAAGATTTTGTCAAATTGTCTATTGTAGGTGTGTGACCAGTAAGCTTCCACCAGAATGGTATGAGAGTGTTTGTTTCCCTACAGCCTTCCTAACAGTATTCCATAGACTGGTTCCGTGCTGTGGTCACAAATGACCCGGGCAAGGGCATGAGCTCTGGGACAAAACCGTACCTCCAAGAGGACTGCCAGTGCAGGATAAGCCTCTAAGTCAACCTGAGCTCCAGTCCTCAGGCAAATCACTTGATCTCTCTAGACCTCAATTTTCTCATCTGAAAAATGGGAAAATAATATCATCTTCATTGGGTCATTGTGGGGATTAGATGAGATGATGCATGTACAAAGGGCTTCGCACAGGGCCTGGCATGTGGAAGGCTGGCCCTGCACTGACCAGCAGGGTGACTTTGGCCAGGACCCCTTTGTCTGCTTCTGGGCTCGTGGGTCTCTCAGGCCCTCTTCCCAGCCCCAGGGTCCGACATGTCTGTCTTCAGCAATGTGTATAAGCTGCGCTCATCCTTCCTCTCTCATGCTCATCAAAGGTATTCAGGAGTCTCCGGTGCCGAACGGCCACTCACTGCCGGGCAGAGATTTCCTCCGGAAGCAGATGCGGGGAGACCTGTTCACGCAGCAGCAGCTGGAGGTGCTGGACCGCGTGTTTGAGAGGCAGCACTACTCGGACATCTTCACCACCACGGAGCCCATCAAGCCCGAGCAGGTATGCTGCATGACTCACCTCCTGCCACACCTCTGCCCCGACACAGGCCTGGGTGGTCCTCCCACGGTGTCTGGCTGGGTGCGGGTGAGAACACCATCTTCTACTCAGAGGCGGCTTCTCCTTGCCCTCGGCGGTCCTTGGCTGGTTGCAGCATCCCACGAGGTCGGGAGGGCTTGTTTGAAGTCAGGGGCTCTGGTGACTTCTTGCCCTGGTGCCTCTGACTCTCCTGCTGGCCGGGAGGGGACATGATTTGTCTGGCTGCTCTGCCACTGCTGAATGGTGGACTTTCCCGGGGCTCTTTCCACAGGGGGTGTAATGATCTTTTGAGCCATTTGAGGTGGTCTTGGGTCATTATCCCGTCAGGGTGAAGGCGGAAATCTGTAAGTACCCCGCGGCCATAGCCGTGTACGATGGTACTGGTGGTACCTCCCGGCCAGCCCTCTCGTTAGGCTGCCCTGCCATGCTTTTCGACACTGGGTCTGAGAGTCTGGAAATGAAGAAGTCTTACTGGACAAACACCCAGCTGAGGGAAGCAGGAGGAGGACCCCTTGCGGAGCAGCTCCCTGCTCTGCTCTGGAGAGAGGAACCGTCCCTGCTGTGGTCACAGAGCCGGGATCAGAAAGGGTGTGCCAGTGAGAGGCTCCTGGGGCCTGGACAAGATCCAGATTCAATTCAGGACACTAGTCCTGATGCCCAGGCTGTGCCAGGCCCTGGGCTGGTTTCCTCGCCACACGGACAGTTCAGACATGGTTCCTGCCTGCTGAGAGCTCCCATCGGGTGGGTGAGTCAGAGAGACCTGTGAGCAGTGACTTTCCCAACTTCTATCGGGTACTTGTGGTGAGGACTGGCTGTTAATTAGGACTACCTGCTAATTAGGTAATACTTCTGAATTTCCTGAAAGAGCCCTTCAAACCACATGGGCTGTGTGCATGAGCTGTCATGGAGAGGAGAGGGGCCAGAGGGGACCTTAGTGGTGAGGAGTGCGCAAAGCCTCGGGACCACCATCCTGTGACAGTCTGGCTGCCTCTCAGCCTCTCCTGTGAGGGCTCTCACAGACCATCTGTCCCCTTTGTTTTCAGATGGGGAAACCAAAGCCCAGAGAGGCAGAGACTGGCCTAAGGCACACAGCAAGTCATGCATTCACTTAACAAATACTGATGAGTGTCTACTATGTGCACAGCACAGAGCCAGATACTAGAGGTATATTCATGAACAAGACAGGCTTGGACCTGCCCTCAGGAAGTCTACAGATGTGTGGAAGAATCACAATAAATAAGACTAACTCAAAAGACTGTGGATTACAGGTGGGCTAGGTGCCGAGGAGGGAATGTCTGAGGTTTTTCAAAAGCACAAAGCCGAGATGGAGCCGGCCTGGAGGGGAAGTGCACTGACGCTGAGCCCTGAGGGGTGGGGCTGAATCAGGAGAAGGGACGCGGGTGTGGGAGAATGTGCCTGGCAGAAGGAAAGGCAAGTGCAAAGGTGTTGAGGTGCGAGGGGAGTGGCAGGGGTGAAGAACAGAAGGGTGCTGTGCTTCGGGGAACAGGCTGCCAGGCCGGGTGGGAGCTGATGTTGGAGAGGTGGGTCTGGCCATGTAGGCTGTGGTCAGGATTTGGGTCTTTCTCCCACAAGTGGAGTGAAGTCTCCGCCTTTCCCTGGGGGAATGATGTAGTGGTATGGGCAGAGAGGGGACTGGGTTTGTGTGAGGGCGCCCAGGAAGCGAGTGGTGAGGAGTGAGGGCCCAGGCACAGAGTCTGTAGCATTCCTAGTAAGCCCTTATTTTCTTAGTGCAGACATTCAGTATCAGCGCCTCTGTTGCCCTCTGTGTTTCACACTGTCCTCACAGAAACTCAGAATTTGAATCATAGTTCATGTAGTTTAGAATGCCCAGAAAGACTGGGCCGAGACCACAGGGCTTCGTAATCAGGAGGAGTGCATCCGCGTATCCATTCACTCACCTTCTCAGATACTCGTATGCTCATTCATCCAACATAATTCTTGCATGCTGACTGTGAGCCTGGCACAGTGCCAGGCACCCAGGGGAGGGAGGGATGAATCAGGCACCAGCTCCCAGGGGCAATATGATGGATTCAGACTCTGCAAGGCCAGGGAGAAGGTTCTGCAGCCCCGATGAAGGGAGACGTGGCCTCAGCATCAAGGGGGATGTTACAGAGGAGGTGATGTTGAGGGACAGGTCAGTAGGCCCATGTAGAGATGGGGCCTGATGGACAGGAGACCTGAATCAGAAACCCTGTGAGGGCTCCGCTTCCAGCAGTCTCGCCCTGCGGTGTCCTTCAGAATGACGCAGACAGGCGGTGGGCCTGTCTCTAACTGTGTGGGCTGAAGCAGGCCTGCAGGTGAACCGTGTGGTGGGATAATGACTGACTCAGGGCTTTCTGGTTAATCAGCTTCACCCCTGGTAATGTGCGGTAATGAGGAGAGATGGAAGGTGAGGCTGCGGGGCTGTCGGGCACACACAGGCACTGGACTATGAATGACACACCCTCGCTCCCGATTGCCATCACTGTGGACAAATGATGGTCCGAGCCAGGGGCTGCAGGCTGGGATGGCAGGCACGTCCTTGAGCCCCCGTATGCTTGCTTTCGCCTCTCTTGTGAGCCCCAGAGTGGGCTTGATGGTGGTGCCAGGAAGGGGGCCAGAGCTCTGGCCGCTGAGCTGGCCCCTTCAATTGTGAGCAGGTCCGTGACTCCAAGGCCTAGTGGCCTAGGTGAGGGCCTTGCTGTTAGTTCTATCGAGCAGCCTGGTGGGGAAGAAAGAGCATTTTCTGGCCTTGAAGTTGGGGGAGTTTGACTTGAGTCCTGGCTCTGCCCTGTTGGGAAGTCGCTTTTCCCTTGGAACCACTTTCCATATCTGCAGCAGTAATTGTAACGTTGATAACAGTAACAGTAACAGCAGCAGCAGTAGTAACAACAGTGGCCTTCCTCACCTGTGCGGGTGCTGGACAGTTCCCAAAGACCTCAGGTCACTCTGGCGGCACTCTCAGTGTAAAAGGCTGGGCAAGGTTTGCGGGTCCCATTCTGTAGCGTGGGGCATTTCTTTTCACTGCACACCCCGTGTCCAGGCCAGGGGCTTCTGGGACTCGTTGAGGCCACAGAGCTGGAATTTGACCTCAGGATCTTGTTTTCATCTTGTACAGGACATCTTGTCTTCTGCCTTCATGCCCCCGAAAGATTTTAGAAACCAGTTTTCTGACTGGCTGGTTTTCAGAACCGGCCTTTTGCAGCCAGAGTCTGCCTGCTATTCCAGAACCCTCAGAGACTTGCCATAGACTTTCCCTGCTACGTCACCCTAACGCCCACGGGAAGATCCTCGTTCAGGGCCCGGTTGGGTCCTGCCAGTCAGTTCCATGAGCTCAGGGCCCACCGTGATCTTGCTGCGTTTCCCGCCCAGATTGCCCCGGGTGGATGGGCCAGGCTTCTCACTTCCACAGGGAAACTTAGGAAACCCTTCGCCCGGGGTGGAAGGGGTTAATGTGTACACACTCCTGGGGCAATGAAACATTTCCTTTTCAAAATGGTTATTGAAAAAGCAATTCTGTTTTCTCTCCATGTGGAGTGAGTAAAAATCACCTTGGAGGAGAAGAGGAAAAAACAGTAACAATTGCAGGTGGCGTGTGCGTGCGTGCGTGTTTCTGTTTGGAACGGTGAAACCTGTTTCAGGAAAACTCGAATTGACGCTGTCGTGGGCGCTGTGCTCCTGGCGGGAGCTGGTCCCTCCAGCCTCGGCAGGAAGGCTGCCACGGAGCACAGCCTGCCGTATTCACTCTCGGCAGACTATTAACCAACACCAGCCTATTAATCTGGCTTTTGAGCCTTCACTAAAGCCCATAAAAGCTCACAGTTGTCAAATGGAGTTCATTTTAATTTCCTTTCAATCACAGTAAATTATTCAGGTGATAAATCAGCTGGAGCAGCCTCCTGGCTGTAATAGAAACCCTAATTCCTGGCTAATTATCCAGCCCATTGCTGCCAACAGATCAATACGGGCACAAAATGGAACGGGCCCAGGGCCCTCCCTCCCATTGGGCCAGAGACAGAAAGACAGCTGGGGAAGGGGGACGTGCTGCTGACCTCCTGGGAAGTTCAAAGGTCACAGGGGGTTAAATCGGGAGATGGCCTGTCCCTTGTCTAATAGAGAAAGCCACCAGAAATGCCTCCTGCTCTCATGTGCTACGTTGCCCTCCGAACGGCGGCATTTCTCCAGGTTGGTCGGCCTGGGGCCGAGCATTGCCTGCTCCTGTGGGCATCCTAGTCCTTGGAAGGGGCTGGTTTGTGTTTTCGAGCATGATGAGTTTGGTCATCGAGAGGGCCTTGAACACATGCTTTACCTTCAGGGAGCTCATGTTCCTGTGTAGTGGATCTGTGCCCACCCGGATGAGAAGACAGGTGTGCAGGCTGAGAAAGGGGGAAGGCTTCCTGGAGGAGGTGTCATTAGTGCTGTGCCTTGAGAGATGGAAAGAATCCAGATCTGTGGAGATTGTAGAGTTGATTGGAGAGGGCGTTCTAGGCAGAAGGAACAGCGTGGACCACGTTACGGAGACCCGCAGGTGTGGCAGGGGACTGCAAGCTGGCCCAGCAGGTTGGGATGCGGGTGAGTGGAAGGAAGTCAGGGGCAGGGGGCTGAAGAAGCAGGAGGGGCCCTAAGTCCCAGAGGGCTGGAATGTGTGGGTGAGGAGATTTGGCTTTGCTCTGGAAACAGTGTGCCCCAGAGAGCCTCAAATCTCTGGTCTGTACTACTCTGCTCACCTGGAAGCAACCTGATGCTACTGTTGGATCTCTGTTCCCCAAAAAGAGTCCCTCATGGTTTCCCACCACTCAAAACCCAACCTCAGCTCTTCATCCCCATCATGACCTTTTACTGCCCCCGCGTCCCTCTGCCTGTCCGCGAGTTGCTATGACTGTGGCCAGGCCTGACCCCTCGCTGCCCCATATGGACTGCTGGGCTGCTCCTCCTCTGTCTGAGGGGGCCACAGACCATGAGCTGGCATGTGCATGTGTGTGTGTGCGTGTGTGCGTGTGTGAGCATGTACTTGAGCAGCAGAGCACCAGGGATGGCTCTGAGCAGGCAGGGTGGCAGGTACTACAGTTACTACTTTCTCAGTGTTGTTCCCACTCTATCCTCCACTCAGGGTTTCCCTGCATGGAACATTCTTTCAGTCCGTTTCTAGATCTACTCTGTCCAGGCCCAGCAGGAGTCCTGCCTGCCCTGGGAGGCCTTCAGTGACCCACTTCAGCCGGCACTGACTTGCCTCTTATCTGAGCTCATGAATACATTGGGTTCTCACCACTACTGTAGTAATTGTCTTAGCGACTATGTATTCATTGCTTACCATGTGCCCAGCTGTATTCTAAGGAGAACTCTTCTTACCCCTTCTTCTCATCTGAGCAAGGAGAAACCTCTGTAAAATTTTGAATTGGAGATTATCAGGATTCAGTGCAGTACAGATTAGAAGATTATTCTGGCTGCTGTGGGGAGAGTTGGAGAGTTGGGGACTAGGTACCCCTGGAGCTGGTTGTCTGCCCTGTCTGGGGATGACCATCTCTCCAGTCTGCGCCACTGACCGGGAATCGATGCATTGAAGTCTTTCTCTTCCCCCTGGTCTCCTACCTCTTCCCACCTACTCTCTAGCCAGGCTCCCAGGATTACTAGAGTTGAGCTCAGATTTGATTCTGAGCTTCCTGGTGGTCAAAGCAAAATATGAAACACAGTCAGTTGTGTGCTCCTTATTTTCCACCAGGATACAATAGGCCATGTTTTTTCTGACACTGAAAAAGAGCCATGAAAGAAGCCATGTTTTTTCTGACACTTAAGTAGAAAGGAAACTGTCATGTGGTGTTTTAGTGGGGGCCACTGTGGAGGCAGAGGACACAGTCTTCCACACACCCATGGAGATGCTGCAGTAGGTTTTTCTTGTTTTGTTTTTAATCCTCACCCGAGGACATTTTTCCATTTTTTGTTCAGGTAGAGTGGGAGGGAGAGAGAGGAAGAGAGAGAGAGAGAAACATCGATGTGAAAGGGACACATCGAGTGGCTGCAACGCATGACCAACCAGGGCCAGGGACAAACTGCAACTGAGGCACGCACCCTTAGCGGGAACCGAACCCGGGTCTCTCTGGACCGCAGGCCGACGCTCTAACTGCTGAGCCAAACCAGCCAGGGCCTGCAGCAGGTTTTATAGGACTCTGTCCTGTGGGTAAATATAATGACCACATGCTGATCGGCGCATTTCTGCAGGGGCAGGGCTGCTGTGAACACACAGCTCAAGAACGCCGCCTTCCTAACAGCCGGGCTTAAACTAAGAGAAGTCCCAGATACTCTGGGGCAGCCATGCCTAGATTTTTCAGTTTGATGCTTCAGAAAGATATGCTACTGCTTAGGGGCTTTGTGACCTCCTGCCACCCAAGGTGCCGGTGGGAAAATACCCACCCCCAGTTGAAGCTTCTCTCTATAGCAGTGGTTCTCAACCTTCCTAATACCATGACCCTTTAATACAGTTCCTCATGTTGTGGTGACCCCCAACCATAAAATTATTTTTGTTGCTACTTCATAACTGTAATTTTGCTAGTGTTCTGTCTTAGGCAACCTCTGTGAAAGGGTCGTTCGACCCCCAAAGGGGTCTTGACCCACAGGTTGAGAACCGCTGCTCTATAGGAATGCACCTCAGCATAACTCAATCCCATCAACTCAACTCCTGATGAGAAGGAGAATGTAGTGGTTGACATTTGACTTCTCTGATGAGGGTTTGGTGTGCAAGAACTTGGTGGGTATTGAAGGCAGGGGCATATGTTTTAGAGATTAAAGAAGCAGACGGCTCACCCACCCAGTTGCAGATGGAGAAAGTGGAACCGAGAGATCCTGGCTGGGCCTTTCTGGGAAGCAGGCACAGTCGGACCTGGTGGCCACCTGGGAGCCTGATAAACCAGAGCAGGACTTCAGACCCTAAGGCACAGTGATGCTGCCGGGGGTAAACATGGCCCAGTGAATGTCCTGGGCTCTGACCAGTCACATGAGTGACTTCTCCTACGGAAGGAGCTGCCAGAGGGTGGTAGTAGCAGGGAGAAGGGTGAGAGTTCTTATTCCAGTGTTTCCCAGCATGAGGAGAGGGGGTAGAAACCCCTTCTTTCTGAGCTGAGATGCTTACGCAACATTTAACTTGTGTGTCGTCTTGCCTTTGGAATGAGATGATGACGAGGCTTATGCGCGAATTCTTGCTTCCTAGATCTCTAGAGGTACTGGGTGTCTCTAGACCAGCCATACTCGCCCTTATCCTTCTACTGTCATCATCTCAAAGTGACCCAAGGGTGAAAATCACATGGACTCTGTGGGGCCTCTGCGGGGCCTCTGCCTTCTTCACTTGCTCTGCTGACCACGGTCTTCTTATCTTCTTAAAAAGCTTTCAAAATATTTTCTAAACAGTTGAGTATTCTACGTATTTTTGTCTCTCTGTGGATCAAACAGAAGGGTGTCTACCCCTCAAAAACCATGGCGCCAGATTTGCAAGACTGGGGAATGTTTAAAGGAATACCAGGCAAGTTGTCATCGTGTAAATACATGGGTGGACCCTGGGGGTTCGTGATGGCTCTTGGGATAGTCATTTTTCTCTGGGTCACGGTTTCTGCTTTTGGGGTTAGGGATTAGACTGGGTCATCCTTGAGATCCATTCCAGCTCAAACATTCTGTAAGAGATAAAACAAATTGGAACTCCATCTCTTATTTTTATTTTTGACTTGTTTACAGTTTTTCCTCCTGTCTGTTTCACTCTTTTAGATGACAGGCAAATTCTGTATATGTGGGATTTAAAGATTACAAGCAAATTGTCAAAGAGCTGCCTGCGCCTTGCTAGGATGTTCTTTCATTCATTTATTCATTCATTCATCCAAGAAATTTTTACAGATATGTCATGTCAGTGACATTGGCCACCTGTGCTGTGCCATGTGGCATAAAGTAAGAGCAATAGATACAGACAAAGGTACTGTGTGAAACTTGACTTTTGAGTAGAGATATTTCCCCCTAAACAAGGCTAACCAATTTTTGCAATAAACAAAAAGACAAAAGAAAAGGTAATTTCAGTTTTATAGCTAGTTTGTTTTGAGAGTGCACTGAAGTTTGGCTTAAGAAATTTGGCTATTCACAAAGCTCTTTAAAAACCTCAAATGTTTATTATATTATAAATTACAAAAAAGGAACATATACTTATGGTTTTGATAATAAGGTCTGAACTATTGCAGACTCCCCTCCCATCTCAAACAATAGAAATACTGGCTCAAATGTAACTATTCAACTGGATATAGTTCCTAGTGAACAGGGGCTAAGGTTTGATGCTGGTGTTGAGACAAAAGTTATGGCCTTACACTTATGTGACATGGGAGTTAGAACACGAACTTCTGCAAAAAACTTGAAACCTGGAAGGACTAAACTTTCCATGGAATGCGTGCTAGACAGTTTCACCCCCAGGCCGAGGAAAGCAGCATGAAGCTGTATTTTGCATGGGCTTCAGGGTGCAACAACAGTTTCCCATGGGAGGCTGAAACCCCAAGCTTGTGCCATGTGCAGGCATGGTATCTCACTTTATATCATTCACAAGAAACCCAAGAAGAGAAATTAATATAAAAATTGGGCTCATATCAGCGAAATTCTTGAGATACCTAGCAGAAGCATATGAAAAACTCCCATCTAGATCCTCCTACAATCTGGCATGTACAGCATGCCCACAGAGTAAATGATAACTACTGAAGGTGAGCTCACAAGTAAAAAATTGCAAACCCCACAAGGAAATGAGGGCAAGTCAGGAGACATAACCAGGAAAATTAATACTCCAAGAACCTAAAATAGCAATCTGAAAGAGATTATCAAATGACTAAAGAGATAAAAAAAAAAAGAACTAGAAACATTACAAAAGAAGAAAACACCATGAAAAAAGAATAATCAGATTAGAATAAAACAAAAAAATTTCTAGAAATAAAAATTTTAGACATCAAAATTAAAAATTTAATTTATTTTTTTAAATACCAGCTAAGACACAGCTGAATAGAAAACCAGTGATTTGAGAGACAGAGCTGAGGAAATAGCTAGGAATGCAGCACAGAAATCTAGAGATGGGAAACATGAAAGAGAGGCTGAGAGATCAAATAAAATTTCATGAGAAGGTCCAACACTCATACATCTAATAGTTGCTCTGGAAAAATTAAATAGAAAAAAATAGAGGTGAAGAAATATTTGAAGAAATAATGGCTAAGGAATTTGTAGAACACAATTGTTGTAAGACATATATCATGTTGAACAAGCATTCTAAATTCCAGGCAAGTTAAATAAAAATGAATGCATGTTTAGGCAAAGCTGTAGTGAAATCGAACAACAGAGACAAAGAGAAAATTATAAAAACAATCAGAGAGAAACATTAGAAAACACCATGAAAAAAAAGAATAATCAGATTAGAATAAAACAAAAAATTTCTAGAAATAAAAATTTTAGACATTAAAATAAAAATTCAATTTTTTTTTTTTTTTTATCCTCACCCGAGGACACTTTTCCATTTTTTATTGAGATAGAGCGGGAAGGAGAGAGAGGAAGAGAGAGAAACATCGACGTGAAAGGGACACATCAAGTGGCCGCCACCCACACGACCCAACCAGGGCCGGGGACAAACTGCAGCCAAGGTACATGCCCCTAGCGGGAACTGAACCCGGGTCTCTGTGGACCACAGGCTGACGCTCCAACCGCTAAGCCAAACTGGCCAGGGCCAGTTTATTTTTTTAAAAACCAGCTAAGACATAGCTGAATAGAAAACCAGTGATTTGAGAGACAGAGCCTTTAAATTGACAAAGCATGTCTTAAATCATCAACAGAAGTCAGAAGACAATATAAAATATCTTTACATGTTAAGAGATAACAACAATTAACCTGTATTTAAATAAATGATCATTTAATAGTGAAGTCAAATAAAGACATTTTCAGACAAAAACAGAGTTTACTACTCACAGACTTGTACTGAACAGCTAAACAATGTACTCCAACAAGAAGGCTGAGAAGCTTCCCGTTTCAGTTCTGACATATAAAGAGGTTGGAAATCATCACTCACATATTTACAACAGGAAATAAAGCTGAGCAAACTGAAAATCAACAACTTTTCCTGACCCTTCAGGGAAGTGAGGTTGCAGGACAAACAGCTACTATAAAATCTGGAGAGACAGGAGAATACAAAGAGTAACAGCTGAGATTTGTCAGGTGAATGTAGAACCTCGTGCTAAATGCCGATTTACCTTAGTTCCTGTTATCCAATACATTATGTCCAGCTTTCAACAAAAAGTTAGGCAAAAAACAAACAAACAAACAAAAAAACGCCACAGGCTAAAGAGAGAAAGTAAGCATGAGAACCAGACTCAGCTATGACATGGATTTCAGAATTATTAGACAGGTTTTTAAAGTAACTATGATTGATATATTAAGAGCTCTAAAGGGAAAAGTAGATGGCATGAAAGAACAGATGGGTAATGTAAGCAGAGATATGGAAACTCTAAGAAAATCAAAAGGACATGCTAGAAATAAAAAGCACAGCAGTAAATAAAGTGCCTTTGATGGATTCACCAGAAGATTGTATATAATCAAGTAAAAAATCAGTGAGCTTGAAGGTATGTTAATAGAAAGTTCCCGAACTAAAATGTAAAGACAAAAAAAGAATTAAAAAATAAAACCTAAACCACTAGAACATTCAAGAATTGTGGGATAATTTTAAATGGACTAACATATGCATAATTGGAATAGCAGGAGAAGACAGAATAAAGAAAAGTATTTGAAATAGCTGAGAACTTTTCAAAATTAATGACAAATACCAAACCACAAACTCAGGGAATGTCACAGATTTGGGTACTCAGAGAATATCAAGATGTTTTGCTATCTATCCCTATGCTATTCAAACATCAGAAAACCAAAGACAGAGAAAATCTTGAAAAAAGCCAGACGTGGGGAAACCACCTTACTTACCGAGGAACACGGATAAAAATTACAGTGGATTTCATGTCAGAAAATATGCAAACAAGTATTTCACTTCACTCTTTAAATACTTAAATCATTGAAAGAAATAAACCCACCAACCTAGAATTCTACATCTTGAGAAATTATCCTCTAAAAGTGAAGGAGAAATATTTTCTGAGTCAAACAAAAATGGAATGAATTCATGACCAGCAGGCTTGTCTTGCAAGAAATATTTACAAATATAGTACTTTAGGGAAAAGAAATATAGTATGTCAGAACTAGATCTACAAAAAGAAAGGAGGGGAATCAGAGAAGGAATAAATGAAGGTAAAATGAATTCTTTGATTTTTCTTATTCTTAACTGATCTAAAAAGGTAACAGTTTAAAGTTATAATGGTAACAATGTATGGGGTGGTTATAACTTATGCTTAAGTGAAATGAATGACAGCAACGTCACAAGGCGTAGGAAGAGGCAGGAGACTTGATTGTCATAAGATAGTTTTATTTGCTTGCAGCAAGTGGAGGAGACAGGGGATTCATATCCAAAGCTCTGCCTAGTCGAGAGGAGGCTTAGCCATTGCTTATATACACTATTTGGTCAATTGTACATTGATTTCAGTTAGCTACGCTTCTCTGGGTTGGGTTCCTGTCAAGCTCATCCTATTTGTAGCTGATCTGTAAAATACTGGGCTACATTTTAACATTTAGTAAAAATAGCATTGCCTGAAACACCAATCAGGAAGAATATATGTACCCCCATGTTCATAGCAGCACTATTTACAATAGCTAAGATCTGGAAACAGCCCAAGTGTCCATCAGTAGACGAATGGATAAAAAAGCTGTGGTACATATACACAGTGGAGTACTATGCAGCGGTAAGAAAGAAAGATTTCTTATCCTTTGAGACCACATGGAGGGACCTGGAAAGCATTATGCTAAGTGAAATAAGCCAAGCAGAAAAGGACAAATACCACATGATCTCACTTATATACGGAATATAATGAACATAACAGTCTGAGGAATACGGTAGACCCAGAAACATGGAAGTAGGGCACAGACTGACATCCCTCAGAAGAGTGGGTGGGGGGTTGGGGGGGTGGGAAGAGATAAACCACAGAACTTATATGCATGTATGCATGACCAATGGACATGGACAACTAAGCCGGGGATGGGGTGGGGGTGGGATGGGGAGGGGGGTGCCAATGGGGTAAAAAGAGAACTATCTAACAAAAAATAATAATAATAATTAAATTAAAAAAAAAAAAAGAATAGCATTTATGTAGTAAGAATGGCTAACACATTGAGACCTTTGTCCTATATAACACTTTTAGAGGCTACAGACAATTTTAGGGTTGGGGTAATGGAATTGGTGATGTATTATTTCAGGCAACCAAGAGGGCAGATAACTTTACCCACCTGCTGTTAACTTATGGGGGTTCCTGGCAAGAGCCAGCTCATCAGGATGAGGGTGTGAAAGGAAGATGATGAGAGGAAGGAAAGGAAGGAGAGTAGGGGTTTGAGGTCTTGGAGGTGGACCAGTTCTTTTTTTTTTTTTTTTCTTTCATCCTCACCTGAGGACATTCTTCCATTTTTTGTTCATATAGAGTGGGAGGGAGAGAGAGGAAGAGAGAGAGAGTGGCTGCCACCCGCACGACCAACCAGGGCCGGGGACAAACTGCAACTGAGGTACATGCCCTTAGCGGGAACCGAACCCGGGTCTCTGCTCCGGACTGCAGGCCGACGCTCTAACCGCTGAGCCAAACCGGCCAGGGTGAGGTGGACCAGTTCTAAATGACAGGATAAGGTCCTATTTGTGGCCATCCATGGGACTGGGGCTGGGGCTGGGGCTGGGGAATGGAGATCAAGACCGATGAAGTCAAAGAGGTGTGCTCAGAGAGGTCCAGGCAGGTGCAGAGGACAGTGGGCGGTTTCCAGGAAGGGGTATCTGTCAGGCAGCACGTAGGCAATTACTAACAGTGTGGAGTCCTTAGGAGGAGACGTCGTGACAGAATGGTAGGGGGGAGCAGTGCCTGGAATTGGTGTCGGGGAACGGTGAGTCTGCAGACCCCTCTGTCTATCCCAGAAAGTCTGAGAGGAGAGGGAGGCTTGCTCTCCATTGGAGCGGTCATCAGGGACCAATGTCTAGAGGCAGTACAGCATCCAAGTTAAGAGCATGGGCTTCCAAAGCAGCAGCTTGGGATTTTGTTACCTGATATGCTGCTTTGAGCCTCTTGGGAGAGTTTGATAATAAATGATTGCAGCTTACCTCAGAGCCTGTGCGATTCTCCCTGTGTTCCTGGGTTTGAGCGAGCTGGTCACCACCACCTCCCAAACATTCCCTTTTCTCCCTTTGTGCGCAGTTATTTTAAACCTACTTGACTTTCCCAGTGCTTTCACCTCCGTTTTGTCCATGTAAAATGGGATAATGACAGTTGTGTCATTTTGGTGGTACAGATTAACTAAGGTGAACATAAAAAGTGCTTAGCAGGGAGTCCAGCCCATAACAGACAATTGATACATGTTACTTCTCCTGTTATTATTATCATTATCACCAGGGAGCACTTGCCACAGCAGAGGTTCCACAGAGCAGAGAGAAGAGGGCAGGGTGGGAATGGGGTCAGGGCTGGTGGGGCAGGACAGGGGTGTGAGAGGAGGCAGAGAGGCTGGCATTGTCGGGAGGGAGGGGTGAGAGATGGACCAGAGGCACTGTCTGACCTGCAGACAGTGCAGTTGCTGGGAACTTTCTCCTTCCCAGACTTTCTCTGTTTCTACTGTTTGCCTGGCTACAGAATACACAGGCCGATGAGCTCAGGCTCAGAGGGGGAAATCCCATTAAAGTAATCAAAGCAACAATTTGTATCACTTTTAGAACTTGTGCCTGAGGAGCTAAGAAAGCTTCGTAATAAATTATTAATTCTGGATTGTATTATAAGAATTTCCCCCTGCACATAAGCAAGTTAATATTAATGTGTTGGTGCAATAGAGGACAGCAGTTTTCTGGTCTCTCAGATTTGGCTCGAAGGAAGAAGGGGTATTCAAACCTAGGCTCCCATACTTCTGAGCTTGTGAATGTCCCTCCTGGGAGGAAGGGCTGGGACTGCCAGTGCCTGTGACTGCTCAAAGGACACCCGCCACTCCCCCTCGTACTCAGCCCGTCTGGGGACTAGGTGGCGCTATGTCGGTCACTCACATTGGCCATATGGTAAGGTGGTTCAGAGCACAGCCTGGAACCTGGTACCTGCACCTGTTGGCTTTGTGATCTGATCAAGTTGCCCAGCCTCAATGAGCCTCAGTTTCCCCATCCACAAGAGGAAGTTGAGGATGCTAGTGTGCTCCTCTCCGAGCTGGTTCATGTATGTACGCTCTTGGCACATGGGAACTCTCAATAGATGGTTATCTTTCATTATTTACATCCTCAAAGAATGTTTGAATGGTACAGACAAGGCTCCGGCCCCCACAAGTTTACACTGGGGGGCTGCACAGGAAGTGGATGGGGAGGAGGATGAGTAAGGGGGTACCAGGTGGAGAAGAGGAAGAGCAAAGGCACTGAGACCTGTGCATGTATGATCTGGGGGAGGGGGAGTAGTTTCAGGTGGCCAAGGTGTGAGGTGTGAGGATTGATGACTCTGAAAAGCCTGTTTAAACACACACACTCACACACACACCATACAATATGATGCAATGTAATTAAACAACATATAATGTAATAATATAATATCTGGATAGTACATACAGGTAAATATTTTATTTGTATTATTCATGTACTCCTCATAACAAACTTTTCCAGGTTGGTGTTTATTTTCCTCATTTAAAAGATGAAGAAACTGAGGGGATACTTGTTACCCATATTGATTGATTTTAGAGAGAGAGAAAGGAAGGGAGGGAAGGAGGGAGCAAGAGAGAGAAAGAGGGAGAGACAGGGAGAGAGGAGAGAATGCCTTTTTCTGCAGCCAATGGTTAATTCTTGTATGTGCCCTGATTGGGGATTGAACCTGAAACCTTGGTGTATTGGGACAACACTCTAACCAACTGAGCTACCTGGCTGGGTTTAGCTATTTTTACATTACATTTGCCTGGCAGCACACATGTGGTATGTTTGGTTACACAGTGTGATCTTCATCATCTTTTAAACCTCAATGCTCATTACTTTGGTTGCTGGAGTGTGAGGATTGCGTCTGGAGTTGCTGGGAAGGGAGCGTTGCTTCCCTATGGGACACTCTTAGGAACAGGTGTAGTAATTTATACAGATTGTTCTTACAAATTCATTTATGAACAGAATTTGGGTGTCAAACGATAGCATATGGAATAAATCTGGAACGTCCTATGCTATCTGTGCCCTGGGGGCTGCACTATAGATTCTCCTGCTACTAACTTTTCTCTGGGCTCCTGGTCCTCTTTAGAATAGTTATTTGGATTTGGAAAAAGTATTTTCCTCCTGCTTTGATCCTGGTCATGGCTGACTCCTCATTTATTCCTTGTGGTTTGGGAAGGTAGGAGCTAAGAAGCAGATAGTGGGCCATGGGGCTTTCAGATGTTGTAGGGACCTACCTGGTGAGAACCCTGTCTGGTGAGAACCCTGCCTGGTGTGAGTCAGTCGGAGAACCTGTGAGTAGTGGACAGTTTGCATCTCGTGGACTCCGTGAAGTAACGCGTCCCTTCTCTAGCTTGCAGCAAGGAGGGCCAGATGTGGTCTCTCCTGTAGCAAGTTCATAAGCCTCTAACCCCTATCTTGGCTTTGAGGGTGTGGAGAGCATGGTGTTTAAGTGTGGGCTCTAGACCAGACTGCCTGGTCTCAGTCCCGACTCCATTGCCTACCAGCTGCGTGGTCTTGGGCAGGATACTGGGCCCTGCTAAGCCTCCGTTTCTTCATCTACAAGTGGAGGTAATGAGTGCTTGCCTTATAGGGCTGTGTGAGATTTAAGTGAGGGTTCCTGAGCAGTGCAAAGCCACAAAGCAATTGAGAGCCAGGGAAGTAGAACTTGTCCCTTTTCTTCTTTCAACTGCTAAGTGACACTTTTCCTGAGACCTGAGCTCTACCTGGAGTTGTGGGTCTGGTGTAGGAGGGTCTCAGTCCTTCCCCTGAGCTGGGAGTGGGACAGCGTCTGAGACAGGTGATTACATGAATTCATGCATCCAGCCGCCAGCCTCGGAGCACACTGCCTTGCATGCGCATGCCGGACAAGCTGGGCGATGCAGAGGTACACAGGGCACCCCTCAAAACAAACGGGGTCCTGAGGGGCCCATGGGCACAGCTATAGCCCTGTTCAAGTCCAGGCAGCACATGCTCATTGCCACTTACCTAAGCAACACCTACTTTTTATTCAAATATTTTAATAGGTAGTATATGCGAACAGTAAAAATTTTAGACAATACCAAATGTATACAGTGAAAATTAGGTCTCTCACTTATTCCTTTCTCTCAGCCACTCAGTTCCCCTCCTGGGAGGCAACCACCATTACCAATTTCTTCTGTAGTCTTCAGATATTTACATACAGTACTTTGGTGAGGGTAAGGTATACATGTATATATGTGTATTTCAATATGTATATCTCTCCCCTTTTGAATATAAATGGTAGCATACTATATGCATTGTTCTATTTTTGCTCTTTTCCATTAATACTTATTTCTTGGTGATTGTTCCATACCAGTCTTTTTAACAGCTGCATAGTATTCCATTATTTGGGGTATCATAATAGGATCCCAAGTCTCCTATTAGTTGCTTCCAATATTTTTCCTTTTAAAAAAAGGCTGCAGTGAGCATCCTTGTCCATGTTTATTTGTGCACATGCGGGATTATACCTGCAAGATAAATGATCAGAAATGGAATGGCCAGACTAGTGCATATTCTTTGTGGATTTTGAAAGATAGACCCCCGCACTCCAGAGAAATTCATCTCGAGAAGTGGGAAGACTTAGTTCCCCAGTCTTCCCACTGGATGTATTATCAATCTCTTGACTCATTGCTGATCTGATAGATGAAAAACGATACATAGTGGTTTTAACTTGCTTTTCGCTTATATGAGTGAAGTCTGGCTTCCTTTTTTAATACACTTTTTATTTGGGAATAATTTTAAATTTTCAGAAAAATTGTAAAGATAGTACAGAGAGTTCCCACCTACCTCTCACCCAGTTTCCCCTGTTGCTAACATCTTAGGTAACCCCTGTCCACATGTCAAAACTAAGAAACCGACACGAGTACAATACTAATAACTAAACTGCAGACTTTATTTGGCTTTTGAGCCAAGTTTTCACAAAGAAGGCGAGGTAACGTGCAAGTTGAAGGTGACACAGCCGCCGCGAGGTTGTGCGGGCCTGCGGTTTACCTCATTCCCAGCACAGCACAGCCTCGATGGAGAAGAGATCGCTGTTTCTCATAGTTCCTCTGGGAGAGAAATGCTGTTGTTGTTAGATCACTTACGGGCCCTTTACTGCTGATCCATCCGAATTTTCCCAGCTTTCGGTTTTCAAATACAGGGAACAGCATGTGCCGATGCACAGAGGTATGAAACTTCATCGACTTTAAAAATCTTCATGACACAAGTAGTACTTCTCTTCTAGTAAAATCAACTAATTACAGATATGGCTTAAATGAACAATTCCAATGCCAGACTCTTCTTCTCCCTCCCTGGGACAACACTGTGGCTGCTTGGATGTGTATCCCGCCAGAACATTTTCTGGGAAGCACAAATTTTTCAGGGTGCGGCCAGATTTTGAGGTTACTGAGCATTTTCACTCTGTCACTCCCAGATCAGCGGTAGCAGTGCTTCTGTGCCAGTTCTTGCCTTAATTCCCCCTGGGTCTGAGCCTCTGTCTGGCTCACCTTCACCTTTTTTCAGGCTCTTCTCATCTGCTCACTACGGTTCTCTCACTGCGTTTCTTTTAGGATATTTCTTGAGCTCTTAGGATGTTTCTGCCAGGTGCCAGGCATGCTCCAGGTGTAGCAGGGTACAGAGCAGACAGAAATGGAAAATGGCTGTCCTTTGGGAGTTTTCATTCTCCTGGAACAAAGATGGTTACCGACCTGAGGCGTGGGTGCTTCTCAGGTCCGGTTCGGACTCTCCCTGTGCTGGGCTCTGACCGTCCTGCCCCCTTGTTTGCTCGGCCAGGGGCATGTCCTGGTGTCTGTTCTGGAGGTCCTGCACGCTTCCCCCTCAGGACCTGCCCTCCTCCTGCAGTGGCCCCAGGATGTCGCTGTGGGCTCCGGGCAGGTCCCCGGGCTGCCCCTGGGGAACCTCCGCCCGCGTGATTTACCATGCCTCACCGTGCCACATGTCTTTAAAATTACAGTGCCCATTTCCTGCTGAAATAATTTCCACAAAGAGTGGCTCCTATTACCGCAAGAGGCGTGCAGACGTCATGATTTATTATTATTTATGGTCCCAAGGCCTTGTTTATGCAAGACGGGTTAGGTGCGTGCGATAGAAATGCCATTATGCAAATGACATTGAATGTCCTTACTGCGCCTAAATAATTTTTGTGTTGGACGATTAAACCTCATCTGTTATTGATATGGGCTGCAGTTGGGCTATTACAGAGTCCCAACAGTACTTACTCCCAGTAATGGGAAAATTGAGAGAGAGAGACCAACACAATTGCCTCACGTGGGCCTTGGGGTCTGGAAGGAGTAGGACATCTCGGAGGCCCGCGGAGGGAGCCTGCGGACTCCTCTGGATAAATAAAGAAGGCAGCGCCCGGCAATAAATTAAGTCTCGGGTTTGAGTGGGTGCCTTGGAGGATTTGCGGCCTTCCAGTGGTGTGATTTAGCTGTTTGATTTAGTCCGGGGACTAGACAGCCCCACCCTGAGTTCCAGGGCAACCCGTGCTGAGGGAGCTGCCAGCTTGGAGAGGAGGGTGGAGGGGAGGGGAGGGGGTGGCCGCTGATGACAGGGGCATCCAGTCTGCTGTGCCAGCTCCACGGCCACCCGCTGCTGGCCCCCGTGCGCAGCCGCCAGCCTGCGCTCTCGCCCTGGCTCCCGATCTCGCTCTCCTTTGCTCTCTCTTTTTTTGACACAGCTGTGAAGTCCCATTTTGATCAGTGTTGATAGCTTATGAATTCCAAAATTGACAAAATTTACAGAAAAATGAGGATAATCCATCTTCCTTAGCGGCCTGTCAGGAGCTGGCCATACTTCATAATCTCCAATTACAGATGCTATTTTCCGACATTTACATGCAGATATTAGAACCAAATGAAAATGAGAAACAAAGAGAGAATGGAAATGCAGCTATTTATATGTATAAAAGACAAACAGGTAAATTCGAAACATTCAGATTGGATTTGGGGTCCCTTCAGGAGGCTGGAAAGAGACAGCCTTGAGCAGCGGGGTTTCAGAATAGAATGGTAAGACACGTGGTCCCACCAGGCCTGCCCGTGGTCTGGCAGTTTGGGTTAAAAAGGGGTCAACTCTGCTGGAACAGCTGGGGCATGCTTGATTTGGGGGGGTCACGCAGGGCATCCCCCAGGGTTTAGGGCTCTCTGGGGATCTCACAGAGCTCATGCTAAACCATTAAGTCCACACATATTTCACAAATGAGTAAGTTTAGAAGCTTCAACATTCGTGGGGCCTTTTTGTTTGTTTGTTTTTTTAATGGTGACTGTGTATCAGGGAGGCAGAAATGCCAGTGGGGTCAGCTCTTTCTTCAAGGCAGATTTCAACGTTGACGCATTGTGGGGACCGATGCACAACCGCCCCCCGAGGAGGGGATGTGGAAGGTACCACAGCTTGTCAGAAGGGCTCTGGCCAGGTGCATAGGGAGTTGCACCAGGAAACTTTAAAAAGGGGATATAAATAATAAAAGTAATGGGGAGAGAAGGAGTTCTGATATATGGGTCACCCGCTTCCTTCTCCAGGCTAATCTGGCTGAGAGAGGAGGGCCTGGGAGGAGGCTTTGTAATGAAAATGTTCTTCCCATAAAACTGAAGGGAGAACAGCCTTGTTGCCCTTGCAGCCGTATGTGGCGCTGGCTTCTGGAAAGCTGGGGATATTAATTAGCAGTGCTTTGGATTAAACTCTCCCAACCATGTCGGATGGTACGATTTTTTTTTTCTTTGTGAGCTTGACACGGGTGGCAAGGAGAAGTCCGCTTGGGTTTTTCCAGCTTACTGTTATCACGGAACTTTTCTTTATTTGGGGATCAAATCTCTTCCTCTCCTGGAAATGAAAATGAGATATTTCAAGGTTTTCTGGACAGTTGGGCAGAAAGAGGCTGTTTGGTTTTTTTTTTTTTTTTTTGGAGTAGGCACAGGAGGTGGAGATGGTTGGATGGGGAGATATGAACTCTTCTGCCTTTGGTTTGAAAGCTTTTGTTTATTTGTGTGAAGTCTCTTTCTAGTCAGCAGATTTATATTATTTGAGGTTTGATTTATGGGAGAGAGGTGAAGGAAATAAAATCAGGGAGCTAAATTTAACATATGTGTGTATAGGAGAGAGAAAAAGGAATTGTTAAAAAATTAAACCCAGCCAAACCATCACGAGTGTGTGTGTTTACATATCTAGTGTCTAGGTCAGTGGCTTGCTTGTTTAAGTAAATTATAGGTGTTAGCACAAAGAATGATTATTATTCTTTGTTTCCAGGTACAAAATGCAAGGTTCATGGAACTGACACATAACTGCAAACTGCAGATGTATTTTCAGTAATTAAAAGCAAGGACTCTTAAGTTAACCTCGATAAAAAGGTAGTTAAACAGAAACACTGTTGTTACTGTGCTAGTTTTTATTTTATTTTTTTATTTACACTAGCTAAAATCTGGACTTAAAATAATAGCTAAAGCCTAAGCCTAGGGTCTCCTTTTCTTAATTTCTGATCTTTCTAAAAGCCAGAATGTTACCTTCAGTAAAGAACATAGTGCCTGAACTAAGCAAACAGTCCGATGCCTGAATTTTCTTTAACAATGTCACATGTTTTCATTTATTTTTCTATTATTTTCCAGTAATGTTAAGATTAATTGCTAATGTTGACAAAAATCAGAACACGGCTGTCCTCTGAGTTCATCATGTAGGCCGTCCTCTGAATCTAAGCGGGAGAGTGAAGGAGAAAGTTGACATCTACAGCTACATCCGTCTGTACACATTTCTCGTAGGGAGGTGTTGCTGAGCAGCTGGGTAGACAAGGGTGGAAAGGGCACTCAGTGGAGGATGCCTTGTCACAGGTCAGAGCAGATGGTGTCTGAAGAGATCATGAAACATCTGAAGGTGCACCTGGCCTGGTAGTGGGCATCCCTCTCGCTGGGGCCCAGCACCTTACCGTGGGGCACTTTAGCATCACAGTGAAGAACACAGACTTTGGGATCAGACGGCACCTGAGTGGAACATCCCTCTCCACAGCTGCTGTGCCCTCAGTGTTCTCCTCCGCACTGGGACGGGGTTAATGACTGTGGCGGAGGGCTGGTGTAGAGTGGTGTTGCAGATCTTGGGCTTGCAATCACACTGCTGGGGGTGATTCGGACACATTATTTTGTTCCCTTGTGCCTCATTTTCATCATCTGTAAAAGGGGAATCATAATACTTACCTCATTGGGTTGTAAGGATTAAATAAATTAATGTGTTTTAACACCGAGAACAGTCGCTGGTGTAGGGTAAGCACCAGGAAGCGCAAGGGATTCTGACTGCTACTCTGCATGGGAGCGTTAAGTGAGAGCTGCCAGAGTCTTCTGAACTGCAAACCCAGGCGTCCAGACTAGCCACAGGAGGCATGGCCTTGTCTGCCTTCTTTCTCCTACTTCCCTGGGACAGTTTCTTTTGGCCCCAGCAAACTTTGGTGACAAAGCGGATACTCGCTCCCAAGACAGCCTGTTTGCCTTTGCAGAATATTGACTTTTAGCAAGTTCTTTCTGATGGGGAGCTGAAGGGGCAGAGAGATGGCCTTTGACCTGAAAGGGGAGGGAGGGAGAAAGGGAGAGGAGGAGGAAGAGGAGGAAGTGGAGGAGGAGGAGGAGGAGAGAGAGAGAGATAGAAAAGACACGTGCGTCACCCCTCAGCAGCAGCAAGGTGGAGGTGGTGGTGGGGAGGGGTGGCCAGGCCCACCTTTCTGCCCCTACCCTGTTGATCTTACAGTGCAGAGGGGTCTTTTCATGTATGGCCCCAGGATAACCTTTCTGTTTCCTCATAGCTGGGGAGTCTGTTCAAATGGAAGTGAACTGTGAGCATCCTGGGATGCCCCCTATACTCCCATACTGGGTTAGGATGGGGGGGCCTCCCTTTGCATGCCCCTGTTTAGGCCCCTTGGTAACCAAGAGGCTTTCATTCCTTTGGGGCTAATGGACCTCCCTGTCCTTCTCCCTTCGTGGCCTTGTAGCAGGGTGGGACAGGCAGGCCACACCATGGGCCTCCTGGAAGAAGCCTGTGGTGTTGGGTTGCCTGAGACAGAGCCTTGTTTTGGGAACCCCCCCCCCCATTTCTCCACATCAGGATCTGCAGCTGCCTGTCACACAAGTAGGCAGAGCCTGAGCAGACCCTGAGCTCCCACACAGGGAGTCCTCCTCCCTCTCCCCCATGGCTCCCCCTCACTGCATCTTCTTATCATTTAGGAGCCTTGGTGGTCCCAGCTCTGATCCTCCAGAAGCTGTTTTGTGCTCCAAGCCTTGTCATTTCTCCTCTTGTGTTTGGGAAGACAAATACAAGAGCCAGCGTGCCCTGAGCCCGGCCCTCCCTTCCTGCTCTTCTTGCAGATTTCCCACGGAGTCCGCTCCTTCCCTGTCCCTCGCCCCGCTGCAGGCAGCGGGGTCCTGCCCAGGCCTGCTGGTGGGGCCTGACTTCCAGCCAGGTGGAGATGCTGCCCACAGGAGCCTCCTCATCTCACAGGGCGACAGACATGCTGCCAAGTGACCGGAATACAGTAGCATGGGACACATGTCCTGAACAGAGTGTGGGGAAATGTCATGGGAATTCAGAGAAGGAAATGATTTATTTCAACCAGAGACTTAGGAAAGCATCCAGGAAGAGATGGGATTTGAACCGGGCCTTAGAGGACAAGGATTTAGACTGGGGCAAGGCTGGGAAAACTGTGAGCAAAGGCTTTGAGTGGAGGGACCTGAGCACTCGGAGCAGTGTGTGTGGTGTGGTTAAGTAGAGGGCAGGGTTTGGATGTAGGGTGGATCAGAGTTGAAGCGGGAAAAGTAGGTTGGGATTTGGACTGGGGCCTTGTACGGCTCAGGTCGACGTTACCCAAAGGCAGTGGGGAACCAGGGAGGGTTTATAAGTGCAGAGCATTCTGGTTTGCAAGTAACACACTGGTTAGGGGTGGGAGAGAAAGAATGCTTAAAAAAATCATATGCAAAATCACATTCTATTTCTTTTTTTTAAAAAATTTATTTTTGTTACAGATGTCCCCCCCCCATTGACACCTTCCTCCCCATCCCCTCCCACCCCGTACCCAGCTTTGTTGTCTATGTCCATCAGTTATGCATACGTGCATACAAGTTCTGTGGTTTATCCCGTCTAAGGATTGTCAGTCTGTACCCCAGTTCCACGACTCTGGGTTTATTTTATTTATCAGTTTGTTTAGTTCATTATATTCCAGAAATAAGCGAGATCATGTGATATTTGTCTTTCTCTGCTTGGCCTGTTTCACTTAGGATAATACTTTCCAGGTCCCTCCATGTCGTTCGTTCCAAAGGATAAAAGATCTTTCTTTCTTACAGCTGCATAGTACTCCATTGTGTATATGTACCACAGCTTTTTTATCCACTCGTCTACTGATGAACACTTAGGCTGTTTCCAGATCTTAGTTAATGTAAATAGTGCTGCTATGAACATAGGGGTACATATATTCTTTCTGATTGGTGTTTCAGGCTTCTTAGGGTATATTCCTAGAAGTGGGATTACTGGGTCAAATGGCAATTTAATTTTTAATTTTTGAAGTAATACCATATTGTTTTCTATAGTGGCTGCACCAGTCTGCATTGCCACCAGCAGTGTACTAGAGTCCCCTTTTCTCCACACCCTCACCAGCACTTGTTTGATGATTTGTTGATGGCGGCCATTCTGACAGGTATGAAGTGATACCTCATTGTTGTTCTAATTTGCATTTCTCTGGTGATTAGTGACATTGAGCATTTTTTCATATGTCTCTTGGCCATTTATATGTCCTATTTGGAGAGGTGTCTTTTTAGGTCCTCTGCCTATTTTTTAATTGGGTTCTTTGTCTTCCTTTCGTTGAGTTGTGTGAGTACTCTATATATTTTGGAAATTAACCCCTTATGTGATGTATTATTGGCAGTTATACTCTCCCATATAGTGGGTTGCCTTTCCATTTTGATAGTTTCTTTTGCTGTGCAAAAGCTTTTGAGTTTGATGTAGTCCCATGTGTTCATTTTTTCCTTTGTTTCTCTTGCCTTAGGTGATGTATCTGAAAATTTTGCTGCATATAATGTCTGAAATTTTGTTGCCTGCATTTTCTTCTAGAATTTTTATGGAATCATGAGTCACATTTAAGTCTTTTATCCATTTTGTGTATTTATTCTTGTGTATGGTTTAAGTTGGTGGTCTAGCTTTATATTTTTGCATGTAGTTGTTCAGTTTTTCCAACACCATTATTTCTAATGGACTTGGAGTGAGCTGCGTGTTGACTGTGAGGGCAATATGAGTCAGCCAGCTGATGAAGCCACAGGAAAAGCAGAAGCTTTTTATGCCCGAGCGAGGGAGTGCACTGTGGAGTGCAGACTTGAGCCCTTGCATTGGGTTCAGGCGGGGACATCACTGACAGCTGTGGCTTGGGAGGACATTTGTGGGAACAGGATCCCAGAGGGCACAGCCAAGACTAAAGTGTAGAAGCCTAAAGAGGCAGATTTGGCACTTTCTTATGGCCAGAGCTGTGTGGCCTGGAGGGGCTACCTCAGGAAGTAGTGAGTTCCTCATCACTGGTGGGTTTCAAGCATCATATAAAGACCAGCCTCCATAATCCCTGAGCTCCTTTGGGCCCTGAGATTTGGGCTCACCATGATTCTCTAAGTGGCTGGGGGTGAGGTGGGGGAGGGGGGACCTCCTATTTAGTCATTGCTGGAAAATTTCTTCCAGACAGAAACCACAGTATCTGATTTCAGTCTCCTCCTCGGGGCTTCCCCTGCTATTCCACACCTGGCAGTGTGTTTGGGGCTGCGCTGGAGGGGAGCCTGGAAGGCCCTAAACAGAACAGGGAGAGATGAGTCAGTCAAACTTTGCAAATCTCTTCTTGGAAGCCCCTCCATTCCACTGCAGACCGTTTGACTCAGGCATGGGAACAGTTCTGGAGAGCCAAATGAATGGAGGGCATGTCTTTCATGCTTACGGTACTTTCTGATGAATAAAAGCACCCTGAGATCACTTATCCTTTCAGTGACCCCGGGAAGCACCTCCGGTGCTGTTGGCAGAGCCAGGCCATCGTACCTGTCCCAGTTCATTTGGTTCCATAGGCATTTATGTCACATCTGTTCAGAGCTGGGCACTGGGCCAGGAGCTGCTGTCACAAAGATGAGGGAGACACAGCCCCATCCTCATGAAGTTCACACTCTAGTGAGGGGATAAGGGCCTTAAACAATTAAGTGTGCAATGCAGAGTGCTAAGTGCAGTGGGGGAGATACGCCCACTGAGGTGTTCTAGGAACACAGAGGAGAAGAAATCAGGGAAGGCTTCCTGGAAATGGGAAGCCATTAAGAATCCTTGCAGGTCCTCCCCCCAGTCAATTCTAACAGCAGCACTTTGTAAATTATGGAGTACTTTTGCAAGCATCATTTATAGTCTCCATTTAGCAAACATTTGTTTCCAAGTTTAATTAACCTTTATTAGGTTTAGTAGGGATGGAGTGCTAAAACGTTGTTTTATTCTTTTTAAAAATTAACCTTTTTATTTTGAGGTAATTGTAGAGTCATATGCAATTGTAAGAAATAATACAGAGGGATCCCATATACCCTTATCCAGTTTCCTCTAATCATAACATCTTGCAAAATTATAGTACAATGTCACATGGGGGTATTGGCATTGCTAGACTCAAGATACATACAGCCCGGCCGGTGTGGCTCAGTGGTTGAGCGTTGACCCATGCACCAAGAGGTTGCTGGTTTGATTCCTGGTCAGGGCAGGGTTGTGGACCCGATCCCCAGTGGGGGCATGCAGGAGGCGGCCAATCAGTGTTCTCTCTCATCGATGTTTCTGTTTCTCTCTCCCTTCCTCTCTCTATAAAAATCAATAAAAAGAAAACATATTTAAAAAAAAACAAAACAGTACAGCTCCATCACTGCAGGGTCCCTCCTACTGACCTTTTCAGCATTTACAAGGTGTTTATTTATACGTCTGGCCCCAAGAACTCACAAAACGAGAACTTGACATTCTTATCACCCGCTCTGTGCCTTCTCACAACCTGGGAGGTAAGTCACCTGTGCTTCCAGTGAGAAAAGGAGCTGAGAATGGGAGGCGCCTAGCCTAGTTTCACAGAGCATGAACTTGGCCATGTCAGACCTGAACCCTGTCCGCCTGGCCCCAGGGCTGGTGGGCTTCCTCAGCCGCACTCCTCCCCTGATGGCTGCAGATGCCTGGAATCAGGGGCCTGGGTAAAATGGGCAACATCTTCTCCCACCCACAGAGTGTAGCCTAAGCCCAGCCTCAGCCACATCAGGCGGAAACCCATTCCACATGGTGGGGCCCCCAACTGGCTGGGGCACAGACCCTGGTGAAGCCTCGGAACCAGAAGGGCCCTGCCAGTTCTGGCCCATCTCCCTCATTTGACAGATGGAGTCACTGAGGCCCAGACAGGAGTGGGGTCTGCCCGGGTCTCCAGGCTCTCTGCCAATCAGTCTAATCCACTGTCGTCACAGCAGAACTATTCCTTCACGTAGGCTTTGCAGGTGCAGTTTTGCGTACCCAGGTTTAAGAGTGTGGAACCTTCCTCCTTCTTGCTTCAGATTCAGAGCTCTCTCCCTAGCTGGAGGCGTAGAGGTAGGTCTGTGGCCAGGGCGCTTCAGGGAGAAGATGTCCCACTGTAAGTGTCTGAAAGTGTCCGAGCCTTACCCTCAGGGCTGGTAGTGAAGATTTCTCCAAATTCTGGGGCAACGGCCTGGCACTGAACTTGGAGTTGGTACACCTCAGATTCCCTCTGAGCTCTGTCTCTGTGTCTGCCTACACCCCAGGATTTCCAAGGACATAAGGACCTGCAAGTGCTAGGCAGATGAGAGACCTTATGCTTCTTGTGTTTGGGACTGTGGAGTCCCTGAGATGGAGGGACAATGGCTTTGAAAAGAGCAGACGCCTGGCAGTCTTGGGCCTCTTGGGCCGTCATTATCCCACAGGTATTTGTTGGACAACTGATGGATGCTGGCAAGTGGCGCCATGAGTCAAATACATGCTGTTTGGAGTTTTTGACTTTAATTAAGGAGAATCTCAAAAGTAGACGAATAGTCTAATGACCATGTAAGCACCCTTCCCCAGATTCGACGATACTGACTCATGCTAGTCTTGTTTCATTGATATTCCTACATTCCCCACACTCCGCTTTATTTTTTAACAGTTTCATTGAAGTACTTTTTTTTTTATCCTCACTTGAGAACATTTTTCCATTTTTTGTTCAGACAGAGTGGGAGTGAGAGAGGAAGAGAGAGAGAAAGAGAAACATCGACGTGAAAGGGACACATCAAGTGGCTGCCTCCCACACAACCCAACCAGGGCCGGGGTCAAACTGCAACTGAGGTACGTGCCCTCAGCGGGAACTGAACCCAGGTCTCTCTGGACCACAGGCTGATGCTCTAACCGCTGAGCCAAACCGGCCAGGACAAAGAAGTATAATTTTTATACCATAGAATTCACTCACTTGAAGCACACAGTCAGTGGTTTTTAGTAACTTACAGAGTGTGCCACCAACACCACACTCTAGTTTTAGAGCAGTCCATCCTTCCACGAAGCTCCCTCGTGTGGGTGTATAGTTTATCTGTGCTCCCACCCAGCTCCAGCCATCCCTGTTCTGCTTTCTGCAGGTTCGCCAGTTCCAGACATTGTTTCTGCCTTCTTTCACTTAGCATGCTTCTCAGGTCATCCAGGGTGTAACATGCATCAGTACCTTGTTCCTTTTCATTGTTGACTAGTATTCCATTGCATAGATATACCACTTTTTAAAAATTAATTTTAGAGAGACAAGGAGAGAAGGAGAGGGAGAGGGAGAAGAACATCTATGTAAGAGAGAAACCGATCCGAACGCGCCCTTACTGGGGATCAAACCCGCAACCTTTTAGTGCACAGGATGATGCACCAACTGAGCCACTTGGCCAGGGCAATATACCACTTTTGTTAACCCCACCTTATTGGGAAGCCTTCTCCAGACATTGTATTACTTCATTTGTAAACATTTCAAAATGACTCTTTAAAAGATGAGGCCTTAAAGTATAACCATGATATCATTATGACACCTCACAAGTTAGCAAACTCTACAATGTTGTCAGATACCCAATTCATGTTTACGTTTCCAGATGTTTCACTGTGCTATATATATATATATATATTTTTTTTTTTTTTGCGGTTGTATTTTTTACAGTTGGTTTGTTGGAATCAGGGTCCACATTGTGATTGACTGATGCATCTCCGAGTTTTCTCTAACCTGTAGGACCTTCTCCATCTCTCTTTACTTGCCTTGGTATTCCTCTGTTTATGAGGGCATCTCGACTTTGTCATGTGGCCAGTTATAGAGGCAGAGAGCATCTGCGGTGGCAGGAGACTTAGAGATCAAGAGCAAGTCCTCAGACAGATGGGGAAGCAGAGGCCAGTGAAGGGAGAGACCTGCCTACAGACCCTTGTCCCACCCTGGCTGTCTCAGGCATCAGGACCCCTCTGCCTCCTCGATCTCAGGCCATCAGGCCAGGCCTGGGGGACATGCCTCCCCGCCTCTACCTTTCATCCTTCTCTGGGTAGGTGTGTGGGCAGGCAGGTGTCCGGTCCCTCAGGATGGGCGTGGTTGGCCTGGCTCCGGCCCAGCTCCCGAGGGCCCCCCGAGGCCCAGCAGTGAGCCTAGAGGAAGTCAGCAGGTGATGGGGAAGCCTCGTGGCCCAAGGTGGCCACCTGAGGGAGCCAGCCCTGCGGCCTTGTCCCCCGAGCTGCCCTCCTCCATGCTGCCCTCCTTCTCACGTGTCTGTGTTTCTTTTCTCCTCCATGCTATGGCAGTGGTGCCCCGTGCTGATGAGACAATACTTGGTGCAGCCCCAGGCAGTCCTTTTCCAGGTAATTTCCTAGGGACCCACATGACACCCAGCACACACTCTCCTGGGGCACGTGCCTCCCGGAGTCTCTCCTAGGGTTCCTTAGCCCTCCCCGTTGCTTAGTGTCCAAAGTGCTACCCTTGTCTTTCTCCTTCAGATCCTCAGTCACCCTGCAAGCAGGCAGCAAGACTCAAATCTCATTCTCTTAATGAGGAAAATGAGGCACAGAGAACTCACCTGGCTTGCCTAAGGTCACACAGGTGACAGAGAGGTCGAGCTGAGGCAAGAACCCCATGTTATCACCCCTGGTTTACTGTTCTTTCTACCATGGGGCAAAGGACATACATGCTACCGATAAAAATGAGCTGAGGATGTCCACTCCCCCCACCCCGTACCTCAGCTTTTCCCCACTGGGAAAGACGACCCTCAGTATCCTTCTGGCTCAGACATCTGGAACGTGGTGTCTGTGCGGAGGGTGTGCGTACCCTCCTGGGGGTCTCACAGGAGTCTGTGGCAGGAGCAGAGGAGTTTTATCCCAGTTGGTTGATTGGAGTGGACAGTCTGGGAATTGTGGCCTCCGTTTATTTATCTTCCTGGGTCATAGTCAAGGACAGCTACAGGGGGCCCTGATGGGAAGGGAGCAGAATCCCAAAGTGCCATCCTAAGAAAGAACTCCAAGAGCTCAGAGAAGTAGGGGTGTGGAACACAGCTGCTGCCTGTGACTGTCATGGCCGAGGGTGGGGGAAGGGCCTTGTTCACAAGCGCACAGGTGCATTCCCAGGGTCTGCATCTCACTGTTCAGCCCTTGGCTTCCTGTAACCAGGAAAGGGGGCACCGAGAATGCTTCTCTCTTCCCTTCTCTTTCTCCTGATCATCCTTCCCATCTTTCTTTGTCATTTTTTCTACCTCTCCCAGTCTCCACTTTCACAAAGGACTTGAGGTGCCTTGCAAAATTAACAATTACAGCTATCTACGTTAGTTAATTTAAGGCTGAAGAAAGTTAAGAAATTATGTAGAGGAATGTTGAGCTCGGTGCACCAGGTGCCAGCTGTGACGTGGTTATGGCAGCTGAGCACTGAATTTGACTGAGCTTCCAGGATGCGTAGTGGTTTCCAAAGTTCCTGTTGTTCGGTCAGGAGACAAATTAACCATTCATCAGGAGAAAAAAGTTTTTCCCCCCAGTAATGAACTGTGGGAGGGACTGACATGGAATTTGAATATTCTAATGTGCATGTCTCCAGGGGTTACAAAAAAAAAGTTCTTTGTATGGCTGTTTACTTTCATTGCCTCCAAACAATGTGGAGTGCCTGATGATATTCCATCCTAGACCAGTGAAGGCGCTTCTCCTGGGGCTTTAACTTACGGCACACAAGGGACATTGTTTTCTGGTCACCTGACTTGAGTAGAGGCAGAAGGTTAATGTGTCACTTGGAGCTGTTATGGGAGCACTCCCGAGTTCATTTTGGAATGTCGTGGCTCCTGTTATGCTAATGGACCGCACATTCATTCATTCAACAAGCACTTAGGGAGCTCTAGGGGTGTTTCCTGTTCATGCTTTCAGGGCGACCGAGAGGGAAATAGACAAACATCCTGCATGGTGGGGTAGTGGAGGTCTGTGCAGAGCAGTCAGGTATGGATGCATAGACAAGGGAGGTATGATTTCTATTTCGGAGTTTGGGGCCCAGGAATGGCTTCATGGAGGAAGTGGCATTTGAGCTGGGTCTTGTGGACAATGTAGGAGTTCACTAAGTGTTATGAGGGAGATGTACCTCCGGGCAGAGGTAGGACTGTGCCTGGAGTGGCTGAGGAGCAACCAGTGTAGTGAAGTTCCAGGGAGCCCAGCATACTGGGGAAAGTGCAGTTGCTTTTGAAAATCACAGGCAGTTCAGAGGGACAGACAGTGATGAGGATTTAAGGAATAATCATGCACCTAATCTAAATGACAGCATTCCCTGACTCCTGCAGGAGCAGAGTAAAAGCTGTGGGATCCTACTAAAGAAGGGAGACTGGGCTCGGGCCGGCCCTTCGAGGTGATAATGATGGGAACCACAGACGGCGAAGGGCAGCGAGGGCTGGTGTCCAAGTCCTGCTAACTAACCCTGGGCCCAGCTCTTCGGGGAAGTTCACCTTACCTTCTGGTAGCAGTGGTGGTTGGGCGACTGGGTTTTTGGACCGTCTACTGCACATGTAACACAAGCTGAAGATTGTGTGTCTTGAAAAGATGATCCAAACCTAACAGTTGAAGTGACTGGACCAACTTTGATAGTGAATTTGTTGACAAAAACAAAATCAAATAGCAGAACGGCCCTTCTATGTGGACATTAAAGACATTGAAAGGCAGGATGGCTCCATTGGTCACCCGCTTGTACTTTTCTTAAACCCAGATGGCTCTGTCTTTTGAGGGAAATTGCAGCTTTCTCTTGTAGACCCAGCTGTCCAGCCTGGAGTCTAGGAGGGGAAAGGGGGAAGGGGTGCAAGGATGTGGACTCTCGGATGAGATGCTGCCTGGCCCTCCAGAGATGCCATCTAGGAAGAGACCCTTATCAGAGGCATTTGACCTCCCGTCTTTGCACACAGCAATGAACTCAAAGGGCTGCTTCCGGCGAGCTTTCCTTCCAGGATTCGTCTTAGCAAAGAGGAGGCTAATGCCAAGACCAGGCCCCATCCTATGTGTGCGGGATGAAGTCTAGACAGCGACCTTTCCCCACAGCTCCCTGCTGCATGGAATGAGGACTTGGCGGGTTGTGACCTCTAGAAAGAAATGTGTTTTCATCTCCACCTAATGCATGCAGATCCACTTACATGTGAAACGAGGATTCACAAACAGAATCTGTGTGTGAGACCCTTGGATATTTCCTGTTCTAGTCCATTCTAAATTTTATTTTTTTAAATGTTGGCACTAGCAAATTGATTTCATATCTGTTAAAGGGTCAGGACATGACGTGGTATGAATATAATTGGAGCGATTGGCAAGACTTCGGAGTCAGAGGGACCCAGGTTTGAATCCTGGCCCTGGCACCTAGAAGCTGTGTGACCCTAGGCAAGCCAGTTCCCGCTATAATAGGAGTCTCAGTTTCTTCATTTGAAAATGAGGATGGCATAGAAACTGTTGCATGAAATGATTCTGAGGATTAAGTGGGATGATACAGGTCAAGCTCCTACACAGAGCAAGTGGTTGATAAATGTGAGCTTTTGACATGGTTGTGAAGATTTTGCCCCGGCACCACTTGTCAGGGTCAACAGAGCCAAGGCAGGATTCCTGCCTCCTGGGGACTGGTAGTCAGGAAGGACTTCCTGGTGGAGGAGGCTTTGGAGCAGGGCGGCAGCATGATCGGGACCCACTACTATCCTCACAGTGACCGAGAACCCTGTGTGAGCATCCCAGGGCCACTTGTTCCCTTTTTATGAAGGACAGACTTGTTCCCAAAGATTTTTGGCCGGACCTAGAGCTGACCCCATTAGATGTTTTTGCCTTTCACATTTAGGTCTCTAATCCACCTGGAATTGATGTTTGTGTCTGGTGTAAAGTAAAGATCCAGTTTCTTTTTCCCCTTGTTTCTGAATGGATAACGGGTTACGCCACCCTGTTTCGTAGAGGCCTCCTTCCTGATTGCACATCACCTCTCGTATGTCAGGGTTCCACGCAGGCATGGAACAGTTTCTGGACTCGCTTCTGTTTCATTGGTCTGTTCAGCTGTCCCTGTGCCAGTCCCCTGCTGTCTTCATTACTGTAGCTTGATAGTGATTCCTGATGTCAGGGAGGCGTGTTCCTCTCTTGTCCTGCTCCCTTCGAAGCACCCGGGCTGGCTTCAGAACCAGCCTCTGCTGGAGAAGACTGAAGAAGCTGGGACCCATCTCACTGTGCCTGCAGCAGCTCCGGGGCTCAGGGCTGCCATCCTCCCTGGTTGGCATCTGAGCTGCCCAGGAGGCACTTTCTAATTCATTTGCATAGAAAAGCACCAGCAATGTGCCTGAGTCTTAGTCCCCTCGGCCTAGAAGCGCCTCTGGTTTCCCTCCCAGTCCTCCTGATCCTACCCAGGGTGCACACGACTCCTTTCAGGACTGCTTGCTTCCCTGCCAAGGACATAATTGTGGACAAACAGGGACGTGTCTTCCGTTGACTGGGCCAGAGTCCTGGAGGGAATTCCCACACCGGAGCTTGGCACGCACAACCGAATTCTTTGGCTTAGGTGTTTGCAAATATTGACTTTACCCGAACGTAGGCTGCGTATGGGGTGGGAGGAAGAGACCTGTCACTCCTGCCTCTCATTTAGTCTGTTCTTGAAGGGGGACACCCAGGTGGCATCTTTGCCATCTTCTCTGGAGACCATTCTGACAATGGCTTGGATGCCAGGGAAATGACTCATGGCACGCTCTGCTTTCATGAAATGGCTTGAAGGCAGCAGCATGACTCGTGGGCCAACGCACGTGGCTGGCGTGGACTTGGTAAATCAGATGTACGTACCTTACAGTGTTCAGCACACAGGTGTTCGCATGCTTTCCGGAATTCCCAAACACCCACCACACTGTCAGTTGGTTTGATGTATTGAATTTGGAGTGAGAGGCTATGGTGAACTATTCCTGCCCTGGGACTCTGCCCTGTTGGCCTTGGGCAGAGCCCTCCTCCCCTTGGGCCTCAGTTTACTCATCTGTGAAAGGAGGGTTTGGATCAGATGATGTCCCAAATTTCTGTTAACCTTGTTTCTGTGACTCTTTGTCTGTGGTTTAAGGGCACAGAATGAGAAACCTTTTCTCCCAGCCTCTGGGCAATGTCTCTTGTTTCTGTCGTTTTTTGGTGGTTGATGTCTCCTTCCCTGCGTTGAAGATGATGGTTGTCTCTGGTGCTGGGGCAGGGCAAGGGGAGTCTGCACGCCACAGAGAAGCTGGGTTTGACTTCTTGTGAAGCTGCCCTGAATTCTGCCCACCTCTTCACCTGAGTAGGATTGTTGATTGTGGACATTGTCTTGCTCTGCTGAGCCGAATCTACCCTCTCAACATGTGGGCGTTCCCGAGCCCCGCGGAGGCCTTGGTGCTGGCGTGGCAGCCAGCCAGGTGGCTGAGCCCAGAATGTGGCAGTGGCATTTGGCTGGGGTGCTTTGGAGTCTCGATGCTGAGAGGTCTCTGTTTTGTTTTCTCTTCCAGACCCCTGAGTATTCAGCCATGGCCTCACTGGCCGGAGGGCTGGACGATATGAAGGCCAACCTGACCAGCCCCACCCCTGCCGATATCGGAAGCAGCGTGCCTGGGCCGCAGACCTACCCCATCGTGACAGGTGAGGGCACCTGGGGCGTGGGGGGTGATGGCGGGGGGAGAAAGAGAGAGAGAGAGAAAGGGAGGGAATGGGAATGCGTGTGGTGGGAAGAACGGCTTCTTTGGACTTGACAGGTCATTTTTGTTCTGATGAGGTTATGAGGTCCTGGGACAGGTCAGGCAGGAGACCGCTGGGGCCTGGGGCTGGGCTGCGATGAGCCACGGCTGTGGATCGCTCTGATGGAGCTGGAGGAGAGCAGCACCACATGGACTGAGGGCTGGGAGGGTGGCAGGGAAGCCTTGTGTCCAGGGCCTGGTGAGTTTGGGATCCCCTGTGTGTGGGCCCAAGCGTTCAAAGGTCTGAGATTTATCTTCCTCGTAAGATAGGCGGCCCTGGTCGGCTCCAGCCTCAAGGCTATGAGTGGGCCTCCTGGCAGATCCCGGTGGGCATTCCAGACTTCCAGGCAGCGGCTGAGTCAAGAAGGGCAGGAGGTTTAGGCTGGAAGGCGCTTGGTGTATGCAAAGCAACTGCCTTTCTGGAAGGCCCAGGGCCAGCCTCTTTAGCTGTCAGTGTAACAATGAAGAGCTCGGGCCCTAGAGGCCCACTGCTGGGTTTGAACTTGTCATTGACTAGCTGTGTAATCTTGAGTAAGTTATATAAGAATTATGAGCTGTTTTTTTTTTTTTTTTTTTAATCTCTAAAATAGAAATGGTGATAGCACCTACCCCACAGTGTTGTAAGGATTAATGCACATAAGGTGCTTAGACTTTTGTCTTGCATACAGCAAGCACCCAATACATGTCGCTATTATTATTTCTCAGAGCGCTCTCATGGTGGCTGGGATTGCTGCTGCAGAGCGGGCTGGACAGGAAGGACCCAGACAGACACCCCTCCCTGCTCCAGCAGCACTGGGACAGACTCAGCTGCCAGCTCTGGGAGGTTGGCCAACCTGGCAGGCAGGAGGCAGTCTCGGATACTGTGCAGACAGACAGTGAGGACTGACGGTGGCACTTGGCCAGAGCCTTGGGGGCCAGCCAGAGGTAGCAGGATGTCTCTGTAGGCTGGTAGGCAGGGCTCAGTGATTAGTGACAGAGACAGGGGTTCTTTGAAATGCAGGTAGGCTGTGGTTGCATCAGAGGAGCTGGGGGCTGGACTCAAGTTAGAACTGCAGGGGAAGGGTCTGGTTGAGACCAGCTCATAAAGCAGGGCGAACCCAGCTGGGAGACCTGGGCTGCGAGGTCTGCTAGCCTGGGGCTCAGGGGCTCAGGCAGAAGCAGCCGGGCCTGTTTACAGATTAGGGCACCATGTGGGGATCCATCAGGTGGCAAGAGTGACTTGGTCCCCTGTCCACCTGACATGCAGCTAAGCCTGCAGGTTGGGAGGTGACTCCAATGGGGCAGTGATGGGGACACGAAGAGCTTCAGTCAGAGTGACATTCTATGAGGTCCTCTCTCTTGGTGTCACAGAGGTCCGTGACAAAACCTCTGACAGCACCCCTATTTTATATATGCAGAACCCAAGTCTCAGGGAGGGGCCCTGACTTGCTCAATGTAAGGGGCAAGGGGAAAATTGGATCTAGCCTTCAATCCCTAGGTCCTGGTCATTATTTTTTCCAAGAGACTACAAATAATTGGGATGGTGGGGGTGGTAGAGTGTAAAAGAAGCTGGGCTGGTTCATTGTGATGGGAACTGTCACTTTGTTGAGTAGTTACCAAGTACCATGTACTCTGCTAGGTGAACTCTTTACCCTCGGAGGAACCCGGGGAGTGGGTACTATTCTGTTCATGTCGTTTCATAAAGAAACTGAGGGTTGGGGCAATTACACAGCTTACCAGTGAACCGGGCTAGTGGGCAGTGACGTTAAAACTGGATACCAGGGCCTGCACAGCCGGCCACTCTGCCACACAGATGATCTGGGGGGCTTCGGACACATCCCAAGCCTCAGTTTCTCCGTCCGTAAAATGGTCCTGGTCTCTCAGAGCCCTCTGAGGATCGAATGAGATCCCCGAGGGGACTGCTCTGCAGAAGGAGGGCTTGATATTGGGACTGGAGTTCATGGGAAGCTTGGCGTTCAGCACATCACAAGACAAGTCCGTTCTCCATCCGTGCACAAGCCTGTTTAGGTGAGAAACGAGCCAGTAAACGCTGAAAGTGTGGTTGCACTTCTGAGACTCCAGTCTACTGAAGTGGTAAACTGGTGGCCAGCTGGACAAGGGACAGATATGGTTGGTTGGGCCCACATAGGACTTTTTACAAATTTGAATCAACATTTAAAAAATTTAAATCTGAATTTCTGGCTTCACTTGAAAAACCAGAAAATCTTGCCACACTGGGCCATATTCCCACATGGTCATGGTAGATGGGGGCTCAGTGGCAGCAACCCCTCAAGACAGGCCCCCACCCAGCCTCTCATTTACCTTATAAGCCTGCCTGAAAGGGAATTTGAGTCGAATGCCCTGCAAAACCTAATGAAGTAGTCTGGGGCTTACCCCATCTCAGAATCCCCGTGAATGCAGCAGTCCTGAACACAGACTTGTGCAGGCGTGTGGACATAGGGCCTCACACTGGCTCATACTTTGAACTGACTTTGCCAATAGGTGAGCAACTCTTGGCAAAGCTCCAGGTAAAACAAGGTACAAGCTTTGGCCAGCGTACACGGTAGTTGCACTCCTAGAATATTCAGTGCATGGTAAGACTGTGGAAATTGCAAATTCACATTTATATGTAAATGAAGTTCAGTTCTGGATTCAAATAATTACCAACAGATTTTTTTCCTATATAATGTTTGGCAAGACATGACAATAGTGTAGAATGAAGGAAAACTATTGCGTGGGATGGCTCCACTGTAAACCAATAATGCCCCTTCATCATGTCAAAGCCCCCACAGATTTTCAAAACACCTCCTAGGGACAGTTGCTGACCCCACTGCAAAATATCAGAATGCCTTGAAGGAATGTCCTCAGGAGTTGTTGGGGTAGAGCGGCCCCCGTCACCATGTGGCCTTAGTTATTCCAGCCCAGGCCTGACCGCCTCCCACAGCTGGATTGTGAGCCCAGCCAGGGCTCTGCTGGGGCCAGCAGCCTGGGGTCTGGGGGCGGGGCTTGGGCAGGTGGCCTCCGGCTGCTGCATCCCAGCACTCACACTAGGGAAGATCTCAGTAGAGAACTAGTCGATTTCTCTCCGTCGTTTATATGCCACATTAAATATTAAGTTAAACCCCTGCTCTACCAGCCAGGGCCACGGTTCAGAAACTGCTCACCATTTGCAAAGCAGTGACACGGCCAGCCGGTTCCTGCATCGTCAGCAGTTTGGGCCCATCCTGATTGGGACTAATTATCTGCAGGTGCGCCCTCCCTCCCAGGGAGGACAGTGAAGGGCCTGGCAATCTTGCCCCCAGCTGTGCCCACCCGACCCTTTGCCTGAGAGAACAAAGGAGTGGGCAGCTGGTGTCCTCCTGGCCCCTCCCCTGAGGACCATCTCTCTGCATCAGCAGGTTGGAGTGTCGGGAAGAGACGGAGGGAGTCTTCTTCTAGTCAAAAAGTTTGGGAAACACTGGCCTGGTGGATGGCCCAGGCCCTGGGGTCTGAGACTCCCCCGGGGCACTGTCCCCTCTAAGCAACAGAGACCATACATGGGCAACAGGTGAATGCCCACAGGGACAGACAGAATGACTGCCAAGTCTGTAAGACCACCAGCTCTGATTTGCTGTAGCTCTGAGGTTCGATGATTGGAGCCTCGGGACCCCAAACTTGGATGTTCAGGAAAGTCCACCCTCTCTTGCCTCTTTCGTCTCAGCAGTAGCTGGGGCGGGAGGAGAGGCTCTAGACAGGGAGTCAGAGGAGTGGGATTAAGTCTGTTCTCTGCCACCTAAGCTGTCCTATTCTTCGGCCAACAGTGTGTCCTCTCTGAGCCTCACTTTCCTAACTATGAAACGGGCAGGGCAATTTCTGCCCCGCCTGACTCCTTTGGCTGTTTCGAGCGTATAATGAGCTGTAGGGGGAGAGGGTTTGAGAGCCAGCAGGGGGGCATCTGAGTTTGTGTGGGCAGTTGTGGGAGAAGGAGATCTGGAGGGGTCTGGGACCCCAGTGTTGGCACATCTCGATCACAGACCGGCAGAATGGGAGGGTCATGTGGTCCTACTGCTCACCTCACAGCTGGAGAGACCCAGGTCCAGAGAGGGCAGGTGACCTCGAGCCCACATCCGCTGAGTTAGAGTTGGAACTGGGGCTCACCCAGGGCCCTGGCCCTCACAGCCTGCTGCTGTCGTGGGATCAGCTGGACTAATTCAGCAGGAAATCCAGGCTGTCCATATTCTAGCCGGGTGACCTTGGGCAACTTACTAGACTCCATGCCAAGTTCCCCAGTTGCACAGTGGGGCCTGCAGTCCCACTTCCTCCCAGGCTTCCTTCGAGGTTTCATGTGTGGGCCATGCAGGGGCTGAGCATAAAGTGTGGCCCATGGTAAACCCTCAGTGAGTGGTAGTTAATAGTATATTCCTGAGCTCTTGCACCAAAAAGACTGGCCTGCTGCCAGGCTGTCCCAAACAGCCATGTTGGTCTCTCTGTTTCTCTGACATGTTTTTTATGATTCTTCTTGAGGCTCAGTCGGAACCAACTATATAACTCTTCCCCCCGAGTGAATCATAATGAATAACAAAAGCAAAAAGAAAAGAAATGCCTTGTGTATCCAGACAGCCAAAAGGTGCAGGGAAAATAATGAAAACTGCAATCAGCATAATACCCGCAACCACGCTCAGTGGGGAGCTTTCCTGGGCTCCGGGCAAGGCGCCGGGTGCCGGCATGGTTGTGTGCATGGGGAGCAAGCAGAACGGCGGCAGTTACTGTGCAGTGGACTGTCATTCCGTGCCCGGCCGGGAGTGTGATGGTGGCCGAGGCAGACAGTCTGCCCTCACTGGGCTTCCCTGCTGGCGAGAGCTAGACAATTCACAGCAAACACAGAAACAGTGGGCAGTGTAATTTTTTAATGGTGTGTCTCTAAAGAAAACAAATTGGGGGAGAAAGTAAAGAGAGACTGGGGTTGAGGGGCAGTGGTGAGTGGGAGGGGGCACGGAGCAGGACCTCTCTAAAACGGTCGCATTGACCTGTGATCCCAACCACGAGAAGCCTCTGAAGATTTGGGAGAAAGGCATTTCCTCTTGGAAATTTTTATTCTTTATTGATTTTAGAGAGAGAGAGGGAGAGAAAGATAGAAACATCGATGAGAGAGAACATCAATTGGCCGCCTCCTGCATGCCCCCCATGGGGATTTGGCCCACAACCTGGGCATGTGCCCTGACTGGGTCGAACCAGCAACTTCTTGGTGCATGGGTCAGTGCTCAACCACTGAGCCACACCGGCCAGCAGGAGACGCCTTTTAAATATACAAATGAATGAGCAAATGAGATGACAAGAGGGTGGGACCATTTCTCAGTTCTCTCTCCACTGCCAGTTGGGCTCAGCCCACATTCAGGCCCGGGGGACTCTCAAAGTTAATGGAAACTAACTTCAGAGATAAGGTAGCGCTGGGGTCTGTTCTACACCAGGGTTTGGTCACCTGTGGTGATGGGGCTTTCACTGCCTTAGAGGCAACGAAGCTTTAAACAGGACCAACCAGAAGCTGTTCTCCACTGAAGTGATCTCCTCTCCCTCTGGCAACCCGGAAGCTGAGGTGTCTGCCAAGTCCAGGCCAGGGCTCGTGCTGTGCATTCAGACCTCGGCACCGCCTGGCACTCCCTCCACTGGCGTTCGGTGTCCCTGTGATCCAGCTCAAAGGTGCTTTTGTTTGCTTAGTGTTTTTTTAAACTTAAAAACATAGCCCTAACATTTTAAAGATCAGAGAGGAACAGCCCAAACACCCACCAGTAGGGGACTGGTTGCACAAAGCAAGCTCGTCCATACACTGGGGCCCTGTACAGTTGTAGGGGAGCACGAGGAAGCTCCTGTGTCCTGAGAGGGAAGGCTCTTGGAGGTCGTTCGTCGTGGAAGAGCCAGAATAGTGTGCACAGGTGCTGCCGTTTGTGGAAAGGAGAGAGGGACAGCGGGAACGCACATCTGTGCGTGTGTACACATGCATAAACTCTGGAGGGAGCCTCAGGAACTTAATGACCCTGTGAACTGAGTGTGCGGAGAGGACTTTTTACTGGATATCATTTTCATTTTTAATTCTTTGAACCTTGTCACGGTATCACTATCAAAAGTTACATTTAACAGTGCCTTAAAAATCAGATTTAACATGAAGAGCAAAAGGGCTAACTTCTCTTGAAAAATTGGAACACGTGGGTCCACGTTTTCCTGTGGCCTGACTCAGACAGAGCTGGCAGTGGTGGCCCCTCTCAGGAGCTGCAGTCTCTTGTTGGCCCCAGATTCCACCTGGCCAGCTGGCTCTCACCTGGCCTGCTGCCCTGTGGGCTTTGAGTTTTTTAACCTGCTCCCGCCCCATCCTTCCTGGGTCCTCTTATTTCTACTCCCGCCCAACAGAAACCCCCCCGTCAAGCCAGGAAGGGCTGCCTACAGGCTGGCTAACTGGCCTTGCCTGTCCCTGGCTCCAGGCCTTGTTCAGGCTGTTCGGCCTGCCCGGAACGGCTTCCCCAGGTGTCCGCTCAGTGTGGACCGGTGCAGTGTGAGGGCCTGGCGCGCTGTGCAGAGTTCTCCAGAAAAACGCAGCATCTGTCCCAGTGCAGCGACGTCACCCTCTCCAAACTAAATGTTGTTGACCTGCTTCAGGGTACCACAACCCCAAGAGAAAACGTAACGTCCAAGACTGGAGCTTTCCCAGATGTGGCTATTTGCACTCCAGAAAGAGTCAAGGTGAATCTGATTGGGGTTTAAAATATTTGGGTTTCACCCTGGCCAGTTTGGCTCAGCGGTTAGAGCGTCGGCCTGCGGTCCAGAGAGACCTGGGTTCGGTTCCCACTAAGGGCACGTACCTCAGTTGCAGTTTGTCCCCGTCCCTGGTTGGATTGTGTGGGTGACGGCCACTCGATGTGTTCTTTCCATGTGGATGTTTCTGTCTCTCTCTCTCTTCCTCTCTCTCCCTCCCGCTCTGTCTGAACAAAAAATATCCTCTGGTAAGGATAAAAATATATATATATTTGGGTTTTGATCATTAAATAGACTCACAGTCACAGTCATAGATTCTACAGAAATCCCAAATTCTATAATTTTGGAATCTTAGTGTTTAGAAGGATACTCAGAGGTTCAGAGAAGCTGGAGATCTGATCATTTTAAAGCCAACATGAAATTCAAGCATCTCTGTAACTAAAATGCACATCAGAGGAAAATATGATTTGCTCTCAGGTTAGCACAGTGTTCCCAAGAACTGTTTGTTAAATAAATAAATTAATATCTGTGTCAAGTGCAGTGTCAATTAAAAAAAATAATTTCAGAGGAAAGTACTTTGGTTGTTTCTGACCTTGTATTTTGTAGGATAAAAATAAACAAAGCCGGATGGCCGTCCTGGTAATGCACTCATAGATTTTTACCCTTGCGGGCAGCTCTGAAGCCGACCTTTCCAAATAGCCTTCGAGCAGGTTTCTGGGCCTCCAGCCTCCCAGCCCACCCTGCTGTGATCCATCTTCCTAAAATAGTGATTTCATTATTTGGAAATTGCTTGTTCTCCTGGTCAGAGATCTCCATTGTCTTGCAGTTATCAAGAAGAGAAAATGTACCAAACTGTAGTGCCTGGCAGTCCATTCATCATTCATCATTCATTCATTCATTCATTCATTCATTCATTCATTCACTCGTCTCTCCATCAAAACCCAACTCCTTCATGTCAGACCGTAGCCTAGGCTGGATCTTGAGGGATGTAGTGTCCTGCCCTCAACGTACTCATAGTCTGATGGGGGAGGTAAGTGTGCAAAGCAAAACAACATAAAACAAGCAAGAAAAAGAAAGGTAGAAATCACGGGAGAAGCCAAGTGCTTTGGAAGGCATGGGGGAGGGAACAATTGCTTCTCTTAGACTGGGGAGCATTTTGTGGAGGATGCAGTGTCTACGTGACTTTGGGGAAAAACACTCTCTTGGCATCTCTGCTCTGAAGCTTGCTTTAGTCTTACTCAGCCTGCCTCTTATAATTCCTTTTTAATCACAAAGTAATGCAGGCTCGTTGCAAAATAAATTCAAATGGTGGGAACCTGTGACTGTCCTCTTCACCCCATTCCTAACTTGTCTGCTGATGTCATCAGAGTTGACAGTTTGATGTCATGTCCTTCCAGAACCTTTTCTACAATCAAAAGCATAGAGTCTTACTCTTTATACTGTTGTTCAATTTTTAAATGTTCATTGCATGTTTCATGGACACCCAATATGTTGGTAGGTACAGAACTCCCATTCTCTCCAGTGTTCTGGATGAACCATCATGAACTTTTCTCGAGCAGTATAGTCTAGAGAATCCGTATCCCCAGGGCTAGGAAGTTAATTCCCCTCAGTATTTGACACCCAGAACTGCAGATGGAGAAGGACCGGGTGCAGGAGGGGAGAGGGCAGGGAACCTTGTCATCGACAGGCCCAGGGCTGTTGGCTTAAAGAGAGCTGACCTGGGGCCTGGCCTCTGCCTCCCCTGGGCTCAGGGCTGTGGGAGAAGGAGGGGAGCATCAGGGGAAGTCACCGGGAGGCAGCTTTAGTTGAGGAGAAAGAACTATTTAACAGTTTGAGTCCCTGGAAACTGGAATAGGCTGCCTCAGGAGATAATAACAATGATAGCTAATGTTTATTGAGCATTTGTTATGTGCTTTGGTTCATTTAATCCTTTACTCTATGAAACATTGGTGCCATTTGTCCCAACTAACATTTAAAGAGACTGCCTGAGTCCACACAGCGAGGAGTAGCGGAGCTGGTTTTCTCCTTCCCCCTGGACTGTATTGCTTGTGTTGGTAGTAAGCTTCGTGGCGTCAGAGGTATCCAAGCAGAGTGCTCTCACATTCACCGGCAGCGCATCTAGACCTATGGTGACTGGGGTCTATGGAGGCTGATCCAGGCCTGGCTTTTTACCACCTCCCAACTCAGCCATACCAGGCCCTGACTCCAAGCCTTTGTTTCTGCTGGCTCCTCTGCTTAGAAGGCTTCGGGCATTTGCCCACAGGTGGTGGTGGTCTGCTGGGAAAGGAGCAGCACTGGGCCAACCTGATGTCAGGACCACGGATCTTCATCCCGGCTCTGCCGCAACTCCCCGGTGAGGGTGGGAGCACCCTTCCCTCCTCTGAGCCTCAGTTCTCACATTGGCCCAACAGGAGTTGTAATCCTGGCCGATTCTGTCCTTGCAGGACCGTGGTGAAGTGCATGTGAGCTGGAAGCTGGAAAGAGCTGTGCCCTTTCTTCAGAGCTCATGGAGCCTGTGCCACCTTAACAGTGCCAGGTGCTCAGGTCCTGTGTCCCCAACAGTAAGGTGAATGTGGGCTGGTGCAGGGCTTAGCCTGTAAAAGGATCTCCAACACCTACTGAGGAGCCAGCAGGCTGCCAGTCTTTGCCATGTGCCTTTAAAGCATGTATCCAGGGATCAGTCCCCCGGTGCCACCTCTTCTAGGAAGCCCTCCCCAATTACCCCATATTTAAAATGATGTTACCCTTTATCTGGGTCACCCTGCCTTTTATCTCATTGTACCTTGATTTATGATTCCTTGTTTCCAACTGAACTTTCTCTGCATACCATGAGGTTCTGATCTCTGCCTTCCCCAGCACAGCCTAGCAAGGGGCTTGGAACATAGTAGGTACTCGGGAAGTGTTTGTTGGATGGATGGATGGATGAACAAATGAGCTGTCTACTATGATTGAGTGTTACTGATTTCCTTAAATCCTATTCTGTTAGGTTGTTGTCAAGGCTATTGACATAATTCACATGCTTACACATCTTTGATGAGCATAAGGGGCATTTGAATGTAAGATATTATCACAATTATTATTTCTCTCCAAATGCATGGTCTGCTGCCTTTTTTCTCCCAATGTTCACAGCCAAGGGAAAAAAAAAACCTCTCTTAAGTTGGTCTCTATTGGCTTTTATTTTCATTACCTGGGAGGCTTTAGAACTTCTCCTTCCACCCCTAGATCTTCTGCAAATGTTTGATAAGGCTGGTTTCAGCATGAATCTTTAAGGGCACCTGCTGCTGTCTGAACTTGCCCATCCAGAGAAGTGTTTGTCTTTCCAGACCCACTGGCTCTGTTTGTAAGCCTCTGTTAAGCCAGGTTCAGGATGGTGTCACATGCCCACCTCAAGGATGGAGCGGCAAGCAGCCTCTTTGGAGGGTTAGCATCTAGGTCCGTGGCTAGGGGACCCCCCCCCATCTCAGTCCTGAACAGGACCCTGTAAGCCCATTATCAGGAGGAGTAACTGATACTGTCCTCCTGTTCACTAGGCATCAGGCATTGTTCTAAGCACTTTACATATGTTAACTTGTCTAATCTGCATAAACCCCTATGAGGGAGTTAGTCGTATTATCCCCATTTTACAAATGCAGAAACTGTGGCATAGAGGAGCACAGAAATGTGCTCAAGGTCCTATAGCTCCTAACTGGTGAAGTCAGGTTTCAAATGCAGTCAAATTCTAGAGGCTGCATACCTAACCACTGTGTCAAACTGCCTGCCCTCCCTCCCCCTAGTCCATCGGTGACAGGCAGGAGATCTGACCGGAGGAGCCTGAGTTGGGCAGAGTGTGATGTGGAGAACAGACCACAAACAATGCAGTTAGGTGGATCGGGCCCCATGTTGGGGGGTTCTGTCTGGCGTGGCTTGTCTAAATCTTGGGTGGTATCTGGTTGAAGGGCATTAGGTTGACTCACTCTCCAACAGCTGGCACCCCGTAAGTCAGCCTGTACCCAGACAGACCTGCCCAGCCTAGACCTCGGCACTCAGTAGGCCCTGAGCGAAGGTTTGTTGAGTGGAAGGGCAGACAACAGTAGGCATCATTTTCTTTCTTTCTTGGGAGACTTAATATGTTGTACCTTCTGGCATATTTCTACCTGGACCAGGCCACCTGGCAACTCCTTGGCAACCCTAGAACTCTCAGCCCCGGTGGCACCCCCTGCCCAGGCCGTTCCCTGTCAGATGAAGGGGGGCAGCACTTCCAGCAACTTCCCACCTAAACCAAAGCTCTCATTTGTTTTTTTGTTTTCAGGAAAGAAAGCAAAAGAAAAATAGTTGTCACTGCCTTTGTTAAATAGACTTTCTTACTCTGTCTCTGGTCAAGCACAGGTGGAAGGGTTATGCCACTTACGTCCTGGGTCTCCGCAGGACAGGCCCGTTCAAGTCCCCAGCACTCACCACACCCAGCCAGCTTCCTGGTTTCTCTTCCTCTACTGCCCTGCCCTCCTGAGAGGGGAGAAGTGAAGATGCCAAGCAGCAGTCCAGGTGGTGAAGGGTGGGAGCGTTGGCCCAGGCACGTGGACAGGCTGGCAGGGACCCAGATGGGGTGGGAGCTGCCCTGGTCCTCACATGGGGCGGGCTGGGGCTCGAGGACTCGCCTAATCAAATGGAGCCTTGGGGGGTCTCTCTTCGTCTCTTGGATCCCTGTCTTCCATTATGGTCATGGTGGCTGGATTTGGGGAGGGCATCCAGAGGGTCCAGGGGAGGGGCAGGGGTGGCAGAGGGTGTACTTAATGGCCGTGGGCACTGACTCTTCCCCAGCTGGCCTGGCAGTCTTCCGGTATCTTTCCCAACCAGTAGTGTCTGCCCAGACAGTTGCTCAAAAGGTGTTGCCCAAAGAAGACCACAGCTGGCACAGATAGCCATCTGTGCCAATATAGGGGGATGTTCCAAAAGATCCCTGTGATTTTCTTATTACCTTTAAATCTCTCTTGCGAATGAGGCTGATGAAGTAAAAGACTCCTATAGAACCCAGGCTGGGGCCACAGAGCCCAGGGTAGAGCTCTCTGCCCTCCCAACACGCCTTCCTCTGGTCCTGTGGCCCATTTCAGCTGGTTCCTACCCCAGGCACATGCCCACCAACTGCCCAGTTTCTCTGTGGGCTGAGCACACCTCCGGCAGCCAGCCCTGCCCGTGGCACCCCCGGAGGAATCCCTTCTTTGACCTTTGTAATTATTCCTGTTCAATCTTCTTTCGTGTTTTTCTCCTCCCCCTTTGCGAGGTGCTCGACTCCTGCACTCTCTCCAGTGTATTAAGGATGTGAGTGAAATTGATGACTGGGATGTCTCAGGTCTTTATGATGATGAATGACTTTCACTGACAAAGCTTTTATTGTCTGTGATTTGGGAAGAAGGGGGAACTGATATATCAAGGCTGCCTGTCACACCATTTAATACAGTTATAAATCCTGACGTCACTGACTGGTGGCCAGGAGCTGGAGAACTCCACCGGCCGCCGCTTGGCCGAGCCTTTATGGATTTTTCCTCCTCTCTCCTTTCCTGGCTGGACTGTCACAATTGTGTTCTGAGAGGGAGGATGGAATAGCCGGATGGTGACTTTAACAATCCCAGGGGCCACCTGGGCCAGGGAGGAAAGTGGAAGCCCTCCCCACTCTGAAGGCAGGAGCAGAGGGCAGGCCTCGATTCAAGGTGGGCAAGGAAAGTGTTCAGTGAAACCAAATCCTAAAGTATGCTAATACCTTCTTGCGTGTGCACCACCCTTTACAGTTTGCCAAGTGATTTTATACCTGCCAGTTTCCGGATCTTGTGAGGGAGGGTGGCAGGGAGAGACTTGGTCCCCCCTTTACAGAAGAGGAAACTTGGCGAAATGACTTGGCCAAGGTCATGCCACTCGGGGCACACGCAGAGGGCCGCTTCCCCGGTGAAGCCACAGAGCCTCGCCGTTCGGAACTTGGGGTGTGGAGTCAGGCATCCCTGGGTTCCATCCTAGACGCATCACTGCGTAGCTGCAGATCTTGGCGGTGATCACTGCAATTTTCTGACCTTCAGTTTTCTCATCCAGGAATGAGAATAGTGCTCTCCTCATAGGCTTGTTATGAGGGTTAAATGAGATAATGCACGTAAATTCTTGGCAAGGTCCCTGCCCCATTAAGAGTGCTTGATACATGTTTAAAAAGGTGCAGCTACAGCCCTGGCCAGTTTGGCTCAGCGATTGGAACATCGGTTTGTGGACCAAAGAGTCACGGCTTCGATTCTGGTCAAGGGCACGTACCTCAGTTGCAGTTCGGTCCCTGGCCCTGGTCAGGGTCGTACAGGAGGAAGCCAGTCGATGTGTCTCTCTCACATCGATGTCTCTCTCCTCCCCTCTCTCCCTCCCTCCCACTCTATCTGAAGATAAATGGAAAAATATCTTCGGGTAAGGATTTAAAACAAAATAAAAATAAATAAAAGGTGGAACTACAATGAGAGAAGCATGTGGTAGATGTCACAGGAGCAAGAGGAGGGCCACCCATGCCTTCCTGAGGTGGTGTGGGGAAGGTGGCCAAGGTAAGCTTCCTGCAGGAGGTGACACTGTGCTGATTGGCATGAGCAGGAATTGGCCAGGCGGGAAAGACAGGTGAGAAAGGGCATTCCCGCAGAGGGAACAACATGATAAAGGCTGAGTGAGGAAATACAAGCCCTCAGGGAGTGGTAAGATGTATAGCTGGAGATGAGGGAGGCGGTCAGACCAGGGAGGCTCCCAAGGACCTAGGATCACAATCTCCGGATGCTGGGGAGCCCTGGCGGACTTTGAGTAGGGAGGAGTAGCATCTTCAAAGAAATCTCTCTGGGGTCTTGACAGAGGGTGGACATACTGAGGATGAGACTCAGTACGAAGACCTACTGTATTGAAGATGGTTGTAAAAGTCCTGGAGAGGAGGAATGAGGACCTGGACGCAGGCAGCAGAGGTGAGGATAGAGGGAAAATGTTGAGGAGTAGAATTGGCAGTAGTCAACTACCAGGTTGAGGTGAGATACAGAAATCAAGGACGGCTCCCTGGTTGGCGTTTGGGGCACTGAGTGGGTAATGGAGCCAACAGTGGAAACAAAGACAACAGGAAGAGGAGCTGGTTTGGTTACTTGGACTCCATGGTGCTCCAGGGATGTCTAAGGGGAAACATCTAGAGGGCAGTGGGGGAGGGGTCAGGGCTGGGCATATGGATTTGGAAGTTATGAGCATGGAGGAGACGGGTCACTCAGTGCATATGTAGAGACAAAAGGGGTCGAGAGGAGCAGAGATCTAGGAAGGGACTCGGGAAAAAGGGTGGCCGGAGAGGGGAAGCCATGGAGAAGTCTGGAAGATGTGACCAGCAAAGGACAGAGAGCGCCGTGTCCCGGAGCCTGTGGCAGTCACAGCTCTTGGTTGAGAACAACAGAATTCTCTCTGGCTGCTTAAGCAGAAAAGGGATTTTCTAAAGTTTATTGGGAGACTTAGAGGACCACAGAGCCGGGCTTGGAGACCTCATAGCCGGGAACCCCACCTGAACCACAGTGAAGCCACACCTGGACAACGGAGCGCACTGCGGGACTGCTCTGGGGGACACCGCTGAGGCCGGCAGGCACGGAGCCCTCGCCTCGTGTGCCACCGCCGGACAGCAGATGTCACCAGTGGAACCTCTGTCTTGGCAGATGACTCCACAAGCGCCCTCTCCTTGGTCACTACCTTCGGAATTAACGGCTCACGTATGTGTGTCTGCTTGGTGGAGCCAGTAAGGCGCCCGTGTCCTCGCTGGGAGCCCAAGCTTCTGGCTTCTGTCTTGAGGAGCCTATTTCTTAAGGGGGAAATTTCCCAAAACAAAAGGAAGGTAAGGTGTTCAGTGGTGTCAGGGGAACTAAGGAGTGAGCAAAGAGCTCCAAGATGACAAGGCTGAATTATCAGCTGGCTCTGCTGTCGGGCTCTTTATTCAAGATGTGAGTGACTTTTAGTGAGTGCCTGGCCTGAGGGAAGAAGCAAGGATCCAGTGGCACAGTCCCACCTTGGGGGGTCCTGGGGGGGGGCTGGGGACCTTTCCCTTTGCTAGAACTTGGGTAGCTGCTGAACTGAGGCTGGTGGCTTTTCTCCAGTGGGGAGGATAGGAAGTGCCCTCTGTCCGACGACATGGAATCCCCAACAGTGGACACAAGGCTCAGCCCCGAAGAGTGGCTTGGGGAAGGTTTTCTGAGCAAATGAATGAGTGAACCAGTAAGCAATGGTTTGGCCTCAGATCTATGCCAACCATTGTGCTGGCACCACAGGGAAACAGGTCGATGGGACACGGTCCCTGCCATGGAAGGGTTCAGTCTAGTGTCTCCCAGCAAGTGCTGTGCCATGGAGCTGGGCCCAGGCTCTGAGAGCACCGAGGAGGGAGAGCTGGGGGTGGGCAGGGCAGGCTGGGGCACCTGGGAAGGTTTCCCGCGGGAGGTGACAGAGATGAGTTTGCTGGGTGCGGTCAGAGCACAGCAGCAACATTTGCTGAGGCTTGGAGGCAAGATTAGGGCCAGGGGTGGGGGTGGGGGGCCGGAGCCTACACTACTTCAGTAGGAATGGGGGTCAGCGAGATGTCCGGGCTTGATCCAGAGGTGGCGGGGAACCCTCCAGGGTGGGAGCGGAGGAGTACAGGGTCCTTCTGTAAGGGACTGCGTATCGGAGGAGGCGGGGCCAGCCAGGGAGACAGTGGGGGTGGGTGGATGAGAGTCTGAACTGTGGCCAGAGTTAGCTGTGGATGTAGAGGGGCTGTGATTTGGTGATGCCCCCAACCTCCACTCTAGGAGTGTTGGTGGGAGAGGCTGGGCCTGTGGGTGCCAGGGTGTTCAGGCTGGACTTCCTTGCCCTGGAGTCTGCTGGGTGCCCTCATTATGCCACTCACGGTGCGGAGAGATGAGAGCAGCAGTCGAGACGCCGCCTGCCTCCTGCTGGGCAAACCCCACGAGATCCCGCCTGGCGCACGATGTGCATCGAGGACAAGATTAGATTGAGAAGTCAATGGAGCCGAAAATTTCTATGCATTTCCCGTCAAGAAGCTGTTTGATGGCATGTTTTAATTCTCTGAGTCCTCCTGCCCAGTAGGTTCATTTTGGTGGGCACGGCTGGAGCAGAAGGTGATGGGAGGGGATTCCAGGGACCAGGGGCCGGGCCAGGGGAGAGGGGAGGCCTTCGCTGCGTGGTGGCCATGAGTCCAGGCTCCATGTGGCTCCTTCTCCCAGGTGACCCGGTTCAGACTTCAAGCAGCCCTGTGAAGAGGGTGTTATTGTTTCCATTTTGTAGATAAGGAAACGGGGCGGAAATCACATGATAACCTCCTGAAGTCACATAAATAGTAGGGGGTTGGCTGGAGTGGCAAGCAGAGGCCTGTCGGATTTTAAAACTCAAGCAGATACATGTTGGAATGTTTCTATCTTTTTACCAGAAGGCTCTGCCTTCTTCCTCCTTTTCCTTCTCATTCCCTCCCTCTCTCCTTCCTCCCTTTTCAAAGCCCAGGAGCCCTGAGAGGCAGTGCAAGGGGTATATTTCCATTTTGCAGATTTGGAAAGTGAGGCTCAGTGAGGTACAGTCATTTGTTGGTAGCATGAAGGGTAGAAGCCCGTGGGGAATTCTGTGAAATCTTGTTCCTCTGTGTGGTCCCCCACCTTCCTGGATCAGCAGGGTCAATAATACAAAGATGTGACAACCCCCTCCCCCCCCCTCACACGCACGCACGCACACACACACACACGGCATGTTTAGAACTATCTCTGGGCAGGAACCCAGCTGATTTCATCAGTGCTGCTCCTCCCTGGCCCCAGGTCACTCTGGGCACCTGCTGTCCCACAAGGGCTCAGCCCCCACTTCCCCCCAGAGGCATGCTGCCTTCAGCCAGGCCTGCGGAGCCCCAGAGAGGGCCTGCACCCTTAGATCCGCTCACAGAGGGAACTGCTCTTTCTGTGCATGGGGACGTTTGTGCCCTGGACTACTGGGAGAAAAACATTGAGTCAGTTTCTGGAAATTGAAGGGTGCTCTGTGAAGAGAAAGGGAAGAGGCAGGAAAGGAATCGAAAAACCAAGGAAGGCCCAGTGTTGTGCTCAATAGTTGGGCATCCCCCCCGGCACCAAGAGGTCGCCAGTTCGGTTCCCGGTCAGGGCATATGCCCAGGTTGTGGGCCAAAACCCCAGTGGGGCATGCGGGAGGCGGCCGATCTATGTTCTCTCTCATCAATGTGTCCATCTCTCTCTCCCTCTCCTTTCTTCTCTCTCTAAAATCAATAAAGAAGCCCTGGCCAGTTTGGCTTAGCGCTTAGAGCATCGGCCCATGGAGCAGAGGGGCCCAGGTTCGGTTCCCACTAAGGGCATGTACCTCGGTTGCAGTTTGTCCCCGGCCCTGGTTGGGGTCGTGTGGGTGGCAACCACTCGATGGGTCTCTCTCACATCAGTGTTTCTCTCTCTCTCTTCCTCCCTCGTTCCCTCCTGCTCTATCTAAAGATAAATGCAAAAGAAAAAAAGAAAATTAATAAAGAAAAAAAAAACAGGAAACCAAGGAAGGGAATTCGGATCGGGGCCCATGGTGGCTCAGGGCCAGGCCTAGCTGTGCACACTCTGGGCAAGGCCTGGCCCTTGAAGCAGCTTCTTCACACACCAGTAGTTTGGCCCATTCATGATATTCCAACAGTTGTTAAATTTTTAAACTTTTTTTGTCAGTAAAACTTTTATTCAGATAAAACCTTCCTGGTAAGCCCTTTATGTGAACCAGTTAGAATTGAGGTTGAGTGGTTTTGGGGTCTCAGAGGGTGCCAGTCATCCTTCGGGCTCTGGTGCTCCCGGATTCTAAAGTGGTTTTCAAGCCACTGAGAAGGCCGCTCCCAGAACATGTGTATCCTCTCCTGGCCCTGGCTCTCCGTTCCCACCTCTGACATCCCGGTTCTCACACCTCACACCCCAGTTGCCCACCTGCCTCAGTCCAGCCTCTGCCTGTGCCTGAGGAAGCTTAGACCAAGGCCCAAGCACACTGCCTCTCGCGGCTCATCCGCTGGTGTCGGGGGGCCATTCGTGCTGGCCCTGCTCCCGCCCTGCTCCCGATCCCCTTGGCGGACCCTGCTTACTGAGACCCAGTTCCAGTGCCCCCTTCTCCACGATGCTGCAGCCTGACTGCTGGCATCGAATCTTATGTCTGCGCTTTGCTAATTGTGCGATCTTGGTCAGAACATGTCTTCTCTCTGAGCCTCAGTTTCCCAAGCTGTGGTGAATAACTGGCGGTTGAACCCAGGCCTCGCTGACTCATGCACTTATCCCTGCGTGGTGCTCCCTGCTCAGTAGAACCCCACCAAGGTTGCACGGAGCACTCTCACTCCTGTGATCCATGTTGGGGCTCCCGATGGCCCACGAAGAAGGCAGGGCAGGGCTAATCTCGGAAGTGGCAGTGGTTTACAAGCACGATACCAGGCCTCTCAGAAGCGTCTGCACCTGACCCGGCCTCTCTGGGGGGGGATGAGCAGGGAGGGGTGGTTGGCGATTGGGCAGTCTGCAGGGCCAGCCAGCGGTGTGATTCAATGCGTGTTCTCTGCTGCACGTTAATTTTCCATGCACCCTGGAAGGTACCTCTGTGGGGTGGGCTTGGTTTTCCCTGGCAAACAGCGCACCTGCCCAGCCTGCCTCTCCTGTGGGCCCCTTTCGGCAGCTACCAGCTGTGGCCTCTGTGTGGTTTGGGGAAACAATCAGAGCATAGCTAGGCTTTCTTGGTTCCAGGTCTGGCTTTCTGTAAGGTCCACCATCCTGTTGCCCTCTGGACCAAAAGTGGACCAGCTGAGCCACTGGTTTGGGATCTGTGAACAAATCAGAAGCCTATCTGAACCTTTCCTGGCTTAGACGTTTACTTGTTGACAATTTCTTGAATAAATGGGCAGACAGATGAAGGGTAGAGAACCAGGTAATATGCCTTCCTCGTGTCTCTAGCATTTTGACTCCCTTGCAGGGGGGTGGCCTGGGGTTAAGACTCTAGTTCACAGATAAGAATCTTCAGAGAGGGGAGGGGACTTGTCTGAAGGCACAGGAAGGAGGTAGCGAGCTTTCTGAGCCCAAGTCCAGGGCTGGCTGGGCCTCAGGGGGCCTTCGCACTCAGTCCTCCAGCCCTGGCCTTACCCTTCAGCTTGAAAGATCCAGTAGCTTCCTCCTCCAACGCTTCACTTCATTTCAAACCCCTCCGAGGCATGGAACCTGGTAGTCAAGAGCACAGGCAGCCTGGGTATCTACTCCTCCCCACCCCACTCACATTCGGTGCAACCTTGAGCAAGTTACTTAACCTCTCTCAGCCTCAGTTGCCTCCTCTGAATATTGGCAGTAATAATGGCATGGCAAATATTTGGGAGCACTTTGGGCCAGGACTTTACATGTCCTAACTCTTCCATCCTTTTAAACAGTCTAAAAAGGTGATACCATCATTAGCCCCATTTTATAGATGAGGAAACTGAGGCATAATCTTGTCCAGGGTTACAAAACAACTAGTAAGTAGCAGAGCTGGGATTTGAACCCAGGCTGTCTGCACCCAGAGTCTTTGCTCTTAACCACTAGGCTCACTCAGCCTCTTAGTAACCACTACCACCACCACCACTGCAACAACAATAATAATTTCTACCTTGTAGGATGGTTTTGATAATTTAATGAGATAATGTGCATAAAGCACATAGAAGAGTGTCTGGCAAATAGAAATTGCTCAACAGAGCTAGCTACTATCAACTATCTATCGTTGTTCAATAATACTGTGGGCAGACACAATGGCGGGTGACATTGTCGAGTGTCCTCTCTGTGCCCAGCCCTGATGCTAGGAGCTTTACGTTCATTTGTTAATTTTATCCATGCAACAATTCTATAAAACAGATAGGATTATCTTTCATTATAGCTGAGAAAACTGAGACACAGAGAGACTAAGCCACTCACTCAAGATCACACAGCCAGCAAGTGTGGAGCCAGGGTCTGGGTGGAGACTGCCAGCCTGTGGCCCTTGTCTCTGTCTTGCAACACTGCTCTTTTACAAAGATATAATGTCCCCCAACCTGGAAGACCTCTTCAGGGAAACGCAATGCTTTCTGTGTGTCCATGTATTCCCTCCATTTTCCACTTAGGAATCATCTAGTTTATGTAGACTCCAACGCTTGGGAAGGAGGACTTTCCCATTGTCAGGTTTGGGAAGTGTGTTCTGCATTAGCAGCCTGGAGGTTCACAGATGTAATGAAATGCTGTTGGCCTGGAGTTGGGGCCGGGGGGTTTGTGGGACTGGCTGATCTCCCCATTTCTGTCCAGACACCATGATTCTGAAACGTCACGAGGCAGAGGCATTTTCTTTTTTCTTTTTCTTTTTATCCTCACCCAAGGAGATTTTTGCATTTATTTTCAGATAGAATGGGAGGGGGAGGGGAAGGGAGAGAGAGAGAGAAACATCGATGTGAGAGAGACACATCGACTAGCTGCCACTTACACGACCCCAAACTACAACCGAGGTACATGCCCTTAGCGGGACAAACTACAACCGAGGTACATGCCCTTAGCGGGAACCAAACCCGGGTCTCTCTGGATCGGGGGCCGACGCTCTATCCGCTGAGCCAAACCAGCCAGGTCCAAAGAGGCATTCTCGGTATTTCCCAGCCAGTGTGGGAGGATGCGCGGCGAACCAGGAGTGGAGGCCTGGTGGGTCTCCGTCAGCTGTCTGGGCTCCTGGCGGTCTTTGCCGTTGCCACGCACGGTCTGCGAGTTCTCCAGGGCGCCATCCTGGACTGAGATGGACAACTGAGCTTTCTCCATCTGCTACTTATGATTGTATAGGTCCCAAGCCAACTTTCAAAACACTGGTTTGTCATATCAGTTTCTCGCGTAAGAGATACTCATCATTATGCTGGAGTGACGTAAGTTAACCTCCTCCTCCGACAGCCCCCGGGGTCATCTCTGTGGCAGTACTAAACCTGGCCCGCTACACAGGTCTGTAAGCGGGTGGCTGGCCCTTCCGCCAGGCACCCCCGACTGCTACGGTTTGGATGTCTTAGGTCTGATTATATTGTTTCCCTGTCTCTATCCTTGCTGCTCACCTGTCACCTGTCACTTCTCCTAATGTCAGTTTGCCAGAAGAAATCTCTCTTCTCCCTCTTATTTTGCTGTTTTCAATCTGCTGGGGGCTGGAAAACCAAGCCACTGAGCTCATTGAAACTGCATGCAAATGACGATTGGGCCCGCCAGAGCTGGTGCCCAGAGGGACTCTAGGAGCAGGCTTTGTGCCCACCTTTTGGCTCCTCACAGCCAGATTCTCAGAGCTGAGATGGCTTGATGGCACATTTTGGATTGGCGGGACATCACTGTATTTACTGCCCCTGTGAGGGCTGGATGCTGGCTTAGGGGAGGCCGGTGGGACTGAGCTGTGAATATATGACTTGGCCAAGGTGCTCCCAGCACCTCGATGCTGTCCTTGAAAGTGAGAAGGCCCTGCTGTGACAGCTCTGGCCAGGGAGCTGCAAAGGTGGGAGCAGGGGGCAGGGAGGAGCCACGCGCTCCGAGCATCTTGGATTCATTATTATCTCCCCTCTGAGACTGTGAGCGAGCCCCTCAGGGGCATAGGCAGTGTCTGGTTCTTAAGATAAAGTTAATTTTAAATCAAAAAGTTAATTTCAAATCAAAAGTAATACATGCATGTAGTTAAATATTCAAACCATACAGAAAAATATAAAATGGAAAGTAACTCTCCTTCCCCCAGTCTCCGCCTTCCCTTTCGTAGCCCCTCACCCCAAAGTTGGCAATGTCTTGTGTATACTTTCAGTAATGTTTTTACACATCTGTCGGCATAGATTTTACCTGTGTTTTGTTAGCACAAATGAAATCATAGTGTTCCTCTGCACTTGGTTTCATTCACTCAATAATGTATCTTGGCGCTCTTTGCACAATCCACACATTCAAATCGACCTCACTGTTTCTTAAAACTGTGTAGTATTCCATCATAGGGAAGTCTCATCATTTATTAACCCGGCCATTATGATAGAAACTTGGATTGTCTCCTTCCCTCCTCTTTACTTTCCCCCCTGAAATGTAAATGTAGTTTTCTGTGTATTTCCATAGGTAAAGTCCTAGAAGTAGAATTGCTGGTCAAGGAGAGGTATGTTCTGTCCTTTGCAATTTGCCTGTTGAAACAGAACAGTGCAGGGAGGTGGGTGGTAAAGGCATGACTGACATCAGATGGCCTCAGTTTGCATCCAGCTCCACCTCTTTCTAGTTGGGTATCTTATCTGCAAATTGGGGATTATACCTCCCAGGGTAGCTATGATACTTAAATGAGATAATACATACAAAACACTTAGAATGGTGCCTGGTACGTGGTAAGAGCTGATTAAGCCCTAACCGGTTTAGCTCAGCGATTAGAGAGTCGGCCTGTGCTCCAGAAAGACCCGGGTTCGGTTCCCACTAAGGGCATGTACCTCAGTTGCATTATGTCCCCGGCCCTGGTTGGGTCGTGTGGGTGGTGACCACTCGATGTGTCCCTTTCACGTCGATCTTTCTCTCTCTCTCTCTCTCTCTCACTTTCTCTCTCCCTCCCCCTCTATCTGAACAAAAAATGGAAAAATGTCCTCGGGTGAGGATTAAAAAAAAAAAAGAGCTGAACAAATGCTAATTGTTACTGTTGTGGACATTAGTAGTAGTATTATTGCTATTATTATTATCTCCCAGGTCCTCTGGAGTACTCAGGAAGGTGCTTAGAATTTAGTGAGTATCAGATGATTCATGAATGAATGAGTGAATGAAGGAAGGAAGGAAGGAAGACGTGAGCTGGCTCACAGTTCCCTGGCTTCCGTCGTCTCTGGAGCAGTGCCTGTCCTGGCGGACGCCCAGAGCCGAGTGTGGCAGACTCTCTGCAGCCGTGCTCATTAGAACCCTGCCTCTGTCGCTTTATTATGTCAGACCAACAGTTGTTAGTTTGAGGAAGAGCATGTCGTAAATGTGCATGGAAATACTGACGGAGCCCCCGTGTCTGCTTTAAAATGCCAGGCGGATGAAATTCAAACACTCTCTCGAAATCGAAACACAGGGTTGGAGCCTGGATGTTCCCAGTGACTCCAGGGAAGTAGATGAGGTGGTTCAAGTGAAGGAATGGGGAGTGTTGAGCCTACAAAGCAAACAGTGCCCTAATTAACGAGTGGTCAGAGTTGTCTTCCCCGCTCTGCAATTCCATACTCGATCTTTAGCCAGGACAATAAAGGGAGGGCAGTCAGAATTAGTTAAAGGTGGGGATTAAGTAATTTTGAGAACAGAAATTTAGGGTTATTATTTCTAAGTAAATAACACCACCTAAACGAATGGCTAATAAACTTGTCATTAGGAGTGGGCCAGGTCGGCTCTAATGACAAGATACGGCTCATCGGCAGTTGGTACGTCCATTGTGTGCAGGCGAGTTGGGCTGTTACATCGCTGCCAGCCTTTCCCTTCTCTGTGCCCCCTGAGCACCTCCTGGCTCAGCCCACTCTTTACTCTGGGCAGGTCTGAACAAAGGGAGACTACAAAGCAGCCCCTGTGCAAATTGTTACACGTTTCAAATGCCAGCTGGAAGGAAGGAGCCTGGAGGTGTACACACTAGGTGTACACATAGCACCGGGGTTTGTGTGGCAGGATCAGTCCCCTTCCTGTATCCAGAGTGTCGGGCTGTGTCTTTCCCCCTCCCGTCAGGTGACAGGTTACTGTCATCTACTTTGGTTTGGTTGAAAATCTTTAGCTCCTATCACTCAGGCACAGTTGACTGTTTGCTGTAACAAATGTCATAGTTTTAAAAAAGGTAAGAACAGCCCTGGCTGGTTTGGCTCAGCGGTTAGAGCGCCGGCCTTTAGAACAAAGGGTCGCAGGTTTGACTCCTGGTCAAGGGCACATACCTGGGTTGCAGGTCCGAATCCTGGGCCCTGGTGCAGGAGGCAACCAAGTGAAGTGTCTCTCTCACATTCATGTTTCTCTGTCTCTCCCCTTTCAGTCTTTCTAAAAATCAGTGGAGAAAATATCCTCCAGTGAGGATTAACAACAAAAGTCAAGAAGCTAACCCATGTACAAATATAGAAAGAATGAACACCTGTGAAAATTTTATTCAACTCATAAATTAGTGAGGGAACCTATAAAAAGATAAAAGTGGTTCCAAGAGCATTTTAGAAACTAGGGGTTTATATTGTCCATCAAGAAAAGCATTTAAAAAAACAGTTGAATAAAATTACTAGATTAGATACAAAATTGGTTAATGTCCTATTAAACTTTTGGTTAATGTCCTATTAACTTTTGGGGTTATCTTTTCTACCTGATAGAAATCTACATGATAACTTGTAACTTCCCCGTGTCTGGGTTCTAATCTCATAGTAAAGAATCGTCAAACACAGGGGTACTCTCTCCCAGGAATGAGTCTCTCACAGGTATGAGTCTTGGGTTAAATAGTGCCCATCACATTGAAGGGTTATGCATCCCACCGTTATCACTTGTTTTTTAAAGTTTTAATAGTGTTTCTTTACACTCGAAAAGGTTTCTAATGGTTCTGTGACTCTAAGGAAGAGTTTTTGGGAAAATGTTGTGGAAGCGCCTGCAGGTTTGGGTGAAGTGGTCGCACCGGGACAGAATCAGAGCTTTGGCTTTGGGGCCCCCCTTGGGTTCCTGCAAGGTCCGGGTGGTCCTTCAGGGTGAGCCGAGTGGTTCAGAGGCTGGGCGCCGGGCGAGGAGCCTTGACAGGTAGTCCAGACAGAAGGTGAGGCTGGGGACCTGGGAAGAGGTTTTCAGGAAATGGGGGTAAGGGAAGAACACTCTAACCGGGGCAGATCAGGGCCATGGAGGGGGCACTGGGGGCATGGAGTGTCCGGAGGGGCCTGGGGACTGACTGGACATGAGGGAGCAGGCTGTCCTGAAGCTGGCATGGCTGGGAGGCTGGGGCGGTCGTCCACAAAAACAAGGAAGATGGCAGGACTGGAGGGATTTGAGGATAAAGGTTGAAAATTGGCAGTCTGAGAGCTAAACATGGCCTTGCACAAGTTTTCTTGGGCCCTCAGTCTATATTTCAAAAACTGGGTTATTGTCAACATTCACACAGACAGGAGGTTCCCAAATGAAACGAAACCAGAGTTTTAGCTTCCTTTGCAAACCAGCTGAGTAGGGGCTGCTCCCAGACCAGGGGCCTGGTCGCCCAGGTGGACATTTGGTGAGTGGCCATGGCAATAGCGTGCAGGGCAGCAGCCCCCATCTGCTTCTAGGAGTTCCTTTCCTGGAGGCAGGAAAAGAGACTCGTGCTCACCCTCCTCTCACTAGGCTTTAATCCAGGGGCTCCAGGGGGTGTGATGCTGCGGGCACTAGTGCTGAGGCAAGCCGGGCAGGCACCCCCACACCCGTCTCTGTAGCAGCCAGCACCAGCCTCCGGTTCTGTCAACACAGCAGAAAAATGATGCCTCTGACTTAGGGGACGTTGGAGCAGAAAACCCCCTGAGAGGCCATCTGTTCCCACCGCTTGAACATTCGGGTGGGAAACCAAGGCCTAGAGAGAGGTGGAACTGACCTGAGGTCACAACGCAAGTTACCAATGCCCCTTCCCGGAACGTGCGGGCTTCCTGGGCGTTAGAAGTCCCCGGTGGATACAATCGCCATTTTGTGAAAGACCTCGCCTCTGCCAACCAGCTCTGCCATTTCCCTAGAGCCTGGGCCCTGTGCGTGGGGTTGGCCCTCCCCCGGGCAGGATCCCAGCCCAGCGCTGTCGAGGCGGCGGACCCTCTTTGGCCAGCGAGCCACCGCCAGCAGCCTGCCCCCACCTCCTGTCTTGTCCACTGCGACTCCTGGCTTCTCAGTGGCTTACATTCTTCGTTCCCCCCGCTGGCACACAGTCAGGTAGATCGAGGGGGAGTTCAGTTGGTGCCCTGTGGTATTCAAAGTGAAGGGTTTTCACGTTGTCAGAGTAATGAATTCTGTAAGGGTTTGAAGAGAGGGGCTGGGAGGATCTCCATGTCATGTGTCTGGGAGTGACAACCCCCAGTGGTTAATTACTGCCACACGATGAGAAGTGAGCTGGTAGCAAAATGAGATAAGTTCATTATGAGCTAAATTTGAAGTTAATTGGATTCACATTTCCCCCCGTTAGTGCGCATGGAGAGCCTACCTAGAGAGGGGCTGTATGGAAAGAAAAAGTTGCATCTAAGCGAAAAACATAAAACGGGCTACTTATTTGTGGAGTTCATGGTACAGGGCTTTCTGAGATGTTGGTGAGATGGGAACCAAGGTTCCTTTCAGATGGAGAATCACTGTCTGAATAATTTCATCGTGGCAGTCTATGGCCATACCACCCCGAACGCGCCCAGTCTCGTCTACTTTCATCTTAGATATTTTCTGAGCACCTACTGTGTGCCAGCCAGTGCAGGGGCCTTGTGCTGACTGACCGTTGAACACCCCCGGCCTTGGTGACATGCCTGAAACTTGTTAGAGAAGGGACCGAGAAGGTGAATGTGCCCATACACTTCGAGGTCACGGAATCCCCAGCTCAGTGTAGGGAGAGTCCTTACATCACAGGCCATCAAGCACATTTGAGGCTTCAGTACACTCTGGGCTTTCCCATCAGGTGGTGCCCAACCTCTGCTCAGATGTGGATAGGTGTCCTTAGAAAGTCCCAGCCAGCCCAGCCAGTGTGGCTCAGTGGATTGAGCATCGTCGCATGGACTGAGAGGTCCCAGTTCCATTCCCGGTCAGGTCACATGCCCGGGTTGTGGGCTCGATTCCCAGTGTGTGTATATGGCATGGGCATGCCGGAGGCAGCCGATCGATGTTTCTTTCTTACGTTGATGTTTCTAGCTCTCTCTCTCAAAAATCAATAAAAACATATTAAAAAAAAGAAAGAAAGAAAGTCCCAGGCAGCACGATGAAAACAAGAACAGGTAACATTTATGAAGTCTTGTATCAATCAGCTATTGCCACAGCACAGATGCTTAGTAAACTACCCTAAATCTCAAGGCTTAAAACACAGTCATCTCTTCTAGTTCTTGCTCCTGGGGTTGGCTGGGGGATTGCTGATCTACTTTGGGCTTGATTCCTGTTGTAGGTTGGGTTCCTCTCTGTTCTCCATGTCCCCCTCCTCCTTGTAGCAGGCTCGCCAGGGAGACGGCAGAAGTAAGAGGGGCACACCCAGCCGCACAAGCATATGACAGGCTTCTGCTTGCCCAGTGTCTGCTCGCATCCCACTGGCCAGGGCAAGGCGCACGGCTGAGCCCAGACTGAAGGGGCCGAGAAGCACACTGCCTCCAGTAGGAGGACCTGCAAAAGGGCTGCTTCTTAGTTTTTCATAAAACTAAATTTATTTAATTTACTTATTTTTAAAAATTATTATTTTTAATTTATTTGGTTTTCAAAAGTTTAATATGTTTCTCCTACATTTTTGGTGTCAAATTACCACTTCTTTTCCCAGATGATAGTATTAGGGGCGGGGTGGAGGGTTGCGCCAACCAGTCAGTCTTCCACAGGCGCTCCCTGGAGCTGGCACCGTGGATGTGTTTACATGCTTCTCACTGACCCCCCACGAGGCCCATGAAAGAGGCATGTTTGGTTATTGTTGCCGAGGGGACACAGCACAGGGGTGCAGACTGCAAGCTTGCCAGCCAGACTGACTGGGTTTGGAACCTGGCCATCTTACTTCCTAGCTATGTGACTGTGAATGAGCCACTCAAACCTTCTGTGCCGTAGTCCCCACAGTAAAAGGGGTGAAAGGGTTATTGCAGGACTAAATGGATCATGGTTTCCTCTCTGTACGTGTTAGCCATTGTTTGCTCTAGATGAATGTTGGCTGTTAGTATCTTCGTTTTACGGATGAGGAAACTGAGGCTCAGGATGGTTACGAAACCTCTCAGGGCCCCACAGCCAGGAAGTGGTAGGGCGAGGAGCCGAGCCCGTGCAGGCCGGACGCTCGGTGGCTGTGCTCTGCTGCCGTCCCTTCCATTCTGAGCCGCGGTCAGCCTCCCTGCGATACCCCACGCGGTCTCGTGAAGTTTGCTGGGGAGTTTAAAAGCTCTGAAGATCGGGCCCTGGCCGGTTTTGCTCAGCGGTTAGAGCATCGGCCTTCGGTCCAGAGAGACCCGGGTTCGGTTGCCGCTAAGGGCACGTACCTCGGTTGCGGTTTGTCCCCGGCCCTGGTTGGTCATGAGGGTGGCCGCCACTCGATGTGTCCCTTTCACGTTTCTCCCTCTCTTTCCTTTCCACTCTATCTGAACAAAATATGGAAAAATGTCCTCAAGTGAGAATAAATAAATAAATAAATAAAATAAAAGCTCTCAGGATCGCCCTGGCCGGTTTGGCTCAGCGGTTGAAGTGTCGACCTGTGGACCAGAGAGTCTCGGGTTCGGTTCCTGGTAGGGGCACGTACTAAAAAAAAATAAAAATAAAATAAAATAAAATAAAGCTCTGAGGATTAAATGGAATGATGTTTGTGAATAGCCTACCCCAGTGCCTGGCACAGAGTTGGGAGGGGTTCGGGTACCTGGCGGTGACACAATGCTGTCTGTCTGTCCCTTCTTTGCCTACCACACCACAAGTGATAACTCAGACTCTCTGCTTTTGTGGCCAGTTCGAGAAAGGTACATGCTGCCTCAGGCCGTGGCCTCTGGATCTAGGGACATATGCTGGATAAAACTGGAGCCATGGACAATTCGAAGGAGCTCCCCAGTGACAGGGAACTCAGGCAGTCATTTATTTGTAGGGTACGTATGGCCCTTTGTCAGCTCCTTACTGTGCACAGGAGGAGGGGCTGGGGATGGAATGAGTTCCCAGCGTGATGGTCAACGCCTGCTGGAGCTGACACCAGACCTCGCTGAGGCTGGACGCGAGGAGCACAGCCTGCCCTTGTCCAAGGAGGACATACGAGCCCTCCAGGCAGCAGCTCCTGCCCCGGGATTGACTGCGGAGGCTTCATGGCTGGACTTGAAGGTAGAAAATCTACTCAGCTAAATTATCCTTTGTGTATGTGCACACAGGCCAGTGTGGGCGCTTGGATATCACTGAACTAAATTGGTAAAGACTCATGCTCAGAGTAAATGGCTTGCCTAGAGCCCCCCAGCAGCATGGTAGCAAAACTGGTTCTCAGATCAGTTAAGAGGCCCCGGATGGCCTTCTTGCCCTGGCTCTCCCACGGACAGGTATGAGCACTTGCTGTGCCAGGTGCCGTGCAGCCCGCCCCCCTGGAGCAGACTAATATTAATTAGTTTATTCCCAAACAGACATTGACACCCACCTTCTGTTCTAGCCTCTGATAGCCCGTCTTTGACCATCCCTTCTCTTTCCTGCTTTAATCTGCTCACCCCTTCCAGTTGCTAACCCGAATAATAGAACCTCTAGTTCTCAGTCCTCCTCGTTTTCTTGTTTTCTCCCACCCACCCTTACCCCACCCAAGAACCCAGGCTGGAGCCTGCCGCCTGGGGTCAAATCTCTGCCCCCTTTCCTATTTGCCGTGTAACCTTAGGCAAGTTACTTCTTCCTTCCTCAGTTCCCACTTTTGTAAAGTGGGCACGATCGTTTTCGAACCTCGTAGAGCAGTTAGGATGATAAAAGGAGTTCCTGAGTGGAGAGGGGTGGGAACGTCTGGCGCAAGTAGCTGCTGTCTTACCATTACTAACATCACCGCCGTCATCTCGTCGGTAATGATGCTCCTTTGCTCTGGGAGGCTGGGGCGGGGGAGAGCGGGACTTCCAGAAGAGGCAGATACTTGCAGGGCCTTGAAAACCTTCACAGAGGAGCTGGCTCTTGAGAGTGGCATCTGGAGGGCATCTGGAGACTGGACGGAAGGTTTCATTGATGGGGATGACAGGAGAGCCATTGGAAAGCAAAGGGCATGAGCAAGGGCGTGGGAACAGGAAAGAAGCGCAGGGCAGTTTGGGGAATGGCTGGGAAGTGGGTGTTAATGAAAGGTCACAGGTGGGGGACACAGACTGAGGAGGGCTTTGGAAGCCAAATTTAAAAATCTATACATAATTGAATAGGCAGTGGGGATCTGTTGAATCTAAAAAGGTGTTGATTCTAGATATCCATTACCTGGCTGTCTCACCAAACCTTTTTATTAGTTCTCGTGGATGAGCTGATTCATTAGTCATTTTCCAGATTCAAGATATAGCCAGCTAATGATCATTTTGGTGCCCCCCTCAATATGTATATCTCAACTTGTCTTCTTGTATTGGCTAAAACTTTCAGAAAAATTTTTAGTAATAACAGGTTTCTTTGACATGTTCTTGACTTTAGTAAGAATGCTTCAAGTGTTTCACCAATTGGGTATGATGTTGATCAATATCAGATCAAAGAAGTAGACTCCAGTTCTTGTAAGGAATTAGTCTTGAGTTTCAGCCAATGCCTTTTCCACAGCTTTGATACAATCATGTGTTTCTCCTCCTCTGATACATTACTGTGCTTCCCAGCCAGTGCTTTACTATTGATCATCCTTGCACACCCCAAGTAAGCTTTCTTTGGTCATGCTATACTATTCTTTTTCTAATATTGCTTGATCAGTGAGATTGATTTTTTTTGCATGTATATTAATACATTGTGAGACTGGCCTTTAGTTTTCATTTTGGTGGACGTTTGTTAAGTTTTTACATCTGAATTATGCTAGCTCGACAAAATAAATCGGAAAGGTCTTTTTAGTTTTTATATAACCTGAAACAGTGTAGTAACAGGAATATGTGTCCCTTGAAGAACTTGCCCATAATTTAAAAGATCTTGCCCCAAACAAACAAAAAAATGTGTTCAAGAAACGAAATGAATGAGGCACCTTATTTTTAAGAATAATTTTAAAACAACCTTCTCTATTTCTTCTAAGGTTATTGGGCTGTTTATATTTTCTACTTCTACTTGAGTTAATTTTGCTTATTCATATTTTTCTAGAAAATTCTTTTTCCATTGAGATTTCCACATTCATTAATGTAGAGCGGCCATGCATTTTTAAACGTTTTTAAACATCATCTCTTGCATATCTCTGGTTGTATCTTCTCCTGATTCCTTATCTTGATATTTGTGTCTTCTTCTTTTTTTAATGTTTCCCTATGTTTTTCCATCTTATTGGTCTTTTCAAATACCAGTTCTTGGTTGTATTTATTGTTGTGTCTGCTTTTCTGTTTCCTAATTTGTTATTTTCCACTTCTTGATCAATTCCTTCCTCCCCCTTTACTTAGGTTCATTTTATCGCTCTTTTAGCTGGCTTCTGGAGAGAGGCTTTCGTGAGGCACTGATTATTCAGTCCCTTGCTTTGGGGATCAGGGTTTTAAATCATGCGTAACAGTGGCAGAAACTATGGGGGTTCAACCCCCATTGAAGAGAGAACCCAATGCCAAGTACTGGAAGCTGGATTCCGGTACCCGCCTTGCTGACATCAGCTGAGTGTCTATAGGCTGGCCCTTCCGCTCTCAGGACCCCTTATCCATCTCAGGCACCCAGCAAGCCCCCTGCACCGGGCTGCCTCTTATCAGGATAAGAGCCTGTCTTCCAGGAGGCAGATATGGCTTCCCCCCCAAGGGCTCTTGCCCATCCCAACACACATATCGTTCTCCATGATGGAGCCAGTAAACAGTGGTGACAGTGTGCCTGAAGGCAGGGCTCAGCCTGGGTGTCCCAGCTGGGCCCTGTGGAGCCTCTGACTCAGGGTCAGAAGCACGGCCAGGCAGACGTGCAAGGCAGTGGAGTGGAGTGGTTATACATGTGGCCTTGGATGTTGGACTGCTTGGATTTGAATCCTGGCCCTTACTGTGCAAACTTGGTCCAATTATTAGACCGTTCTCTCTCTCATATCCTGTAAAATGGGGATAGTATCAGTACCTCACCTCACAGAGTTGTTGAGGGTTAAATGAGTTAATAATTCAAAATACTAAGAACAGCCCTGGCCTGATTTGCTCAGCGGTTAGCGCATCGGCCTGCAGACCAAGACCAAAGGCTCTTGCGTTCGATTGCTGGTCAAGGGCACATACATGGGTGCAGGTCTGATCCCCGCCCCCGCCGGGGTTGTGTGGGAGGCAACAAATCACTGTGTCTCTCTCACATTGATGTCTCTTTCTCTCTCTCTTTCTCGTTCTCCCTCCCTCCCTTCCACTCTCTCAATGGAAAAATAGTCTCGGGTGAAGATTAACCAAAGAACAAAACAAAACTGAAACAGAGCCTGGTGTTTTATAATTTCTATGTTAGCATTTTTGGTCTGTCATTGTCGTCATTAGGGTGTAAGCCTGTGGGCGGGGCCCGGTGGGAGCTGTGCCATGGGTTGGTGGGGGTGCCAGCCCATAGAACAGACGCAGCCACAGTCTGGCCCTGCCACTGCGCCATGTGCTGACCAGTCTGACAGGGCACTGGCTCCTGACCATGAGTGGAGAGGATTACTGTGGACTCCAGAACCCCCTGCTTCTCTAGCAGGGCCACCTCCTTCGTTTACTTAACAGATAGTTATAGGCCTGTGCCCTCTGACTTGGGGTACAGAGACTTGATCCCCCAGTGTACACTCTGTGGAGAGAGGAGTTGCCATAGCGGTGTGGGTGCTGAGTTGGAGGAGGATGAGAGGGGGAGGCATAAGACAGCTGGGGGTGGGGCAGCCTCCTTAAATCACCTTATAGATGTAGTCAGTTCTCCCAACTCCGATTTTCTGTTTAATCTGAGTGCTCACGGGGAGTCATACACAGTTCATGGAGGGGAATCGGGGCTCCTGGGTATTTGCTCCCCTCTCACAGTACCTCATGTGACGAGACACCAGCCGTGCTTGTCGACCCGGGATGCACAGTGCAGAGCTAGGGAGCAGTGAGAGAGGGAAGGAGGAAGCCCCTGTCTGGCCACGGCCTGGTGTTCTGTAAGGTTCTGGAGAGTGAGCAGAACCGTGTGAAATGAGCAGCCTGTGGGTGCTGGCTGGACAGTGAGAGTGACTGGCACGGAAGGGCTGTTCCTCCACCTGGGAAACGTTACGTCTCATGGACGCGCTGGCTGGCATTCTCTGGGGGTGTTGGTCAGAGCTGGCCCCTCCCCCTGAACCACTGGCTAGTGGGGCTGAGCTCAGAGTCACTGCCTGGATACTGCCTGCATCGCCCCACTGGGCCTTAGAGGAGGCTCCTGGGGCCCAGCCTGGGTCTGTGTGGTCAGGGGCTGCTCCCCCACAACCCTGGACCTCTTTGGCCTCCTTAATGCTCAGTGTCCACATCCAGGAAAGGTTGAGGTTCTGTTTTTTATCCCAAGGCCACCTCATTTCCCACCTACTTCCCAGGATGACAGAGAGCAGGTGCACCCCTTTTTTTCAGGAGCAACTGCCAATTCCACCCAGTGGGGTGGGGGCTCATCCTCCAGGCCCCATAGGGTCTGGGTTTTTGGTCTTACCCATGAGCACCTTGTTCCGCGCACATGGCTGGCGCTGTGTGCAAGGACTGTAGTCCCCCCTTCCCCTAAGAGGCAGACAGACCTCAGAGGCACCTCCCTCAGAGTCCTGCTCCCTTAACACTTGGCTGCGTCGTTCATTCACGCATTTATTCACCGAGACCGTGGGAGGTGCCAAGTTGTGTGGGTAATGAATGAGGAGTCACCCAGTTCTCCTGGCTTGCAGCCTGCAGGGGTAGACGCGCACTCGCTGCAGTGTCTGCCTCTGAGGGCTGATGCCTGAACCCCCCGCTCTCAGTGCCCAGAACAGTACCTGGTGTCAGGAGGCGCTTCCTGTGTCTTCACGGGATGAGTGACTGGCTCGGGGCCAAAGGCAGGATTCAGGGAGGACCAGAGCGTAGGAGTTTGAGGTAGAGGCAGGGTCTGAGCTGGTCTTTTTTTAAAAATCCTCACCCGAGGATATTTTTTCATTTATCTTCAGGTAGAGTGGGGGAGAGAGAGAGACCTTGATGTGAGAGAGACACATCAATTGGTTGCCTCCCACATAACCCCGACCAGGGCCGGGGACTGAACCGCAACTGAGGTATGTGCCGTTGACCGGAATCGAACCTGTGACTCTTTGGTCCACGGACTGATGCTCTAACCGCTGAGCCAAACCGGCCAGGGCTGAGCTGGGCTTTGAAGGCGGGCGGTGTTGGGCTGTGTGCAGCGGCAGGACAGGGTGCTCACCAGAGGGCACAGCAGAAGCAGAGGTGTGGCCGTGCAGAGGTCCAAGTCCTCCCTGGGGAGTAGAGAGCAGGGTGAGCTGCCTGGAGCCCCAGTTTCCCAGGACACAGCAGAGTCATCCCTGTTCCTGCTGAGTGGAGCCAGGGGGGCTGGAGGGGAGTGTGTGTGTGTGTGTGTGTCCGTGCGAGTGACGTGAGGAGCTGGGGGCATGTTGGTGTTCAGTGTCCAGACGTGACAAATGTGCAGATGTCCAGGGAGCTGTGGACATGAGCAGCTGGCTTCGGAGACGCTCACCCTGTGATTTGTTGCTTTGATTCCTCAGGCCGAGACTTGGCGAGCACAACCCTCCCCGGGTACCCTCCGCACGTCCCCCCCGCCGGACAGGGCAGCTACTCAGCGCCGACGCTGACAGGGATGGTGCCTGGTGAGTTTGCATCGTTGGCATCTCCGCAGCAGGCAGCGGATGGGGTTTCGGGGGGGCATCCCCCGGAACAGCCCTGGTGACCTCCATGCTTCTGAGAAGTGGACCTGAATAAATCAGGCGGAGTTCTGCGCTCTTGGCCTCCCTGCAGCTGGGCTGCTCCAGGGCTGGGCCCAGCCGGTGGCAGCACCCAGGAGGACATCAGAGAGAGGGCTACTGGCTGTCACTCAAATAGCTCCTCATTGGCCACACGGGAAGTCCGAACACGGAGGGGTGCAGGACCTGGTCGAAGGTCGCCCAGCCACAGGGAGTGGGGGCCTCCCCCATCCTCTCTCCTCCCGTCCTCCCCTCCCCACCCAGTCTATGCGACATGAACACAAGGAAGCACCCCTGGGGTGCCCTCCAGGCCTTTTTGCTTGGAGTTGAGGACCATGTGCTCAGGACAGACAGGATGTTTTCTCGTGGGTTTGTCACTGATTCTAAACTGAACACCCCGTGGCCATTGAATCCTGACCCCCCCAGGCCAGCACTGTGTCAGTTTCTCTCAAGACATCTGGAAAGGAGGCCACCAGGTGTCCTTCCGGGGACAGCACATCACGTGGTGCTGGCTGCTGCGTGCTCAGGGCACGAGCATAGCAGGGACATCCTAAATATAGGTTTTTAAAAAAATGTTTGAAAGAACAGGCAGGAGGAAGTCAGGTTGAAGTACCATTACACTTTGTTTAAGGGTCTGTGCCGCCCCTTGTTTTGAGTCATTCACGGGGCCCACGTCGCGCACTCCGCGCCGGGGCTCCGCGGCCGCTCCTCTCCCAGCACTGTTGACTCCTCGGGCGTGGGGAAGGCCAGGCTGGTATTTCACCCCCTCCCCGCCCGATGGACTTCTCTTTGGCGCCTCACAGCAGCTCTGAGAAGTAGGTGAGGGGGTCATTCACCTTGCTGTCTTGGTGAGTGAACCGAGTCCAGAAAGGGGTGGGGATATACCTAAGTCACCCAGCAAGCAGGAGTCCTGACCCAGCAAAAATCACCCCCAGACCCAGGCAAGAGGGACCTGCTCTGGCCCTGCAGGCCCCTCCCCACGATGGACCATGGAGAGAGAGTCTGCAGGGCCAAGGGGGTCTGTCCACCCGGTGCCCAAGCCCCTCCTTCTAGCCCACCCTAGAGGTGCTGTCCAAGTAGCCCCAGCCTCTTCCAGCCTCTCTCAGCACCTGTCACAGCCATGTGCACCCGGGGGAGGACTGGCTCTCTGTGGGGGCGCGGACAGAGCGTGGGTGTGAGGCTGGGTGTCCGCACCTGTGTGCGAGGCCGCGCAGGGTGCTGAGTGGAGCTGGGGGCGGGGAGGGAAGCAGGGCAGACCTAGGTCAGGTGGGCTCTCCCCATGCAGCCAGGTGCGGGCGCAGCCGCGGGTCCCAGAATTCTAAATTCACTCTTGGCTTCCCAGGTCATTACAAAGATGTGTTTAACAAGGTACAGGACAGAGCATGTTTCATTTAACGGTTTGTTAGCTTGATTTATGACTTTTAAATATGAGGCATATGGGAAGTGGCCTCCGTGTGTACTCTTGCCCTGCGCCTTGCCAGCGCGGAGAGGCCCGCCAAGGTCACACCTGCAAAGCCTTTGCCTTTTCTGCAGCAAAACACGGGGAACTCAGGCGTAAGGCAAGCAGGGGGGACGCACACCCTCCTCCCCAGCCCGACTCATTTCCCAACTAGCAAGTCAGGGCTGCCTCAGGAAATGGATCCCACGCCATAGTCATCAGTGGCCCCTTGAATTTATGTAGCATCTTAGAGAATGCGAAGTGCTTTCTTAGGACCCTCTGAAGTTACAGCCCTGTGATGTGGGCTACTCTAGAGCACAGGCCCCCTTTTCCAAAAGGAGAAGCGGAGACTCAGAGAGGTTAGGAAATTTTCCAAGGCTGCACAGCTCGAATCTCCAGTTCAGCGCTCCTCCCTCTGTTCTGTGCTACTGTGTCCTCCGAGCGTATCGACGCCAGGGTCTCAGTGATGCCAGAGGGGTGGGCGGCAGCACACTGGCAGGTGAAGCTGGGGCTACCCGCTGGCCCTGCTGTCTCCCCTCTGCAAACCCCAAAGAGGCCACGTTCAGAGAGCAGCTGAACTGTCCTGAGTTTATCCAGTGAGGACCTGCCTCTGGTCCCCAGTGTTCCCCCAGCCCTGATTACCAGGCTCAAAATACAAATGGCCAAGGGCCTGGCAGCGTGCCCAGTGGGAACTGATGGCAGCTGCTTGCCCATTTATAGTGGCAGCAGGGATCACAGGCTGAGCCTAACCAACCCTGCTGGGCAAGGGCTACCACAGGGTGGCCCAGAGGCATGGTCCCCTGAGACCCTGTCCCCAAAGTAGAGGGAGGGTACACGGTGTAATCCTGCCATGTCTCTACCCCTCCCTCTCTCCTTGCTCCTTTTTTTTCTCGTCTCACAGACCCCCAGCACCCAGTCAATGCCAGACTGTGTGTCAGGGCTGGGGAGCCATACTTGGTGGGCACAGTCCTTCGTTCCTATTCCTCAATGTCTAAATCACTGTCACATCTTTGGGACTGTTTCCAGCACGGCTGCCAGAGGCGTGGTCCCCTGAGACCCGCCTTCTTGGATGGCTTCATGGGACAGTGCTGGCTCATATGCATGGTCCTTGCTGGAACTGCCGCAGGGTGGGCCCTCAGCCAAGACAGCCCACCTTCCAGCCAAGCAGGTCCTTGGCCTGCCATTCAGGCATCACCGTGGTCTGGCCCCAACTTGCCTCTCTGGCCTCCTCTCTCAGCCTGTCCCCAGTCCTGACCGCTCACTGGTTCCCAGCATGACTCACTCTTCCAGGTCAGTGTCCCTCTTGGTTCTGTGCCCTCAGCTTAGACCACCTGCTGCCCTGGCCTGTTAGGATCCAGTGAACCCCTCAGGGCTGAACATGCGTATCTCCTGCCCCATGAAGCATCCGGGACAGAGCTGTGCCTTTGTCTTTGCTGTACCACGTGGCCCCGGTGTCTGTGGCCCAGTTAGCAATGCCGCCGAGAGGTGACCTGGTGGGGGCCAGGCCCTCTGCCTTACTTGTCTTCTGCACTCTTCATGGACCCTAGCGCACAGTAGGTCCTTTTGTGGGTGTTTGCTAAGGGAGGGAGGCAGGAAAAATTAATACTGACCCATGTATTAGTTTCCTGTGGCTGCTATAAAAACTTACCACAGCCCTGGCCGGTTTGGCTCAGCGGTTAGAGCGTAGGCCTGTGGTCCAGAGAGACCCGGGTTTGGTTCCCCCTAAGGGCATGTACCTCGGTTGCAGTTTGTCTGCGGCCCTGGTTGGCCATGCGGGAGGCAGTCACTCGATGTGTCCCGTTCACGTCGATGCTTCTCTCTCTCTCTCTCTTCCTCTCTTTCCCTCCCACTCTACCTGAACAAAAAAATGCAAAAATGTCCTCAGGTGAGGATAAAAAAACAACAACAACAAAAAACTTACCACAAACTTGGTGCCTTAAAACAATAGAAGTGTCTTCTCTCCCAGGCCTGGAGCCCAGGTCTGAAATCAGTATCCAGGGCCGAACTCAAGGTGTTGGAGCATCTGAGGCCCCGAGGAAGATCCGTCCCTTCCCCCTCTACCTTCCTGTGGCCCCTGGTGCTCCTGGCCGTGGCTGCGTCACTGCAGATCTTCCAGCGCCTCCTCCTCCGTGGGGGAGGGCTCCCTCTGCTCTCTTGTAAGGATACACGTGACTGAGTTCAAGGCCCACCCAGACATCCAGGACGACCTTCCCATTCCAAGATCCTTAACTTCATCACACGTATAAAGAAGCCTGCCCCCTGCCTTTGTCATATTCACAGGTCCCGAGGGTTGGGACATGGATATACCGTAACCTGTTGGGAGATTTCAATTTTGTATTTGTTCAGATTTCTGATTCATAATCTCTTGGGCTTCTGAATCTGGGAGGCATTTATTTGATGGTGACAGCGCCGAAGGTGATACCATGTCATCAACCCCCAGGGGCAGGCCGGCAAGGTGTTTGGAGACTGTTGACCGTGCTCTTGTTCCTCTAAGGCTGTGACAGGCGATGGGCTGTCTCACTGGGTGGAACAGTCCTCTCTCCAGCCTTCAGGGAATCCAGAGAGAACCTGAAGATTTTCCAAATTGCTTTCCCCAGGCTAGGTTTTGGGACATTTGGCTGCCACCCCTTTCATTTTTAAGTGAAGGTTTCCATCTTGTGAGGTTTGCTTTTAGGACGATGGAAGGTTGTCTCCAAGGCACACTCAGGCAGCCGAACTTGGGCCTGAAAAAATAGACATTACTTTTTTCTGTATTAAATGCCAGCCTGTTGGCTTGGACGCTTGTTTGTTTGGATCCTGATTCTGCCGTGAGGGTGTCGTCTGCCCTTTCTGGCTCAAGGGCATCTCTACATCTGCAACACGGGCTCCTTGGTCTGCTCCAGCGTGTGTGGACTCAGTTTCTGCTGCCCTGCAGACCTCGTACAGCCCTTTGCTGATCGGCTATGTTGAGTAAAGCAACTACGACCACATCCTATCAGCTCGGAATGGAGACAGTTTTCAGATTTTATTTTCTTCAAGTCCCAGCAAATGCCAAAACTTTTGCACCAAAGATTCCATAGCGCTTTGACCAGTGTAACTAGTTTTTTTCTGAAGATATTTGTACAATCTAATAGATATTGACATGGCATTTGAAACTCTTAAATTCTGGACTTTAGTAAATAGAAGCAAGGTACCAGTCGCCTTTGAGATGAACCAGTCAAGGACTGCTGGCCCCCATGCACCCCAGGCCCCACATGCCCCTTACTTGACTCCTCTTTGGGAGCTTTAGGCCAGAGTGCTGGGAAGTCCTGGCCACGTCGTGTGCCACCCCCCCACCCCGCCCAGGGCTGCAACAGACAAGATGCTGTTTAATGGGAGGCCCTGGAAGGAGTGTGGTAGATTCCTCTAGTCCTGGGCACTCGACTTGCCATGGATGGGACACTTCATTTCTAGGTGCTCAATTAATTGATGGCTCAATTAATTGATGGCTTTTATTTTCTTGATGAAGTAAGAGGTGAGGGTGAGGGTGAGGGTGGAGCAGGAGCTTGAGGCTAGTGAAGAGATCTGGACCAGCAGCAGGAGATGAGCAGGCACAGGGCCCGCGGGGCTCCGGCAGGAGGAATGGGAGACGTGATTTCCTCTGCAGGGCTCAGTCCCTCCCCGAGGCTCCCACTGACGGCCCGGCCTGCCCTGCCCTCTCTCATCCTGTGGGTTTCACCTCCTCAGAGGGGTCTTCCCTTTGACCCAAACTGTAGTGGTTTCCTATTGCTGCTGTAGTGAGTCACCGCGAACAAGTGACTTAAGACGAGCCGTTTATCATCTGACAGTTCTGGAGGTCAGAGTCCAAGATGGGCCTTGCAAGGCTAATGTCCAGGTGTGGGCAGGCCTGTGTTGCTCCTGGGGCTCTGGGGGAATCGTTCCTGTGCCTTCTCCAGCATGTAGATGCTGCCCGGGTGCCCTGCTTCACAGCCCCATTCCTTCACCATCATCTTCGAGGCTCACAACCCCGGGCTGAGTCTCCATCGTGACACCACCTTGCTGGTCTCTCTCCTGCCTCCGTCCTCCGCTTGTAAGGATCCTTGGGATTTGACTCGACCCACCTGGATAATCCAGGATAATCTCCTTATCTTCAGGTGGGCTAATTAGCAACCTTAATCCCCCTTTGCCATATAACCTGCCACGCCCCAGGTCCCAGGGTTAGGACACAGACATCGGTGGCTGGGGCCGTCACTCCGCCTACCACACCGGCTAAGCCAGGACCCCACCACTCCTCTCCCAGAGCCTTGCTCTTTCCACTCGTGGATCTAAGCACAGTGGAAGGAATGCAGTCAGTGTCTGACTCCTTCCTCGTCTGCCCTCCCCGCAGGTCTGAGCAGTCACAAGGCGATGTCGATTTTGTTCACCGCTGTGCCCCCGTTCTTGGCACGCGGGGAATGCTGTTGAGATCAGCAGGGGGCTCTGGGCTGGGCTGCAGCGAGAGCTCGACCCAGTGCTGGAGCAGTGCAGCCAGGGTGCAGGCAGCGGCGTGGGGAGGCGGGGCTGGCTGATTAGCAGCAGGGGCCCTGCTTCTCCCCAGCTGTGTGACTCGGGGCAAGTTAAATAACTTCTCTGTGCCCTCATCGGTACAGTGGGGATGATGATAATAAGAGTGAGCATGAAATGACGGAGTAGATGTAAACAGACAGAATTTTGCCTGGCACACACTGAGGGCCATCTACGTGCTCCTGACAGCCGTGCTGTGGGATGAGCTGGGTGTGGTGAGAAGAGAAGCCTGCCTGGCATGCTGAGCCAACTGGCCTGGCGGAGTTGGCGTTCAGTCCAGAGCTCAACCCTGTGGATCACCGGGAGCCGCAGGCAGAGAATCCAGTCACAGACAGGAGTGTGTCCAGGCCGGCGTGGGGCACCGCTGAGTGCTGCAGGCCTGAGAAAACCGAGAGGCACCTGGGGTTGGTCCGGGTGACAAAGGTGTCGCAGAGAAAGGGGACTTTAAGCTGGGCTGTGGCATGTGGATCTTGGCCATCAGAAGAGGAGGGCAGGGGCACTGGGGGTGGGGCAGGGGCTGAGCCCAGTGGCTGGAGTGGGTTCACATGGGTGGGGGCATGGCCTGCCAGCCCAGTCTGCGGAACTGGGGGTGACCAGAGGGGACCTGATTGAGGAAGCTGGTGGCCAGCATGGCTAGGTTTTGGACTTGTCAATTTTTGGAGGCCAAGCAGATGTCCAGGAGAGGTCTCTCTGCAGACAGACGGCAAAGCAGGTCATGTGCACGGGGCAGGGTCTGGCCCAGGAGAAGTGAGGGATACCGTGGAGGGACTGTGGCTCCACCACTGCGTAGCTGTGTGACTGTGCTCGAGCTCCAAGATCTCTCTGAGCCTGCCTGCCTGCCTGCCTGCCGTTTTTGAGGATCATTTGAAATGATGGTTGTGCAGTTACTGAGGCCTTAGCCACGTGAAGCAGGGAAGGGTACTGAAGTCTGCGGGGGAGGAGACGTGGGTTTCTTTTGTCCACCTGAAGCCCTTCCTGACTCTGAGCATGCAGGCTTGGGGACTAGGGGACTCAACATCAAGCAGGGAGGCGAAAGCCTGGGTTGTGGCCGAGCTCAGCCAGGATCTGTGTGTGACCTGACTTGCCATTTTCTCTCTCTCGGCCTCCTTCAGCGAGTGGACCAGGGGTAAAATATACTCTGAGTTCCATAGGCATGAGAGTAGAGGGACACTTCTTTTTTCAGTCTTGTATAAAGCCCCTTCCCCATACTTAGGACGGAAGATAGGGCAATGGCAGGCTTTGGAGGGGCTGGCGAAGCCAGTGAGGTGGGAGGGATGGGAGCATCGGGTGGGAGATTGGATCAGTGCTCCCAGCGGCCTTCCCAGCCCAGAGATAGGCTCAGGGAGTGTCTGCTCAGTGTTAATGGCCTTTGTTCTTAGCTCTTACTTCCTCCTCACCAAGGCTTGTGGCGGTCCTGTGTCCTAGGCTCTTTCAAAGCTCCCTGCACACCTTGCATAGTGCAGAGGTCGCCCACCTGTTGATTGTTTCTGACTCTTTGCTGCCCTCTCGTGGCTGCCAGCCACTCTGCCAAATCAGGAACATGGAATTGACCCCAGGGCTAGGAAGAAACGGCAGGTGGCTATGCACTTGTTCATTCATTCATTCTTCAAACAGGTCCTGACAGACACTGGGTGCTAGTTCTGAGCTAGGTATGGTGTTGCAGACACAGCCCCTGCCCTCAGGGAGCTCATAGTCTAGCAGGAGAAACATATAAAAAGTAATCTTTGCATGCTATATGAAGAGCTAAAACCTAGATATGTGCTGAGGAAATGCAGGGGAGGGGGCTGCTGAGTCTGCTGGGGCAGTGGGGGGGTGGGGGAATCAAGGAAGACTTCCCAAAGGAGGTCATTTGAGCAGACCTTGCAGGGTGAGTTTGCCAGTCTGAGAAGTTGGAGGCTCATTGTTGGGTGAGGGACTAGTGTGTGAGAAGAACTAAGGACCAGAGAGCATGGGCATCGGGCAGGTTCTGAGCGTGGCCGAAGCCCTGGGGTACTGACAGGGCTGAGCAGGAAGGGCAGGCTGGGCCTCCTGCAGCATCGAAGCCTTGACCCCTGGAAACCTCTGGGGCGTGAGGTGGTGCAGACAGCAGCCTTGACGGATGGCAGGCTCTGCCCAGGCAGATCTGGATGTGGTCAGAGGTGAGGCTGCTGTGTCCTCCCAGAATGGAACGCTAGGGTCTGGAGTGGTCTGAGCCGGACAGTCCCAGAGTCCAGGGTGACCAGCTCCGGAGAACCCTGCGTGGAAATGACTCTGGGACTGGAGAGAATCTGATACCCAGTGTGGGCTTGATGAGATCTTTGCTGTGTTGAGGAAGAAAACAGTGGCAGAAGCATGACGGTTCCAATGGAGTTCGGGAGACCTGGGTTCTGATTCCAGCTGCCAGACATTCATAGTGTTACCTGGGGACCTGGCCTTGCAGCTTCCTGCTCTTTCTCTTAAAACAGGAGGCGGGGGGTTGGGGAGATTGGATTAGATGCTCCCTGGGGGACTTTCTGCTCCTACCATTCAAGGGCTTCTAAGCCTGTGACTTCCCTGCCTGCTGGTGTCACCTGATTGGATTGGAGGCCCCTGAGCCCTGCCCCCTCTGTTCTAAGTGGGAAGCAGATGTTTTCAAGTTCACATCAAGTCTGGGTTGTGACAAGGCAATGGCCCTGGGCTATCATGTGTAATTTGGTAATAACTTCCCAGGGGTGGAGCTGAAGGAAGGGGGTCTCAAGATGTGCTACTCCTGAGCACCCATCGCCATGTCTCCGTCCGGAGGTCAACACTGCTGTGGCAGGCACGGGCCGGTGCCGGGGCCACGCCTGGGTGGGTGAGTTCGGCACCGAGAACCTTAGGGCAAGAGAGGCAGCACCAATCACCATGGTTTGTTTCGCCATCTCAGCGGTGTCCCTTTGGAGGGCATGGGGTGGAGGGAGGGCATTGCAGGTTAGGTTTTCTCACGCACATCAGGTCCCCATGGCAAGAGTAGGTGAGAAGCAGAGTCCCAGCCTCCACTCCTGCTGATGGTGGTGGGCAGACCCAGTCATGAGTAGGGGACACCTTGTGTCTGGGCTCCTGGCTTCCAGCCTCTTCCTGAAGTGTCTCTGCCGTGGTGTTTCTATAAGCAAAAACAAAAAACAAAAACAAAAAAAAACACCAAAAAACAAAAACTGCATTATGATGTCTTTTTAGGACATCAGGGAGAATATGGTCAGGACTTGCTTTAGAAGAAATTGAAGTATTTGGAGGGCGTCTGGGCATTGGGTGCAGTGAAGTGGGGGCAGGTGAGCCTGATGCAGAGAGGAGTGTGCCAGTGCAGTGTGGGTGTCCTGAGGAGAATGGGTGGCCTTGCTGGGTGTTGGACCCTGTCCTCCTAAATCATGATGGCCAAGTCAGCTTCCAGGAGATAAACCTGCAGCATCGACCCAGGGCTGCAGCCCAGGTGTGCAAGTCCTTACAGAGCGGCTGCAGGGGAGCTGTCCTCAGCACCCGGCCACACAGTGCAGGGCGGAGCAGCCTGACTGAGCATCCCCCCTGCCCCGCACCACCCCCACGGATTTTCAGGCATCTTCTGCACTGCTTCCCAGTGCCTCTTCCTGCCAGAAAGTCTTCCAAGATTGCTGAGTGGGTGGCAGTTCTCTCTGGTTATGTGGTTGAGTCCAGGTTAGGGGCCCCAGGAGAAGCCGGTGCTCCGCGGGATCCAGACTCAGACCAGCTCCTTGGCCACTAACAGCCGTCATCTGCCCACGTGTGGCCCAAGACCCAACTCACCCGCCATCGCTCCTTTTACTTTTTATGATATTATCTGGGACTGTATCTTTGTCCCAGACTTGGCTCCTAAAGGAGCAGACTGGCAGCCCAGCCAGGACTTCCCACAGGACATGGTTGTGGGCACAGAGTGCGGGAGACTCCTGGGCTAAAGGCTCAAGCGTGTTTCAGGAATTTACAACAGTTTGAGACCGGACCAGAATCCCCCTTTCCTCTGAAACAGAAGCTGGAAGACTGGCACTAATACACGTTAAGTTAAATGCTTACAAATGGTAACATTATGTTAACTTCATCGACTATTAAATCTAGTACTCATAAACATTTCACTTCATTTGAAAACAATATTTAGGTTAGATTTTCCCACTTTGCAAGAATTCCCTAGCCTTTGTCTTGATTGCTGAGAAATCATAGCCAATCATAAATGAAGTAAATTCCTTGTGGCCAAATAATTTCAAAAGCAAAATATAAAAATAAGCCTTGCATATTTCTAGAGGGGAAAGTATTATTGTGGTGCATTTAGTGTGTGATGTGCTGTAAGGTGGGGTGGGGAGGGGCCTCCGTAGGAAGATGCCCAGGGGTCTGGACAGGAGGAGCTTGGGAGAGACCCTAGTTTCCTGTTGAACTGAACTGTATTGAACATACAAAAATGATGGTGGGGTCTTGAGCTGATAAGATTGCAGTAATCATCCATCCATCCAGCCATGCATCCAGCCATCATTTCTTCTTTTTTCCTCCTTTCTCTCTCCAATTCTTCCTTCCTGCCTTGCTTCCAACATTTATGAACCATCTGCACGTGCGAGGCATAAAGTGCAAAGGTGAAAGCCATGGCCCTTGTCTACGGAAGTTCTTAGTCTGTAGTGCAGACAGCAAGTCAGTAGGGGCCTAGGGGACAGATGGGGCAACAGGTGAGCCCATGGCTCTGACAGCACAGAGAAGGGGGGTCCAGTCTAGACAGAGGGTGTGAGGCCTAGAAGGCTGCAGAATTTCTCTATAGGAGAGTCGGGGCAGGAAGGGCATGTCTGAAGCTGCTTTTGCAGAGAGTTTTGCTAAAATTGAGAAACACGGTCCACATCAAAGAATGGAGAAAATTAGGGGCATAGCTAACGTGTCCCAAGTCACCCATGACGCCGCGCTGGGTGAGGGAAGAATCGGGGGGGGGGGGTTCTGGGAGCAGCATATGTTAGCATGGGGGTGCAGTGAGGAGGGAGAGAAGGAAGATTCCGACCGGGCGGAGGCAGGGAACACAAAGGTTCTGAGACCTCCTTTGCTTCTGCACACACTGGAGTCCTTCCAAAAACCAGATGGCATCTTCTGGGGTTCTGGTTTTCCTCCCTCTGACTTGCTGGAATCTGCAGCCCTGTTTCCAAGACCTCATCAGCTGTCAGCCCTCAGCTGGACCGACCGCCACTGCTGGGCCTGTGGGCCACTCACCTGGGACACTTCTCTCCAGAGAACTTCTGGTGCTGCCCAGAGCCTCGGGGGTCAGGGAGAGCTTTCCAATGGAGCCAGTTGCCTCTGCTCCTAAGTTAATTCCACCAACAAGCCTCCCCACCCTGCCTGGTGCTGCACAGTCTATATAGGGAGCCGCACTTCATCCCCAGTAGCAGTTTGAAAGCACCTTGGGAAGTGGGGTGTTGATCCCCATTCCAGAGGCATGCTAGCTGAGTTCAGAGAGGTGCCACGCCGTGCCAGTGACACAGCCAGTCAGGGGTGCAGAGGGACCTGGCAACTGGGACTCGAGTCTCAAGTTCACCCAGACCCTGGTGCCCGGGACAGCGAGAGGGCATGGGCTCTGGTCTCAGGGGCATGTCTTGTTTTCTGTGGGGCTCCCCCAGGGCTGTGGACGGCCCTCTTGACCCCAAGATTTCTGATGGCCCAGGAGAAGCCCTTCCCAGCTGGGGCACCGGGGAACTACACCTCAGATTCCAGTATAGTCCCTCTGCTCCCCATCTTCACCTGTCCGTGTTTGACCCATCGTGCTAGGCCCGCCCGAGTCAGATGCTCTCTCTTGCAGGAAGCCTACCCCCAGGGGCCTCATCTCTCCGTTAGTGGACCTCAGGGCACTGCCCGCGGTCAGCCTCTGTCAGACCGCAGTGACCACGCGCTCTCAGCTCCTGGTTTCTCCTTGGAGCCCTCCACCTGCCAGGCCCTGCGAACAGTAGGCGCCCAGCGCGTGCAGGCGGAACTTACTTGGACGTGAGCGTGCCCCTCCCTCTCTGTCCGGTGCAGGGTCGGGCTTAGAGTCCAGCGTGTGATAAACAGGCTCCGGCTCGACTTCCACGCCCCCACTCCCTCTCCCGATACTTGCTCTGGCTCCTCCCTGGAAGACACTGAGACAATGGCCCTTGTTACCCTCTGTTTGAGTTATGTATTTTTTTCACTTTTCCCTCCTTCCCCTCTCGGGGGACTCGCCTCTCGCCCTCATCCCTCATGTTTTCTCTTTCACTTGACTGTCACTCTCATTGTCCTCCCGGGGCCGGGAACGCAGGGTGACAGGCAAGGGGAGCCCAACCGGGCCAGGGAGGCTGGAAATATAGTCATTAATGGGACCCGCGAAGCCCAGATGTCCTCCCTGAATGCGGGTAATTTGTTTTTAATGAAAAACCATGCGGTGACCCTGAACAAATGAATTTTCTTTATAAGGAGTCTATGTGCAGCGGCACAAATAAAGGGCCTGAATCCGGGAGACTTCCACCCAGGGCGGAGGAGAGAGAGAGAGAGGGAAGGGAGGGCACCTCAGAACGTCCTTTTGTCTAAAGAGCAGTCTCCGGTCCCGAGTGCCTTGGGCGTTGTCCTCAGAGCGGGGTGCCTGACAGTTGTGGCCATTTTGAGGTCTTGTTCACAACAATGCGAAGGACAGGAACCCCCATCTGGATAGACCTTTACAACGTATAACCCAGAGGATGCCACTGCCGCTAGGAGGGCATGGTTATTATCCCCATTTCACAGAGATGAAAACCGAGGCTGAGGAAGAGTGATCAGCTAGCGAGGGGTCGAGTCCAGATGACAAGGGGAGGACGTGGCCATTTTGCAGTCTGACTCTCAGCAGCACAGGGCAGAGATCTGGACACTGCTTTCCCTGTGTAACCGCACGGACAGCTGGGCCACAGGAGGCGCCGGGTCTGTACAGAGGAGGCCAGACTGGAAGCGAGTCCCGCGGCCCCTGGAACCTTCTTCCCGTTGGGCCTTTGTGCACGTGCGGACTTTCTGGGAACACTTTGGGTGGGAAATTCCTGGACAGAGAACTCCCAACAAGGAGCCAGAGACACTTGCAGAAATGGCTGCCAGGGAGTTGGAACCTGGAGACCAGACGTCTGCCTCCCACTGGCACCCAGGACCTTTTGGGGGGAATGTAGAGCAGGTGACTGGGGACAGCAGCAAAGGCATTGACTTGGCAGAGGTCCAGGCCGAGGGCCTCGTCCTTGGCCTCGGGGGAACCTTCCCGAAGGAGAAGCACTGAGGGCCCAGGTTGGGGTGCATCCATGGGGTGTGCGGAGAGGTCTGTCCTAACACGTGCCTTGCAGGGGACTGGAGGAGGCCCTTGTGCAGCCATAGCCGCCCCTCCTGTTGTGGGTGGACAAGGCTGGACGCCCGTGGTGTAGAACAGCCTGGGAGCGTGCAGATACAGTGACAGAGAACTCGTTCAGGGGCACACGGCACGCCAGAGGAAGAGCCGGCGGGCCCTCTTGCTGTGGTGGCAGCCTGCCCTGTTGTCCCCACTGGGCTAGTGGGGAATATGCCCCACCCTCCACACACTTTGGTTCTTCACCAAGGCAATGGAAAGGGAACATTTTGTCTCCTGACCTCATGTAGGCCTCGTGTCCCTGGGGTGGTCCCTGGGGTGGGGTGACCTGGCTTCTAGATCAACTCAAAGCGAGACTCACACCCCACCTCCCCCAACTTCGTCGTGCTCGCCCTGAGCCCACATCCTTCCCCGGGCCCTGGGGCCTGGCCAGCTGCACAAGCGCCTCCTGGGACACAGCGCCCACGCCAGCGCCCGTCAGAGGTTCTGCCTGGGACCTGAGGCCGGGCCAGGGCCCCAGCGCCTCTGCTCTCGGCTTGCTTTCCAGAGCCGGGCGGCTGGACAAAAAGGAACGATTGTTTTCTTTTCCTGGGTTCAATTTCCCTCTGGAAGTTGTGACCCAATTAGAAAATCAGACAAATAGAAAAATCTGGCTGTGACCCAGCTGAGGTTGTAAAGTCGCGGCTGGCGTGTAGGTCTCTGCTTCCCACACCTGTCTGAGCCTGGCTGGCGCAGGCGTCCCGGCCACCGGGAGCGAACCTTCCTCGGCCTGCGCGCCTCCACACTGACGGTTCGTCCCCACTGACTTTCACAGTGGATTGGAGGCAGCGTCTTGACCTTTCGATACAATCAGCCTGAACCTGATGTCCCCGTCATCAAACTGGAGGCCTGCCGATGGGTCACATGGAGGGCCCAGGTGTGACCTGCTGGCCACACCCACGAGCTCACTGGCTCTGGACGGCTTGGCACCAGCGAGCCCGGGCTCAGATGGCCCTGGGCCTAGAGCCACCCACTCTCTGCTACTGGGGACGTGGAGCTCACATTCTTGGAAATAGTTCTGTCTGGGTACATTCCAGAGCACGCTGCCAAAAACGTACTTTTAATAAAAAAGATCACTAGAGAAACTGGGACAAATTGTGATTTTAACAGTGGACAATTACGAACTCCAGAGTGGGCAGCCAGGTGGCAAATAAACTCTGGTTAGGTCTTGGATTAATTACACCACCAGTGAGCTGACCAGTGCTCTCTTAATTGTCGTCATTTGTGGGATAAGTTCTGGCCTTCCTTCCTTCCTTCCTTCCTTCCTTCCTTCCTTCCTTCCTTCCTCCCTTCCTTCCTCCCTTCTTCCCTCCCTCCCTTTCTTCCCACTGTCCCTCTCTATTGCTCTCCCCTCCCTCCCTCCCTCATTCACATCTCTCTTTCTTTCCTCTCTTCCTCTTTCCTTCACTCACTCACTCCCTCATTCATTCATTCAGTCCGTCAGTCATCAGATAATCCTGAGCTCCTCCCTGAACTGAGTGCTGAGCGCAGTTTAGAGTAGACACAGAAGTCATTGAATTTCTCAGGACCCAGGAGTATCTATGAGGAGAATCACCTATGTTACCCATTCAGAAGGGAAAGAAACCAGTTTGAATGTGGTGGTTTCACGGGATTGCTAGGCCCAGGGACCAGTCCGGGACTCCTGGGGGACAACAGAGGGTGAGGTTTGTGGGATGCAGGAGCTGAGGGCTCTCCTGCTGGATGGGAAGGGGTGCTCTGGCCCGTGGCCAGCTCGCCCTGGGTGTCCCCGGGAGGGCTCCAAGGGCAGCCTGGCCCCTGCAGATCTCCATCCCTGAAGCGGGTGCCTGGCCCGTGTGTACGAACGGGGGGCTCAGTATTTAGGAGCGGGGAGGAGCAGGGAGCTGCCCTGAATGGCTGCCCGCTTTGGAAATTTCTATGCATTTGTAATAACAAAATTACCATAATTTGCTCGTTAACGCAGCTAGATCAGTCAAGCATTGTTCCTTCGCGGGTGGGGAGGCCGCCGCGCCTCTCTCTGTACACTCCACACACCCCAGCCAGCCTGCCAGCCCGTTAGAGCGCTGGAAATTAGCATGCAAATGGTCCTAATTCGGTGGGCGAGCTGTCAGGCAGCGCCTCTCTGGCCTTGTCTCTGTGAAGGCCCTGACAGCCCCGCTCCAGCGCCGGCCCACCCTCCTCGCTCCAGCCAGGAGGGGCTCCGAGGGGCACCTCCAGACTGACAGCTTGGCGGCCTCCCTCCCTCCGTCAGCGCCATCAGGCCTGGCGGCAGCCTCCCTGGGGAGCAGGCAGGGCCTGCCACCATGCTGGCCAGACTGAGGAGGCAGGCAGGCGATGGGCTGGTGGGGGAGGCTGGCCGGGGCTCAGGTCCACCAGCCTTGGCTGGACTGGGGCAAGGGGGCAGAGAGGGTAGAGGGGTGGCCTTTGACTCAGGGCCTGGTTGGGGCACAGGGATCCTTATGGCTGGTGGGTTCTGAGTGTCCCCGTGGGATCTCTGGGGCACCTTCTCCCACCTGCACGTCCCGAAGGAGTAAGTTCGAGTCCTGCTTTGCTCTCCCTCTGTATCCAGGGGCTGACCTTACATGTCCCGGCTCTGCTTCCCCCATGCCCGGAACATCGCTGCCAGACCCAGGCACGGAACTGCTCCAGCGTAACAGAGAACTGGGGGGGGCCGAGGGGGTGTGTGGTGCAGGCGGCATACCCTGGCCCAGGACGCAGCACCTCTGGGTCAGTCCTGCCTCCAGGTTTACTAGCCTTTGGGGGAGTCACTTGCCCGCTCTGGACCTCAGTCTCCAGTTTTTATGATGGGGCATCTTCATGGTCTCCCTGCTGGATCGGTCCAGATATAGGGAGGAAGAGACCCTCAGTAGCTGACAGGGAGAACTGTGCTAACTGCCCTTCATTTCCCAAGCTGCTTGCTTGTCGCGATAGCCCCACAAGCCAGGGTTGCTGTTATCCCATTTCACAGAGGAGGAGGCTGAGGCCTCAGCGCACACAGAGGAAGTTGTCTGAGCAGCAGGACCACAGCCCTGCTTCCTCACTCCAGAGCCCTTCCCACAAGAGAGAGTGCAGGACGCTAAGAGGCAGGATGCTTCCACCTAGACTGGAAGGCATGGCAAGGCCTCGTGCCGGCAGCATGTGCCTCTTTCCGGGCTTAGCACGTCCTCAGTACTAGATAAATGAGTTGAAAGAAGAGGACCCAGGTGGGCCCAGGTATGACAGCAAAGTGAAGAAACTACTGTAGGAGAAAGAGGTAAAGCCACAGGCTTAACTCAGTTTCCCCCAGGGTGGCCCCAGGCTGTATCTCAGGACCTTATTCCTCCCTCCCCGTGAGGTACGCAGCCCCTTGCCAGGATCCAGGCTGTGGTGAGCGGACAGCAGGCTGGATCCCATCCCCACATGCCCGGCTGGTGGTTCTTGTGTGGTGACCAACCTACTCATCCGCACATGGCTGCCCTGCCCCCTTTTCCTGTTCTAAGGGAATCTCACTGGGCCTTTCTAGCTTTCATATAAATGGAGAGATGAGAGAGACTCTGAGAGAGTCGTCCCCCCCCCCCCCCAGCTCTGGCTGCCTGGGGAGCAGAAGGGGGCTCATGGGCCTGAGCTCTGCTGCATGACAGTCCCACTGAGCACCCAGCACCCAGCACAGAGCCTGGCACAGAGCAGATGCTCAGTGAAGGTCTGAGAAGCCACACTGAATAACATGTGGACCGAGAGAGAAAACACACGCACTCACGCACGCACGCACGCACGCACGCACGCAGGAATGAACAAAAAGCCACCCAGCTTGCCTACCTCAGACCAAATGCCTTGAGCCAGGGGTAGCTTTGCATTTCCGTGTGGCTTTTCCTTTCCACCTACTCTTTGGTGTGTTTATTTGGAACCCATGACACGAGCCTGGTGGAACTTTGGGTCTCCAGGTACCAACCTCTCAATAGCTGCCATTGGGCTGTTCAGAGCGTCTGTTGGAGAGTAAGGCCTGCCAATCACAGGATCCAGGCAGGCACTCTGAGGACAGCTCAGGGACACATTCATTGCCCCCCCCCGAGGGCTGTGCAGGGGACCTTGGAAATTCCTGGATGAGACCGGATTGGTGCCTTAAACTGCATTTCTGCTCGAGGAAGAATTGCCCAGGCTCCACCTAGTGGAAAGTTGGGATGCGTCTCTCTCCTGCATTCCTGGTGTGTGGCAGGACAGGACAGGACTGGACAGGACAGGACAGGACAGCCTGCTGCTGACACACCCCTTCTCAGTTTCCGCACAGTTGGTACATCCATGCTGTCAAGGAATCCTCACCACAACCTAGCAGGCACCCTTGGTTTTTGTTATAGGCTCAGTGAGAAGAAGGGGCTGTCCCAAGGTCATGCAGAGCCAGGACTAGAAGCCAAGGTACTTTTCCACTTAACAACCCCCATCTGGCCTCACTCCATGAGTGTCCTTGGCTTTGGCCAGCAAACCATCTGCTTGCATAGCCACACAGCCTGGCCCTTCCCAGCCTCAAGGCATTAGGTGTCAATGGCCAGAGGTGCCCACTCTGTGGGTAGGTCAGTCTTTCATAAATACTTGCAGTAGCTTCCTTACTGGTCTCCCGCTGCCACCCTTGCCCCTTTTAATACATTCTCAACATAGCAGCCCGAGTGAGCCTGTTAAAATCCGAATCAGGTCATATCTCTGTTTTGCTCACTCAGAGTAGAGTCCAAAGGCCCTGCATGATCTCCCCCTTCCTACTTCTCTCCTAACCTCATCTTCCACCTCCGCTCTACTCACTTTTCTCCAGCCACACAGACCTCCTTGCTCCTCCAACACACCACCCACACTCCTACCTCGGGGCCTTTGCTCTTGCGGTTCCCTCTGTTTAGAGTGCTCTTCTTGCAGATATTCACATGACCAATTCTCACTTCCTTCAGCTCCGTTTTCCAGTCACCTTTTCCATGAAGTCATCCCTGGTCACTCTAAAATTTTAATGCTTTATATTTTCTCCTTAAAACATACTGTATGCTTTATTTTTTATTTATTTGTCTTGTTTGTTGTCTGTGCTATTAATTAAAATGTAAGTTCTAGCCCTGGCTGATGTGGTTTAGTGGCTAGAGCATCAGCTGGCAGACCAACGGGTCACAGGTTCGATTCCCAGTCAAGATACATACCGGGGTTGCAGGTTCGACCTCTAGCGTAGGGTGCATGTGGAGGTTAGGAGAGAAGTAGGAAGGGGAAGATCATCTAGCAAAGGGTTGCTCCCTCAGGAAGCTTCTCCACTCTTCCTTCCTTGGCCTCCAAGATATCTCCCCTCCTCTCCTCCCAGGTCCCTCCCTACGAAGTCACCTCTCAGCCAGGTCTGTGGGCTGGTCCCCGAAGACACGGATGAAAGCGTCAGTTTAATTTAAGAAAGGAGAGATCTCTATCAGCATAGCCAACTTCAGGGCTGACTTACTCACTGCACTCATGGGGAAACTGAGGCCTGGACTGGGGCAGGGGCTTGCTCCAGTAACTTTGTGGTACAAATGGGACTTCATCGGGGCTCCTGCCTCCTGGTTCAGCCTTGGCAGTTATGAGAACCGGCCTGAGGGCTGGTCCCGCCTCAGCTCCCTCCACAGAACAGGTGCCTTACCAAGCTTGCTGAGTAATGGTGGCAGCGCCAGCCACCTGCCTGGGGTCCACCCATACCAGCTGGCCCCTCTTGGCAGTGAGCCTTCTTACCAGGTGGCCTTCTCAGGGGCCCCTTTTCAGAGGCGGCTGGACACCAGTGCGCCTCGAGGGCACTGGGAAGCTCTTCAACGTGGGCCAGTGCTTCGCAGACTTGACTGCGCACCAGCACCTGCGGACGCCTTTTGGAACCGGTGAGCTGAGCGAGCAGGTGCTGTGCGGGCCAGGTGCGATACCTGACCCCAGCCTGAGACTCGGATTTAACTAGTCTGAGCTGGGGCCTGGTGTTCGGGACTTTTAAAAGCTCCTCAGATGATTCCAATGGGCAACAAGGTTTGGGAACCACCCACCCTCTGGGGAGCCCCACTGTGGGAGAACAATACAACTTAAAGAGAAAGGGTTTGTTGACATGGTGAGGGAAGGTGAGGAGCTAGGAGGCTACATCCCCTCCAAGGCAGCCTCAGGAGAGGGACCCCAAGGACTAGATGGGGGTGCAGGTCCTGAAGAAGAGGGGCTGCTGGGACCCTGAGGCCCTCCTAGGCAGACCCCCTTGTTGGCCTCGTTCTTGACCCTGACTTTGATAGAGAAATAACTTCCCCCTCCCCTCCTCTGCCCAGCCTGCCTTTCATACCCACATCCACACACTGCCCCCAGCCACCCAGGATCCCAGTGATTTATGTGTGTGTTGTCCCCTCCTGCAGACTTCGGGATCCTGGTGGGCAGGGACCGTGTCTGATTCATCTCCGCCTCCCTCAAGCCCTGTGTTTCGCGGGTAGGAAAGGTGTGTGGAAATGAGTGCGTTCCTTGGGGCGCCCTGGGCTCCGGCCTCGGTGCTGCTGAGCTCGGTGCAGCAAAGCCCACGCGCCGTGGTAGTAATTGTGGAGGTAAATCTTGTCTGGTCTTCTCACAAACACTTGGTGAGGCGTTCCATAAATATGTCAGCAGCAGCATTAAAATTTGATGGCAGGCGGCACAGGTCGGGACTAGCACTGTGACTTCCCAGCAAGGTATGACACCATCGCCTCCCTTTCATCAGTCAGCGGTGGGGACGCTCCGGACTCCTTGCCGAGCCAGGCCCAGCCAGGGGAGGTGATTTCTTCAGAGGAGGACCCCTGGCTGCTCTGAGGACAAGCCAGTGTCTGGGCCACAGAAAAGCAGCTCAGCGTCGGGCTGGCAACGGGCTGAGAGGAGCCCCTGCGAGCTCTGGGAGTGGGCCTGGAGGTTGGAGGGCCTCGCAGCGGGAGGGACGGAGCCGTTTTTCTGAGTCTGGGAGCTGGTGACAGGGGTTGAGGACTTGTTTTAGCTTTATGGACAGCCTGGTGGAAATTGTCAACTTGCCCACAAAAAGGCCTCATGGAACACTTTCAAAGGGCTTTGCGTTGGTCTCATTTAAGCAAGCAAAGGGTCATTTGGGCAGAGGTCAAGGAGAAAAGGTATTCCTAGTGGCAAAAAGATTGTATACCAACCTTGTCTACCTCCCACCCCACCAGAGTCCAGGCGAAGTGAGCCTGAGAGGGACACGCTTGAGACCACAGTGGCAGAAGCAGCTAAGGTCAGGGGTCCTGGCTCCTAGTTCAAGACTTTCCCTACAATCAAGAATTTGGAGCACTGGTTGAAATGTGAAAAAAATCAGGAAATGTAATTTTCATTAAAAAACAAGGCCCAGCCCTGGCTGGTGTGGCTCGGTTGGTTGGAGCATTGATCTGTGCACCGAAAGGTTGTGGGTTCGGTTCCTGGTCAGGGCACATACCTAGGTTTCGGTTCAGTCCCTGGTTGGGGCACCTGTGTGAGGCAACTGATCGATGTTTCTCTCTCTTTCTCCTCCTCTCTCTCAAATCAGTCAGATGTCCTTGGGTGAGGATGGAAAAAACAAGCCCCCGTGCACCCATTTTTTCAAGTCACACAGAGCATGTGCTGTGGGCCAAGGACTGAGTTAAGCACCAAAGTATCCCTTACACTTTAAAAAAAAAATTTTTCTTTACTGATTTTATTTTTTATTATTATTATTATTTTTTAATCCTCATCCGAGGACATTTTTCCATTTTTTGTACAGACAGTGTGGGAGGAAGAGAGAAGAAGAGAGAGAGAGGGAAACATCGATGTGAAAGGGACACATTGAGTGGCTGCCACCCGCACAACCAACCAGGGCCGGGGACAAATTGCAACCGAGGTACATGCCCTTAGCGGGAACCGAACCCGGGTCTCTCCGGACCGCAGGTGGACGCTCCAACCGCTGAGCCAAACCGGCCAGGGCTCTTTACTGATTTTAGAGAGAGAGGAAGGAAGAGGTAGAGAGAGAGAGAGAGAGAGAGAGAAACATCGATGAGACAGAACATCGGTTGGCCACCTCCTGCATGCCCCCCATTGAAGATTTGGCCCACAACCTGGGCATGTGCCCTGAGCAGGAATTGAACTGATGACCTCTTGGTGCATGGGTTGATGCTCAACCACTGAGCCACACCAGCCACACCCTTACACTTTTGACTCACAGAAGACTTTGAGTATGTCGATATTACTTAGTCCTGTGAGTGCTGTGATGCCGCACTGCAGATGAGTAACTCAGGTTCAGAGAGGTAAGTGATGTCTCCAGGCCCACTCAGCTAAATGGCTGAGGGCCCTTGGCAGGGACTGGCCAACTCCAAGCTTACAGTCCTTCTATCACCTCAGATACGAACACGGAGTGGCAGCCCCTGCTGCTGTCAGTACCTGCAGAATTCCAGTCCCCGCCTTCTCACAACTATTTATAAAAATCACGATGTGGCTCAGAGCTGTCTAAGGGTCTCTGGGTTTATCAGCCTGTGTCCGACATTAGCAATTGCCTTGTTGGGGAGTTGAGAAGGAGAAGAGCCGAACCTCGGTGGCTTGTTCACTCTAGGGCACAAGCTAACCTTGGTGCTGTCATTAGGTGGCCGGGAGCCCAGAGAGGCCTGGTGGGGCTCTAGTCTCTGAGGAGAGCACTGGTCCAGGGTCCCTTCCCGCCTGTGGGGCCTGCACCCTGGCCTCTGCAGCAAGCAGCCCACTGCTCTTTTCTGTGTGTTGCTGCCTCCTTCTGTCTGTGTCCTGCTTCTTTCAAAGACGAAGGACCCGTGTTTCACGAATGCTCTCTGGCGCCTGTTTCTGTGTGAGATGGGAGAGGCGGGCTCAAGGAACATCTGTCGGCGCAGGCAGCGCTTCCGCAGCCAGCACCTGTGCGGCGGCCAGGGCCTGTGCTGGGGCCACGGGGCTGCTGGAATCCGTCAGTCACACATCATCAGTCCTGGCTCCTGCCACAGACTCCACAAGAGGAAGGGAGATAGGGTCACAGCCACCCTGTCTGGGCAGGCATGGGCCCAGGGCTGGGGCTCAGGGGAGAGTGGGGGATGCTCTTTCTCAGGGGAAACAGTTGATCCAGAAAGGCTTCCTAGAGGAGGTGGTACTGAGCCGGGTCTCGACAAGTCAGGGGTTAGACATGAGGAGGGGAGGAAGGTGGCATTTCAGACGGAGGAAACAGCATGAGCAGATGGAGGTGGGGCCGTGGAGCATGAGAGGAATGGCAGTCGGCCTGGACCACGGCCTTCCGGCAGGGGGCAGTGGGGGCACCGCTGGGAAACTCCTTGGGAACAGACCTGCAAGGCCTTGAGTGCTACCGGGGGCTTCTGGGCATTACCTACAGGCTTGGTCCTCGGGCCTGGTGTGTGGTGGGGGCGCTGTGATATCACAGTGGAGTTGTTTCTCTTGACTTCCCTGAAGGTTCCTTGCATGCAGGTCTTTGTAGTATAGACAACAGGAAGTGGGCTGAAGGCACAATGGCCTCCTCTCTCTAGAGAACCAAACTGAGGCCCAGACCACCCCCCAGCCGCCTCATGGCTGGTTGGTGGCAGGCTGGGGCTCGGCCCTGGTCTCCCGCCCGGCTCACTGTGGCCCACCCAGCACGGCCGCCCAGCTGCAGAGTCAGCGGCTCTTCGGGAGAAACGAAATGAGACCCACTCTGCATTCTCCCCTCACCCTCGTCCTCTCTCTTGGTTTTTCTCTTCTCTGTTTTTCTGAAGGCCTTCGTGGCTGGCCTGAGCTGGTGGGAGAAGAGGTTTTTCCCAGGGACGGATCGATGCTCTGTGTGCGGCAGCCCGGGCTGACAGGGCTGACCTTTACCGAGTTCACTCCTGTCTCCGTCCCCTGTTGGCGGCCCAGGAAGGCCTTGCTGTGGAGAGAGGGAGGGCGAGAAGCCTTGGGCTCCGCGGGACTGGACTGGGGCTGGACCCGGGCTGCAGCAGTGGTGCTAGAGCAGGGGATGGTCTGAGCCTGAGAGCCCTTGGAGGTCAGCATTTACACCTTTCCCACAGACACTGATTTTATAGACAGGGAAACTGAGGCATGGTGTGGAGAAGGGACATGATCAAGGTCAGGCACAGAGCTGTGACAGAGCCCCAGAATCCTGTGTGTGTGCGTATCCACATACAGGGTGGGGTAAAAGTAGGTTTACAGTTGTTTGTATGGAAAATAACAATAATTAATAAATAATAATACAAGAATAAACTCTATTTCATGTACTCAAAATTGTAACTACTTTTAGCCCACCCTGAGTGTATATGCATATATATGTGTGATACAAATTACTATCTATACACATGTATATGTATATATACATGCATGTTATATGTTATACTATATAATGTACTAATGTAATGCATACACTACCGTATGTAATATACATTATATATAATGTACATATTCGAAAGGCTGACTGCCTGCCATAGCCGGCAGCACACAGGGTCCCTGCTGACCCCGAGCCATGGCACATCATGCAGTTCTACAAAAGCACGGGGAGCCAGAGAAATCTCGTGGTCCTTTCTTCCTCCTCCTCCTCCGCAAAGAGTTTCTCTGAAAGCCCAGTTCCAACCCTTAGAAATAGAACTTGGCTGCGAAGTCACTTTGAAAGACTTTCCGTATGTTAATTACAGCCGGCCAAGGTCTCGAGCAGAGGTGGGAGCCCACCATCTGCAGATGGGGTCGGCCCCCAGCGCGCTCTGCAAATCCCCGTCATCTGGCAGGTGTCGTTTTGGGTTAATTAAGAGCTACACTGAGCCAGTTTACCTGTCACTTCTGAGAATTTTAGGAAACTTCGACTTTCTTTCTACCTCGGAGCTTTTAGTGAAGGGGAAACTGGAAACAGCTCTGATTCTGATGATTTTCCTGGCCCTGGGTTCTCCAGGACAGCTATTTTAAGTGCATTTTTGTGTGTGGCCCCCTATACACTTTTATTTTAATCAGTCCTTTCTAGTGACCTTGATGTTGATTTTTAATATGTTTTTATTGATTTTAGAGAGGAAGGGAGAGGGAAAGAGAGAGAGAGAGAGACATCAGTGTGAGAGAGAAATATCAATTGGTTGCCTCCTGCACACACCCCTATTGGGGACCGAACCTGCAACCTGGGAATGTGCCCTGACTGGGAATTGAACAGGTAACCTTTTGGTGCACAGGATGACATTCAACCAACTGAGCCACACCAGCCAGAACATGATTTTTACAGCTAGTTCTTCTGTATTTGGAAGACAGTGCTGTTTGGGGGAAAGCCACCACATAGCCTAAATTTCTTAAGCCTCTGCTTTCTATCTCTGTTTTTGAGGAAAGTACACACATTCCTTGGCTTTATTCTGTCTAGTGGCTTTTGGAAGCATTTTTGATTTGCGGGTTAGGGATTTCCACAGTCAGGGTTTGGGTTGTCAGTGCTAATCTTAGAGCTCTGTGTTCGTGGGGGGATAACCCTGTCAGACAGATCCCCAGATAAATGGGTTCTCGGTGGATCAAAGTCCTCCTTCTCCAGCATGAGAAGACTTTCTCTGGGGTGATGATAATGTTCAATATCTTGATAGAGGTTTGAGTTGTGCTAGTGTTCACATTTGTCCAAACGTAGCGATAGTACATTTATGATTTGTGCATTTTCTTGTGCATACACTTTACATCCAGAGGAAAAGACTTGTAAACAAATAATGAATTTCTGTTAATAATGTGCATGCTGAAGTACTTAGAGGAAAATGTACTGATGTTTACAATTTATTCTGAAATACATAAAAAATAAGATGAATGAAGAGTTAGAGAGACGGAGAGCTGTGTGATAAGCATGTATGAGACAATATTGATAGTAGAATTAGGTGGTGGATATACAGGTATTCACTATAAAATTCTTTCGACTTTGCTGCGTTTGAAATTTTGCCAACCTACCAGGGGTGGAAGGGGTTGGGGCGAGGACTTCCTTCTCCCCCTGTGGCTCCTTGGGATGGTGAAAGCCCCAGGGCCCGGGAATAGCTGGGGCATTGTGGCCCGGGGACAGAGGAGGGGGAAGGGACAGAGGAAGTCCCTTCTTTCTGAGCCTCAGTTTCCCCATCTATAAAACCAGAGTATGATGATCTCTCGGCTCCCTTCCTGTTCTGCCATTTCTGCAGCTCTGCATTTCTCTCTGTCCCTCAGTTTTCTCTTCATCCCACCGCAGGCTCCTGGCAGGGGTGGGGAGGAGGGTTGTAATCAGAGTGTTTGGGGCAGGGGCAGGAATGGCAGAACTTGTTTTCTCCGCCAACAATGAAGAGAAGGCATCAGGTCCTCCCTAGACGGGTGCAAAGATCTGGACCTGTGAAGTCATTTGATCTTCTCCACCTGCTTAAGAAGTAGGGACTTTCCTTTCTTCCGTTTTACAGGTGAGGAAACTGAGGCTCAAGCCCAGCCACCCAGGCTGTAAGTACGAAAGCGAGCCTCCGCTGGAAACATTGCAGAAATCTTGGGGAGGACATGGGACTCTCCGTGAGGCGGAAAATGAGGGTGTGAGCCAAGCTTGTCTTGATGTCGAGGCGCCAGGAGAAGCCAGCAGCCATTGGTATTCTTTGTCTGGAGCCATTTTCTGTCGTCTCCTTCAGGGTGGGCAGCGCTGGGCAGGAGGGGGGGGTAGAGCACAGCTGTGGGTGTGACCCTGGCCATGAGCCTGAAAGGGGACCCACCCCTCGTTCTTGGTCCTGTTGAGGCTGCTGAAGAGGGGGAGTCAGTCCCAAGGGTCCCGGAGTGCCATCATGTACCACTGCCCAGTCCCCCTCCCTGCTTTTACTCTGCAGTGGCCCCGCTGGCCCCCACTCCTTTACCCAGGCAGAGAATGCCAACAGTGGCTGGCTTCTCCTGGCACCTTGACATCAAGACAGGCTTGACTCGCCCTGGCCAGTTTGGCTCAGCGGTTAGAGCATTGGCCTGCGGTCCGGAGAGACCCGGGTTCGGTTCCCGCTAAGGGCACGTACTTCGGTTGCAGTTTGTCCCCGGCCCAGGTTGGTCGTGCGGGTGGCAGCCACTCGATGTGTCCCTTTCATGTCGATGTTTCTCTCTCTCCCTCTCTCTCCCTCCCACTCTATCTGTACAAAAATTGGAAAAGTGTCCTCGGGTGAGGATAAAAAAAAAAAAAAAAAGACAGGCTTGACTCAAACCTCTTTCCCCGCCTCACGGAGAGTCCCACGTCCTCTCCGAGATCTCTAGGACGTCTCCAGGGAGGCTCACTTTGGCTCGCTCACCTCTGTCTCAGGCTGCCTGACATCACCGAATGCTTGGCTCCATCTATGCTGCTGTTGGAGACATTCTTTCATCTCAGCCCTGAGACCGCCCGAACATGGCACTCAGCCCCGCCCCTCAGTTTCCGTGGGGAGAACACACCAGCCCAGCTGTACGGAGCGTTCGAGTGTACAACAGGCTTTACTCAATGTGCGGGAGGAGGGTTATAGCCCCGATACGGGTGACTTGGTGGAAAGAAGTGAGGGGCCCATGGTGTTCTTTGAGCTGGGCAGTCATAAGAGAAGGTGTTTATTGTGTGATCATTGTGTTGGGTCAGCCGGCCGCACCTCTAGGGCCCCGACCAGGAGCCAGAAGTGGGGACTTCATTCTCTGCCCGAGAATGCCATTCCTGTCTGCGAGGAGCATCGTTTCGTGTCCTCGGGTGCTGCAGCTGTGCTGTCTGCTGGGCCCCGGTTCTCTCGCGCGTGGACCATGGCAGCAGCCACTGGCGGCCCCCCTGACCTGACCATCGGCTCGCCTGCTCTGCTACTTCCTAGTCTGAAGGCTTCCCTGGTCCCAACCCTAATGGCGAAAAACAGGATGTCCCTGCCCCACACCACTCTGCGCGGTGGCTTGCCTCGGCTGGGGCCTCATGAAGACCCGGCCATGTGGAGGCCGTGCTCTGACCATTCCACTCCCAGACCTTTGCTTGTGCTGGGATCCCTTGCCTCCCTCCGCGTACGGACGTCCCAGTGAACCTGGCTCCCACGCGCCTCCCACTCCAGCAAGTGTCCCCAGTGCTCTCCCCAGACCTCCTCTGGGCTGGACAGGACTCACTTTTCTAAGCTGCCCTCACAGGGTTTGCAGGAAAGAAGGCGAATGCTCCTTGGGTGTCACGGTGGTGGTGACTCCAGCAGGGAAACGAAGCTGGAGATCAGGGAGGCTTCCTAGCAGAGGGGGCTCGGACCTGGGCCTGGCAGACAGGCGCAGTGCTGCTCCATGCAGGTGGAGAGATGGCCTTGGCCGGTGTAGCCCGAGGCCCAGGTGCAGCGCTGTCAGGAAGTGCCTCTGACGGGCAGCTTCGCGGGCACCCGGAGCCCGGATGAGAGGGCGGCGGTCCCCCTTCTCCAGGCTGCGTGGTCTCTGCCCCCCCACCGTGCCCCCAGGAGGAGGAGGAGGCGCTGTGGCGCTGATGGATGTGCTGAGGCTGGGCTGCTGCAGCCCAGCTCTGTCACCAGGCTCTCCCTCCGTGCGCCGGGACCTGACACCCTGACCACTGAGGCATAAAAAACAGAGAATTGGAAGGCTCAGCCTGTCAGGCTGGGAGTGGCCCCCAGAGAGGTCTGGGGAGGAGTGCACGTGTGTGTGTGTGTGTGTGTGTGCGTGCGCGCGCGTGCGCACGCGTGCTCTCTGCCTGTGGTTGCCTGTGGAAGTGGGGAGGTGGAGAGGAGGCCGGCTGGACTCGGGGTGTGGGAGCAGCTGGCCCCTCAGGCCTACTTTATTGTTCTGGCCTCGCCTGGCCAAGTCCCGTGGGCCCTGCGCGTGGGCCTAGGCTGCCAGGGAAGAGCAGTGCTCCCACCCCGACATCGGCCGGTCCCCTCTGGGGGCTCCACCCTTGGCCCTTTGGCATCCTTAAGAAGAACCCGTGGAAGCTTGTCTGGGCTGAGGGTGGTCCCATGGGCTGTGTAACTCCTGTCCACTGCCAGGGAAGGGCCCACACGCCCTGTAACCAGTGGCATAAAAAACCACTCAGCAGCCCGCTTCCGACATGGCGTGGGCCAGGCGCTGGGGGCCTCTGCGGTGAGTCAGGCCCAAACCCTGCCCTCTGGGAGCCCCTAGCCGCTGGGCAGCAAGGCTGCAAGGGAAGAATTCCGAACTCTCCTCCTCGTGACTGGCTGGTGGTAAGGAGGCTGGGAGCAAGAGCACGGGACGTGCCAGACACAAGCGTCATGCCCCGTGAGCATCTGGGCAAGGGGGCGCATCCGCACGTCCCACCATGCCTCTTCACACACCCCATGCTGTCCCCACCCTGCCCAGCTGCGGTCCTGCCTGAGCATGCCCAGAGCAGCTGACAGCTGTCTCCTACCCCATGCCCAGAGGCCCCCACTTCCCTCTTCTGTGCTCCCCCGGAATGTTGGCTGGTCCCTTCACCTCAGACATAAAGTCAGATCTTCTGGCGGAGGGTCTGACTTTATGTCTCATGTTCCCCATTGGCTGAGGCCCCTGGAGCAGCCACTTCTGGATTCTCGGCACAAAAGACCAGACTAGCGTTGACCTTACCTTTGCCTTCTCAGTCCAGAACCACGTGGGAAACACGTGAGAAGTGGAACTAAATCCACACTGGGGTCCTGGAGTGGCCTCAGTGTTGGGCTTAGAACTTGGGTGGCGTATTGAGACCATTTTGTGAGAGAACCTGGGCATCAGTCTCCTCACCTGGAAAATGGGCCAATAACCCCAGGGAACACCTGGCACATGATAGTTTCATGATATACATGTGAGAGGCCGGTATTCACTTCCACTGATAGAAACAAGTTAAGGGGAAATCTAGACAACGCCAGTGACAGCTGTCCACTTAATAAGGGTGCACTGGACTTGCCTTTGTTGGTTACAAAAGTGCCTGCAATTTATGTGAGAGGCAAATGCCATCGGCATTTTCCGACCTTGCTTTGACATTGATTTCTGTTTTTCTCCCACCCACCTGCAGGGAGTGAGTTTTCCGGGAGCCCTTACAGCCACCCTCAGTATCCCTCCTACAATGACTCCTGGAGGTTCCCCAACCCGGGGCTACTCGGTGAGTACGGCGGAGGCCCTGCGAGGTCCCCGGGCCGCGGACCCTCAGCATCCTGAGGCCTGGTCACTGAGGTGGGGTGGGTGCTTGGCCCAGAAACGTGCACCATGGCCTGCTTGGGCCCGATCCCTCCCCAAGATGTTTTGGTGAATAAGGGTACAAGGCAAAGAAGGAGAACAAACACAGGTCATTGTGGCGAAAGAGGAAAGTAGGGAAAGTGCCTCCCCCCAAAAGTCACATATTTCTTAAAGATCATTGCATATTCAGATGAGAAATCTCTAAATCAGAGGCAGCAAAGAGGGCAACTCAGATGGACTGATAGTGGCTAACTGTCTTGATGAGGACTCTGAAGCCCAGGGATTGATCAGTGATGTCTGCTGTGGACATCACCATAGCCAGCTCCATTGGAAACTGATTACCTTGTGGCTAAAGGACTGCCAAGGCATGCCATTCCAAACTCAGCTGGTGCCCAACCCCTGCCCAGGCCTCAGACTGGCAGACTGTCCATGGCTGGGGTCCGCCTGATGTGTCAACATCGTCTAGATACATGGGCCATCCCAAAGACCAAGCAGGGCTGACTCAATCCTCAGAAGGCTTTTTGTTTTGTTGAAGTGAACTTACATGAAACCAGTGTGCCAGCTGGAGCGGAAGGCTCTGGAGCATGAAGCAGGAGCCCCGGGATCATAAATGTCACTCACCACCTGGGGGCAGAGGCAGCCAATCAGTCTGCAGGCAGAACACTGATCCCTCCCCAGCAGTCAGCTGGGAATTTTCCTCAAAGGACAGACAAGGAAGTACCTCTGAGACTATCCAGGCTTGTCTGTCCTGTTTAACAGAGCCTGCTAAGTAAGAACTTGTTAATTCTCTGGATTGTGAATTATTTTAGGACTGAAAACCATAAGCTTCATCAGAAAAGCAAGAACCTGGTGTCTTCGAACTCAAGTTGGTAGGCCATGGGTCTGCAAAGGAGGCCAGGAAGCCACTGCTTTGGCCCCTTCCCAAGCCTGCTCTGGCGATTAGGACAGACACGTGACGTGGACACCATCATTTGTCGGCTACCACCCTTTCATGTACTTGGGCTCTGGGCTGCCCAAGGCATTGTGGTATATTATGCCCCATTGCAGGTGAAATAAGGAACAATGCCAATTAGTGTCCCTGTGCCTGGTGATTTCTAGTTTTATAGACAACTAGGCTCTTACTATTGGTGGCCCCCTGGAGGGGCTGAATCTGTGGACTGATCTCTCACACTTACTTTTTGGTTGGGTAAAAATTACTTCTAAGTATTGAACCACTTACTTAATGCTTTTCCTTAAACCCTTCACCGAGGCCCCGAGCTTTGCGTTGGCCCAGCCATCAGTCTCAGGAGGCAAAGGCTGGCCGTGATCTCCCTGAACCAGCCTCTTTCAGCAGGAGTGAAGGGGGTGGGGGGAGCTCTGGAGGCCTGACCTTGGGAGGCCCTCCCTGCAAATCAGCCTCAGACAGATTTTGGTCCCAGAGCTGCTGTAAGACCCACAGGGGATGTGGCACAAAGGAGGCCTGGGCCAGACTGTGGGAGAAGCTCCTAGTGATAGGAATGTGACCCCAAGAAGGTCATGTTGACCTAGACCCTTTCCATGTGGCTATGTGCTGCCCAAGGGCACAACACAGAGCCCCAAATCCTGGCACAAGGCACCTTGTGGGCACCTTTTTCTCATTCTCATGAGGTGGCCCACAGGCTCCTTTGCCTGGAGGTCAAGAGACAGAGGAGTGGGGAAGGAGCTACCTAGGAAGGTGTGGCAAAGAGACAGAGGAGGAGGTGGTGGTTGGTGGGGCCGTGGATGGGGGACCTTGAGACTGGGAAGTCGAAACTGATTGCGTAGGCAGCAGGAGCCCCAGAGGATGGCGAGGGGAGGGAGGGACTAGACTGCATCTGAGGCCTTTGCTGCTTACGCTAGAGAGAAATCTAGTCCACACGCCCTGTTACTAGGTGTGGGCTGCGTGCCTGGTGTGGGCTGTGTCCCAGGGAGTTCACAGGCTGGGAGTGGGGGGCCTCGGGCAAGGGTAGCTATGCTGAGAGGTGCCCAGGGCCTTGAGGAGGGCCAGAGCCAATGCGAAAAGGAGGAAAAAGAATCAAAATTCTGTGCATCTAAATGCGCGCTTGGAAGAGGGTCTAACTGACAGAGCCCAGGCGACACCCCTGCACTCTAGCAGGAAGGGAAGCCAGGAGGGTGAGTTCTGACTTCCAGCTCAAAGAGGCAGCCTCCTGCTACAGGAAGAACAGAAAAAGTTTAAACGGTGCTGGGCAGGTACAAACATGAGAAATGGCCCCTGTGCTGCCCAAGCCTGTAACCTGGGGAATCGTGGCCAGGTCATCAACCAGTCTGGGCCTCAGGTGTAAAATGAGGATAATCACCACTGGCAGCTTTATTCAAGCAGGAGCTGAGCGTGATTCTCTCTGGAGGCTCACTTTCCTGAAGATGAGTGAGAAGCCAGGCTCACTCTACCGTAGTCTTGCAAATAAGTCCCGGGCCTGTTCGCATCTACCAGCCTGCCTTTCCCACAGAGTAGCTTCGGGCTTTTTCTGGAAGAGTCCCACAGAGCAGGGGAAGTGGGCTGATTTCTGCTGCCCGGGGAGGTGCCAGGGTGTGGAAACCTGCTCTGAGGCCCCTCGGTGCTCCTGCTAGATCAGTGGGAGCGGTGGGAACAGCTGAGACCCTCCACATACACACCCCCAGGTGCCCACGCACCGCCTACCCGGGGCGGCCTGGTTGAAGCCTTTTCCACAGAAACACCACCAAAGTAAGGATGAGCGATGCCACCTAACGAAGCTGCCCACTTAATTCTGCGGAGAACTTCCTCCCTGCTGAGCCTCCTCCCCCGGAGCTGCTGCCCAGCCAGGCCAGCGGGGGCGGGGCAGCAGGCCGGGAGGAGTGGAAGAAAGGCAGCAGCGGTCAATTAGGATTAGACGGGGAGTGCCTGCGGCCGCTTTAAAGGGATTAGAGAGTGAGTGGGAGCCCGGAATGACTGTGTCAAGAAGTAAATTGATGATAATGTGAATTAGAGAGGAAAAATGACAGAAGAAAGGACAAGTTTATTCTAGATGACGGTCTAATGGGCACCAGGAAGACAGAGTGCTTTGTGAGGTGATGTTTTCATTTCTCGCGGTAAATGCAAGCGGTTTTGATTTTGCTCTGGGACCCTCGCGCTGAGGCCACTGGCCGGCCTGGCCCGGAGATTAAGCTCTGCGAGGAGAGTGGGTCAGAGGCGAGGGGGAGAGGTGGTAGGTAGGTGGGGAGCTCAGAGGCCGAGCCAGGGTCCCCTGAGCAGGCTCACTTCCATTTCCTGTCCCCCAGGCCCATTTGTGAGGTCCGCCCCTGTAGTTCTGCTCCTGTGCCGTGCCCTGGTCTGCAGGGACGACACACATGTCCTAACACGGTCCCTGTCCCACAGAAAAGAGAAGATGAGAGAGCAGAGGAGGCTGACAGATGTCTGAGTCAGGGCTCTGACCAGGGAGGTGACAGAGGAAGCAGCAAACATCTCCGTCTCTGGGGTACTTAGGCTGGGTTGGTGGCCATGCCATTGGGACAGCACCCCGCTGCACTGCAGCCCGGGGGCCAAGGGAGGGAGCAGCATATCTGCCAATCAGACTGGGTTTCGGGGTGTGATGGCTCATGCTGAGGGGCCACTAGCTCTTTGACCTTGGGCAAGCTACTTACTCTCTCCGTGCCTCAGTTTCTTCCTCTGCTAAATGAGGACAATGTTTCCTACTTGATAGAACTGTTGTGAAATTTAAGAGTTAATGGATACAAAGTGCTTAGAAAAGCACTTTATATCCTTATCTCACAGTGTCCTCATATAGCAGTACTGTGACCCCCTTTCACAGGTGAGACAACTGAGGCCCAGAGGAGAGATGCCGCTTGTTTAAGGTCACTCAGTCAAGAGTGACACAGCCTGACGGCAGTCTCCAGGCACGGGTGCTCAGTTCTGCTGTCTGGGGGAATTGCCAGGATTGGTTTGGATTTGGGTGAGATTTCAGAATCAATACCTGTCACCTCCCCTGGGGAATTAGGAAGCTCACTGTTCCCACCCCAGCAGACATGGTCTCGAAGGGCTCACAGGGCCCGCAGCTGGCCTCGGGTGAGCACCGTCCTCCAGACGGACAGCAGGCCGTGGACTGCGCTGCGGTGGGAAGCGTCCTGCGCCAGGGGCTGACACCCTGAGGTCCGGCCGGGCTCCGGCACTGGGAGGCTCTGTGGCTCTGACACATGACTTTGGTTGGTTGAGCCTCAGTTTTCCTACCTGTAGAAGGAGGGGCTGGCCTAGCATCTCTAACCTCTGTGGTTCTGAGAATCTGCGGGCCTCCTAGAGCCCCTCATGCTCTTTCATCCCTGAGGACGAGGAGTTCGAGCACAGAGCAGGGTTCCTGGAGACCTCACCCAAAGCATATAGTCACATAAAGCAGCCAAGACCGTGGGAGGAGCCCCGCTTGGGTACCGAGCCCTCCCCTGCCCTGTGTGCAGGTCCCAGGAGGCAGGCTGCAGCTGCTCCGCTCCCCGGGCCCACACGCCCCGGTCTCCCCAAGTCCAGATCTTCTCATCCTCCAAGCCCGGGAAACCTGACCCTGCCAGAATAATCCCGCGTTCCCCAGAGCGCTGTTCTCAGAGCTCCGATCCCCTTCCTTCCTCTGTACACTTGCCTCGGGTATGGGGCTACCAGCTCAGTGTCGCCTCCAACCACCATGCCGGCTTCTCTGTCTTCCAGGCTCCCCGTACTATTACAGCGCTGCCGCCCGCGGAGCGGCCCCGCCTGCCGCCGCCACTGCCTACGACCGTCACTGACCCTGGGAGCCAGGCAGACGCCAGCACTAATGACCCCTGTCACTGAGGGCGATAGCCTCCCAGCCTCCTCCAAAGACAGCCAGAGGAGCCCAGTGAGGCCGTCCCCAGCACCTCCCACTCACCCGAAACGCTGCCCCCTCCTTTTCCTGCCAGGGACTCGGGTTCTGTAGTATGGCTGCTGGGCCTCTGGACACCTGTCCATTTCTCAGAGCCAATCCATGAACTTCTCCCAACGGTGATGGGATCGCCACAAACCAATAGACTGTTCGGCCGATAACTGCAGCCCCAGCCCAGCCTGCCAGCCCCCCAGCTGTCTGACCATCTGCCCGTCTTCAGGCCCCAGGCCTGAGAAGGAGAGCTTGCTTTTGTCATTTCAACAGCACCTGTGTAAATACCTTCTTGCTTTTGTTTGTGGGCCTGAGGGTCCAACTGAGCAGACTGCCCACCGATATGCACTCAGCACTCCCAATGCGCAGGGTCTCAGACCTGTGCACAGAACACCCTGCTACCCTGGGTGCCCCCACAGAGTGGGCATGGAGCGTTCCGCGAGACTGAGGATGCCCAACTCGGGGCCCTAGCCTCCTGCTACTTCTTTAACGTCTTGACTAGGAGTCTCACTGAACTGGTTATGCTTCAAGCTCCCCCACCCCCTGCTGAGACTCTTCCCCAAGAGAAACACACTTTGGGGAGATACCCTGCTTCCTGCCTCCATTTCCCTGGGCCCAATGCAGTGTGAACAGTTCTTTTCCATATATCAAGAGACTCAAAGAACCGTCCAGGAGACCCCTCAACTACTGTTCTAGGGTGAGATGTCCCAGGTGCTGATTGCATTGTGGACTTTGAACATTAGGGCTGGATGGGACCCAGGAGATCATGGTCCAAGGTGGGACCTGAGGTCCTCCTGCCCCCCAGCCCCTGGAACCGCTGACCTGATCTGGGATGGTTTTCTGAGGCATTCCCAAGCTCCGATCACGTTGGACACCCACCATGGACACTGCCCTCACCCTCCAGAACCCCAGCGAGTGGATTCTGGGCACGCCTGCTCTGCCGTGTAGACAAAAAGGACTTTGCCTGCATCGAAGACCACACCCCTGCAGCAGCCGCCAGAACTTCCTGAGCAGCTCTTCCTCATCCTCGCGGAGCCTAGCATGCAGCTGGGAATGGAAGTACCGGGTGGGGCAGGCGCCTGACTTCAAATGGTGGGTGTCTGCCTGTTGACACAAGGGGTCATCAAGGTCAGTCCGGAGCTTGGAGAGGGAGTTGTAGAACTCACTGTGGGCTGGAGTGGCCAGAAAAAGCCAACTAGGAGGGTTTGGGGACAGAGGAAAGCCTCCTGGGAGAGGGACAGGACGGGCAGTGAGGACCTGGCAGGTGAGCCGGGAGTGGTTTTGAGATGGGGTGCCAACAACCACCATCTCTTTGCCTAGGGCCTCAATTCTATGTATAGTCTCTCTTGCCAGCTCAGAACAGCCAGGTGGGGGCTCTGTCCAGATCTGGACTGAATTACAGCGATGACAGTGGACTTTGCCACTTCATGTGACAATGTCCCAGATGTCTGCATGTCACCAGGTTGGCAGAGAGCTGGGGCAGAGAGAGCCCACTCTTGAGGTTATTGGCCCTGAGACGTTTTCTCCTGGCTGCACCTCCACCTTGCTGTGGGACCTCAGACAAGACCCTCACCTCTCTGAGCCTTGGTTGCCTTGGTACAGCAGGGCTGCCTGCAGGGTCATCGGACAGCTCTCTCCTTCCTTGCTTCCTTCTCCAAGCGAGCTGGGACAGGCCCTCCACTGCCGAGCAAGCACAGAGGGGGCACCTGAGTACAGCTGATAGTCAGACCCATGGGAAATAAGAACACCCAGAGGGGTGGAACTCAGCCTTGAGGAAAACCGAGGCCCAGCTGGAGGAAGCCCAGGACCACACAGGGAGACAAAGTAGACCTCCTCTGGCCACCACCAACTGTTTCCCCCATACCCCTGCCAGGTGGTAGGACAGAGAGGAAACTGAGGCTCAGCCAAGTGGAGTCCCCAGGCAGTGACTGGCAGAGGTGGGGCTGGGACTTGGCCTCTGACCCCTGGCACGTGGTGATCCTCCCATCCCTGGGGAGGGAAGTTGATGGCAAGGGCAGTAGATGGCTCTCAGTCCACTGTCCCACACAGAGTGTCCGGGGGCTGGTAGAACTGCTGAGGAAGTGGAGCCTCACTGCAGGCTCACCCACCCTCCTGGGACCTGCTGGATGAAGCAGCTCCAGCCTCCACCTGTCAGGCAAAGGAGAAGAGAGTTTGTTACCCGCCCCGCCTTCCTCCCTTCTGCAGGAAGGTCTGGGTCTGGGGTCTGCTGCACAGACCTTTTGGCTGCTTGCATCCTTGGATCCTGGTCCCTTCTGTGGACTCAGGCTATTGTAGGAAATCAACTTTTCCTGAACTGGCTGCCCAAGGCACACCATCCTTCCTTGGCAAAGCCCACCTGGCCCACGAACGCCCCTCCACCCCTCCTCTTCTCCTCAGCTCTGTGATGAGCTCCCTCCACACCTTTGCTCTCTCCTCTGAGGCTCTGCTGGGCCTCAGATTGCATCGGTATTTATTAGACAGCCACTCGACGACGGGGCTGCCAGGCAGAAGCACAAGAGTACACAATGCACACACATGTTCGTACACTCATAGCTGCTCGCACCCACCGAGTTCCCCGGCTGCTCAGCGGGGCTGCCCGGGAACTCGGAGAGGAGGGTTCCAGAGGGCACATCGTTGATGCCAGAGAATTCTGAATGGAAAACACAGGCTATGGCTTTCACCAGCATCGTGGCAAGAGGCCTGGGGCTCTCCTCCATGAGCCTTCAGCCCCGTGTTCCTGCTCAGCTCTGATGTGTTGAAAAGGACATCGTGGATTTTCTGAACATTTTTGTACCTTAGTCTAACTCCTCACTAGAAACGTTTGGTGATATCAAACCCAGCATCCCTTTCCCAAGGCGCCTTAGTTAGGGTTAGCCCTTTTATAACCGATGTTCCTATGGTGCTTTGCAGTCTCTGGCCATCCCCTGGGGCAATCACAGGGTTCATTCACATGTGGGAAATTTGTGGCTCGTGGGGCAAGATAGAGGTGCAGTGAATTCTTAGATCTCCTGGGCCTTGTTCTCTCAACAGAATCATGCTCCTGTCATAGGAGATTATGGCTTAAAGATACCCTTCGACCCCCTAAAAATCCCCCAGACCCACAATGAGGAAAGAAAGAACAGGGAGCCAGGGGCTGGCCTGAAGCAGAAGCCTGGGTGTGGTGGTGTTGCTAGTCCAAATTGATTCTCATTAACATGGAAGCCAACCCGCAAAGTCTGCCCAGATTCACACCAACCCTCTGACTCATCCAGACTCCTTTCCTGCGGTGCCCCGAGGCTCAGAGGGGATTGTCCAAGGCCACACCACAAGGCCTGACAAGGCCTGGACATGGGCCCAGCTCTGACTTCCAGGGTCTAGGGCTTCGGTGTCATGAGATTTCCCCTCACTCTTTTCTTTTCTTTCTTTCTTTTTTTTTTTAATCCTCACCTGAGGATATTTTTTTCCAAAAGGGAGGGAGGGAAAGAGAGAGAAACATCGATGTGAGAGAGACACATCAACTGGTTGCTTCCTGCATGACCCTGACCAGAGCCAGGGACTGAACCACAACCGAGGTACATGCCCTTGAGCAGAATCAAACCCGTGACTCTGGTCCGCAGGCCGATGCTCGAACGGCTGAGCCAAACTGGCCAGGGCTCACTCTTTTCTTCATTCTTTCTGCCGTAGATCAGAGTCCAGGCCTGGCTGTGACAATATTCAGGGGTCCCCAAGCAGGGTCATCGGAGCCCTCAGGGTGCCCACAGGCCTGGGAAACAGATCACAATCTCAAGGGCCCTGAACCAACTGCTTCCCAGGCGGGCAGGTGGAGTAACTGCAACATAGGCAGCGCCCTGCAACTCGGGCAGGTCACGGGGCTGCACGGGTGGTAGGACCCGAGACCCAAAGAGCGCCTGCCCCTCCAATGGCATTCAGTGTAAAAGCTTTTAAAATGCTTTGTCAACCAAAAAAATATGCCTCTGGGGCACCAGCTTGTGACCCCCAGTCTTGGTCCATTGCTCCCTTTCTTCCTCCCCTCCTTGCCTTTCAAATTTGGGGAAGATGGGAGCCCAGATTGAAGAACTTCAGCTTGTCCAGCCCCTGGTCCCTGCTCCGCTCCCTCCCCATTCTGGGCTCTTGCAGACAGTTCGGCTGTGAAGGTAGGAGAGGTTGAACGTGGGAGGTAGGAGGATGGAGGGCCTGTGGCCTCGGGGGTAGGTCAGTGCTGTGGGACCTGCGCATGCGCAGGGAAGAGCTCCAGATGTGGCCACAGGGCACTGAGGGGTGAAATCCCTTTATGAAAAGTCACATCCCAGAGTGACTGCCCTGCCTTTGGCAGCCCCTGGCACCAGCCACCCCCTTCTGGGTGACATTTTAGCTGGAATTTTGCTCCCAGTCATAGGGAGCAAATCTTAAAAACAAACCAAGTACTCCTGACAAACACCTGGAAACAAGGTGTGTCTGAGCCACAGCTGCCTCAAGGGTAGAGGAGAGGCTAGGCCCTGGACAGGCCGGCCCCCGCTGGAGCAGGTCCCGCTGCAGTCTGAGCGGCCCGACCCCCGGTGGCTCTGGGAGGCCGGCTCTGCAGTCCCCACCTTGTGGGCATCCAGGAGCCTGGCTCCGATGGTCTCTAGGCACGCACACCAGTGCTGCTGGAGAATTTATTCCTTCAGTTCTTTCAGCCTTGGAAAGGTCCAAGGCAAATGCTTTTCTTGAAAGGTGACAAAATACATTATTGGAAAGCCGGACAGTCAGGCCGTGACCCCTAGGCGGCAGTCTGCCCACCTCCCGGCAGCCCCTTCAGGCCCTTGTCCCCTTGTGTCCCCATACCTCAGGATTCCCTCTTGCATATTCATGGTGGAGCCATAGTGTCGATCCACACCTCCCCACTGTCAGCGCAGGCCTCCAGAGGTGACCAGGTCCCCAGGGGGCGCGGCAGAGGACTGGAAGCAAGTCCTTGCCCTCCTGCTGTCCTGCCGCGGGGCTCTGCTTCCCTGACACGCTGCTTGCTGGGCACGCACCCGTCTTCCTTTCATCCGCTGTCATTTCTCAGTACTGGGGTCCTGTGCCTAGACCCCCCGGAACCAGAGGGGATCTCAGGGTTCTGGAGCTTCAGTCCATGTGTTCCCAAGGGTCCCATTTAGCCCATCTCAAGTTGGGGGTAAACATCTGCACCATTCAGTGAGTCTAGACATTCTTCTCCCCAATCTTAGACCCCTGAGAGGCTCAAGGAGAAAATGCAGCTATTTATCTACTTACTGAGGGAATCGGGATGAGTTCTGAAATGGAGCGGGTCGCAGGTAGCGTGTTCAGCTGTGGGCAGGAGAGAAAGGGCAGGAATCCACCCTTCAGCTTGGGGCAGCCCTGAGCCAGGCGCAGGGAGGGAAGCAGGGGACAGCAGGGGAGTTTTGTGCCCCTTCCCGCCTCAGGCCTGGCTGGAGGGCGCCAAGCTGCAGCCTCACCCACCCCAACCCCGGCCCACTCCACCCACAACGGTGGACGCTGGGCCGCCTCGATCCCCCAAATCACAACACTTGTTGCCACGTCCCTCATTTTCTCCAAAAGCACCATTAAGAACAAGTGATTTGGAAGATGGATTTTTGATTTACAAACGGTGCATTTTCCAGAAAGGAAACCATTAAATGGCGCTCTTATTTTCAAGCATAAATACATTGTAATGAAATTATTTTATTGTATTTGAGGAAATGGAGAGTTGAACATTCCAACCAATCAATAGCCAATTAATTGCTATAAAACTAAAAAGAAAACAAATAAGTCCTGAATCTATTTGAAACTCCCTGCAAAGCTCTGAGCCTCCAAATCTGGCCATCCTCTCCATGCACCCACATCTCAGAGGTACTTGAAATTCAGAGAAAGCACCGAGTCTCCTCATGACAATTCTTGCCTGCTGTCCTCGCCTTTGGTAGAGAAGGTGAGCAGACCCGGCAGCATCCCGTCCTGGGGCTCAGGAAGAGGCAGGCCCTTCCCTGGCCCCAAGCCACCAGCACAGTGTGGGGTAGTGGACACTGAGGGCCCCACTTCTTGGCCCCAGCTGCTGGGCCTCCAAGTTCGGGCTGAGGGTGAAAATCTGATTCGGGTTTTGCCCTGACTCTTACTGGAAGATGCTGCCCCAGTTTTTCACCCTCTAGTGGCCTTTGGACATTGAGTATTTGTACAAATGCTAATTACATTGCAAATGGAACTCTTTGCCAGGAAGACACATGGATTTTGCTTTTCATTCTTTGACAGTTGACTCTGTCTTAGGGACTGACCTTCCAGCATCAAAGAAATATGTATCTACTGTATCCACCAAAGTTTGTGATGCCTGTATAGACGCTTACTTGTAAAGGAAAAAAAAAAGTACAAAAAAACAAAAAACCCCACACACAGTTGAATTGCCTTTGAAAGTGGGAGATGATCTGTCTCCAACAGGTTGAAAAAAAAAAATGCTACTTAAAAATGTGTATGTTTTGTATGCTTTTTTTCTAGTAGAAAATAACTGGCTAAAAATATTGGTGCGTTTTTTTCTTAGTGCCGTGTGTTGCTTTTGTGTGTAATAATATTTGAATGTAATTACAGCAGTGCCAATTTGCCAAAGATATTGGACATATTTTTCTTTTGTTGGGAGGAGGGCAGGGGCTGGGGGTGGGATTTGGGAGAAAACAAGGGTGGGATTTTGGTTTAATTTTTTAACTTTTTTTTCTGATCAAACCTGGAACTTGCGGTTTTATTCTAAGTTGAATGGTTGACCGCAAGACTTTTATTTTAGATTAGTTGGAGAAACTTGCAATAAGATTGGGGTAGTTTCAATATCTGTGTGTCTTTTCATGAGTGAATGTTACTTGTGAAGAATTGATTTATGTAACCTTTATGTGAGATAATTATTTGTAAATATTTGCCATAATTTTATTGGTTCATAAATAAAAGTAATTTTTTAAGTTCAGAATAAGAGTTTGATGTCGTTTGTTTTTACCACCTCATGGATGGTCTTCAGCAACTTCGACAAAGCCACGTGGAGCTGTGGGGAATTCTATTGGCTCTTCTGATGAAATTGGGGTCAAAACAAATTCGAGCAACTAGAATGGTGGACTGTGGCCTGAGCAGGGGTGGGAGAGACGATCTTGCCCTGGAGAAGCTCCCGGCTGACTTGGCCAAAGGGAGCAATGGTTGAGCTCCCACCCTGGACTGACTCCTGGCTCTGATACTCACTGGCTGGGGAACCTTAGTTGAGTTCTGTAACCTTAACTTCCTTATCTCTAAAATGGTCAGTAACATCCACCTCATTCATTCATTCAACAAATAGTGGTTGAGCATCTACTCTGTCCCCAGCACCGGAGATTCAGAAATGAACAGGGCTGACAAGGACCCTGTCAACACAAAGCTTACAATCTAGTTGCTTCGTGTGATGTTGAAGGTGACACACATCTGTGCTCAGGAAGTGTGTACACACACACGTTCTCTTACTCTTGATGTAGGCTGGATCCTAAAACTGGTGCTCCCATGTGCCCCTAACACAAAAACAGGTCTCAGAAGCCTGAAGACCTTGTCTTTGGGCTCCACACCGGCCAGAGCGCAGAGCTCAATAATTCACAATCCTTCTGGGGGAGAGAGCCTGTCCCCGTGCCTTCAGAGCTGAGCATTTTGGCTGCATGGGAGCACAGAGGTGGCTTTCCAGCAGAGCCAGGGTAGCTCAGACCCGAGCCCTGCCCCTGCTGGGTAGTGTCAGTCTGCAAGGGCAGGCAGGGACTGCTGTGCCCCTTGGCACAGTGTGTGTGTCGTCGTAATTGCCAGAGATGGAGTAGGCGAGTGACCGCGTGTGGGGCCGTGGGCTGCGACTCATTCATATTTAATAAAGCCGGCTGCACAGCCTCCATTCATTTCAGCAATGGATGGTGACGAAGGTGATTCCTGAGGGAAAGAGAGAGAAAGATGCTGCCACAGCGGAGCTCTGGCTCAGCTCCTTCCTTTCCAGTGCTCATGACTTGGAGGCTCACACTTCAAAGAGAAGTGGCAGCATTTTGGAACTGGTGAGACAGAGCAGGTACCTCCACCCTTGATGTTGCAGCCCTTGCCCTCGGTCTCCTGGGTCAGAGGCCTCAAGCCTGCCCTCCTCGGACATGGGGCACCCGTAACCAGGGTGTATGCAGCCCCCACATGACAGCAGAATAGGGACCGTGGGCAAGCCTCCCAGGAGAGGATGGAGATGCCAACCCTGAAGATGTTAGGCAGCCTCCAGCAGCACCTGTGCCCTCAGTGATCATCACAAAGGGGCAGAGGGGGTGCCTGAGCTCTGCCATTGGAGCCTTTGGCTTCAGGCCCATTCAGTCCTCACACTCCTGCTGGAGCCAGGCCCCATGCTAGTGATGGGTGCCAAGGTGACCCACGGGGATGGACCGCACCGGTGCAAAGGAGAGGGATAAAGGCCCCTAAGAGCCTTGGGTGGTCGTCTCAGCTCCAGCTCCTGCTGGTCAGGTTGCTGATGTAAGCAGCCAACTTCCAGGAACTGTGGTTCCTTCATCTGAGCCATGGGTTTAAACTGCATGCCATCTACTTAGAAGGCGTTATGGGGAACAAATGCTTTGCATTGTGTGAAAGTTTTTCCAAATGATACATGTGAGTTTGCCAAGGTAGTTTCCCTGCTATAAGGAAGTCAAAAATTTACACCCAAAAGTGGCCTCTGGTTGGACCTGCCTCTGAGCTAAGCTCAGAGCTAGGTGCGGGAGGAGGCTTCTTACAGACTTAATGTTTGTGTCCCCCCAGAATTCATATATTGAAACTGAATCCTCAATGTGATGATATTTGCAGGTGGGCCCTCGAGAGGTGCTTAGGTCATGAGGGTGGAGCCCTCGTGCGTGGGATTAGTGCCCCGACAAGAGAGACTGCAGAGAGCTCCCTCAGGCCTTCCGCCAGCTGAGGACATGGGGACAGGATCTCTCCAGACACTGAATTTGCAGGTGCCGTGATCGTGGGCTTTTCAGCCTCCAGAACTATGAGCGAGAAATGTTGTTTAAGCCCCCCTGTTTGTAGCGTTTTTGTTATAGAATCTCACACAGACCAAGACAAGGCTGGGATGCAGAAATGAACCAACAAAGAGCCTGCAGGTGAAGTGCGTATTTCAATTCCAGGCAATACAGGACCAGTGCTACCAATAAGTGGGGCAGACAGAGAGGTGTGGGTTCACAGCGGGGGGAGGGATAATTCGGGAAGGCTTCCTGGACGAGGCAGCTTTTGGGCTGAGCCATGAAGGATGGTCAGGAGTCTGTCCAGAAATGGTAGAGAAAGTAGGAAGGAAAGGCCTCCCAGGCAGAGGTAACTGTGCACAAGCTCCGGGGTTGCGGACAGGGTTGTGTTGGGAGGAGACAGTGGAGAATTTACTTCTGAGATAACCAGATACTGTGACCTTTTCCTTAAGCCTGCCTTCTGAGGCTCTGTGGACGCCACTGGATCAAAGGTGAGGGCTAGCCTGGGCTCAAGTCATTTCCTAGCAAATAGGGTTGCTCAAGGAGGAGGGGGCAGTGGCAAGTGTGAGCAGAGGCTGAAGCCCCTCCTTGGAGGCTGCAGAGGGGGTGGGAAAACTATACATGGATTTCCAGCTCCACAGATCCAGCAGCTTCTGGGCCTCCTGGCTAGCTGTGTGGGGAGGGAGTAAGGAGACTGTTCTCTCTGCCCCAATACGTGCCGCAACAGCCGTCTGTGGGAGAGACACGTGGTCTGCACACCCCAGGGAGAAGGAGGGAGCCATCACCGGGAGCCAGTCAAGAGGAGGCCCCTCTGCAGGACACTCGGCCACTGAGAGTTTGGACCACTGGAGGCTTTAGCACCTCAGGTAATCTTTTTTTTTTGGCTGATCTGCATGTCCTGATTTTTCTTCAATGAACGTGCATTATACACAATTCTAAAATAATTTTTAAAAAATTAATGTTGTGTTCTTGACTTGTCTCACCAGCAGGCTGTGGGAGTCTCTGCAAGCCCCACTTCAGACGAGCTCTGGGGGCAATTACTCGAGAGCCCGCGTCTGTTTGCTGGGCCGCCATAACCGCTTACCGCAGAGTTGGGGGCTCAAGCAACAGAAATTCATTTTCTCACAGTTCTGAAAACCAGATGTCCAAGATCAAGGTGTTGGCAGAACTGATTTCTTCTGAGGCCTCTCTGCTTGACTTGCAAATGGCCGTCCGTGTCTTCACATGGACTCCCCTCTGCACTTGTCTAGTCTCCTCTTCTTATAAGGACACCAGTCAGGTGGGTTAGAGCTCACACTAACGATCTCATTTTAACTTCTTTCCAAGATTTAAAAACAACATGACCCAACTTCACAAAGATCTTCTTGGAAAGACCCAGTCCTGGCGAGGGTGCAAGGAAAGGGGCATCCTTCTATGATGCCGCGGAATGACATGAAGCCAAAGCTGTCTGGGTGTCCCTAACCCTGGACGCTGGCCCAGGGACACCTGAGGGGCAGGCCCTCCAAAGAGCAGGGTGGCGAAGCTGCGCCGGGCCGGCCCATCCCAGGCCTGTGCTTTTTCCACCAGGCTGGCTGCCTGCAGTCACGGGATGACATTTGCAGCCCAGGTCAGGTGGGAAGCATGGCATCTCCAGCCCAACCGCATCATCTGGAAGGGCAGGCAAGCAGCAGAGGTTCCCACATTATCCACAAACATGTGTAAATATCGCGACGGCTCGTAATGTAACCAAGAAAATCACTTCCCGTTGTTTCCCTTCAGTGATATTTTCTGCTTGGCTGAGTTTGCTCAGCACACTGGAAAGGCCAACTCATCAGTTCTTGTTGTTAATCAAGAGCAGTAATTGTCCGAGTTCAAAGCCTCCTGACTTAGACTGCTGAATAGGATAACAAGTTCCAAAAATGCTAAGTAGTAGTTTCTATAAGTGGGCCTTTTTAATAGGGAAGGCCCCTGAAGAGGGATTGAAAAGAAAACCTTTCTGTAAGTGGAATTAAAACATTGTACATACTTTATAGAGCATGGCAGATAAACTCCTGAAAGTCCTAGAAGTTCTTAAAGCATGTACAATGTAGGTGCAGACTAATTTCCTCGTTTACTGTGTGAACATGTACATTGGTTAAGGTGATGCCAGTTGATGCAACAAACATAACCTATAACTTCAATGTCTTAACACCATAGAAGCCTGTTTTTTGCTCACACAACTATTAAATATGGGCATTCCTGTAACTGGAATGTATTAGAAAGTTCTAGATATAACCAAGATGTCAATAAAGGTCCTGCCTCCCTACCAGAAAAGGAGGAGGGCATAGTTCTGCATAGCCCAATTGGAGGAGCTTTGGGAAAATTAAATCATATCATGTTTATACCTCAAAGAGCTGTGACTCCTTAATACATTGATTTCAAATGCATTATCTCATTTAATCCTTAGACTAACCCAGTGAGATAAGTACAGTTATTATCATCCTCACTTTTGCAGATGAGGAAGCTAAACCCAGAGAGCTCTGCTATCTTGCCCCAGCTCACACAGCCGGAGGGACAGTGGGGCCGAGACATGAAGCCAGCTGCGTGACCCCAGAGTGCAGTCCCCGAGGGCACTGCACTTGGCTGTGCGCTCAACCCCTGGCCCAGTGGCAGGTATTGAAGTTCTGATGGAGATGCCAGGGGATTTCCTTAGTCCTCATAAGAAAGGCACTGTCTGGGTGCTACCTTGAGACAGGTCCCAGGACCGGTCTCCTCTCCTCACTCCTTGATGCAGCTGAAAATTGAAACCAGGAAACACTAAAATTTCAATAAAAATCGTCAGTCAAGCCCTGGCCGGTTTGGCTCAGCGATTAGAGCATCGGCCTGCGGTCCTGAGAGACCCGGGTTCGGTTCCCGCTAAGGGCACGTACCTCAGTTGCAGTTTGTCCCCGGCCCTGGTTGGGTTGTGCGGGTGGCAGCCACTCGATGTGTTCCTTTCACATCGATGTTTCTCTCTCTCTCTGTTCCTCTCTCTCCCTCCCACTCTACCTGAACAAAAAATGGAAAAATGTCCTCGGGTGAGGATAAAAAAATAAATAAAATAAAATAAAAATGCATTTCTTTAAAAAAAAAAAAAAATCGTCAGTCAAGGGGGCACTGCTCTCAGGATCTGCATTTTAAAATTAAGCCAGTTGTTTTCTCCTTTCTTCAGATAGTCAGTGGTCCTTGATCTGTGCTCCAGGTACAGCTAGACAAATGCACAGGGGGCGGGGGCCACCACGGTGAATTGAGCATGGTCCCTGCCTTCGTGCACCCCATCTGCTGGTGGGGAGGCACGCCCGGCAGGACAGTAGTTAGACAGCAGGCCCTTGAATAACATTGTTTCATTATAATGTTGATGAGATGCCATAGGAACTTAACTCTTGCATATGGTAGAATGGGTTTCCTAATATATCATTTTGCTTAGTCACAGAACCTATCAACGACAAGGTTAAGTGAGGACCTACTATACGTGTGAGCGAGATGCCATGGGACAGGTGGGAAGGGGCAGGCCCAGGGGTGTGATAACAGTAACCAGCACCTTTGCAGAGCAGTTAGGATGTGCCAACTCACCAGAGGCAGTCGCCACAGTCCTGCGAGGTCTCTGTTTTCCCCAGATGTCATTTTTCTTCGTTTCCACTGAGATTAAACTATCTGGGGAGGAAGTGCGCCTCCTGTCACCGAGACCCCAAGGTAGAACCGGACGTCCACTTTGCAACACTGGAAAGGTTCATGTGACAGTGACTGAATTGGGGGCCTCTAAAGTGTAAAATGGATTTTCATTCATTTAAAAATTGTGGCATTAAAAAAAGAGAGCACACACATGTGCTTAAAAACTTCAGACAGAACAAAAAAGTAGGCAATGAGTCTCTTTCCGCCCCCAACCCCAATGCTTCCAGCTCTTTCCCCCGACTTGTCTCTTATTCTTCCAAAGATAATGTATGCACATATTGTATAAGGATATACGTATAGAGATATTTTGTGCACGCATCTCTTTATTTAAAATATTTTCATCCAGAGAATCTAGTTTCTTAATAAAATTTCCTTTTGAAAAAGTTCAGTGTTTTCTTGACAAAGCTAAAAAAGAATAGGAATTTTTTCAAAGCCTTGTCAAGTATTTATTTTACTACCTACAATAGCCTAGATTCACTCTGAATGACTGGAAAAAAAAAAAAATCCAGAATAACAATGGCTTAAATAAAAGAGAAGATTACCCTCTCTCCCACGTGTGGCGTCTGGAGGTCAGTGATCCTGGGTTGAAATGGCAACTTAGCGGCAGGAGGCCCAAGGGGACCAGACTTTTTCAGTTGTCCTTGGCCCTCCAGAAGCTGTGTCCCTCAGCCTCAAGGTCTAAGATGCAGCATCAGGATTTTAAGCAGCAGGGCGGAGGAGACAAAGGAGAGACAACCAGCTGTCTCTGGAGTAAAGTTCCAGGAGGCGGGCACTTGGCAACCTGCTTACACCCATTGGCCAGAACTGAAGCACACGGTGCATGGAGCTGCGAGGGAGACTGAGGAACGTGACCTTTATGTTCCGTGGCCCCGTTTGTCCAGCTACACATTCTATTACTACGGGAGAGGAGAGCCTGGACGTTGGCACATGCGCAGCACTTCCTGCCACACTGCCACTGCCTGGAGCACGCTGCCCGGTTCAGAGCAGAGACTCGGTCCGTTACTCATTCAACCAACTGCCCCTGAATAAAGGCTTGTTGAATTCAGTTGAAAGGAGGTAGAAGACGGGGCACAGATTTGTATGAAGATGGCAGAGGACCCAGAGTTTCTGCTTCAGAAACTCAAGAGGCACCAGCTGAGGCCCCACCTCCCGGAGAGAATGTCACCTTCCCACCTAATTCCTCTCATTCCCATGTCAGAATCTTCACCTGGGGCTCAGTCTCTCCATCAGCACAATGGCGGAGGAGACATAAGGTTGAACCGCATGCTCTCCAGTTCTTCCATCTCAAAAGCTCAACGAGTCTGTGGTTCTAAATGAATCAAAGGCAAGAGACCAAATCGTGACCATGAGGACTTGAGGTCAAAGATGAGAGATCAAAGACATCAAGAGTTTCTTGGGTCTGGCCTTCCCTATGGTGATCATCTCTCAGAGAAACACTCTGAGACCCCAGGCACTTGATCCTGCTTGACCAATGAGCTGGATCTCAGTCAACACTAGCACCCACCCAAATGCTGGGAAGAAAACGGAGAATGAAATTGCAGAACTCTGGCCACAATGAGGCACCTGTCATTGGAAATTACCCCCAAGTCAAGAGTGCCCCTGGCAGTAGACTGCCTATCAACAGAAGATGTCCAGGGGGGACTATTAAAAATGGTGGCTTGGGGGTCCACGAGGGGCAAATCATGGAGAGGGAGGAGGAGGTTTCTGCAAAGAGAAGCTTGCCTGCCTGATCTAGGAGGCTTTTTTGAGGAAGAATGATGTTTGGATGAGAACAAACCACAGGATGTTATTACTTAGTCTTCAAACAGTTTTGGGGATATTCCACAGCAAATCCACCCAAAACACTGAGCTTTTCAAGAATTCTTGAGACATTTCCTTATGATTAGCAAACTGGCTTTGGGGGGGGGGGGCAGATATCAGGATAAATAGACACTTCAATGAATGGAATATAGTAACATTATCTAATTCTCTAGAGACTGGGATAAACTGTTTTTGTTTTTAATCCTCACCCAAGGACATTTGGGCATTTATCTTCAGATAGACAAGAAGGGAGAGGAGGAAGAGAGAGAAACATTGATGTGAGAGAGACACACTGACTGGTTGCCACCCACACAACCCCAACCGGGGCCGGGGCCAGGGCCAAACTGCAACCGAGGTACGTGCCCTTAGCGGACACCGAACCTGGGTCTCTCTGGTCCATGGGCCGGCACTCTAACCATTGAGCAAAACCGTCCAGGGCTAAACTGGTTTTATTTTTATTTTTATTTATTTTTTTTAATCCTCATCCGAGGACATTTTTCCATTTTTTGTACAGATAGAGTAGGAGGGAGAGAGAGGAAGAGAGAGAGGGAAACATCGATGTGAAAGGGACACATCGAGTGGCTGCCACCCGCACGACCAACCAGGGCCGGGGACAAACTGCAACCGAGGTACATGCCCTTAGCGGGAACCGAACCCGGGTCTCTCCGGACCGCAGGTGGACGCTCTAACCGCTGAGCCAAACCGGCCAGGGCTAAACTGGTTTTAGTTATATGCTTAACCAAGGAGTATTTAAATGAAGAATATGCCTATGGAATGTTTGGCCAATCACAGTTCTGGTGTGCAGACAGTCGTATCAGCTCCCAAACGGAGAGGAAGAGAAGTCCGGAGCACCCTTCAGTGCCAGGCCGGACAACAGCTGCTTCTCCTCCTGCCAGGACACTGGGGCTGCCATCCAACTCCCCCTCAATTCTAAACCTGCTGAGGGTTTTAATTTTCTATCTTGATGAAAAATGTGTGGTTTACACACTGTCGCAGAACAAATAGAAATGGGATTTATGTTGTACAACTTACATGGTTTGTTTGAGTTTTTTCCATATGTCTTCGACAGTCCTATCACATATCTGACAGTTACATTATTTTTTTTCTTTCTGGGAAGTTAGGGAGAGGCAAAGAACAGGTTTTCCCCTTTCTCCACTAAGTCTGGCTTGGGAGTATCTGCAATTTATGGACCTATGCATGGGTGTCTGTTGTTGAGAGAATTTTTGCATGAAGGTGCCCAGAGTGTGGAGTTATGTGTGCGTGCGTGTGTGTGTGTGTGTGTGTGTGTGTGTGTATGTGTAGTATGCTGGGCTCCAGAGTACGTGTATATGTTAAATGTAGTCATACATGTTTGGCTATGTTTTTGTGATGTATAGTGATAGTGGTATGTGTGTATCTGCAATAGATACCGTTCACCAATTAGATGTTATTCCAATTCAGATGTCATTAATGGCCAAGCTTTCTCCTGACAATACGTGTGCTAATGTGCACTGGGCTTGCCCACAGTTAGGAAGCATTGCATCGCTTTCCATGCCCCAAATTTCATGTGTTTTCAATTAGTTTCACATGTGTGTTTGCAAGTGTGGCACTTTAATTAAATATGTAAAGAAAACACTCCCAATTATTAATCAAGGTGCATTCCTTCACTCTGAGCTGCTCTGTTAAACATGACATCAATCCCAATACCTTTATTAATTTCTTTTTCATTATTAAAGCAGATTTACAACTTTGAAGTCAGGGCATTGGTGTGGGGTGTTTTTTTTTTTTCCACTAGAAAATTCATCTGTATCCTAGAATCAGCTTGTAGCTCAATGTAAATTCGGTGTAGAATTTAGTCAGTTATTAAGTGGATTTAAGTGGCTGAACCCTGGTGTAATCTGACCAGCAATGCATGAAGGAAAGAGTTGGAGGTGTAAAAAATGTCAAATAGCTTTCTCAGATGCATTAAACTATTAATAAAGATAAAACGATCTTTATGTTTGGGGTTTAGAACATCTCTTTTATGATATCGAGAAGCCACTTTGATTCACGACTCGTTGGCTTCAAGGTCTGGTGTCATTATTCAGAAGGTGTCAGGAAGAAAACGCAGACAAGCTCCTCAGCAGGGGGAGAGGTGGAGAGAAACAGAGTTAGAAGGCCGGGACCCAGCTGGGCTGGGCAGGGAGTGACAGTGAAAAGATGATGTATAGGCAGCTGACGACCACGCACGCGCCCCGTGGAACCCTCTGCAGGGGATCTCCACTTGGTCCTGGGATGTGTTTTCTGGGGTGGTCCCGGCCCCCCTGCAGAGGTCAGCCAGAGGCAAAGTGGGTGGGGTGTGGGTATATGGGGTATTCTCCATTTGTCCCCTATCACCCCAGACCATCCCTTTTCACTGCCCTGCTCTGTATCCCAGGAGGTTGATCTCTGAGGACCTCATCACCCACATCCCTGGGCTCTCTGGAGAGACAGGAGGGAGAGAAAAGTGAGAGGTCAGAGGATTCACCCCCACTTCCTGCTTGCCTTGCCCTGATTCTGTAGGGGCTGCCTCTACAGGTTACCTCATCTTGCAGCCCCCCTTCCATGGCTCCTGCTCTTTCTCCAGGTCTGGCAGCCTCATTCCTTCCTTCCCCTTTGCCCCTCGTCCTAGGGGTGTAAGGGCTCCCCACTGACACCTCACCATTCCGTGTGGGTCTTTGAAGCACTACTCATGCCTCTTCACACAGTCTCATCATGAAACTCCTCTCAGTTGAACTGTGTGAGTGGCCAACCATTTTCTCCTGGGACCCTGACTGTTTCAGAGGAGGCTACCCAGTGGGAACCAGGCTCTGGCCTCTGGAGCTGTGTATGTGTGTGGGGGTGGGGGACTCAGGCCGAGGCTGCAGGAGAGGGGCGAAGGGAGCCCTGCAGAATACACTGCTCCATGGGGAGCACTGGTGCGTGGTGGTCTCTCAGGTATAGAGCTGCTGGCCCTCCCTCTCCAGACAAACATTGGCTGGGAGGCTCCCAGGGCCCAGCTTCTGTGCTAGGGAGACCCTGTCCTGGAGGAGTTCACAGTCCAGTGGGGGACGCAAACCAACCAACCACTGGACCCTGTGTTAGTGCCCTCGTAGGCCCCAGGGCACTCAGGGCTCTGGGATACACAAAGGGGAGGCACTGGGCCGAGGGCAGGGGAGGGAAGATTTCCTGGAGGGAGGAACATCTACAGGAGAATCTGAAGGATGAGAACAATGTCGGAGGGGAGGAGCTGGAGGAGGGAGAGTGGTAATCCTGGCTGAGGAAACTGCACAAAACCCCAGAAGAAAGAGAGAGCTGGGCATTTGCCAGCTGCCAGGGGTGCCAGGTGCTGAAGAGGGTGAACGAAGGCAGGGCCATAGACACAGCCAAGTTTACGTTTTGAAGAGACTCCGTCTACCAGGTGAAGGATAGAAAAGACTAGAACCGGGGTGACTCCCGCAGAGGAACCAAGGCGAGAGGGTCTTGGCAGGGGGATGGAGAAAAGTGGGTACACGTGATCTCATCTGAAACCCCCACTTTCCACATGGGGTCCCAAGGCCCAGAGAAGGCCAGACCTTGCTCAGGTCACCCGGGGAGACAGCAACCCGGTCCAGGCTGAGGAATCCGAGCTGGAGGGAGCAGCCAGAGTCTGGAAGCCGCCCGCCCGAGGAGGGGCAGGGCTGAGGCCCGGCTCACCCGCCTGTTTCCTTGCAGGGCTGGGTGGTCTTTGGACCACAGGGACCCCGCCCTGGCAGGACCTGGGCACCTCCGCCCAGCGCCAGGAGCCGAGCCGGGTGACCGGCGTTTCCCACCGAAATCATCGGAATATTAAGCTAATCAGAGCCGGCCCTGGGCAGGGCTGGGCCGGGAGGCGGCCCTAACGAGCGGCGGGTGTCCCTCCCTCCGCCCTCGCGTCCTGCGCTGTCCCATTTGTCTGGCTGTAATCTACATTTCAAATGATTACATGGGAAGCTGAAGTGGTAGTGACAAGGATAAACGAAGCTTGTTAAACTAATAGCTGCACTAATGCCCAAATATGTGAACTTCCCGACGCAGGCCGCATCCCAGCCTGGCGGAGCTGTCAGCCCCGCTCCCCCGGGCTCCGCCGCCAGCCGCGGCCACATGATGAATGGCCCTGTCGACCAAACTCATCCGGGGCCCAATTAAACAGGCAGAAATGAACTGGAGCCGTCAGGCAGCCGGGGAGGGGGCAGGCGGGGGCTGAGCTGGGGGGGCAGTTAAACCTCATACAGACGGCGGGCGAAGCAGGGAGGGGTGGGGGCGTGGGCCAGGGACGGGGGTGAGGGGGGACACAGACAGACAGACAGACAGACAGAGAGACACACAGAGGCAGAGAGAGAGAGACAGAGAGACGGAGGGGTGGGGGCGTGGGCCAGGGAGCGGGGGTGCGGGGGGACACACAGACAGACAGAGAGACACACTGAGGCAGAGAGAGAGAGACAGAGAGACGGAGGGGTGGGGGCGTGGGCCAGGGACGGGGGTGAGGGGGGACACAGACAGACAGAGAAAGACACACACACAGTGGAGGAGAGACAGAGAGACGGAGGGGTGGGGGCGTGGGCCAGGGACGGGGGTGAGGGGGGACACACAGACAGACAGAGAAAGACACACACACAGTGGAGGAGAGACAGAGAGACGGAGGGGTGGGGGCGTGGGCCAGGGAGCGGGGGTGAGGGGGAGACAGAGACAGAGAGACAGAGAGAGAGAGAGGGAGAGGGAGAGACAGAGACAGAGAGAGGGAGAGAGAGACAGAGAGAGGGAGAGACAGAGACAGAGAGAAGGAGAGAGAGAGAGAGGCAAGCCAGGGAGATGAGGAGGCGGGAGACCAGAGAGAGAGGCGGCCTCAGGGAGGAGATGCCAGGCTGGGAGGGGAGACAGACGGACAGAGGCAGAGGCAGAGAAACAGAAGGAAGGCGGGACAGCCCCAGGGCAGGGAGGGGGCGCCGTTGAGGGGGGGAGGGGATGGGGGGAAATAGAGGTGGTTGGGAGGTGGAGGAGGTGGGGAGGTGGGGGAAGTGGGGGAGGTGTGGAGGTGGGGGAGGTGGGGAGGTGGGGGAGGTGGGGAGGGAAGGCAGGAGAACCGGGGGTGCGGAGATAAAATATGTCCCCGAAAGTCAAGGCAGCTCGGCGGAGGCAGCGGGGAAGTCGTTCTGTCAGAAAATGGTCATTTAATGGTTTGCCGAGCCCGCGACAGATATGTCATCTGAGGCGGCTGGGCGGCAGTCCCAGGGCGGTTCATTTATTAATTACCGGGCTCCAGCGGCTCCCCCGCCCCGCCTCGTGCCCGGCAGCAGCTCGGCCCCAGGCTGGGGCCCGCGGGCGCCTCGCCCCATTTTCCAGAGGAGGCGGACAAGGCCAGCGCCTGGCTTGACTACCAGCCAGGGGATCCGTCTTCCCCAGCCTCCCTGCCCCAGCCTACCCAGCCCCTGCTGGGAGGACCTGTGGGGCCCAGGCAGGGAGCCAGTGGGGTGCGGAGCCCCGGGGGTGGGGGGCAGCCCCTGTCCTTGCAGCCCCACCGCCTGGAGGGGAGGGGCAGGCCTGGAAGGACGCTCTCTCCTTTTCTTAAGGACACATTACACTTCCTATTTCACAAATAGAATCGTGTATTGTTTGCATAATTATTTTGTGTTCTTTTTTCTTTTGATTTAAACTCAGTTTCACAGCCTCCTGATCCACTCTTTCCCCCTCTCAGCAGTTCCTAAGCCTTTTAAATGGCCTTGACCCTAAGTTTCTTTAAATTCAGACCCAAGGAGCTAGTCTCCACGGTTAAGCAGAGGTGAGTGCTGATAGCCTCTGTGTGGCCCCTTGCTGGTGAGAGGTGTCTGGTCTAGTGAAACAGGAACATGCTTACAGATGGTGTTAGTGTAAGCCCTGCGCCTGCACACCTGTGCACCTGCCCGGTCTCCCCGCCCCCTTCCTCCCAAGGTCCACACCTTCCAAGCTGGCCTGGAGCTGCCATGGAGGAAGAGAAACTACAGGGGCATCTCCCTGTCCCAAAAGAGTCTGGGGCCCCTCAAGAACCAGTGACCAAGAGCTCTCCAGAAGGAAGAAAAGCAGCGAAAACCTGCTCTAAGCAGAATGTTTGTCCAGAAATGGTGGCCTCATCTGGAGGTGGACTGACTCTCTCAGAGGCCCAGGGTAGGAGGCCTCCAGTGACTGGCATGAATCTGGGACATTTGTCCGAACCTCCCACCTCCGCTACTATCCCTGAAATCTTCAGATGGCTCCCCCGGAATTTCACATGCTGAACGTCCGTCCGCAGATGAACTTAGCTCCTCCAAAGCTGCCACCCTGAGGTCCCATCCCAGCCAAGGGCATCCGCTGCCTCTGTCATCCATCTTGGGTGTGATCCCACATCTTCTGATACTCAAATACCACTCAGTCAGCCTTTCTGCCCAGCAGGTAACATCTCTCTCGTTGTAAAAATGAGTAAACTGAGGTCCAGAAAGAGGACTTATCTAAGATCACAAAGTGAGCCCAGGTCACCTGACCCTCTCCGAGGCTCTTCCCCCAAAATAAATAGCCACTGACCCTTCTGCATCAAAAGCCCTTGGAGGAGCAACTAGACCCCCACTGAAAGCAGAACTCCACAGCTTTGATTAATCTTGTCATATGGAAATTATTGACAATGTTTGTCTTCAAAAGCTCATTAAGAAATTATATATTATTATTATTCTCTTCTTAAATGCCCAGCCCCCCCAGATTACTAGGATGAATACAAACACTCTTCATGGGTCATTTGCCCTATAGTAGACAGCTTGAGAAAAGGACCATGGTAGCTCTGGGTTATTTGTGTTAGCTCAGCTTTGCTTCCATTGGAGCTCTGTTCTCCACCGTGTGTGTTTTGCCTGGGGCTGCCAGTCAGTCTCAGGACAGGCCTGATCAACCATAGCATCTCTTCCCTCTGATAACAGTGATTGGTCCAAGAGATGGGCATATGATACATCAGGGCCAATCAGAGTGCTTCCTTGGGATTTACATATAGATGCACAGAAATTCCCTCTTTCTACTGCAGTGTAAGGCTGGAGCTTTCAACACCTCTTTTCTTCATCTGCTTAGAGGAAGCCCAACTGCAATGGGAGATAATGAGGTCAATATATAGATGGAAGCAAACCCAAGAGATGGAGAAAGAGAATCCTGATGTCTTGGTTTGAGCCCTGGTTTCAGCCATGCCCTAGCACCCAGTTCCATGACTCAATTAATTCTCTCTAGTCTTTATTTTAGACTGAGTTGGGATTCTTTTGCCTGTGCCTTAAATAGGTCTAAAACTAGCCCGGCTGGTGTGGCTCAGTGGTTGAGCATCGACCCATGTGTCAAGAGGTCTCCAGTTTGATTCTTGATCAGGGCAAATGCCCAGGTTGTGGGCCTAGTCCCCAGTGGGTGGGGCATGGAGGAGGTGACCATTCGATGTTCTCTCTCATCGATGTTTCTCTCTCTCTCCCTCTACCTTCCTCTCTCTCTAACATCAATAAGAAAAAATTTATAAAAAATAGGTCTAAAACTAATACAAGGTCCTTTCTCATGTCAGCCTGTTTCACAAAACAATTGACACACACACAACCCTCTGCTCTGGGCCATTTGGAGTACGGTGGTCACACATACATTATATTGCCACTAAGGAAGAAGGTCCCTCACCCTCCTTTCTCTCCTGTGAACGGAGTTTCTCCTTGTGAGCTGACCACTGGAACTAACCACTCTCTGGGCTCCAGGGATGCCAGAGGTTCCAAAGCCCTCTTGGGTTACATATAATTTCATTCTCCTGGGGTGAATGAAAGAGCCTCTCTCACCCAAGTGCTCTGACCACATCTCTGGCATATTCCCAAACCTTCAGTGACTGTCCTTCACTGGGGGGGAAGTCCAGACTCCTTAGCCTGGTATTTGAGACTCTTCATAGTCTGCACTAGCATCCTCATTCTCTACTCCTTCCCACCTCTGGGGCTTTGCTTATACTATTTCTCCCCTTTCCTCTAGAAAGTCTTTCCTGAACTTTTGGGCCCAGCCCAAGCACCACCTCTTATAATTAGCTTTTTCATTCCCCTAATAATAATGAAACTAGTTTTGGGACCTCCTCTAGCATGTTATATGCCCCTCCTCTGTGGCCATCATATACTTCATCTTGTATTAAATGTATTGTTTCTTCTCCCTACCTTGTTCCCCTCCACCCTACCCACCCCCAGGCTGAGTAATTCATCCTTTAAGTCTCAACTCAGAGGTCACTTGCTCAAAGAAGTCTTCCTTTGCTGCTTCCCCTTAACAAAATCTGTTCCTTTGTTTTCTTTTTTTTTTTTTTAATCCTCACCCGAGGATATTTTTCCATTTTTTGTACAGATAGAGTGGGAGGGAGAGAGAGGAAGGGAGAGAGAGTGAGAAACATCGACGTGAAGGGACACATCAAGTGGCTGCCACCCGCACGACCAACCAGGGCCGGGGACAAACCGCAACCGAAGTACGTGCCCTTAGCGGGAACCGAACCCGGGTCTCTCCGGACCGCAGGCCGACGCTCTAACCGCTGAGCCAAACTGGCCAGGGCTGTTCCTTTGTTTTCTTGTGCTCACAGCACTCTAGACTCTTCTTTAGTGCATATCACAGTTTATAATAAAAGTTTTATTACTGTAATTATTTGATTAATGCCTGTCTCCCCCTATTAGAACATATGCTCCTATGAGAGCTGAGACTTTGTCCTGTAGCTAGAATGGTAAATGGACTATCAATCAATATTAGTGGAATTAGTATTAATAGAATCAATGATTGAATAAGTGAATGAATGGATGGATGAATTAATGAATGAGTGAATGAAAGTCTTTCTTAGCCCTTTACTAAATGGGAGCTACCTGGGGTCAGGAACTATGTCAGTAATCTTTACATTCCCTATAGTTCCCAGCATGTGGTCAACAATAAGTGATCAGTGAACATAAATTTAATCATCAGCAGGTACATGGACTCTACCCATGTACATGAGCCAGGAACCTAGGGCTTCAATCCAAGCTGGGCCAAGAACTGAAAAAATTTAATAATGACAGAGAACATTCCCTAATCCAAACACACTAGGGCTGCAGAAATTACTGAACAAGCCCCCCTACCCTTGGAGAGCATAGAGTACAGTTGTCCTGAGTGAGTTGTTCTGACCCATCACCTCTCCAATGGGGTATAACATTGTTCTCAAGTTTTATTGCTACAAGATGGGCTTAATCAACTCCTTAGTAAACAACATTACCCAAGCGCCATGCACACCCAGAGTGGACAATAGCCCCGAGCATATAGGAGGGTTTGATGGGATGACCACGGGAAAGCAAGCCAGGAGCCAGCTTTAAAAACAATATTTGTTTATTATAATTGGCAGAACAATGGAGAAAATTACCACTTAACTAGGATTTTACATTTTGCAAAGCATTTTGTAATCAGCACAAATTCTTCCAACAATTCTTGAGGACAGTTATTTTTGTCATTCCCATTTGCAGGCAATGAGAAGGTAGTGGGCAAAGTGAAGGGAAATGCTGTGTGTCCGCTTTGCAAAGCACAAGCTGAAAGGAGAACTCTGGCTTAATTTAATGTAAGCAGGCACTTTTTAATTTTTATTTTATTATTCATTAGTATTACTATTATTATTTTAAATCTTCACTTAAGGATATTTTTTCATTGATTTTTAGATAGACTAGGATGGGGGAGAGAGAGAGAGAAATATCGATGCAAGAGAAACACATTGGTTGCCTCCCACACAATGCTGACCAGGGCCAGGAATCAAACCTGCAACTGAGATACCTACCCTTGACTGGGAATCCAACCCATGACTCTTCAGTCCACAGGTCAATGCTCCAACTGCCGAGTCAAAGCAGCCAGGGCAGCAAGCACTTAAAAAAAATTCTATTATGTGTTGGGCGCTGGGAATCTGTATACAAGACTTTCATAAGATTCTGGGCTCTGGGGAAATATGTCCTTGTCTCACCCAGAAAAGAAAACAATGTGTTTTCTTATACTGATTGCCCCACCTGTCATTTTGCTTGCCATCTCTCTTTTAAAACTTCATGCAAGTTGTATCAGTCAGGATACTCTAGGTAATGCTGCTGTAACAAACAACTCCCAAATCTCAGTGTCTTAAAACAATAAAATTTTATTTCTTCTTCAAGCCATATGTCCACTGTGGGTCAGGAGAGGGAGCTCTGCTCATCCTAGATATTCAGAGATCCAGGAAGTTGGGGTAGCTTTCATCTCAAACGTCATTGGTTAATGTGCTAGAGGTAAAAGAGAGTTCTGGAGACTCTCACATTAGTAGTAATTCAAAGTCCTGGTGCAGAAATGATACATATCATTTTAGTGCTCACTTATTGGCTGAAACCATTCACACAGCCCCACTTAACCATGAGGTATCAAGGAAGTACAATGCTACCTTGTGTCCAGAAGGTGGGAGGACTAGAAGTATTTAGCAAACAGCACTAATAACTACAATGCAAGTTCAATTTTATTCCATGTCAAGAAGAAAAGGAAAGCCAAATTATTGAGTTTGTTTTTAAGGCTGGAAAAATACCAACCCTGTGAGTAGACAGGATTTTTGCAACTGATTACTTATGCTTTTTAATGAATGCAGAAAACCCTGACTTTTACCAAAGTCATGAGTTGTTGTTTTCTTTTTCGATACATTGAAGAGAAAAAGTCTGCCTAATGCAATAAGACAAGAAAAAAAAAAAAAAGTCATACAGATTGTAAAGGAAGAATTAAAATAGTCTCTGTTAGCAAATGACATGGCATAGGAGATCCTAAGGAATATTAGAAAAACTACTACCAGAACTAATAAATTAATTTAGAACATTATAATATAAAAATCAATTGCATTTCTATGCATTAGAAGTGAACAATTAAAAAGTAATATTAGGGACTTCCGGTCAAGATGGCGGAGTAGGTAAACGCGGTATGGCGTCTTCCCACAACCACATCAAAGTTACAACTAAACTACAGAACAACCATCATTCAAAACTGCCTGAAATCAAGCTGAATGGAAGTCCTACAACTACAGAATTAAAGCAGCAGCCACATCCAGACTGGTAGGAGGGGCGGAGGCGCGAGGGGCGGAGGCGCGAGGGGCGGAGGCGCGAGGGGCGGAGGCGCGAGGGGCGGAGGCGCGAGGGGCGGAGGCGCGAGGGGCGGAGGCGCGAGGGGCGGAGGCGCGAGGGGCGGAGGCGCGAGGGGCGGAGGCGCGAGGGGCGGAGGCGCGAGGGGCGGAGGCGCGAGGGGCGGAGGCGCGAGGGGCGGAGGCGCGAGGGGCGGAGGTTGTGCGACAGGCCGGTCCCACACCCACGTGTGGTGGATAAAAATCAGGAGGATACCTTGGCCGGTAAGGTCCTTCCTGAGGACTGAGGGGTCCCCGTCCCACACCAGGTGCCCCACTCAGGGTTCCAGTGCCAGGAAGAGAATCCCCATAACTTCTGGCTGGAAAAACCAGCGGGAACTGAGGCTCAGGGAAGCTGAAGCGGGTGGAGCCCCAGGCAGCTCCTTAAAGGGCCCGCGCACGGACTTATCGGACTCTCTCCCTATAAGTTTGGAGGGGAGGCAGCTCGAGGGGCACCAGAGACATACAGGGAAGAACTGAGCTGTTTGGAACTGGAGCGAGGGCTGGAGAGGGGGCTTTCTCCGGGACAAATGTGCTATAAGAGGCCTTTGTTCCTTTGGTGAGCCCTTCCCTGGGGTGGCAGACAGAAGCCATATCTGGGACTCCAGGAACCTGGCTCACACTGGTAGCCCCGCCCTGGTGACTCCCTGAGGCCCCACCCCACCCCACCCAACTTTCAGGCCCACCCAAGCTGTTGCCACTTGCTTCACCATAGGATTGGCCTGCTTCAGGTTTTTCCTAAATTCTTTCAAACGAGCAGCATCTGGTCTCAGCGAGCCCCATACCTCTCGTTAAGTAATACACTGAAACAAACACAGGGAGGCAGCCAAAATGAGGAGACAAAGAAACAGGTCCCAAATGAAAGAACAGAACAAAACCCCAAGAAAAGAACTAAGTGAAATGGAGATAAGCAACCTAACAGATACTGAGTTCAAAATACTGCTTATAAGGATGCTCAATGAACTTAGTGAGAACCTCAGTGAACTTAGGGAGGGCCTCAAGAGCATAAAAAAGGACCAGTCAGAAATCATGGATGCACAGTTAGAATTGAAGGAGGCATTAACTGAAAAAAAGAATAATTTATACAGCTTCAATAATAGAGTACATAAATCCAAGGAGCAAACAATCGATTTGGGATATAAGGAAGCAAAAAATGCCCAATCAGAACAGCAAAAGGAAAAAGAATCCAAAAAAATGAGGATAGTGTAAGGAGCCTCTGGGACAACTTCAAGCATGCCAACATTCGCATCTTGAGGGTGCCAGAAGGAGAAGAGCAAGAACGAGAAATCGAAAACCTGTTTGAAACAATAATGGCAGAAAATTTTCCTAACTTGGTGAAGGAAACAGACATACAAGTCCAGGAAGCACAGAGAGTCCCAAACAAAATGAACCCCAAGAGGCCCACACCAAGACACATCATCATCAAAATGAAAAAGGACAAAGAGAGAATCTTAAAAGCAGCAAGAGAAAGGCAGCTAGTTACCTACAAGGGAGTTCCCATTAGGCTGTCAGCTGATTTCTCAAAAGAAACTTTGCAGGCCAGAAGGGAGTGGCAAGAAATATTCAGAGTGATGAAAAGCAACAACCTACAACCAAGATTACTCTATCCTGCAAACCTGTCATTTAGAATCGATGGCCATATAAAAACTTCCCCAGACAAGAAAAAACTAAAGGAGTTCATCCCCACCAAACCGTTATTATATGAAATGATGAAGGGTCTTTTTGAAGAAAAAGATAAAACATATGAACAAACAAAATGGCAATGAATACATATCTATCAATAATGGAATCTACAAACAAAATGAACAGATAGAACAGAAACATTCTCATAGATACAGAGAACATTTTGTTGGTTGTCAGTTGGGAGGGGGGTTGGTGGAATGGGTGAAAAAGGTGAAGAGATTAAGAAGTACAAATTCATTGCTAGACTGACAAACCTCAAAGGGAAAGGGGTTGGGGGGGGGGGGTGGGAAGAAATAAACCAAAGAACTTATATGCATAACCAATGGACACAGACAATAGTGTGGGAAAAGGCGGGAGGGGGGGCGGGAGTGGGGAGGAGGGGGTCAATGGGGGAAAAATGTGGAACATCTGTAATACATTTTACATCCAACAATAAAGATTAAAAAAAAACCATTGGGGTAAAAAAAGGTAAAATATCTGTAACAAAAAAAAAAAAAAAAAGATAAAAAAAAAAGTAATATTAAAAATAAATACCACTCAAAAGCATCAGACACTTAAGGATAAATTTAACAAAAGATGTGAACTTCCATGCTGAAATGGTAAAACAATGCAAGAGAAATGAAAAATACTTAAATAAATTGGGTAAATTAAAAACTGAATGAAAAAATCCTGGATTGGAAGACCCAATATTATTACAATGTCAATTTTCTCCAAATTGATCTAAAGAGCCATTGTAATCCCAACCAAGATTATTTTAAATTTTATTTGGGAAGGCAAAGGAGCAATAACAGCTAAAACAATCTTGAAAATGAATTACAAAATGAGCAGACTTAGCCTACCAGATTTTAAGATTTACTATGAAACTATAAAAATCAAAACAGTGTGGTTTTGGTGAAAGGATAGACAGATACATCCATGGAACAAAATAAAAGGTCCAGAGAGAAGTCAACACATTTATTATTACTTGATTTTTAACAAAGATGCCAAAGCCATTAAATGGAGAGAGGAAATGTCTTTGATAAATGGTTTGGAACAAGTGGATATCCATATGAAAAAGAAAGAATCTTGACCCTGTGTCAGACTACACAAAAAAATAAATTCAAGATAGATTATAGACCTAAAAGTAAAAGTGAAAACAAGAAAACAGAGAAAAATATCTTTGTGACCTAAAGATCTTTTAGAAAGAATGCAGAAAATATAAATGACAAAGGGAAAAAAATGAGAAAATGGACTTGATCAAAATGAAAACATCTGCTTACCCAAAAAAAAAATGCCATCAAGAAAATAATAGGTAAGCCATAGAATGAGAGAAGATATTCACAACACATTTATCTGACAAAAGGACTTGTACCCAGAATATATAAATCCTACAACTCAGTACTAAAGACAAGCAGCACAACTTATATAAAAAAAATAAAGCACTTGAATGAACACTCACAAAAGAAGATATATAGATGGCTAATAGGTACACGAAAAGTCTTTTAACACCATTAGTCATCAAGAAAGTGCAAATCAAAAACACGATGAGATATCACTACACTCCATCTAGAATGGCTACAACGATAAACTAACAACACTAGAGGTTGGAGAGGACGGAGAGCAGCTGTAACTCACACATATTGCAGTTTGGAGTGTAATACGGTACAACCACTTATGAAAACTGTTCTGCAATTACTTGAAAAGCTAAACATATATTCACCCAATGACCCAGCAATTTCACTTCTAAGTATTCATCCAAGAGAAATGAAAACTTGTCCATAAAAAGACTGGTAGAGCCCTGGCCAGTTTGGCTCAGCAGTTGGAGCATTGGCCTGCGGTCCAGAGAGACCCGGGTTCAGTTTCCGCTAAGGGCACGTACCTCGGTTGCAGTTTGTCCCCGGCCTTGGTTGGGTTGTGCGGGTGGCAGCCACTTGATGTGTCCTTTTCATGTCAATGTTTCTCTCTCTCTCTCTCTCTTCCTCTCCCTCTCTCACACTCTGTCTGAACAAAACATGAAAAAAATGTCCTTGGGTGAGGATAAAAAAAAAAAGACTGGTACAGCCCTGGCTGGTTTGGCTCAGCGGTTAGAGCGTTGGCCTGCGGACCAGAGAATCCCAGGTTCGTTTCCCGCTAAGGGCATGTACCTCAGTTGCAGTTTGTCCGGGTCATGTGGGTGACAGCCAGTGGATGTGTCTCTCTCACATCGATGTTTCTGTTTCTCTCTCTTCCCCCCCCTCTTCCTCCCACTCTATCTGAAGATAAATGCAAAATAAAAAAATTTCCTCAGGTGAGGATAAAAAAAAAAGACTGATACAAAAATTTTCATAGAAAATGTATTCATAATAGTTAAAAACTGCAGACAACCTAGACGTCTATCAACAGCAAAATGAATAGGTGAGCTGGGGTATAAACATCTAATAGAATACTGCTCAGCAATACAAAAGAACAAATTATAGACACATGCAATAACATGGATGAATCTCAAAAATATTATGATAAAGAAGCCAGACACAAAAGTGTATAACACATTCCATTCATTCTAGAATAGGCCAAACTGATCTATGATAATAAACTCAGATTAGCCATTGCTTTGTGGATAAGAGTGGAGGTTGCCCGGAAATGTTCTGTCTTAAAATGCGCTCATGAAAACTGATGGCAAGGTACACAAGATCTGAACAGTTCACTGAATACAAATTACACCTTATGGGTTGACCCCTATCTGCAAGGAAGCTGAGAAATGTTGTCCCCTTGTGCTCCAAATGAAATCATGGCTCTGTCACTAAGTAAAGGAGAAGAATAAAAACTGGGCAGGTGACAATACACAGACACACACACACGCAGGGGATGTGCCAGACTTGATCTCAGATACATTAGCTCATGTAAGCTTCACAGTGACCTTTATCATCCCCATTTTGAAGATGACAGATCTCTTCTACAGAAAGTATTGAAACCCAGTGTCATGGCATATGGAGACTGGTTGAAGGAACCAGGGTATTTATTTATTTATTTTTTTCATGGTTATCTGATTTTTTTAAATTTATTTATTTATTTATTTATTTATGTTACAGATGTTTCTCCTTTTTTCCCCACTGATTTCCCCCTCTCCCCCCCTCCCTCCCCGCCCTGTCCCCATCTTTTTTGTCCACGTCCACTGTTCATGCATACATGCAAATAAGTTCTGTGGTTTATCTCTCCCCCACCACCCCCTCTTCTGGGGATTGTCAGTCTGTACCCCACTTCCACGTCTCTGGGACTACCCCATTCCTCAGACTGTTATGTTCATTATATTCCACAAATAAGTGAGATCACATGATACTTGTCTTTCTCTGTTTGGCTTGTTTCGCTTAGGATAATACTTTCCAGGTCCCTCCATGTCGTCTCAAAGGATAAGAGATCTTTCCTTCTTACAGCTGCATAGTACTCCATTGTGTATATGTATCACTTGGGCTGTTTCCAGATCTTAGCTATTGTAAATAGTGCTGCTACAAACATGGGGGTACATATATTCTTTCTGATTGGTGTTTCAGGCTTCTTAGGGTATATTCCTAGAAGTGGGATCACTGGGTCAAATGGAAGTTCAATTTCTAATTTTTTGAGATAACACCATATTGTTTTCCATAGCGGCTGCACCAGTCTGCATTCCCACCAGCAGTGTACTAGAGTCCCTTTTTCTCCACACCCTCGTCAACACTTGTTGTTTGATGATTTGTTGATGGCAGCCATTCTGACAGGTGTGAGGTGATACCTCATTGTTGTTTTAATTTGCATTTCTCTGATTAGTGATGTTGAGCATTTCTTCATATGTCTCTTAACCATTTGTATGTCCTGTTTGGAGAGGTGTCTATTTAGTTCCTCTGCCCATTTTTAAATTGGGTTCTTTGTCTTCCTTTTGTTGAGTTGTATGAGCACTCTCTACATTTTGGAAATTAACCCCTTATCTGATGTATCATTGACAATGATGCTCTCCCATACAGTGGGTTGCCTTTCCATTTTGGTGGTTGTTTCTTTTGCTGTACAGAAGCTTTTGAGTTTGATGTAGTCCCATGTGTTCATTTTCTCCTTTGAATCTGTTGCCTTAGGTGTGGTATCAGTGAAAATTCTGCTGCATATGATGTCTGAAATTTTGTTGCCTACATTTCCTTCTAGGGTTTTTATGGATTCATGAGTCACATTTAAGTCTTTTATCCATTTTGAGTTTATTCTTGTGTATGGTGTAAGTTGATGGTCTAGTTTCATTTTTTTGCATGTAGTTGTCCAATTTTCCCAACACCATTTATTAAAGAGGCTGTCTTTACTCCACTGGATGGGAACCAGGGTGTTTAGTCTGGAGAATATAAAATTGAGAAAACCCAGAGCTGATTACAAATCTCTAAATATCACAGGGAAAGGGGATCCGAGTTTTTCTGTGTAAAACCTCACCAAAGGGTGAGGCTAAGATCAAGAGAAAGAAGATACAAAGTGTCCCGGTCTGGTTTCACGGGAGGAAAAAATGTTCTCCTAAGCACAGCCACCCATTCCTCAGAGCCCCTCCAGAGTCCCGTGAAGGAGATATGACTGATCACATCCCCATTCTGTGGACTGGGAAACTGAGGCTTGGAGAGGTTACATAACTCATAACACACTCAGTGACAGAGCCAGAGTGAGAGCACAATGCTCCTCCCTGTCCACTCTACCTGTTCCCATTTGAATGGCACCTGGGAGGCAGTTCCGCTCAGTGGTTAAGCATGGAGACTGGAGTTACACAGATCTGGGTTAGTATCTACACCACTGCCAGGCTGGATGACTTTGGGTTAGTGAAACTTTCTGCACTTTAGTTTTCTCATCTGTAAAATGGGAATGATAATAATAACAGATATCTCATGAAATTGATTTGAGGACTAATTGAGATGATGCATGAGAAACAGCACAACATCTGGCCCACAGTAAGTGCTCAATAAATAGTGGTTATTATTGCTTGCCTTGGAGAGCCAACCAGAGGCATAGAACCCAGCACCAATGGCTTGACACAGCCTGAGGTTCACATCCTATAAGATGGAAAACATCTGGATCCTGCGCAGTGCTTGCCATGCCAGAGGACTGGAGGCCTAATTAAAATTGCTACTCTGTTTGCATTATCAAATGTCAGGGTTTTTTTTTCTTCCCACAGAGCAAAGATTTTTCTTATCAAAAATCTATTCACTAAAATGCTAATGATCATCAGTGATTAGAAACTGCTGCTCAAATTTTGAAAGTTCCCAGTGGGCCTCTCAGACATGGCTTGTAACTTGTCAGTTGGAGAAATGTTCTCAACAAATCAAACTTAGCTGTATATGTTTTAAAAAAAGAGAGGATTTCATTTCCTTAACGCTTCACTGTGCGGGTCCAGGAGGGACTTTTGAGTTAAGTGACAGAGACCACATTATTAGTTGTGGAGTCAGCTCGAATGGAAGTCTCTCAAGGCAAGATATTCTCAGCTAGGCCCCAAAACTGCTAACAAAAGTCTGTCAAGCTTATCTTAATTTCAATAGCATTTAGTTTGCTAAAGAGAAGCACAGTGAGCAATTTGCTTTTATTCTCTTCTTTTTGTCTTGCTTCTGTCTTCCGCCTTCCTCTTCAGGAGAAAGCATCTGTAAGGCCGTGCACTTCAACACACTGCCAAGGATCCCCGGCCATCGGCCTTCCTCCCTGGCTCGACCTGGGTACCTGTGGCCTCCTGGGCTCAGGCTACACAGCCCCTGAAGAACCAGACGGCTGACGATGTGCTGGGTCAGTTCTCCTGAGCTCTTGGATGCCCTGCTACACGTGGGCAGTCAGAAACTGCAGGCCCGAAGGCCAGCACAGGTCCCATCCCCCCAGGGGTGTGCTCTGTAGTGTCAACGAGTTAGGACCATAGATGAGGAACAGTATCCAGGGGTCTGCTTTGCAGGAGATGACTGGGCAGTTTCTACCAACCCCACCAGTTTTTTTTTTGCAAAAACTCCAAAGTAGCAATGCTTCTGTCCATTTAAGCAGCACACATCCTAGTATATCTCCCCAACAAGATGGGCTAGAACACTTGATTGAACATCAGAGAAATCTTGTCCTCCAGCCAGCCGGCAGCCATACCACAAATCTCACTTGAGAGCCTACCAGGTACACAGTCACTGACTTCAGGGGCCTTTGGACCTACTTGGGGAATATAAGACACACAAGCAGCTGCTCAAAATACCAGGTAGAAAATGCTCTGCAGGCCCTGGCAGGGTTGGCTCAGCGGTTAGAGCGTCAGCCTGTGGTCCAGAGAGACCTGGGTTTGGTTCCCGCTAAGGGCACGTACCTTGGTTGCAGTTTGTCCCTGGCCCTGGTTGGGTTGTGCGGGTGTCCCTTTCACGTCGATGTTTCTCTCTCTCTCTCTCCCTCCCACTCTATCTGAACAAAAAATGGAAAAAAAATGTCCTCGGATGTCCTCGGGTGAGGATTAAAAAAAAAGAAAATGCTCTGCAGGAGGTACTGGGCATTCAGTACCGTTTACCACCAATCTCCCTGTCAGGGGACAGGGAGATTGATTCCTGCTGGGGGGCTGGGGACACCTTCCTGGATGTACCTTCCCTTGGGGACATCTATCATTTCTTGCAGGAGCTTCCAAGTCTAAAGAGCTTATTATTCCCTCCTGCACACTTTGCCCTGGGGACTGTAAATCAAAAGGTCCAGTTCACAGAAATCCTCAAGTCGAGCAGAGGAGAGAGACTCACAGTTGCTTTAAGCTTCCTGACAGCCTTTCTGAAGGGGAAGGAGATGTTTGAGAGCCGCCCCCACCGTGTTCTGTAACTGGCGGGTCCTTAGGGAATATCTAGACAAGTTCTCCCATGTAGAGTTGAGCCAGAGAAGGAAGGGATGCTGCCAAGGCCACACGCTGAGTCAGGGGCAGCGCTGGAGTGGAACCCCGGCCTTATGCCCCCCACTCCCATGGGCGCAGGGGGCAGGGGCTGGAAGAAGGTTTATCTGCAAACACTGGTCTGAACTTGCTCCTGAGACCCCTGTGCTGGGTCCTTTCCTTCACCGTTTACCACCAATCTCTTGTCCTTGCATCCAGAACGAATGCCCCCACCTGGAACTGCTTCCTGCCCAGAGGACCGAGACAGAAAGCCCAGAAGTTGATGCAGGAGCCTCGTCTCGTCCATACTGTGCCTCCTGCATTTCCCTCTTTTAAATCCTCTGACCATTTCCTTCCCCTGGTCCTGGGCTTTGGCCCAAGGGGCTGGGGTCCTTATGGGGGATCACTGCAGTTCCTTCAGCCAGGTGTCGGCTCCCCCCAGATGCCCGAGCTCATCTGACCTGTGTTCCTATGAAGCCTCCCCAACCCTTGCCTGGCTTTCCCTACCCAGTGAATGAGCGACCACCCACCCCACTCCCAGCTTATCATTCTCCAATGGCTGCGCCAAGAAAGATAAACCATACAGAGAATTAAAGCAAACAAACAAAAACGATCAAATTCAGCATCGCTCTAAAAGTCAGGTAAATTAATAAAGCTAGAAAAGAAAAACATAAGAATGCAGGTTTAACTAATGAAAATTATACTACTTAGAGTCGATGAAGTGAATTTAGGTTAATTGTTCATCCAGGTAACAACAATTATTTGCATCATTGTCATGTGTCAGGGTAGCGCTGTTATGAGTTTAATATGATGATGGCACTGAGCTCAGGAAGTGTCCTTGGCCTTCATGTTGGCCACTCAAATAGCTACATCATCTCCCAATTTTAAGTAGGGACATAGCTTAAAAACTTTTTGCCACATTCAGATGTTGTGACAGTAATGTTCATAAAATTGTCATGTCAAAGGATTACAGAGGCCGTCTAAGTCAACCTCGAGCCCAAGGAAGGAACCCCAACCATGCCTCAGGGAGAGGTCATCCAGCTGTTCCTGAGGACTTCTGGGGACGGGGAGCTTGCTTCCTGCAAGGAACTGTTTGGTCTTTGAGCAACACTAGTCGAGGAAAGTTCTTTCTCAGGTGAAGTCCAAGTCTGCCTCTTTGTGGTTTATACCTCAGTTCTGGTTCTGTTGATCTAGAAATTAGTTAACCCTCCTGTCCTCATCTTCCACATGGCAGCGCCTCCAATAGTTTAAGCCACTGAGACTGCTGCACCCCAGGAGGCAATGTTGCATTGTGGCTCAGATCCTGACTACTTGGGTTAAAGTACTGGTTCTACCACCTATTGGCTATTATTACATTGAAAGAGTTATGTGATCTCTCTATACCTCAGTTACCTCAACTGTAAAATGGGGATAATAGTAGATATCTCATAGGGCTCTTGAGAGGATTCACGAGAGAATACACGAGAGGTGTTAGGACAGTGACTGGCACATAATTAGCTCTCTATGCATGTTAGCTACTACTCTTTTCTTAGTCTCACAGACCAAACACTCTCCATTTATTTACCGCTTAAAGATTACTTATGTCTCTTGCGCATGGAAACAGCGTGAGAATCCTGTGAGTTTCTCAGATCAGGTACAAGAAAGAGTATAGGGTTGTTAGGAAAATGAAATGAGTTATATCAAGTTAAGTGCAGAGTACAGCGGCTTAGCACAGAGCCTCAATAAATATTTGCAATTATAGTTATGGGTGCTCATTCAAGTATTCTAAAACAGAGAAGAGAGATGGTTGGATGATACACATGCCTCAAATCTAACAGACTTTTGAATAACTTCGCTGTGTACCTAAGTGAAATGTCTTAAATAAAGATTAGGCATGTGTGCAGAAAACTGCTCTAATTACTCAGCTCACGCAGACCCGGTCCGTCTTCGGAGACTCACACAGTCTCAGCAACCGGTTCCCCCCAGGTATCGCGCTTCACGGTGATGAATGGGAACTGATTCTTGGCATAGAAATGCTGTTTGCACAGGGCCTCTGCGGCGGCAGCGAAGGCGGTAGGTCGGTGTTTGAAATGCACAGACTTGGAGAGGAGGCCTGAGGCTGCCTTGGAGAACACCCCAGCTCAGCCCTGAGACTCACGGAGGACAGGAACGCCTCTCACAAGTGGGAGTTCCAGGAGCACCAGGGACTCCTAGGGTCACAAGCCAAACAAGAGCTCCAGATACAGCTGTCCCAGGCACAGTGGCTTGTTCTGGGCCATCTAGAAAAACTCCAAAACCAATCGATGCTATGTTTTATTCCCCTTTTCACCCATACCTTTCTCCCCCCAGCTGATATCGTTTGAGTTTGATCTAGACCTTCACGTGCATTCTCTCATTAGATTCACAATGCGCATCTGAGATGGGTGGTTTTATTCCCATTTCACAGGGAAGGATATTGAGGCGCAGTGTGCGTGTGCAAACTGTTCCCCACACCCTGTGAAGATAGGTGTAGCCAGGCAAACTTTGGCTGATGAAATGAGAGTGGAAGTGAGGTGGCTCATTTCGAGAACCAATGAGTCACCATGTTCTTTTCACATTGCCTTAGTCATAGCAGAAGCTGTGATGAAAAGAAGACTCCATACACCTGGGTTTTGAAATTACTGTTATGAGTGGGGCCTCCAGCGGACCTTTGAGAACATGTAGTACGAGCGAAAGATAAGCTTCTGTCATTTAAAGCCACTCTACTTTTGGAGCTGTTTGTTACTGCAGCATAACCTAGACTGTCCTGGCTGATATAGAAAGGCTGGATAATGTGCTTCAAGGTACACAGCTGTGGAGCTGGGACTGGAAACCAGGTTTGTCTGATTTCAGAGCTCGTGCTCCAACAACTACATGATCACACTGCTTCCTTTCTTCCTATTTCTTGGTTCTTCACCTAACTGCCCTCCCCACCCCAGCCTGTAGAGTGGATAAGGGTGCTCGAAGGGCAACTTTGTGCCGCTCCCCTCTGTCTAGCAGGAAGTGCTTCCGTGATCCCTAGGAATTCTCCTGGGCTCCCTGAGGGTTTTTTGTTTGTTTGTATGCATTTTGTTGTTGTTGTTGTTGTTGTTGTTTTACAAAGTTAGCCTGGGCCCCAGGGGCAGGGGAGGGAGTGAACGGAGCCCTCTCTCACACAGTTCTCTGTCCACCTTCTGTGCCCATCGCCCTCCCGCCCATCCCGAGAGACCATCTCCCTAAAACTCCGCTGTCTCTGGTTGCACACTTCATTAAAACCATTCCATGTCTCCCCATTGCCCTCAGAAGAGAGGCCTGGCACCCAAGGCTCCCCATAAACTGGTGCCTGCTTCCTCTCCAGTTTTCATTCCTGTCTTTCCTCCGCGTGAGACCTTTGCCCTGGCCACCATCCATAAGAAATGCTTATCACCCAGACCTCCCAGGCACAAGCATAAAGGAATACCCTCCTCCCTCATCCTTTCCACCTTCTTCTGCCCTTCTTCACACACACACACACACGCACACATATACACGCAGGCATGCAAGCACACACATACACATACTGTTGCCGCCTCCCCTCCATCATCCTTGTGCCCCCTGCATCACGGCTTGAGTCACACTGCAACATCCTGTCTTTACATGCTCTGTCTCCACCCGGACTGAGGTGCTGAGGGCAGAGAGCATCTGATTTTTTTGGCATCCCTAGAGACCCCACAAGGCCTGACCCGGAGTGAGGTGTCTGCCATCACGGCACGGGGTGCTAACCAGCAGCTACCGTAGGCTGAGCGTTTTGCAACATCCCCTCCACTTCTCTTGAACAAGATCCAGCTGAAACAAACACAAACAAACAAACGTGTTCTTTTCTCTCAGCCCCAGACTGGTTCTCCCCCGGCGCTGTGCTTTCAAACATCATCTGCTCTCCCCTCCAAGGTCTATCTATCATCTTCGCCAGAATCTGTCCCCACGGGGCTGTGGCACGAGAATAGTCAACATTTAACACAATCAGAGCTTGTTCCATTGTGGGGGAGGTGGGGCGGGAGGCTGGCGGGCTGAGCGCTTGTCTTCTCACTGAGCACAAACGCACAGACGGGAGGGATTCTCTCCTGAGACCCTCCTCTTCCTCCCTCCTTTCCTGGTCTCCTTTTATCAGGGAGATGGGGCAGGACAAGTGCAAACCTTGGTCCCATCCCGGCGCTCACCTCTCCTGCCCTGGCCTTATGACTCGGCCTCATTTAAGTGTTCTTACCTACCCACCCCACACAGCAGTCAGCGGCCAGGGACGGGAATATAGGTCATGTATACTCCTTCCTGCCTTTGGTACCAGCTGTGGTACCTGAATACTCGACTAAGACGTGCAGCTCCTGGTGGAAAATCCTCACTGAAAGGCCCAGTGGACCTCAGGTGGACCAGCACCTTTGGAAAAGGGGAGAGGAAGGAGAAAGAAAATCGGAGAAACATATGTCAAGTCATTTTCAATGGCCTCTGTGTTTAGAATCTTCTTTCCCTTCAGATTTCCGGTTTCAAACCTTCACCTATGGGCCAGGCAGGAATGACAAGGTGAGTCTGGAGATCCAGTTCTGGATCCCTCCACAGCAATGTCTATGTCCAAAGAAACAGCATTTCTGTACTTGCCTGTGGCCGGGGCATGCGCAGGGGCAGGGGCTGAGTGCTGTGAAGCAGAGGTAAGAAGGAAGGACCAAGAGAAACAGTGGCTGCTTCCTGCAATCCCACTCCCTCTCCTCTTTGCCTTTTTGTGGGGGACATGCCCCTGTCCTGCTCGGGTGTTACTCCCAAGCCATCGAGCTGCGGCCCCAGAAGTAGCTATTGGATGCCCCACTCACCCAAACGTAGGACTGAGACACTTTCCCAAAGCTGCTCCTTTCTAGGGGCCTGGTTTTTGAGCACAGAAGAAGAGCAAGGCACTGACTAAGCACATGCTGGTCCCAACTCACCACAAAAACGAGCAAGTTGCAGTTACTTTGCTCCAGGCGGCCCCGAGCCTCCTGGGCCTTTGAGAGACTGTGGCTTCCCCCAACCCACCCAGGAACAGGCTGATTGATTGAACTGAATTCATTTTTCCTGCTGAATACAGAGACAAGTGCTTACAAATTGAATGAAATTGATGCAACGTCTGCAAGTGAAGTTATTCAATTTTCAAGCCTCATTCTGAGCCTTTAGCATGCTCCTCGCTGTTTTAGGGCCAATAATATTTGCTTTCTTCCTGAACAAATATAAAAATGTTTCCGGCACACTGAAAGCCCCTCTTTTGGGTATTTGCACTGAATTTCATTTCTGTAAGCGTTTGCTGAGGTGTTATTGGTCCTGATACCCAGCAGCTGGCTAATACTCCTTGAGTGCTTACTATTTGCCAGGCATCTTTACATGCACATCTCAATTATTCCCCGTGAGAATTCTCTGAGGGCTGTACTACCCTCACTTCACAGATGAGGAAACTGAGAGTCAGAGAGTGGAATGACTTGCCCAAGGACACACAGCTAGTCAATGAAGGACCTGCCTCCAAAGCTGTGCCCTCTACGGTCCCTGTTACCCATGAGACTGCAAGGCCATAGAAGGGTGTTACTCAGTTCCAATTTGAGCTGATGTTGAGTCCTGGCAGAAAACTTTTATGGATGAATGCATGGATGAATGAATGAACTCAGGACAAGGGGCCCATTTCCTTTCTTCTGTGCTCTATCATTCTGCTTCTCTGACCCTGCTCTGGGAGCCATGGACCCAAGACATCCTCCCAAGTCACATCCCTCACCTCACAGCCCACGTGATTATGAAGCATGCAGGGCGCAAACACCCACTGCCCGACGAAGAGGAAACCTCTGAAGAACTATCTCAGCTCCCTGGAGAGCTCATTTCCGAGTGTGCTGAGTGACAGTGCCCAGGACAACTGTGCCAGTGCAGCTGGAGTGGCAGCTCTCTGCAGCCCTGGCAAGCGCCTCTAGCCGTGACCTTGACCATACTCACGAAAGCCTCAGCTGGCAGGCCAGGGGGAGTCCCCCTCGAGCAAACGGGGAACCAGACTCAAAGAGGGAAGTCCCAGCAGAACCAGGCCCAGGTTTCCTGATGCCCGGCCCCGTTCTCATGCCCCTGCCCCACATCTTCTTTTCTGACTACCCAAATCATGGACACCCACTTATCCTAGACCCTGGTTTGCAAGTAGGTTTTGTTTTGAGTTAATAGGAAAGAGATTGATTGGTAATGTCTGTCATAAGCAAAGGTAAGAGACTCCAGAGTGGAAGTATATTTATAGATCCTTCTTTTTTTTTTTGTACGTGCCCCTAGCGGGAACCGAACCCAGGACTCTCTGGTCCGCAGGCCAACGCTCCAACCGCTGAGCCAAACCGGCCAGATCCTTCCTCAGACCCTAAGTAATATGCCTTTTCCTCTTCAAAACGAAATCATTTTTGAAATTGTCTCCTTCTTCCTGTATCCCCCTCAATAAGATTTTCTGACCTAATGGCCAGGACTTGGAAAATTTCCCCCTAATGCTACCTGGGAAGGAAGTGTTTGATAAACAATTTAACATGGACTTCAAGATTGCAAGGGGAGTGTTTAATTTGCTCAAGAGATCCACTGTCCTCAAGGACTCCAGTCCATTAGCTTTTGTCCAACTAATGACAAGTGAGTTTTCTATATTCATTAAGCCAGACTTGGGATTTGGTTTGAGGGGCAGTGAACTGGAGAGGAAATAGCACTGGACTCAGGAGGAAAGTTCTTGATTACTTGCTATACATTTTGAAAAAGAATAAAATGGTGTTTTCTAAAATCCTTTTAAGTCAGACTTCTCTGCGATATGGGCAGGTGCACTTGCCGGCGGAATCAGGGGTCCAACCAAAACGAGGTTTTCGGGTCAACTCAAGCCAGCTCAACTCAGCACGGGTCTTTACCAGCCTCCCCCGTCCTCTCCCGCCGGCTCTGCTGGGGAGGCAGAGGTGACAGGCCAGCTTGCCTTCGAGGAGCACAATCTAATCACTGTTTAAGGGGGGCCCTGCAGGCGAGAGCAGTGAGGGGCCAGCACCGGTGCGTCACCGCTACCGCCGTCCCGAGCCCCTGCTTGCAGAAGTCAACTCACCTCAGCACAGCACAGCCCCGGGGGAGTGCCTGGAGTCTTGGGAAAAGGCACAATGTCTCACCACACTGCCCCTGCACTGTCCCTGCGCTTCCATTTCAGCCATCCTAGCCCTGGGAATAGTAGCCCCTGCCTCAGGGCTGTTGCAAGAATTCGGTGATAGCTTTCCTTTTCTTCCCCCAATAGACTGGGTCTTCCTTGGGGGCACATCATGTCCACCTTGACCCAGCCTCAGCTCTCAGAGTGGGCCTGGTGCTCCAGGGGTGGGGTCATACAGCCCACTGGTTAGGAGTGTAACCTCTAGGGAATTTCTGCCCCCTATCTGTGTGACCTTGGGTGGGTTACTTGGCCTCTCTGTGCTTTGTTTACTCATCTTTAAAACAAATAATAGGAATACTAGTGGTGGTTCTACCTAATATCCATGCAGGACTCACTGGGTGCCAGGTACTGTTTAAAGTGCATAATTAATATACATGAACTTATTCAATCCCCAAAACCACACCAGTAGGAGACATTGGAGCCTTGTGCTGTTGACCAAATATTTTCAGTGCCTCTTCAGGCACTTAGTCGAGTTACAATTGCCTATCCTGTTAGAGTTAGATTTGGCCACGTGACTTGCTTTGGCTGGTGAAATGTGAGCAGTTATGCTGGTCTGTCATTTCCAGGAGTCAGTACACGATTTGCCATTCCTTCTCTTCCTCTGTCAAGAGCCCAGAGTGTTCCACATAATGGTTGTTCTGTCAATCTGAGCCCCAGAGTGACAATGAAAACAGCACAGACCAGTGCCCTTGGCTGATCCAAGAGGGACTTTGAATGTGATTGAAGCCACTTAGGCCACTGAGATCTGGGAGGTGCTCATTACTGTAGCATAACTTAGCTGATCCTGACTGGTGCCCATGGGGCCGGTTACTGTCCTCATTTCATACTAAAGAAACTGTAGTATCTATGTTATGGGTAAGATTGAATATTGCACAGGCTGGTCCATGTAAACTGACACACGATACGCTCTTATTAAGTGCTAGCTATGAGACTCACAGACATAGGCATAGGCATGAAATGGACATGGTGTGGGCCAGTAAGTCTTTCCGGGGTACAGCTCGGGGCAGCCCTGGGCCATCACAGCCTGGAAGGAGGCCCAGGTCTCCACAAGCACATTTCTGTTTCTCCACCACCTGCCAGAGCTTGGAAATTAGCAACCTCAGCAAATGCCAACCCTTCTCTTGGTTCTTCCTGTCTGTCTGGGCATCGACCTTGACTCACTAGCAATTGCTCCTGGATGCCTGTGAGCTGGCAGCCATGGATTTTCTCTCCTTCTGGGTTAAGTTTCCAGCTATCAACGGGTGAGTGCCTGTCACCTCCAGCTCACCCGCATCTGGCAGAGCTCAAGAGAGCTGGGGTGCTGAGGGGGGCTGTGCCAGCCAGGAAGGGGCAGGTACCCTCGGGCACATTCTCTGATCACCTGCATCATGTCTTAATCATTCCTGATGGACAAAAGGGAACATTATCGAGGGTTACATTTGTACATTTGGTCAGAGTGAAAATATTGCCCTTTTCTTTGTTTACCCAATTCACTGGCCACTATACTCGACTGTTACACAGTTTTAGTAACAACAGCAATAATAGTAGGTAACCTTTTGAATGTTTATTCAACATTCAAAATGCCAAGCCTACGCTAAGCGCTTTACATGCATTATCCCATTTTACCCTCCCACAGGTGTGTGAGATGGGGCTAGGGTTATCACCATTATCTTACAGACGAAGAAACTAAGGCATGGAAAGACTGTAACACGACCAAAGACACAGCTAGAAAGTGGTGAAGCCAGGATTCAAATCTAGGTCGGGCTGGCCCCAGAACCCCAGTGCCGTAATAGCAGTGGACGGGAAGGGTTGCAAGGCAGAGGAAAAGGACCTGAGATCTCATTTTCTCCTCACAACAGCCTTGTAAGTTAGGTCTTGCCGTCCCATAGTGCAGGCGGACTCACTGAGGACCAGAGATGTAAGGAATGTGTGCAAGATCACACAGTAAACAAGTCAGGGAAGAAGAGTCATTCTCGAGCCTGCATGTCGCCGAAGCCTCTCTGTACAGGAAGTCACCAGCGAGGGGAAGTGGAAACAGACCAGTCATGCAGAAGGGTACTACAGACCAATAACACATTTAATGAGGACATAAGCAGAGTTTGGGGACAGCACAGAGGAAGGGTAATCAATGAAGTCTCCCAGAGGACATGGCATTTGAATAAAGATAGGAGAGAAAAAACAATCTCAGAAGAATGGTACAGAGGCTACGTGCTATTATGTAGAAATGGTGATCGAGGTGGCCTGAGGCTGGCATTGCCTGCGCCTCTTGAAGGCTGCCACAATAAGAGGCCCTGGATGAATTTCTCCTTTGCTAAGTCGGGGTACTCAGACCTCTCCATCGAGAGGGCAGTTTTGGTGACTCTAATTCCCCCTTCCCAGACCACTAGGAGGACCGCCGGGCTGGGGGTGGTACTAGTGGTGGCTGAAAAGTCTCAGGGGACATACACATCAGGACCTGGACAAATTTTCCCGCCACATCCAATTTCCCCACTACATCCAAACCCATCTCCTTGCGATTATAATTCCAGCTCCATTTATTTTACACCCACCTGTCCCCGTCTGGAAGAAAATCGTGCAAAAGTAAGAAGGGAATAAAATGATAGGAACTTTTTAGTCTGGAGCACTCCTTACATGCTCTCTTTGCCCATCAGACTGGTGTTTAAATGGAGACGGGTCTGGGGTGGGCGGAGGGCATTGTTAACAGCTGCCTCGGCGTGGCAGCAGGAGACAGGAATAACAGACTTAGAGAATGTTTTCCAGACTGTGCTGAAGTGAGGGAGACAACGGGTCCCCAGATGGAAGCAATGGCGCACAGCGCCTCTCCATGGATCCTGCCAGCAGCGGCGGACACCCGGCCTCGCTCCTTTTCTATCAGGACTGAATTAATTCAGGGACCTCCAGAGCCTTGTACTCCCATTTCGATTACAGACAGACCTAGTTTTTGCAGAACTCATTAACTAGCAGGTCTGTGGGGACCTGGGCTTCCATGACTTGCTGGACAGGCCCCGGGAGCCAGCTTCCCAGGAATCCCCGCACCCGGTGTGCGCAGCGCCTGTGCCGAAGGCTGGGCCTCGGAGGGACGTTCTCTCTGTGCAAGTCTGAAGAAGGTCAGTGTGTGGAGGAGGCAGGAGGAGCCTGGACAGCCTGCTTCTCGCCAGCACGCCAGGCTGTGACCACCGAGGGACTCAGCCTCCGAGGGTAAGTTGGACACTGGACAATTTGAGTTCTGAATTTCCTGTAAAAGGTCATCCTCCTGGTAGTAATTAATCTTGTTAGCATATGGCAGGAGGGCACTGAAACCCAAAATGGAGACGTGTGAGCATGTTTTAATGCTGCCTGGTCCTCAAGGTTCAGCTCCAGGGCCCTCTTCCAGAAGCCTTCTGAGACATCCCAGCAGGCCAAGATGCTCGCTCTCCTGTTTCCCTTCCTATCCCCAAGCAGTCCGCCCTCCTACCCGGTAAGGCAGGTATTTCCATCCAGTTCGTATCTCCCCTGCTGAGCGCTAAGTCCCCCGGGGCAGGCTCCGTTGCCTTTGTATTCCCAGCCTGAGAACACAGTGTGTTCCATGTTTACTAGTTGACTACATGAATGCACAAATGAATGGAAAGTGGCTGAAAGTAGAAAGGACACACTATCTCATGTAAACCTTCCCAACAGCTTAATACTAAGAAGATAACTGAATTTAGTGCCAATATGCTTACCTTTTCTAGACAGGAATATAGAACCACGTAGAGGCAGGCTCCCCCTGGGAGGAGCAGAGCATAATAGTTAACCCAGACTCTGGATCCAGACTGTTTAGTTTATTTCCTAACCATGAATTTAACAGCTCTGCTTCTTTGGCCAAGTTATCTATCTTCTCTGTGCCTTAGTTGCCCATCTGTAAAATGAGGGCGATAAAATAGTACTTAGATACCTCATGGGATTGTTACTTGTAAGGTACTTAAAGTGGGGCTTCGCTTGGTGTGATGAGCCATTACCTCCACTCTTTTTTGACCTAGTCAAGGGCTGGCTTTTCCTTGTCTCTTCCTCCCTCTCCCACCACCTGCACCCGACTCTTACCAAGCTGTGCTGGTCTGTGAGGACCCCTGGTGGTTGAGACATGGAACTGTCTGACCACTGCAGCTTCACCACCTTCTGTATTTAACCCCAGGTGAGAATATTGACTGCATCAAGCAGTCCCTTTTCTTTGCCTCTTCCTGTTCCCAACTCAGTTTACGCCACCTCACGTGCCCTCTCATACACAAACACGCATCCTCTCTAACTTTGTCCAGTTGCCTTTAATTAAATTTCTTCCTTTGTCTCTCTTATCTCTTTTTTTACCCCATTCCAACCCATTTTGTTCCACCAGAGAGCCCCAAGTGTGTTTTGGTTGATAAGCTTAAAAGTAACGCTATGCTGCACTGTCCAATATGCTAGCCACTAGCCACAAGTGGCTATTTACACTTCATTTCATTAAAATCAAATCACATTAAAAATTCAGTTTCTCTGTTGCACTACCCACACTTCAAGTGTCCAATGGCTACATGTGGCTAGTGGTTACTATATTAGAACATTTCCATCATTTGCAGAAAGTCCTATTATACAGCACTACTCGACATTCCTCTAAATAAAAGAGAAAAATAATTTCAACCTCTAAAAAGAACAGACATAATAAAGAACTAGTTATATCCTTATCTGTATAAATATATACACACACATATATGACAGATATATGTACAGTTGACCCTTGAACAACATGAGTTTGAACTGCGTAGGTCCACTCATATGCAGATATTTTTCAATAAATACTGTAAATATATTTCCTTAATAAAATTTTTCCTCTAACTTACTTTATTGTAAGAATTCAGCATATAATACATATAACATGCAAAATGTGTGTCATTATCAACTGTATGTTATCAGTAAGGTTCTGGTCAACAGCAGGCTATTAGTAGTTAAGTTTTCACAGAGTCAAAAGTGTTATGTGAATTTTTTATTGTGAGGAGAGTCAGTGCCCCTAAGTCCTGCATTGTTCAAGGATCAACTGTATATATGTATGTACACATCCATATCCATATCCATATCCATATCCATATCCATATCCATATGCAATGTTAAATACAGTTATCTATCTACCTCTCTGTATTTGTATGTATTTTACATAATATTTATCTGGAGGGGTTCATGCATTACAACCTTGAATCCCTTGAAAGGCATTTGATATTCAGAAGCCCTTTGGAACTTTATGAAGGTATCTGACAATCATCTCTCATCTAATTCAACCTGCTTTTTCGCAGGCATCGGTGTTCAAGACTAACAGCACCCTATTCCTCACATCGTTCTATACCCTGGAATTTCGTTTACCTGTCAGCAGTGCAGCTACGTTTCTAGTTCCTGCTATCCAGCTGCTGAGCAGCTGTGGAACTAAACACATTCCTTCCTCTCCCAGGCCTCCCAGCTAAGGCGGGTTGTAGAGGATTCTAAGAGTCTCCTTCCAGCTGTAAAAAAAAAAAAAAAAAGTTCACTTCTAGATTTGATTCTCCATCACGTAAATGTAGAGAATCTTGTGTTAAACAGCCATTAAGGTCCACAAACGGTTAATTACATAGGCTTTGTGGGCTGGCCTGGGAGCAAATGACCATTTAATCTCTATTCCTACAGGAAGCTGCACTCTGAGGTCCGAACTCTGGTGGTGTCTCCCTTGGGGCGGTCGCTGCCTAGAGACCAGCTCTAGTACCAGGGACCTAGGATTGCTGCTGACACGACCGAAGGCCGGGCCTGGCGGGGAGGCGGGTGTGAATTAACCTGCCGTCGTTCCTTCTTTTGACACTGTCATAAACCGTTCTTTTAAAATTGCCTGACCAACTCTAGAGAGAAAAGGGGCCAGGCAGACTTTGTTAGACAAAAGCAACTGTTCCTTCACTTGTAACTACTTGTGGTATGTTATAGTAATCACACCGATAGTGGCAGGAATAGAGTCCGTCCTCTGTGTAGTTCAAGTCCTCAAAAGGCTGGTGCAGGTGCCCACACTGTGTGCGACAGCCCAGCAGAGGGAGGCTCTCCTTGCTGGGGAAGCCTATCTTCTCCTTGCACCTTTCTCTTGAAATAACAGCTGGGAAGGGGACAGTTACGCTGTGTGAGGGCCCACCCTGCCCTGGCTCCCAGCTCATGGGGCTGGGGCAGGCTTTAGGTGAGCTGACCCAGTAGGTTCTGTCCCCTGAGACTTTGGAATCAGGACACTCTGACATTGGCCAACAGCCCCAGCAAATGGAGAGGAGGGCCTTGGAGCCTTGAGGGCTGAATCTACCATGTTGTAGAGGCCTTGATGGGTCATATGCGAGCAGATGAACGTGCAGAAAAGCCAGTCTGCAGAGCCAACAGAACAAATCAAAAGTCCCGGAGACAGCATAAGGAATCAAGCATTCTGTGGTGAGCTGTGAGGGGCGGGTGGTGGTGGAAAATCGATGCCGGAGGTCTTTCCAATTCCAGGGGGCCTACCTGCACTTTTGGTGACTGGCTGTCATGACGGTCTTCACTGTCCTCATGACTCCCTCCTTCCATCTGAGCTCCCGCGGATTTCTGTCCCTTGCCTTGAAATGATTCCTCACCAGGCTCTCAGTGTCTGGAAACAGAGCTCTGACAAAGTGATGAATTGTGCTTGTCTTTGCCTCCTGCTCCCAGGATTAATTCTTGTAAACACCATATGATGGCCTGAGGGACCCAAAGGAGAAAACTAGATGGGCAGGGACTCAGCAGTTGGCTATCAAGCATTTCTTAGCAAAGCCCCTGAGTAATGGATAGAGAAGTGTCCTTCCCTTTCCCTTTCCACATCCTAACAGGGCTCTGCTCATGGCCACCACTTTCTTCTCTGGACCACAGGCCGACGCTCTAACCGCTGAGCCAAACTGGCCAGGGCGCCACCACTTTCTTGAAGCCTTCCCAGATCTATGCGCGCACACGTGCACACACACACACACACACACTCACACACTCCCTCTCCCGGACTCCTGCGGGACAGTCTCCGCACCTCTATGTGAGAAGTCCTACTTTCCGCCTGTATTACAGTTCCACGCATCCTGGGCTCACCCCTTACGGATATGTGAGGTCCTTGGGGGCAGAAGCTGGCTCCTGCTCACCTAACTCAGCTGCCCAGGGCCCAGCACACAGGAGGTTATAACTACTTTGGGTTGGATGACTAGATAAACCTTTAGACCATATTTTTGGTCTTCAACATGTCTAACCTCTCAAGTATGCTCATCCAAAGCTGTAGAGTCAAAACCCAGGTCTTCAGAACGCTCTGGAGTGCAGTTGGGAGCAATTCCTGATTTTACCAACAAGGACCCCGTGGCTGACAGAGTGGCTGACGGGTCTGCCTCCACCTTCCGCCTTCTCGGCCTGACCAATCTTACTACTCTGGAAAGCCATCTCGGGGCCCTCTGAAGTAATAAACAGTCTCCCGTCACAACCCTCCCCTCGCTCCTTGAGATGTTATTCTGAGCAGTGGTGGCCAGGGGTGGGGGGCATCATCCCAAATGGAAGTAAGGAGAGGCCCCAGTTAGGTCTGGGTGGCAGGCTCCATGGAGACCAGGCAGGCTCCTGATGAGGCCAGTTTGGCCAGTTTTGCTGGTTTGACCGATTTGCTCACTGAAGTGATTGATAAGACAGAATTACCTACATGTTTGGACCAATACTGTGAGGGATTCAGATATGTGTCCATATGCATTTTCTCACGGTGTTGAGCAGCTGAGGGGTGGTTCAGCATGACCTCCGACAGGATAGGTTCCTCCAGCCCTTTCCATCTAAGCTGTCCTAATTAAGAACATGGCACACGATGATCAAATGTGCATTACCAAATAATTATGAAAAACTTTGTCCTGACAGGGACCCGCCTACTTCTGATACCTATGGTGCGGGTTACATGTTAACTACATTCCAGTATCACTGAAATCCAAATGCCAATTACATTTGGCTCCCTTTTCCAGATTGGGAAGCATAAGTAAGTTTCATCTCACTTACCAATGCTCATCGTTTGATGGTAGTTGCTTAGAGCCTGTGTTGAGAAGGATTCTGAGGTCCAGCGTAGGTGCTGATGAATGACTTGAATTTCAGAGTGAAAATTGAGACACTGAGGAAGGTGAGTCCAGGCAAAGGAGCCAGGACAAGCGAAGGCTCAGCCACGTGGTCCGTCCATGGGAACATCCACACCAATCGCCCTGGGAGTCCAATAAGCAACAGCTGAGAAATGGTGGTGTGAGAGCATTTGGACAGGACAGGGATGCTTTGATGCAGTGGTGGCCGAGACCCCTGTCAGCTGTGATGGCAAAGAACCCTCAGGAGAGCCGGCTACAGTGCAATTCTGCAAGGTCACTGTGACCTCCCCCCACCATGGTTTCCTCTTCTCACCCAGGAGGACAAGCCTGTGCCTGCCTCATCAAGAAACTCAATGTTCATTAAGGCTGCGATCCCCAGCCTGGCAGGCAGTGCCAACCTGATGGTCCCTAAGCTTTTCACATGTCTGTCTATCCGCCCATCCCAGAGGCTGTCTCAGTCCCCAGACCAAAGGAAGCCCTGGGACATGGCACCATGTCCCTATCCCCAGAAGCCTCCTGCAGCAGGGGGTAAACCTGGCCCCTCTCCCATTCTCTGCGTCTCACACCAGTCCCTCACCTGCAGGTGGACGTTCGACTCCAAGGTTTGAATAAAATAAAAACTGACAGTGTAGAGCCATATTCCGGGCCGAGCTACAAAGGATTCATGCAATTATCTGTGTCAGAATTCATTTTGTCAGTGCTCCTGTCCTCCTCAGGTTGCATGCCACGACTATATTTTGAAAGTTTGAGGACACGGAGAGTACGAGAGAAGTACTGGGAGCCAACTGGCACAAAGTGGGCGAGGGCGAGGTGTGTGAACCCAGAGGAACAAGGGAGAGCTCCCCCCCCCCCCCCCCCCCCGTTGCAGCAAGTCCCGAATCACAGTGAGAAGGACCTTAGGAGCATCTAGTCCAGCCTCCCATCAAGCCCCCACTCCTCAGCCCCCAGCTCAGGGACAAGGGCTCATCATAGTCAGACCTCTATTCCAGGGGGTGTGGGTGGTCCCTGCGACATTCCCTCAGCATGGGCTCAGTCCAGGAAAGCGGAGCCCTGGGTGGGACAGCCATGCACAGGTTATTCCGACCATTCTCCCATATCTGTCTCATGTGCACGCATGCGCACACACACACACACCAGTGCTGATGACCCCCAACTGATGGCTCCGCAGTGTGCTTCTGCACTGCCCTCCAGACCTGGCCTCTCCACTGGACACACCAGACTAGGTATTGTGGGAAACTCACAAACAAACACCACAATCCGCTATGGTTTCATGGTCCAGGAAGGACATGAAACCCAAGGCCGAGAGGTCTCAGCGGCGCGGAAGATCCCCTCTAACCAGGGAATGGACCACAGGGAGAGGGGTTCCCCAAAGGGCGCTACCCCTGAGGGGACAGGGAGAACTTGGAGAAGGAGAATAGAGGGAGGACACTCAGGCTGAGGGAGGATGGGTCGAAGATGTGTGTCTGGGTGTAAGGGAAGGGCAACTCAAAGGGGACAGAATTTGGAGGAACATGAGGAGAGATTCCAGGAAAAGTCAGTGGGGTCAGCAGATAAAGACATTGAATCTCTGCCCTGTGGACAATGGGGGAACCCCCAGAGGTGTCTGGGCAAAGAATTGATGTGGTCACAAGTTGACAGAGCGGTCATCCAAAGGTGGAGGAAAGAGCCAGAAGGGCCACCAGAAGCTGGGCTGCAGGCTGTGTGGAGAAAACACTGACCTAAATGTCCAGAGAGCTGGGCTCCAGCCCACTGCCGCCGCCGACCACACCGTTATGTTTAGAATATCAAACCACGCTTCCTCCCTCTGGCTGCGCCCAACGGTACCTGTCATCGAATCCCAGAGAGTCACTGAGCTGCCAGGGACCTGAGGTCAGCTCTTCCGGATTCCCAAACACCAGGCTGGGAAATCAATTGACTGAGCTGTGGGTGTTTTAAAATGAAATAAACAAGAAGGGACTACGTCAGTGTGCAGTTCTTGTAGTAAAGGTAAAATTGCTTTGAGAAACTTTTGTTTCAAGTGGGTGTGTGAGTGTGTGTGTGTTTTCAAAATATAAATCCATTTCCGTGGGTCCCAGTACTAAGAGTTTGAAAGCCACCGACTGAGTCCCTCCCTTCCAGACTCATTGCCTTGCAGCATTCTCAACAAAGCGCCCGGCAGCCCTCGTCCGTTCCGGGCATTGAGTGCTGACCCTCGAGGGAAAAGCCCCGTGTGGGGTTGACTGCTCTGTGCCCCGGAAGCACCTCTTCATACTGAGCTCAAATTTGCCTCTTGTTCTCCTGCCTGTTGGTCTTCCCCAGTTCTCTGACCATCCCCCCAATAAATCCACCCCACTTAAGATAACAACATTAAGAGGGTGGAAGGCAGCCTGGCCGGTGTGGCCCAGTGGATTGAGCATCGTCCCACGGACTGAGAGGTCCCAGTTCGATTCCCTGTCAGGGCACATGCCTGGGTTGCGGGCGTGATCTCCAGTAGGGGGCATGCAGGAGGAGGCCAATCGATGTTCTCACTCATCGATGTTTCTATCTGTCTCTTCCTCTCCCTTCCTCTCTCTCTAAAAATCAATAAAGAAAAAAATTAAAAAAAAAAAAAAAAAAGTTGGTGTCCTGATGATGCTATTGCAACTGGGAGTCCAATGGCCAGAGGCCAGTTATGGGAGCCAGTAAATAAATACCCATGATTTTGCTTGAGCTCCTCTGATTTGGGCTTCTGGCTCTAACCAGCCCACACTAGGCGCCCAGCCTTGCATAGCTTCGCTCTTTAGGGTGGTTCCCAGATGCTGACATCTTGCCCTCTCCATCTCCACCCCCTGTCTACACACACACACACACACACACACACACACACCACACACACACACACCACTTCCACTGGGGGATGTCCTTAATCCCTTGCCTGGTAGCCAACTAGGGTTCTTAAAAATGACCCACAGGCTCCCTGGATGGTTCTCATGGACCAAACAGCTAGCAAGGAGCAGCAAGAGGGTTGAAGGGAGTTTTCTGAAAATTTTGTAGAGGAGTTTTCCCTCCTAGGTTTGAAGCAGAGATCATTAGAAAAAGAAGAATGAAAACAACCACTTAAGAAATTTGTGTGGGATTTTAGGGAACTGGGCATCAACAGTTTGGGGCTGACGGAGAGAGATCTGATGGAGGGAAAGGGAGGGGGAGGGAAGAGGGGGAGGAGGAGGCAGCCCCCCAGGTCTTGCCAACCATTTCTCTCCAGTCTGGCCCTTCAGCTCCTACAAGGAAGCCCATGGCTGACAACGTCTCGTAAAAGAGAGTTAAAGTGCTCAAGAGGGAGGGAGGCTTCCAGAAGAAGAGTAGAACTTTTCAGTCTGAAGCACCAGGGGCTGAGCCAACACTAAACCCCAGACTAGAAAACCCAGAAAGCCAGAGAGAGACCAGGACACTCGCCATCAACTCCCAACCCAGCGCCTCGGAGGCAGCCTGTAGTAGGGGTGAGACAGTTTCAGGCCAAGAAAGGGGGCGGGGGCTATGAATAAAAAAGGGTGGATAAACTTTAAGAACTCAGGATCTTATGTTGTCAAGAAACACGATGAAGAAGGACTCAGAGAGTTTCAGAGGCCTCGGATGGGAAACCGTTTGGTCATCTCCGCTGCTCTTCATATTGATGACAGGCAGGGATGGATACAGACCAAAGCAAGAAAGAGGCGGGAGACTGGGACGGGGGAGGAGACAGAAGAGATGGGGCAGGAAGGAGAGAGAGAGGACAGGAGAGACCACGCAAAACGAAAGGGAAAGATTCCACAAGGAAGGGTGGGATGGAGAGAGCAGGTGGGGCCTGGCAGGCACTGCCATTTATGATGGCAGAGATGCCCAGACGGAAGGCAGGTCAGCGCCCTGCAGCAAAGGGCACGGGAGAGAGGCCCTGTCCCCTGGGGAAGTGGCAGAGCGGGGCGAGGAGGCAGCCAACGACTCTCTCAGCTGATAACCCTCATTAAACAGAACTTCGCGAATAGCTTTACTTGAATTCCCAATACTTGATAGATCTCAAACCCAAAACAATCATTTCTGATGTAAAAGATCAATACACAGTTTCCTGGGCTGAATCCCAAGGAAACTGGGACACTTCCAGCAGGGTTGCTAGGATTAAACTCCCTCACATGCTGAATAAACACTGGCTTCTTGCCGTTAAAGAACTTTTTTGTAAGGCAAAGGTTAGCATTGTAAGGAAAGGCAGGATGGAAATTAATCTAACTCGCTGTGACCTCCTCGGGCTGGGTTTGAATTACATTTCCACTTGGTGTGTGAAGATCTTTCATGTCTCTCGCTCCATTGGTTGGTGTACTTAGCAAAGGTCGGGGAATGAGCAGACGTACTTTCTAGTCCTGAGCATGATCCTGCCGCGCGGCCCGTCCTGTACTGCTGCTGTGTCTCCGTTGGAGGTCACCTGTGTGGGTGTGAGCTGTCTCTGTGATTCCTCAGCTGAAGGCTCCTGAGAGCGACGGGCATTACCACGGTCGCCAGAGCTCTGGGATGGCACAGGTGTCACGTGGTTCCCCGCACTCTGGGGCCAGAGAGGACTTAATAGGAGCCCGCAAGTTTCTTATCCTCCCAAGGGGACATTCACGTGTGTCTTTCAGAGAAATGCTTTATTTCAAGCATAACTAAAATCCAGAAGGATGAGGAGGAAGATGAGAGGAGGGATGTGGGGAGGAGAGAGAGGAGGAGGGAGAAGAGTAACTTAGGCCACCTGCTCCCTGAGCCCTGTCCACCAACAGCCCAGTGACCGAGTGAGCGGCAACTCACAGCCCAACTCACTGTGAGGCCCCCCTCGGAGGGCACCTCCCTCTGCTCCCAGGGGCCCAAGCACAGTGAGGAAGGGCCCCCACACTGTTCTTTAGGGTGAAAACCAGCACGTGAGCCCGGGGCTGGGACAGCGCGGTTGAGAACCCTGTGACACCCACTCAAATTCCCGGCTCCCTCTTTTCCTGTGCCTTCCATTTGAATGGGCCAAGAATCATGCCAGTGACAACCCTCCCAGGGAAAGAGGAACTGGGAGATGAAATGTGAAGTTAAACAATTCAGAGCCAGGGCCGACAGCCTAGGCATCCCAGAAAGCCCTGCAGAGGCCTGACCACCGCTCGCAGCCTGGCCGGCCTGTCTACTCGCATGTGTTGTTCCTCTGGGACCAGCTATCGAAATGAATAGGATATTTTTCATCCTCTACCCCGGATCTAGAACGATCTTCAAAATATGTAAATTGGATCATGTTCTTCCCTTTATAAAGCCCTTTAATGGCTCGTGGTCTCCCATAAAACAAAATCCAAATTCCTTATCGCGCCCCACGGGGCCCCCGGTGGTCTGGCTGCTGGCTGCTTCTCCCATCTGATAATGTGCTGTCCTCCCCTCTCCCCACTCCAGCCCTGTGTGGCAGCCTGGCCTGGCCTTTGGAGCTGCCAGCCTCATTCCCAGCTCAGACCCTTTGCACAAGCTGGTCCCTCAGCCTAGAACACCCGGCTCCTCTTGCCCTGGCTTGACCCCAACTCACTCTGCTTGCTTCTTCTCATCCTCCAACTTCACCTTACACAACATCACCTCCTCAGAGAAGCCTTTCCACCCACCCACCGAAACGAAGTATCACCACCCCACGGGTTTTCTTTTCACAGCACCCTCTTTCCTCCCCTTTGCAACACTTCCCTGCCTACATGGTTACGCAGCCATTTGCTTGTTTTCTTGTTTATTATCAGTCTTGCTCCACCAGGCTGCAGGTTCTAGAACAATGCCAGTAGGTAAAGGCTACTCAATACTTGTTTGTTAAATGAATGAACTGATTGATTAAATAAGCATGTATTGACTGTTCCGAGATTGTGGTAAAGATCAAGTGAGATAATGCTATGCAAATATGAATGGTTATCATCATCAGTATCAACTATTTCTACCTGCAGCAAACTTTTAGAAGACAGCATGAGCCAACCACCAGGTAATTTCGCCAGGCCGGTTATTTCCAGCACAGTCTGAACAATAGCAGCCGTGGAAAAGGTCAAGGCTTCACCCCACTTTGCACAACAAGAATCATTTACAGTCCAATCATTTGGATTAATCTCTTGACTTGGGTTTGATCTGTTTTTGTCAGGCAAGCAAATATATATTGATATTTGCAAAGAGCTTCATGCATGTGGTGCCCACTAAAATATGGCTGCATTTCCCGAAGTAATTGTCTCTAGAAGCTCATTCCCAGCTGCGCTGGCTCATTTAGCGAATCTGCAGTAAGTATGGTATTGATCCAAGCAGCAAGGGAGGAGCACATTAGCCTGGCCCGCAGAAGGGTGATTACTTTGGCTGCATGGTCACTTTGCAGACTTGGCTGCAGTCTAAAAGCCACACTGAGATGGCCTGGAAGTGAGCCTTCTGCCCTCCCCCACCCACGGCCTACCACACACATTCACACAGGAAGCGGGATCCGAGCTGGGCACCAGGTGGCAGTGTGATGGCAGCATCTCAAAGAGACCTTATCACTGCCATGAAAGAGCTCTTACCATTCATTCCTTCAGCACTGACAGTGTCTTATAAAAATGAAAATACTCAGTGCTCGCTAAGATGCATTAAAATTGATGTTCTCGTGCTGCTATGGAAATGGAAATGAGCATAATCATTTGGAAAGCCACTTTGACAGGATACATCAATGTCTATATTCTCTGACCCTATAATTCTACTTCTCTGAATTTGTTCTTAGTAAATAATCATGGATATGTAGTACTGTTTATAATAATTATTAGTGCCCAAGAAGAGGAGATTGGGCAACTGAATAAGCTATTGTACATTGTTTCAAAGAATACTCTTCAGTCACAGAAAAGGATTTGTGGTTTATTAAGTGGGGGACAAGGGGGAGCAGCTTTAAAAACAGTGTGGACAATTTGTACAATACCATCCCAAAGTATTTAAATCTAAATTTGCAAAAATAGATAGAAAAACTACTAGACTGATAAAATAGGGGGTGGGTACATAGGGGAATGTTGAATGTATTCTCTATTCGATCTGTGTTTGAAATATTTCATAATAAAAAAATAATGAGCCCTGGCCGGTTTGGTTCAGCGGTTAGAGCGTCGGCCTGTGGTCCAGAGAGACCCGGATTCGGTTCCTGCTAAGGGCACGTACCTCGGTTGCAGTTTGTCCCCGGCCCTGGTTGTTCATGTGGGTGGCAGCCACTCGATGTGTCCCTTTCACGTCGATGTTTCTCTCTCTCTCTTCCTCCCACTCTATCTGAACAAAAAATGGAAAAAAATGTCTGCAGGTGAGGATAAAATAATAATAATAATAATGAAAGAAAAAAGATTGATGCCCTGGCCAGAGTTGCTCATTGGTTAGAGCATCACCCGCCTCCCCAACCAAAGGGTCTCGGGTTTGATTCCCAGTCAAGGGCATGTACCTGGGTTGCAGGCTCAATCCCAAGTGTGGGAGGCAAGCAATCAAAGTGTCTCTCTCACATCAATGTGTGTGTCTCTCTCTCTCTCCACCCCCTTTCTCCCTCCCTTCTGCTCTCTCTAAAAAAAGAAAACTAATAGAAAAAATATCCTCAGGTGAGGATTAATAACAACAACAGCAAAGCTTGAAAAGACATACACCAGGTTATTCTTTATTTTGTTCTGAGAGATTGTGTATATTTTCCAAGTTTTCTAAAATGAACTTGAATTCATTTTAAGATTTACAAAGGCAATCAAACTTCCTTTACAAAGAAAGCAATGCTCGCACACAGCACTCAGGTGGTGAGCACCTGCCACGTGCGGGGCCCGAGGAGGTGCGATGGAGGACAGCCTAGGTGGGGGGGCAAGAACCGGCATTAGAGGCAGGAGCAGCAGCTCGGATAAAGACTTGGAGGCAGGGAAACGTATGAGGAAAAGATGGTGACCCCTGTGTGGTTGGCCAGGACCTGTGAGAGGTGTGGTGGGAGACCAGGCTAGGTCAGGAGGCCCCAGGTCAGGCACCGAGGCGTGCCGGGGTGCGGAGGCTCGCAGGGGAGTGTTGGGGAAGCTCTCTGTTGGAACGGCCCTACTGGCTGAGCGGAGGGTGGCGGGATGGGCCACATCACCGGCATGGTGTCTGGTGGAGAGGCTGGAATGTGGCCAATGAGAACTAGGTTGGCCAAGCCCAGGGCAATGGCAGTGGGTCCACCCAGGAAACATCTCCCAAGACCCAGCAGCATTGTTCACTCTGACCCGAAGTCCACACAGTGCCCTGAGCCCGGCCTGTTGCCTGCAGGACCACCTGTGTCAGCGAGGGACACAGGCCGAGGCACAGTGTGGGCTCTGTCTCTCTGACCACCCCCAAAAGTTGTCAAAGAGTGAAAATGTTGACAAAGTCAAGATCAAGGAGAGACTAAAAGGATGTTCTGGAAAGGGCAATTACCCAGCCTGTCCTCCCAGCTATGCCGTTAGTGCCCAGATCAGGATTTAGGGGGAATCACTATCCTGACAGAATTCCTAGGTTCCCAACTGATGATGGTGCCCTGGGCACAGCCTCCTCTCCTGGGCCCACGACCCCTTTGTTCCGACTGCACCCTCAGCTGGTGGCCAGGAAGTTAATGGGTGAGGCTTCCTTCATCTAAACTGACCTTTAACAGCACCTGTCCTGGAGCCCAGGTGCATCCTCTCGTAAGGAAATACATGAAAACTCCTGCCACACACACCTGCACCAACCGGTCCCTAACGCAAACCATAAGTGGCTTTTTCAAAATCCGAGTTGAAGCCCGACCTGCCTTCGGTCTGAGTGAGCAGGGGAGGTCAGTGTGAGGAGCCGTGTCCCCGGCATCCCCACCTCCTCCCCTACTTCCAGCCCCACAGAAGTGATAAACAGGCTCTTTCCAAGGCAAAGGAAATGCACAATCAATCCACGCCTTTAGGGCTGGGCCACAATTTAAGAAGAGGAGAAGAGAAGATAAATAAAAAGGCCTATTTCGAGAGAACCATTTAGGCCCAGAGAGAAGCCATAATAATGTGTGCACTAGCTCTGCTTAAATTTGTCCCCGGCTCTCTCAAAATTACCCTGAGATAATCAAAAGGAAGTGAAGAGGAACAACAGACTCGGGTTCAGAAGAGGATGTGGTAATTAGCGCCTGACGCCTAGACCCTGCTGGCAGGCAGAGCAGTTGGTCACTGTGGGCCTTCTGCTGTCGTCCTCAGGCAGGACGCTGCCCAGCTCGCCCTCAAGCTGGGAAGCACAGATCGGACACATCCATGACTGTATTTCTAAAATCATCTCTCAACGAGATAAATGACTTCCTCTAGCCCGCGTTGTCCGACCTGGGTCTGGGAATAGATAAATTCATTTACTTGGGAGCTTGATCTCCATTTTTCTCCTGGCGCCGTCTATAATCCCATCTCTTTCAATGTTTGAGACACTCAGTGTGATGAATGTGCCCCGGTTACGGGGAGGACTGAGTGGCCCATCCTAGGCCAAGCCCGTGTGACCGCCTGCTTTGGGGACATGCCGTGTTCAAGAAGCCACCACACAGACGGACCCCCTGGGAGGGCCTGCACCCTTTTCCGGGGAGGAGTTCTTTCCTCTCCGCGCCAGGCCTGTCTGCCCCGGCTGCACAAGCTGAGGGCCGCCTGGAGGAATGGCAGGGCCCTGTCCACATCCTCTGCCGCAAGAGACAAGGGCTGGCTGGGATCAGAGCACCGCAGGACAGGCAGCCTGGCCCCCGCCAGACTGTCCACACCCTCAGCTCCTGCAAGAGCGAAATGGGCCTAGAGAAAGGTTCTGCTGCTAGTAATTCCTCCTGGGGATTTTGACAAAGCAAGACCACGAAAGTTATCCTCTTCCTTCTCCTCACTGCCCTTCCAGAGGCGTGGGTCAGGGTTGTCCACACCCGCAAGCCTTTGTTACCTCGTCCACAAAGAGGAGATCTTAATTCCCATCTGCAAGGATTCCGAGAAGCCACATATCGACACCGGTGCCATGTAAGGGCGGTCATTCTCTCCTAACCAATCAGATCGCAGCAGAACAGCTGGTCCAGCGTGTGCCAGTCCCCATCACACATTGGCATCACTAAGGAGCCATAACGTAAACAATAAATAAAACATGGTGCAGGGGCCCCAGCCTGGACTAATTATACCCATCCCTGTCAATGGAGCTGGCACCAGTGTCTCAGCATGCGGCCAGGGCTGGGAGGCTCCGGCCCGGTTCTCTCACTTGCCCATTCCTTTCCTCAGACCCAGGGGCAGCTCCCGGCCAGGCTGTAAATGGTTAACACATGGCTGGTGCCATAAGCTCAGGGGCAGCCCCCCAAGGAGAAGCAAAGGAATGATGGCGCCCCGGTCATGACACACCCAGAGGGACCCTGGCTTGAGGCACAGACAGTGGTGAGAGTGGAGCAGGTGTTTACTGAGCATGTACTGAGTGCTGGGCACTGTGCTGAGTGCTGGCATAGACTGTCCCTCCTAATCCTCATCATGGCCCTCTAGCTGGCCTGTTAGGAAGGCAGCTTTCCTGATGAGGGCACGAAGGCTTTGAGGGGCCGGTAGCCATCCAGGGTCACAGGTGGCAGAAGAGGATGTCACCTCTGGCCCCATAACTGGGGCACATTTATCACCTTGCCTCTGGCTTGCAGATTCCTTTTCTTGGGTAAGGAGGGGCCCGGGGTAACCACAGCCCCTAAGGCAGTAACCAGCCCAGCTCTGAAGCAGCCCTGGAGCAGCGTGAAGTGGTGAAGAGCGCGTGCTTGGCTGCCCGCGGTGTGGACTCCCAGCAGGCTTTCACCGTGCCCGGCCCGGCTCTCAGCAGATGGTAGCAGAACGAGACAGGCCCACAGAATGGTGACCCCAACAACCACGATCTTAAGTATTGAAATACACAGGTTCAGCCCCAGATTAAGCTGTAGAGCTTCTTCCCCGTTAGTCCTCCCCCCAAGTTGTACCGAAAGTGGCATGAGGACGTGTATGCACATGAGTGAGCTGTCCAAGAGCATCCACCCGCCGGTGAGAGAGTTCGGAATCTCAAGATGCTGGACTCCTTTTCTTAAAACAGGGTCGCTGCAGGCGCCTTGGCCAAGGGCAGGCTCTCCCTGGGTAAACAAGCCTCCTGGTCCAATTTGGTCCTGAACTCTTGGCCTCATGGCGACACGGTGGATGTGGTGGCTTGGTGCTCAACACTCTTTCCACCCCCCTTCCAGCTGGCCTTCCTGTGCTATAGAGGCAAGAAGTTCCAAAGAGGCATTTCCCAGATGTCCTTGCAGCTAAGGGTCCAGGCGTGACGTCAGTCCAGCCGATCAGAAGCCCTGTGCACATGCATGCAGCAGGCGAAGGGGAGGCAGGGGCTGCACTTCTGCTGCCTCCCCCTTCAGCTCACGCAGCAGTATCTGCGGGAGTCCCCACGTGTCAAGAAGCAGAGGCCAGGCATCCTCACCTTACTGCTGGGGACCTAGCTGCTCCGCCCGTGTGTCCTCTCTCCTGACTGACAGAGGCGGGGCTCCTCCGGCAGGCTGGTTCTGCAGTGTCGTTTCTGGAGCCTTGGCCAAAGGTCTATTCTTCTCGTCCTTCCGTCGATAGTATAAGCACCTAGTTCCCTGTCTTAAATCCCTTTCTTCTTAAACAGCTGAAGTCACAGTATTATCCGCCACAGTATGAACACTGATTCACACAGGTACACTCCCACCCACTCACCTGGCCTCAAGAGTGGGACCCACATGGGTAAGGGGGGACAGCTCCGCACGAACCAGGACCAGAGATGGAGACCTCCAGTCCGCAGGGGGCCCTTGGTGAAACACTTGCCTAATCTGAGCGTCGGCCTCCTCTCAACCTACTAAGTGTTTCCACATCCGCAGCCAACCTGTGAAATGGGAGGCAAGTCCCATCTGTGCCCACTTTGTAGACGTGGAAGCTGAGGCCCAGAGGCAGGAAGCTGGCCCGAGGTCGCACAGGGAGCTCAGCGGGAACGGCCCCGTCAGCTCTGCTCAGGGCCGTGGCTGGACCTGCTGGTGGAGCTGCCACAAACTGCTGCTGCCGCCTGGTCCCCGGAGACCTGCTTTCAGAGCTGAGGAAGAATCCTGGGCTTCTGCACAGAAAGCCAGGGCCAGAAAGAGACAGGCCCAGAGTGAGGGCAGCACGGGGCGCAGCTGCCCCCACTCGAAAGTCCCGCCAGTTCTCGGGGTTTTAAGGAAAAGGACACAGGACCTGATCCCAGGCTGGTCCTAGCTCTGTCACTGACCCTGGAGAAGGCTCATCGCCTCTCTGAGTCTCAGCTTACTCATCAGTAAAATGGGAATAATAAACCTTGCTTTGACTACCCCCAGGGTTTTTGGAGAAACAAATGTGATAAGGGATATCAAAGCCCCTGGTCACCATGAGACCCATCAGTCCTGACTTGAGGAATGGGGGCTGGGGGCAGCTCTCCTACACACTCAGGGTGGGCATTTTCCTCTCGCCCCGTTTCCTATCTCTGTTATCCCCTTTCCCCTCTCTGCTCAGCCTGTGTGGCGTCTCCCTGTTCTTGTCTCTGTGCTGGGAAGGCCCTTGGCATCGGTCTCACTCCTGCCCTCTGGACAGCAGAGCCGGAATCCCCACGAGCTGGGTCGGGCTGTGACTGTGCAGCCGAGGTGCTCACCCTTTCGATTCGGGCATCTGAACACGGCGGTGGCTTCTGCCATCCCTCCGCCAGCCCTGTGAGGAGTTCCATCCCATTAACTCCTACACATCACCATGGCAACACAGGCTCCAACTCTCCCAAAGATAAGAGATAGGAGAACTGGCGCCAGGGGTGCCTGAACCCCCTCCCAGATATGCAGGAGGGCCAGACAGGGCACCCACAGAGCCTGAGCTCCTACTCTGCGCCCAGTACTTGCCTCCAGAACACCCCCAACCCAAGACGCCCACAGCCACTGCGTGGGTTAGCGGCTGGCTGTCACCTGATTTTAGGTTAAGTTTCTCTGTGACTATGTACCTACCTTTTCTCCCCACCGCAGTGAGATCCAGGCTGGCTCATAGCAGAGCTGGAGCTGACACAGTCATAGTTCACAGCACTTGTACGCCCCATCTTCGTACCGACTCCCCAGTGTAAGCCTCCACAGTATATATGGTGGTTCGTCCCATTTTGTAAAAATAAAAAAAAATTAAACCTCAGTGAAGTTAAGCAACATGCCCATGAAGTTAAGGTCACATTGCCATTAGGTGGACGATAATATTCGAATTTGGAGCTATTTTTTTACTTGGTATATTTGACACTTACATAGTTCTTACAGTATAGACACTGTTCTGTGCTTTATGCGTATTAACTCTTTTAGACCTCGTAACAACCCCATGGGGTAGGTATCAGCAATAACTCCACCTTACAGATGAGGCTCTCAAGGCACACAGAGGTTAGGTAATTTGTCCAGAGTCACACAAAGAGATGGAGCCTGGCCGGGTCAGTGTGGCTCAGTGGACTGAGTGTCGTCCTGTGGACTGAGAGGTCCTCGTTCTATTCCTGGTCAGGGCACATGCCCAGGTTGCAGGCTCAATCCCCAGTGGGGGCGTGCAGGAGGCAGCCAATAAATGTATCTCTCTCACATCGGTATTTCTCTCTCTCTCGCCTTCCTCTCTCTCTCTAAAAAATCAATGAAACATGAAGAAAGAGAGAGAGAGAGAGGAAGGAAGGAAGGAAGGAAGGAAGGAAGGAAGGAAGGAAGGAAGGAAGGAAGGAAGGGAGGGAGCCTGGATTCAAGCCTAGGCAGTCTGGCTCATGAGTTGGTGTCCATAACCACTGCTATGTTTGATGCTAATTCCAGGGCTCTTCACTCCTGGCTGCACCCCACCCCACCCTGAAGTCAAGAAACAGACCACTTGATGACCTCCGGTAGCCACGCCTGGCTTCTCTCGCTGAACTGGCTGGTCTCTCAAGCAGAGCAACTGGCTGGTTCTGAGGATTTTATCTCCCTAACCATCCTGCAGCTTTCTTTTCCAATTTCCCTCTCTCTCAAAGTAATCTCACGTTTCCACTCATTGCTCTGGGCTTTAAAAGGCTCCCATTTGGAACAACAGCCAGGAATTGTCTTCCTTTAGAGAGAAGCTTTCCAGTGCCCTCACGAGGGAAGTCCCCCTTGTCCTCCCACACTCAGCCTGTCTCCAAAGACCATTAACGCAATCACTTAACAAGAGGCCAGCTCTAATAGAAAGGAAGAAAGAGGAGGAGCATTGTTAGAGGTTTGAAGGGGAGAAGAAATCATAAAATCCATCAAACCTGTATTTGTCTCATTAAAAGTGTTTCTAATTTATAATGTCCTGGAATGAAGATGCCGTCCAGCTGTGCGGGCCTGGTAGTGCCGCCCGGTGCACCCCCCACTCACTCCTGGGCCCCCTCTCCCACCTCACTGGGACTGCCATCAATTTCTGCTCATCAGCGGCACTTACAGTAAATGGATTCATTTGTGGCAATGGGAGCTAAGAGACAAAGGTGACAATATAATTAAGGTTTTTAATTCTATGCCTGAACAGTTAAGTCCAGAACTCATGATAATTAGCCGGCTGTAATGAAAGATCTTTAATCGTTATTTTCCCTTTGTTTCCTATAATTGTTCATTTTGGCCAACTACATTCGTCCTTTCATTTGAATCTGGCTGCGCAGTTTTATGTCACTTTCATTATTCCTATAAACTCCAAGGAAAATATGTTGTGGAGCTGGTCATTTACAAAGTCATGACGAGATGGCACCGGGAGCCCGTCTGTGCACAGCTGCTGGCCGGGTTCTCCAGCTACTTTCTGGAGGACCAGAAAACTGGGCTCGAGAAATCCACAGGTCTGGGGATGTGTCTACATAAAAGCAGCACTAGCAGGAGACTGAAAAACAATGGGCCCTTCACAGCGGAATTGGCCCATGAGTCGGTTTGCACACTGTCGGGTTCCTAGAATCACTTGTGTAATCACACAGTCCTTGATTCTCAAATGCATGCACCGTTTGTTCACATTTTAGCATTCTTATTACCAGGACTTGTCTTACAGTTGTACATATTTAATGTCATGTCTGCCTTTTGTCTTTCCTGTAAAGTTATGAATTGACCGTGTTTCTTACAGATGATGGTACGTTAGATTTGAGAAAACTTGGTAAGAGTAGCATCCCTACAACAAATTTTTACTGAGCACCTACTACATTCCAGGCAAGGTTCTGGGACTGCAGTGATGAGTAGAAACTAACCAGTCCCTGTTCTTGTGGTATCTGCCATTTGGAGTGTCACCATCAATTCGGACTCCTGTCCAACCATGGTTGGCCAGCTGGACAGGACATTTTTCATTTGCTGTGGACTGTTTGGATCCTGTATCAACTATGGGTTCAAGTAACCAGATTTCTCGCAGGCAAATGCTTCTCGGAAACCAGAACATCAAAGCCAGCAGCTGGGGGCTCAAGGCAAGGAAATGGAGGAATCCAGGACGTTGAATTCTGTCTCACAGGCACCCGGGACTGGAGAAGAACCCAGCTGGGTGGCAAGATTGTAGTAGAAAAGAAGACTGGCCTCAGACGGGAGATAAGACATGCACTGGACAGTAGGCCTGTGTGACACGCTCATGTCCTTTCTCTCTTCCCTCCACTCCTGGGCTGTCTTGCAAGTTGCTTGCTCAAGGCCATATGGCGAGTTCATCTATTTCTGGAGAGGATTAGAGCTCATCTAAGTCTCCTATGATACACTGCCCTTCAGCTCAATGTTGTGAATGTTGTTTTGTCCCAAACCCCCTTCATTTGCCAGTTACCGTGAAGAGGACAATGAGGCAGCCCCAATACACACCTTCTTGCTCTTCCCCAGGGCATTGTACACACAGTCAGAGTAGATCCTGTATTATTACCTGCCTGCTGCACTGCACCTGCCTCCACAGAAGCGGAGACGGCTGGTCCCCCACTGCATCCCCAGTGCAGGACACGGCTCGGTCCAGGTCAGGAAACACTTGAGAGAGGAATCAATGAATGAACACGGTTAGGAGCTGACCCCACCCGGCTGGGCTTTCCGGTCCTTTAACCACAACTCATGAACCCCTCTGTGTGCCAGACCCTGAGCTCGACCCTGAGTCAAGTAAAACCAGCTTTGCCTCAAGGTTGCTCACAGGCTTCCAAGGAACCCATGAGGTACAGCGGTTAGGAAGAGAGGTTCAAATCCCATCTCTACCACTTACTAGCTGTGTGACGTGCACGAGTTTCCTATTCCCTCTGTGCCTCTGTCTCTTTATTTATAAAATGGGACAATAGCAGCAGCTACCTCAGAGGGTGATTGAAGAATAAATAATGTGTGAAAGTGGTTAGACTAGTGCCTGGCGCTTTACACACGAGCACATAATGGTAGCTCTCCCAGCGCGCTGCTGGCCCTGCCCTGGGGGCCGCCGGCCTCGGGTGAACGCCCATCCCCTCGGACTCCTGGTCCTCAGGGCCCAGGGAAGCAGAGCCACGAGAGCACAGGCTGTCACCCAGATGGGAACGCAGGACCCGGCTCCACCACCCAGCTGTGCGACTTGGAGAAAGATACATGTGAAATGGACCATTTCCCTCAGAACCCAGCCGAGCCTCCGCTTTCCCTTAGGACACGTAGAGAAGGAAAGAATGATCGCTCTGCCCGCTTCACGGAGCGTGGTGAGGATGGAACAGATAGTGGATGTGACAGTCCTTTGTGGGCTGCAGAGGGATGATTCCAATCAGAGCACTGCAGCCAGGGGTCAGCTGGGCGGGCTGCACCAGACTTGTGTGTGCGTGAGGACATACTCACTACGCAGCATCTCAGGGCGGGAAGCCACTGGCAGGGGGCTGGGGGGATGATGAACAGAGGGTGACAGATGCCTGACACCTTTACAAGCAGGGCCTCAGTGAGCTTTGGGGGTGCACCCTGGGGAAGCTCCATCCTCTGACCCTTGATGCTGATTTCTGGAGCCCTTCCCCCCAGTGCCTGCCAAGATCACCGTGACAGCAGGTGCCACTCCTGAGGACTCACTGGCCGCAAGGCTGTTCCGATGCCCTTGACTCTATTAAACAGAGCAAAGTGATTAATTATTTTACTGTCTTTATGGCATCAACTTTAACTTGCTTCCCATCCAGATTTCCAATTACATAAGCCCGAGTCTTAAACTCAGGAGGACATGCATTATTGAACTATTTATAATCGGAGTTTTTTAGAGCAGAAAAACCTCTGCCAGGCAAGAGCCACACAACCGAAATTAATGACTCAGAGACTAGAAGACAATCTTTCCATAATCGGAGGGGTGTGGAACTCAGGCAGGGAAAGAACAGAGAGGCTGAGTCTGAGTCAAAGATGGCAAACCCTTTTCTACTGAAAGGCACAGACCCCAAGAGGAAGGCCAGCCAACTGGGGAGGGGGAGGGATTCAGGAGACACATCATGCAAAAAGCAATCACATTTAGTTGGGGGTGCTATTCTTTGAAGCAAATGATTTAACCTAGGTTACCTCAGTGACGGCCAACTCTGGGTTTGAAACAGGGTCACATCATTACTGATAACCAAAGTTTCACTTTCACTGTGCTCTCCTCCACCTGATAATTCTGAACTTCTAGGGGCTTCCAGCAGCGCCTTAATTAGTTCTGGAGAATGCGTGTCTTTTTCCCAGCAAGTCCTATCAGCCACCACTTCTTCTTCTTCACTTTCAGCTCCTGCCAAGTCATGGGAGAACACCCCACGGCTGCCTCGGGGCCACCTTTCACCTGTCTTCCAACAGGCAGCGTCATCTCCACCGTGGATGCTCTGGAGCTCTGGGTCCACAGCCAGCCTTCGTCCCCATGGGCACGGCCTCTTCCTCACTTTGGTGTTGCAGGGAGGCTTGTGTTCCAATGATCTGCAGAGGTTTGACCAGGACAGGCCTTTCCATGTTTGCCCACTGCAACCCTCTCTCCACAGGCCCGAGATATGAGTCCGTGATGAACTTGGACCCGGAGAAACGTTCTCAGACAAATGCCCCTCCTTGCTGATAACTCCAGGCATATCGCCAAGCTGAGTCTGTGGGTCTAGCTCTCCTCTGTGCCTCGGGCAGACTCCTGGGGGATCCTCCAGTCAGTCCCCCAGAGAGACTCAGCTCAGGATTAAGTTGGGTCCCTCGTATAGAAACGAAGAGGGGACAGTGCAGGGAGCTCAGTCCTCTGTTGAGCTCCAGTTACATGCCAAGTGTTGGATCAGGCTGTGTCCTCACAGAAACCCAATAGGTAAATGCCATTAGCCCCATTTCCCAGATAATGTGACTGCAGCTCAGAGAGGCTAAGTAACTTGTCCAAGGTCCTGTGTACAGCTAATAGGTGGTACCAGGCTAAACCAGGGTCTATGAAGGTCTGTTGAATGCCAAGATTCAAAGTTATGACTCTCCCTCTTGCTGCTTGTTTAAGAACGTAAAATTTGACAATCCATTGCCAAAACTTTGTTTAGAAAAAACTATTCTCAACATAGAAGGAGTAAGTGTTTTGTTTGTCTGTTTATCTGTTTGTTTGTCTGTTTGTTTGTTTGTTTGTTGCAAGGGAAGCAGAGGAAAGGACCATCTTCAGCAAGCACAGGCACAGGCTCCCTCCTGGAGTACATGTTTGCTGAAGTGAGCGGTAGTCTTTTTTGTTTTTTAGTCCTCACCGAGGACATGCTGTTATTGGTTTTAGAGAGAGAGGAAGGAAGAGAGAGAGAAAGAGAGAGACAAACATCAATTTGAGAGAGAAACATCAATTGGTTGCCTTCAGCATGTGCCCCGACTGGAGATCGAACCTACAACCTGGGTATGTGCCCAGACTGGGACTCGAACCCATGATCGTTCTGTGTATGGAACAGTGCTCCAAGCAACTGAGCTATATCAGACAGGGCATAAACTGTGGTCTTGAAAAGATGACCCTAGAAAAGACATCATGCTTTGTTTTAAAAGCCTTTTTTTTTTAATGGTAGAGATTGGCCAGCTGTTCCTGAAACCTCTTTCCACTTCTCCTGGGCACCGAGCTAGATAGACTCCATTTCTCAGTCTTCCTTGCAGGTGGGCATGGCCATGTCCCTGCTCTGGCCATAGAATAAAAGCAGAACCATGTGCTCTAGGTAACAGCTTTGGTCCATGAAAACTTCCCCATATGATCCTCCATGTTCGTTCCCTTTATTTTTTAAATATGTTTTTACTGACCTTTTAGAGAGAGAAGAAAGGAGAGAGAGATAGAAACATTGATGTGAGAGAGAAACATCGATCGTCTGCCTCCTGCAAGCCCTCTACTGGGGATCGAGTCCACAATCCAGGCACGTGCCCTGACTGCGAATCGAACCAGGACCTCTCAGTTCATGGAATGACTCTCAATCCACGGAGCCACACCGGCTGGGCAATGTTCATTCCCTTTTCATCATCAGTCTGATGCAAATGAGCTTCATGACCTTGGAAACCGCAGGTTGAAGGTGGCTGGTCCAGGTGAGGAAGCCTGGGTCCCTGAACTAGTATGGAAAGAAGACCACCCACCTAGCTAGAATTAGCAAAATAATTTCAAATAAGCAATGAATAAGTTTTTAATGTAAAATATTGGGGACAAACTGGGGACAGACACAACCTCAGTTACCTTTCTGGATCAGCTCTGGGCCCTTGGGATCACTGGGAAGACAGTTGTCATTTGGGACCAACTTATAAAAAAAATGTTTATCTGACATTCCATTTTAACTAGGCATCCTTTTTTTCTTTTTTTTTCTGGCAACTCTACACCTATCAGAACACCTGTCTGATACTTTACAGGAGTGACATAAACATCTGTTGTGTTTGAGCCATTCTATACTTAGAGGTTTGTTACAGCAGCTAGCATTACCCTAACTAACACACCGTCGTTCTCTTGAGGCATCAGATATTTAAAAATCCAGACAGATGGGCTCAGTCTAGACTGATCAGCATTTAATCAAGTGGACTTCCTGTCACCAGCTCTCCTTGTCTGGCTTGCTGTAGCTTGGTAAAGCCTGTGGGGCTTCCTTCTTTGTCCCTTCCATGGACACATGTGGAACGCCAGGGAGGAAGAGAACTGACCCCTCGCTCCAAGAGCTCTCCACTTGGGATCACCAATCATTCCAGTCGATTCATGAGCAGGTGCAAAGCAAGAGCCCAGACACTCAGTAGCTCAGGGGTGAGAGTGGTGCAGGAAGGCGTTAGGGAAAAGTAGCAGCAACACTGAACCCCTCCTGGGAAAATGACAATAGCCACCAGCTTGGGCTCCTGCGAGCAAGTGCCTTGGTGGATAACAAGTGACTGGTCAGTCCATGCTGGGACTGTCTGCATCAGGAGCTGTGTGCCTCTCAGAGGGTCAGGAACATGGAGCCCTGAATTTGGGTCCTGGAGCCCAAGGTCGGACCTCCCAGTCTGTTATTCCCAATGTGGCCCAGAAGAAAGAACCAAGATCTTGGAGCCACATAGACGTTGGTCAAGTCCTGGCTTTGCTGTTTTGAATTGTATGCCATTAGGCAGGTTATTTTACCTCTCTGATCCTCAATTTCCATCTCTATAAAATGGGATCACACCACACAAGGGTTGTAAAATTTAACTGAGATCCTGTTCCCAAAGCTCCTAGTGAGCGCATAGCAAAGGGTACGTCTCCCCTGAGGGTCTGTCAGCTGGAAAGAAGAGGTGAGGGGCTCACTTTCTTTAGCACTCCCCAGTTCCATTCATGTGCGTGTCCTCTCTCCTTCCTTCCTTTCCCTACCCCCATGGCCCCTGGCCCTGCCCACAGACCCCTGCAGCCAGGGCTGAAGGAGGTGTGTTTTTGATGCCTCTGTCTTTCCTTCCCGTCAGTGACCACAGAGCTCCACAGAAATAGGGTCCCAAAGAGAAAATGGCCCCAGACCAGCCCCGCCACAGTGGCCTCTCATAATGTCGCTCAAACTCTGCCCCTTGTAAGCATGATGGACTGTAAGCGGGCTGGCCGGGGAACCCAATCACTACCTCCAGCCTTGTTTCTGCAGACTGAGCCTCACTCCGTCCGAAGAGATGCCCGTGCACCTGGAATCCCAGGCATGGCAGGTGAGGCCCGGGCTCCAGCCCCGCCGCTCATTTCCAGCAGGCGCGTCGCTCCCCTGCTCCGGCTCCTCTGGAGCCATTACCGTCCGTCATGTTCATCTGGCGCTGCGGTGGCGACTCGCCGCCTCGATCTGTCTTCGCTCCTGAAGCAATGGCCCAAAAAATGGTAATGAGGCCTCTGACGCGGCAGCATTACTGCGTTCTCGACTCACAGGTTGCCCGGTTTAGCAAATAAAAACACAGGTCTCCCAGTTAAGTTTGACTTACAGAAGGATAATAAATTATTTTTTTTTTTAGTATAAGTATATCCCATGCTTATTTAGGACATACTTATACTAAAATAATTATTCATTTTTATCTGAAATTCAAGTTCAGTGGGGTGTCCTGTATTTTATCTGACAAGTCTACCCACCTGGAGCAGCTGGGTCATGCCCGGCTAGACAGTGTTCAAAGTCAGGCAAGAACTGGAGGTGACAGTGCCGCCCTTCTTGGCTAGACTCCAACCTGCCGGCTCTGACTCAGCACCCACCCTGCCTTTCTGCAACAAGACTCCTGTTTCCCCACCTCCAGGCCTTTGCCCGCACCATTTCCTCGGCCTGGATTATCCCTGTGGCCGACTCTGTTTATTTCCTGCCTTTCTGTCCCTTCAAATCCTAATTCCCAGGCCACAAAAGGCCAAGCTTCCCAGCCATTGATTCCTCGTTTCTCTGTCCCTCCACAGCCTGGCGTCTGCCACTCTCCTGGGACACCGAACACTTTTCCTGGAGCAGCAGCTCTGTGCCGAGCTCTGTGCCAGACACAGTCTCAAGTCTGTGTGTGTCTCTGCGTGTGTGTGTGTGCGTGTCTGTGGAAACGTGCACAAGAGCTCGCATCACATGAGCGGGGATGTCCTCACGTGTTTGTGTACAGTAAACATCCTGTGTGTTCTGAGGAAATAGAGATCTGCACAAGGATTGTGTCCAAGGAAACTCATCCCAGCATTTTTCTTTGAGAGTAAAAAAATGAAAACAACCTGAGCATCCAGCAATAGGGAAATGGTTTGATTAGGAATTTTGTAGACGAGGAATGTGGTACAGGCATTAAAATGGTATTATAAAAGAGGATATAGTGAAAGTGCTAAATAATCATGACATATAAAACACTATATACAATGCTGCACCCCCTTTTTAAATCGCTGTGGTAGCACATGAACTTGAGATGCTAATTGTCTTGTTGCTGTTGTTTCGCCTGCATCGCTTTCACCCCCTGAGAGCATGTCCCACCCCTACATTATTACCAGAGGGTAGCTGTCAGAATAGGACTAAGAATAAAGCCCGAGTTCTTAGGTCTGAAGTTCAGGAGCTGCGGCCCAGGTGTAGCATAAACAAGGCAGGCGGCAGGCATGATCCACCAGTCCCCTTCAGCCCACAGGGAGAGGGCGTCTGCAGATGCGGTTAGACATCCGTTGCTGGTGTGGGAGAGCCCTGAACTCTGCTACCTGCCCACTTTGAGCCAAATTTCACGGGAGGAGTGAAGAGATTAGAAGCCCCCTGTGCTGCGGAGAAGGCGGCTGCTAGAGACAGAGTGGGAGATGGGATGCGTCTAGAGGACAGGGCTAGTGCTGCCCCCACCCCATGCGGTGTCCCGCAGCCCCGACCGCACAGTAGGGCATTCAGAAAATTCTCATGGCTCCCCAGTGGGGCACTGAAGTTGGCTGGAAGAGAAGGTCATGGCCAGTCAGAGTTCATGGCCAGGATGGCTCTAGTGCGGGTGCAGCCAACTCATTGGGGCTCCAGGCCAAAGATGCTCACCCAGCCCAGCCAGAAGGGGTGAGGGGCATCAGACCAGGGAGACTGAGGCACAGTAACCATACCTTTCCCACCACTTAGAGCAGACCCAGAGAGAAAACCCTGACCGGGGAGCAATTCTGAGTGTGACAGAAGTCACTGAGAAGTCCCTGAATAACAATGACTTCAGTAAGAAATCACTAGATTGATTTTTCTGCATCAGGCAGAAGAGACACAAGACAGAAGAAAAGCTCCTTGTAGGAAAAACACATTTACATTTGGGTGCATCTACCAGTGAAATGCCTTCCCGTGGAGCACACACACCCACACCAGGCTGGGAGACTGGCCTACGAGGGCACCGTGGTTAACAACAGCCAGGGATGGCAGAATCCCCACTGGTTTTGACATTCTTCTGTGTTTTCTCTGAATTACTGGGACCCCTTGATAGCTTCTCAGGAATTCTCCAGGGTATGACGTCGGAGCCGCTCCCCAGGAGTGAGCTTTCCAGAAGGGTCGTCTAGGCTCACGCTCTCTGAGAGGCACCATCTCTCCTTCTGCCCACCCACCATCCCAGCAACCTGCGTCCTATAAAAAGCAATAATGAACGTTAGCAGAAGAAGCCAGAGGAATAAACCTACAAATGTGACCTTCATCCTCAAGTCAGATATGTTTTCCCTGCAAGGTCTGGGCCAGTGACCTTGGGTAGTCACACATGACCTCAGCCGTAGCCAGAGGCCTCCAGGCAGGATGCCTCAGAGCCGCAGGACCACCCCAACCCCGGCCTTGGAGGAGCGTCAAGCACCAGCACTGTGGGGAATGATACACGTGCACACGGTGAGGAATCTCAGCTCAGACAGTTTTGTTCTCCCTCCGTCTAAGAAGGTCACAGAGTGCCCTAAGAGGAAGAGAATGCCCACTAACAAGAGGAAAGCTCTCTCATACTGAGAACTTGGACTCTCGGCTCCGTGCTAGTCACTCTCATCCTTACAACAGCCCCGAATAGCTACCCCCTCACCGAGAGCCAGCATTTCCTGGTTTGCCAGGACCGGCCTGGGTTTGCTTACATTCCTGATGTAGTGTCTCAGTCTGGATGACCTCAACAGCCACCTTAATAATTATTCCCCTTTTACAGATGAGGGTATGGAGGCTAAGAGAAGTTGGATCACTGCCCCCAGGCCCCACAGCTGGAGTGTGGTAGGGCTGAGCGTTGGACCCGGTCTGCCTGCCTTCCGAGGGCGCGGGTTGTCAGGGGGCCACAGGGAAAGGCCTGGGCAGGGGAGGCAGGCAGGGAAAGGACCACCAGCCAGACAGGGGAGGCAGGGGTCAGATCAGCCCCCTTTTAGCTTCCTTTTCCCAGTACTTTAAAGCAAACATGTAAATATTTTGCATATCTCTCCATAAAAATATACCCAGTTTGTAATGGGGATGCTCTTGCAGACAAGGAGAGTGCCCATTAGAAGGGCACTGCCGCCCTGGCCAGTTTGGCTCAGCGGTTAGAGCGTCGGCCTGCGGTCCAGAGAGACCCGGGTTCGGTTCCCGCTAGGGGCATGTACCTCAGTTGCAGTTTGTCCCCGGCCCTGGTTGGTCGTGCGGGTGGCAGCCACTCGATGTGTCCCTTCACATCGATGTTTCTCTCTCTCTCTCCCTTCTTCTCTCTCCCTCCCACTCTATCTGTACAAAAAATGGAAAAAATATCCTCAGGTGAGGATTAATAAAAAATAAAAAAAAAGAAGGGCACTGCCTCCCCCGCCCTGCTCAGGATGCATCTGACCTGGCGCCCGAAGCCTTGAGCATCTGAGCAGCCCCCTCCGCACCTGCTTTTGGGAGTTGGGGGGGGGGGCAGAGATGCAGCAGAAAAGACCTGTGTGACGACCCTGCAGACCAGCTTCTGGTCCTCTCCACTCTCCCTCTGAGCCACAGCTCCTCATCTGTGAAATGGGTATGATAATCCAGGTCCTATCTGCCTCCCAGAGTTCTGCCAGTAGTACCTGAGGGGGAGATCTGGTTTTTAAAATATTTACCGGGCCCTGGCCGGTTTGGCTCAGCGGTTAGAGCGTCGGCCTGCGGTCCGGAGAGACCCGGGTTCGGTTCCCGCTAAGGGCATGTACCTCGGTTGCAGTTTGTCCCCGGCCCTGGTTGGTCGTGTGGGTGGCAGCCACTCGATGTGTGCCTTCACGTCGATGTTTCTCTCTCTCTCTCTTCCTCTCTCTCCCTCCCACTCTATCTGTACAAAAAAATGGAAAAATGTCCTCGGGTGAGGATAAAAAAAAATAAAATAAAATAAAATATTTACCGGAAGTCCAGGCCACAGGGGCCAACCAAGCTGTCGTCATTCCTCTACCTACTGGACAGAGCCCAGCTCCTGTGATGTGGTCACCCAGGGCCCCCGCGCCCGAGCAGGGTGAGCTACAGGTGTGAGGGGAGCAGCAAGCAGGACTCATTGCTGGGGTGAGCATGTTCTCTCGTTAGCAGCAAGGCTCCTGCTCCATTCTTTATTTTTCATGCCCCTCATAGGACCTTCAAATAAATTTAAATGCAGTCCTCTCCTGGGAGGAAAAGAAACTGCAACACTTAGCTCAGGGTGTGTTAGTCATGTTTCAGGCCAGAAACCCCAGCGTCCGATGTGGAAAGGGGAAATGGAGCTGAAAGGAGGCTACTGGCGAGGGACCCTGTGGTGCAGGAAAGGGGGGGTGATCCCTCTTACAGACCCTCCCTGGATCCTGGACCAGCCGAGCTGAGGCAACCCACACATAAGCAGCCAAACCTTCTCTGGGAGACAGACCTTTTCTCGAGGGGTACTTTCCCCTTCCAACAGAAGTCAGTCTGACAGCTTCCCAAGGAACCTGGGAATGATGGAGGGACAGAGGGGGGGTCTCTAAGTCTCTGCAACGAAGGACCCCATGAGACGGCTTGTCCTGTAATTTCTATGAACAGCAGGAAAAGCTGGACAATGGATGAAGCACTGGGTTGTCCAACGGCCCAACTTTGGAACAGAGAAGTTATATGATTTAACCTGGGTCTCGGTTTCCTCGTCCATGAAATGGGACTGTTAAAACATGCTCTGTCTACATCCCAGGGTGGCGAAGTCTCTCTAGTCCACTAACAGGTAGGGAAACTAAGGCCCATAAGGAGGGTTTGAACGGTTCAGTGACTCACTAGCCAAGCACCTTCTCCTTTGTCTCTTCTCTTTTCATGAGCTTAAAAGAGATACTCTGTTACTTTGTCTCCAGAACACTATTCCTATCATATATGGCCTTTGAATCAAATTAACTCATGCAGAAGTCTTAGAGTCCTTTTCTGACCCCAGAGAGGGATGCCCAACCCTGCCCTCCCCTCTCATAGGTGCTGCACAGCCATTCAAACACCTGTCCCACTTGGGTCTCCCCTTCTCGCCCATGAGCAACCTGATTCCAGAGCCACTTCAAGGGCATGGCTCCGAAGAAGCCCAGCTTGTCCCCACCCAGCCTCTCGAAAGTACACCTCTCTCCCCCAAAGAAGCCAGGAGAGCAAGGGGCCGTCTCCAAGAGGACACCATTTACAGTCAACCCTTAACAGTGACAAGAACAGGGCAATGACCTTCATAGGAATCCCTCGTAGTAACATTTCAGCCCCAGCCTGCGACAGGCTCCACTGACTCCTCGACATAAATTACTTGTTCATTATCAAGCTCCGACACGGGCGAAGGATGTCACAGCTTGATTGTGTCTGTGTCCTGTGGCAGGCGTTTGCCTGCTGGGCTGCTATAGGCTGGCGCTGCTGCCTTCATCGCCAGACAGGCTCGGGCCTCCAGCCACCCATGGGCTTCCAGCCTCATGCAGGCAGCCCTAGACTCTGGGCTGGGTGGCAGGGAGGATACACAAGCCCTCATGACAAGGAGGCCAGAGGTAAATGGAGATGGAAATTCAGCACCAAAGTCAAGCTGCATAGAGCCTGACTTGAGTTCGTTCTGAGAGCTACCGCTCAGTGAGTCCGGAACTGTGCTAAGGATTTTGTATGAGTTGGAATCCTTTGGATCCAAGTGTCAGAAACCCAACTCCAACCAGCTTAACCCAAAAGGTAAATGTTATGGGCATTCACTCAAATAATGAGAACACAGACAGGACAGGGATGACACAGGACCAAGGAGTCAACTGCAAGCAGGGCTCTCGCTCTCTCTCCTCGCCTGGCTGGCTTTTCTGATGACTCAGTTGTCCCCAAGGCCAGAACCATATCTGCCAGCAACTTCAAGCTTACATCTTATGTCTTTACAACAGAGAGGAAAGAGGCCTTCTTTCCCCAACTAGAGTCTGAAATCCCTAGGACAGACTCTGATTAGCTATACTGGGTCACCTGCTCTAGCTAGAGAGGTCAGTCCTGAGACCTGCACCCCTGAGAGCAACAGGGAGCACCCCCCAGAGGAAAGGGATGCTCCACAGGGCAGAAAATGCGTAAAGGTTCTTCAAACACCACATGCATTACCTCACTTTTCCTCACAACCACCGTATAAAATAGGCACTATTATAACTCCACTTTGCAGGTGAGGAAACTGAGACCCAGGAAGATCAAATGATTTGTCCAAAGTCACCCAGCTAGGAAGTGGCAAAACCAAGGATCAGACGCAGGCCACCTGGACCCCAAAGGGTCCAGCTCTTTACCTCCACTCCTGAAACATAAACCTGGCAAGTTGAAAGAGACTTCATCAAACCTTCTTAGTCTTAGAAGGTCTGAGGAGGTTTGGCCTGTAGACTAGAGGACACGGTGGTGACATGGGCATGGGCGGAGGTGAAACCAGAGTCTTCTCAGCCCACGAGGCTGGCCTGCAGCACCTGGTTCAGATCTGCTCTGTTTGCCCGGAAAGAACTGTTAGGGCAGAGACCAGGCAAGAAGGAGGCAGGAGCCCAAGTAAGCCTGTGGGCTGGATTCTGCAGGCTCCTCCGAGCTCCATAGGGATCTGGCCTGTGATGATCAGTACTTCTCCCTGCTGAGCTCTCTGCGCCTGCTGGATGCTCCAGGCACGGAATAAGAGGTCCTCCTACCTGCGATGGAAACTGGCCCTGTCTAGATCTGGCCGAATGGGCCAGGCGGGGAAATGCCGCAAACCACCCCACCACCACTCACAAGGTGTCTCCGATCGTCACATCTACTCCAGCCAACAAGAAGTGGAAAGAGCAGGCCAAAGCCCCTCCCCCCACCTGCCTGCCTGCACCAGGTCCCTTCCTCTATCACCTGCTCTCTGGAGTTCACCCCTCACACAATCCCAGAGTGGAGACCAGGCCGGACTGACACTCCCATTTTATTGAGAAGCAAATTAAGGCCCAGAGAGGGTGTGATTTTCCCAAAGACACAGAGCTAGTGAGTGATCTTAAATATTTTTGTCATTGTTGTCAAAATCTTCTCTTGCCCAACCAAAATGACAACAGTTTATTAAAACACATAAAAGTATTTATGTAATATCTGTGTGGGCATACCTGTCATGAGCACCTGATAAAACAAAAGAGGACTGTGGCTAATATCCTGAGGGGACGGACACGTCTGGGGTACACAGGGAAGTCCCAAGTGAGAACTTCAGTCACTGAGGAAGATATTGGCTGGCTCCCTGGGCGTTGACTTGGGGAAAGTGACGGCCTGAACCTGCCAGTGTCTGGGCCAGGAGGGCCTTCAAGCCCCCTGAGGCAACTCTGTCACTGTGCAGTTAGGGACACTGAGGCCCAGGTAAGGGAGCATGCCCAGGAGGCTTTGCCTACTCAAGTTTGGTGCTTCCTGGGGACATCTTTCTGAGTCCGGAGAAAGGCCCCTTCTTAGAAGCCTTCCCTGACCTCCCTTCCAGAATGGACTCCTTGGAGCTCACCCAGAGCCTCACCGGACCTCCCTACCAGCTCCTGCATGGATCCAGTGCCCGGTGCTGGCTCTCACTCTGCCAGCCCAGATTCCCTGCAGGGCAGGACCCGAGTCTCATCAGCCTCTCCCCCACCCCACACCCACCCCACCTCAGGGGGCAGCAGCTACTTAGTCAGAATTGGAGGAAGTGAAGCCCCTGTGAGCTGAGCTGCCCGCAGAGGGGTTCCCTCCAGCTCTAGGAAGAGGACCCTGTGGAGTGAGGAAACCCCTGAATCCTGACTTCAAAGCAGAACAGATGCCGTGAAGCTCACCAATATGTGGAAGGCACAGGGGTTCAGCAGCACTATGGCCAGGGCCTTGCCAGCCATTATTCTACAAGGTGGGCACCTCCACCCAGCAACCACTGAGGACAGGGAGGCCAAGAGACCGCCTGATCCAACTGTATCCTCGTTCCTGGAGTGGATAAAGCTGTGAGCCCGTCTACTGAACCACATCTCATTTCCGAGGCCAAGCCCAGTGCCTGGCACACAGGAAGTGCTCCTCCAGGTTTGCTGAATGGATACAGCAATGCACCAAAGGACAGCAGAAGTAAGCCTGTGGGCTGGTGAGGGAGGAGAACCAGCACTGAGGGAACACCTGTGATAGCTGGTCTCCTCTTAGGGATACCTCACTTAACCCCAGACACCATGTGCAAAGAGATGATTCAACCAAAGCTCAAAGAGGAGCTTCAAGGCCAGTGAGAGGGTACGGGGGGGGGGGGGGGGCTTCTAGACCCAGGCCCTCTTCACTCAGAGTCTGCACAGAATTCACATCCATGAGGCAGGATGTGACTCTTGTCCACTGTTGTCTCCCAGAGCCCAGCACAGGGCCTGGCTCAGAGGAGATGCCCAATTGGCCATGAGGTTGTGTCTATAGCCATGTTGGTGTCCCCTGATCAGCAGCTGGAGGAGACTGAAGCAGGGAAGTCCCAGGTCCGGGGTCCGGGGCCAGGAGACCCATGAGGCAGAGCCCCTCCCTAAGGCTGCTCCTGCCTCCCTACATGGGCTCCTAGGATAACTGCCCACCTAGCATTGGGATTTTTACCTGAGCATGTGTTCTCCTCATTGGTGTCACATCCTACCTACTCCTGCTACCCAAGGAGGTGCCCACAGTTTGGACAGAGGGAGGTTCAGAGTGAGGGGCTGGGACAAGCAGTCCCCTTCCGGCCCCCAGCCTCAGTGAGAATCCCAGTGTCTGACTCATGTAAGTATTTAATACGGGTTTTGGTTGTTATTGTTATTATTACCATCATCATCATCATTCTCTCCACTGTAAACATAGGGTGCTGGAAGTTACACCCCTTGTCGGGTCCCATAGCTGGGAAGTGGAGGAGTTAGCTCCGACTCCGAGGCCACCCTCTAGGCTCTGCCGATGGTTCTCAGGATACAAGTTCTTTCTTGTCTCCTGGTTTTTTTGGTTGTTGTTGTTTTTTGTTTTTAATCCTCACCTAAGGACATTTTTCCATTTTTTGTTCAGATAGAGTGGGAGGGAGAGAGAGGAAGAGAGAGAGAGAGAGAGAGAGAGAGAGAGAGAGAGAGAAAGAGAGAGAGAAATATCGACGTAAAAGGGACACATCGAGTGGCTGCCACCTGCACGACCAACCAGGGCCGGGGACGAACTGCGACTGAGGTATGTGCCCTTAGCGGGAACAGAATCCAGGTCTCTCTGGACCGCAGGCCGATGCTCTAACCACTGAGAAAAACCAGCCAGGGCTGTTGTTTCTTTTTTATTAATTTATTTTTGTTACAGATGTTTCTCTTTTTTTCCCCATTGACACCCTCCTTTCCATCCCCCCACCCTGTCCCCAGCTTTGTTGTCCATGTCCATTGGTTATGTGTACATGCATATAAGTTCTGTGGTTTATCTCTTCCCTCCCCCCCACCCCCTCTTCTGAGGGTTGTCAGTCTGTATCCTACTTCCACATCTCTGGGTCTACCCTGTTCCTCAGACTTTTATGTTCATTATATTCCACAAATAAATGAGATCATGTGATATTTGTCTTTCTCTGCTTGGCTTGTTTTGCTTAGCATAATACTCTCCAGGTCCCTCCATGCCGTCTCAAAGGATAAGAGATCTTTCTTTCTTACAGCTGCATAGTACTCCATTGTGTATATGTACCACTGCTTTTTTATCCATTTGTCTACTGATGAACATTTGGGCTGTTTCCAGGTCTTAGCTATTATAAATAGTGCTGCTACGAACATGGAGGTACATATATTCTTTCTGATTGGTATTTCAGGCTTCTTAGAGTATATTCCTAGAAGTGGGATCACTGAGTCAAATGGCAGTTCCATTTTTAATTTTTAGAGGTAACACCATATTGTTTTCCATAGTGGCTGCACCAGTCTGCATTCCCACCAGCAGTGTATTAGAGTCCCCTTTTCTCCACACCCTCGCCAACACTTGTTTGATGATTTGTTGATGGCGGCCATTCTGACAGGTGTGAGGTGATACCTCATTGTTGTTTTAATTTGCACCTCTCTGATGATTAGTGATGTTCAGTATTTCTTCATATGTCTCTTAGCCATTTGTATGTCCTGTTTGGAGAGGTGTCTATTTAGTTCCTCTGCCCATTTTTAAATTGGGTTCTTTGTCTTCCTTTTGTTGAGTTGTATGAGCACTCTCTATATTTTGGAAATTAACCCGTTATCTGATGTATCGTTGGCAATGATGTTCTCCCATACAGTGGGTTGCCTTTCCATTTTGATGGTTGTTTCTTTTGCTGTACAGAAGCTTTGAGTTTGATGTAGTCCCATGTGTTCATTTTCTCCTTTGTTTCTGTTGCCTTAGGGGATGTATCAGTGAAAATTCTGCTGCGTATGATGTCCAAAATTTTGTTGCCTACATTTTCTTCTAGGATTTTTATGGATTCATGAATCACATTTAAGTCTTTTATCCATTTTGAGTTTATTTTTGTTTATGGTATAAGTTAATGGTCTAGCTTCATTTTTTTGCATGTAGCTGTCCAATTTTCCCAACATCATTTATTAAAGAGGCTGTCTTTACTCCATTGTATGCTCTTGTCATCTTTGTCAAATAGTAATTGAGCATAATGTCTTGAGTCAATTTCCAGGTTCTCTGTTCTGTTCCACTGGTCTATATGCCTGTTCTTATGCCAGTACCAGGCTGTTTTGATTACAGTAGCTTTGTAGTATAACCTGATATTCACTAGTGTGATCCCACCTATTTTGTCCTTCTTTTTCAAGATTGCTGTGGCAATTTGGGGTCTTTTTTGGTTCTATATGAACTTTTGAAGTATTTGTTCTAGTTCTGTGAAATATGTCATTGATATTTTGATGGAGATTGCACTGAATCTATATTGCACTGAACCCAAAGATTGCTTTGGGTAGTATGGACATTTTAATGATGTTAATTCTTCCAATCCATGAACAACGTATGTACTTCCACTTTTTTATATCTTCTGCTATTTCTTTTTTCAATGTCCTGTAGTTTTCTGCAAATAGGTCCTTTACTTCTTTGGTTAAGTTTATTCCTAGGTATCTTAATTTTTTTTGCCACAATGGCAAATGGGACTGTTTTTTTTTATTTTCTCTTTCTGTGAGTTCATTGTTAGTGTATAAGAATGTTGTCAATTTCTTGATGTTAATTTTGTATCCTGCTACTTTGCCAAATTCATTTATTAAGTCTAGTAGATTTTTTGGTGGAGTCTTTAGGGTTTTCTATGTATAATATCATGTCATCTGTGAATAATGACTCTTGTATCCTGGTTTGATGGGAGAGGACTGAGACATTTGTGTTATGAAAAGTCCTCTTTCCAGGCACACAGGCATTGGTGAATGTTCACCTTGGCACCAGAGTAATGTCCACGGCCTCTGAATAGACAGCGAGGCTTCTCTGCATAGAGACCGTGGCTCCGTGTGGATGATAATGCAGACCAGGGTTTCTCCAATTCTGTTGCATGGGGCTCCCCCAGCCACCTCACCCCTGCCTCTGCTCCATCTTATCTTCCACCCAGGGAGTCAGAAGGTAGGTACCCCAGCTCCCAGGTCCTCAGGCTTCACCATCTTTCACCTGGATACTACAGTAGCTTTCTCCCTGCTTCCTGCCTCCCCTCCAGCCCATGCTTCACACACAGCCTGCCATCTTCCCGAAGTTCTAGAATGTTCCTGACGTTGTCATTTCCCTGCCAAGAACCCTTCCGTGTGGACTGCGCTCATTGGCCATGAGGCCCTGCATACTGACTCCAAATGCTGTTCCCACCTCCTCTTTCCCTGTCCACCACACAGTCTGCCTTCTCGTCCCTGGGCCTTTACCCTTACTGTTCCCTCCGCCTATCACCCTCTTCTCCAGCTATTCCAATCCCCTTCCTCCTGAAGCCTTGCCAGCCCAGGGCTGGGGAAGGGGACGTGTTGTTGCCATCTCCTTTCCCCAGCACTGACTTCCTCCTGCCTGGTGCTTTAGCCCCACAGCTGTCTCTCTCCCTTTTTTGAAACTGCTGAGGGCATTCTGAGGCTTGGCCACCTCTACTTCCCCAGCACCAAGCACTGAAGACAATTAATATTTAAAAACAATTTATTATAGGAATTCTGCCTTCATTTGTATAGTACTGTACTTTTAAAAGCACATTCCTGTCAATTACCTCACTTTATTCTTACACTTCTCCTCCCGAGGTGGTAGGCTAAATATTATCCCCATTTAATAGATGAAGAAACTAATGTTCAGTGAGGTTAAATGCCCCTTTCCACTCCCCCCTCCCCTCAAGATCACACAATGAATCAGAAGCAGGGCTTGACCAGGCTGCAAAGGCTCTGAAGCCCAGGCCAGCCTGTGTTCTGCCACACCAAATTACCCAGGCATGGTTAGAAACGTTCGAAAAACACCGAGACATGGGAACCTTGCCTGATGACTGTGGCCTGGAAAATGCTGTTCTGTTTTTTTGAAAGGGAAATAAGGAAGATGGACCAAACCAAAGACCAGTGACCTTGACATGGACCCAGGCAAAACTGACAGGTTGTGAGCAGCCAGAAGAGAGAGACATTAATAGGAGGTGGCAGGGCCTGGGAGAGACCTCAGCATCCGCATTTACCAAAGTGAAATGCTCATTAGACAGTTGCAATCAGCCCCCAAATTCTGTGATTCCACCAGGAAGTGGGATTTGATGTATTTCCTGGTCAGTTACCTTCGGTCTCTAAGTTCCCTGGGTTCTTTCCCTTCCTGCCTGCTAAGTGTTCAGTGCTTGTCTTACCTGACTTCTTTTAGCCACGTGTGTGTGTGTGTGTGTGTGTAAAATCCTGTAAATTACCCAGTACCAGCAGCCTCATCCAGGGGCTCAGGTCCTGTTTCTTAATGATGATTGATGGCTTTGAAGATGCAGCGGATCAATAGAGTCTGAATTCCTAAACTCTTGACAAGAGCTGGAGAGAACACACATCTCAATGCCTGCCACACAAAAGCAGATGCGAGCCCTGTTCTCACCATCCTGCTTCGTCCAGTCAGATCAACCGTGGGGCCTCGTGGGGTCACCCAGAGAGATGGTACATCATACTTGGTCTGCAGTGTGGCAGTAGTTCCTACATTCACTCAGCAAACATTTATCCATCTCATCTGTAAAAAGATTGAATGCACTTGGTGTTGGAAGGGAGCAGAGACAGTGGAGGTGGAGGGTGATGGCGAAGTCCTGGCCCCTGTCCTAAGGGCCGTTGGGCCCCTGTCCCAGTGAAGGAAGTGCTACCATACTGCCTGTTGTAGGGTCAGACAAATGCGGAGCACTGAGCTCTGCCATGCACCAGGCATCCCCCTCAGCTTTCTACATGCATCCTCTGGTTTGGTCCCACAACAACCCTATGAGGAACTTAATGTTATCATCCCTGGTTTATAGCAGAGGGTGGCCCAGGTGAGGTCATTTGGCCAAGGGCACAGAGCCAGGAAGTGGTGGAGACAGGACTTGGAGCGAGAGTCCTCACCCTAGCAATAGATAAAGTTTCACAGAAGGGAGAGATTACCTGGGCATGGAAGGGGGAGGGAAATAATCAGAGATGACACGTGTGAGCAAAATCTCCACGGACAGTTGGATTGGGGGGGAGGGGGCATTCTAACCAGCCCCTATTACTGGAGCAAGGGCTCAGGAGGCAGGCAGGAGCAGCTCAAAAAAATGGGAGAGTATCTGGGTTTGCATAAAGCAGAGGCCCTAAGAAGAGGGACCAGCAGGGATGCTACTGGAAACATGGTTCGGGGCCAAATGAGGCAAGACCCAAGAGCAGGTGTTTTCCTAAGTGGGAAGCAGAGAGCCACGGAAGGTAAGGTTGTGGTGCAGGAGAGAGTCCCCGCCGGGGCTGGGAGTTCAGAAGAGCAACGTGGGGGTTGCCTCAATGACAAGACAATCAGAGAGCAGACCCGGCAAGGAGCGATGGAGAGACTTGCTCATTAGTCGCCTGGTCCCAGACACGCGCGCGCGTGGGCTGTGCAGCGTGGGCCCAGGCCCGCAGCCCGGGGTTCTGGGGGGGCGGCCGGTGCCCGGGCGGCTGGAGGCTCCCCCTCGACAGGTAAGTGATTGGATTAAGAGGCCTGTCTGACAGGATGTCCGTTCAGCCGCGGAGGCTAATCAACTTCCCCATCCTGTCTGCTAATAAATCCTGCTCCGGGGACCACTCTGCCTGATGATCTCTCCTCGGGGACGCCGCGCTTCTCCCGGAGACCGCTCGCGCAGTCTATTAAGGAGCCGCGGCGCGCCTGTCAGCCCGCAGGCCGGGCGTCTCGGGAGGTGCCCATCACCCAGGTGCGCCCGCTCCAGGCTGCCCGGCGGCGGCGCGCGGCTCCGGCCATTGTCCTGCCGCGGGGACACCGCGGGGTCCGCTCCGAGGGCGGCGGGCGGGCGGCTCCTCGCTCCTCCTCCCGCGGCCACTGGCCGCCCCGAGCTGCCCGCGCTCCAGCAGGGCTCCGCGCATACATTAGCAGGCGGCAATTGTTGGATCTATACTATCTATAGGGAAGATGTATACATAAATTAAAGCTTTAATTATTTTCTTGGATTCGCTGCGACTCAAGAGAGCTAGCGGAAAGCTGTCCCGGGAAGGTCCTGACGCTGCTCTAGGTTGCTTAGCTGCGGTGATTTCCTTTTTTCCTTTCTTTCCTTCACCCCCAAAAAGGCATGGACCGGCGGGCAGGGGCAGAGAAACAATGTCCTTTGTTGTTCAAGATAGAAAATATAAGTCTTTTGACTTGTAGACCCAGCTGCTTCCGAGAAATAGGATGAGTCCCCACCCCCAACACACACACACACACACACACACACACACACACACACACACCAGCTTTCTTTGCTGTGAAGAGTCTATGGGCAGAGTTTAATCCACAATTTCATCAGATCTAGAAGAACCTCCAAGGGTGTTATTAAATATGTGAAATACGCCAGAAATATTCAAGCAATCCCCATCTGGCCCTGGGAGAGAGGAAGAAAAGACTGGGAAAGTAATAAAGTGTGTTTACTTTTTAATCTAGATGACATGTTTTACATCATTAAAAAGGACAATTATTTTTAAAATTCAGCCTGCACGCTTCAGTGGTTTGGGAGGTCTGCCGCCACAGAATCCGTCAGAACCTCCTTCCACAGCCAGGCCTGGGTCCATCCTCAATGCCAAGTAGCATTCTTAACTTTCAAAACCACGGAGGCAATTCTGAGTTCTTTAAAAAGCCTTCATCTCTGAGTCACCTTTCCCAGGAGAAGGGGGTTTCTCAGAGGCTCTACTCTAAACTCAGGCAGTTTCAAAGGGTGATGGAAGTTGAACAGGCTTCACAATGCCCAAGACTTGGCCAAACCACCAATATCTCTGAAACAGCTCCAGCTGTCCCATTATGAAAACCCTGCTGATGCTCTCGAGTTAAGTCTCGCCTCTGTGCGGTCCAGGGTCGCACCTCAGTGAGGGAAGCAGCTGTGACTTCTGCCCCATCATCTGAGGCCAAGCACAGGCTTCTTTATAGGATGCCCAACAGCCTAAAACTGTTCCTGTGTGAGGGGTCCCTTGGCTCTTTTGGACGGCTTTGGACACGCGCCCGAGGTCAGTGTAATTTAAGTGTAGGTCTGATTAAAAGCATGCATCGCTTTTGACTCAGCAAATAGATTTCTAGGAATGTCTAGGAATGCAAGCAAGTCACTGAAAAAAAATTGTGCAAAGATTAGTCTTAATGACATTCATCATGGTGTTATTTATATTAGGTCAAACCATATGGAATTGCCTTTTCTTAGGTCAAGAAGAGCCAAATGTCAGAAATTTTATGTTGTTCTGTTTAATCATATAAAAAATTAGAAACCCCTAATTGTCCATTAATAGGGATGGTTGGCTGCATTTCAGTGCTTACTGGAATACTATGTAGCTGTTGGAAATGATGTCCCAGAAGTATATTTGGTACGATGTAAAATTTTAGAATTATTATTTTAAATAAAAAATAATGCATACAGCCCTGGCCGGTTTGGCTCAGCGGTTAGAGCGTCGGCCTGCGGTCCGGAGAGACCCGGGTTCGGTTCCCGCTAAGGGCACGTACCTCGGTTGCAGTTTGTCCCCGGCCCTGGTTGGTCGTGCGGGTGGCAGCCACTCGATGTGTCCCTTCACATCGATGTTTCTCTCTCTCTCTGTTCCTCTCTCTCCCTCTCGCTCTATCTGTACAAAATATGGAAAAATATCCTCAGGTGAGGATAAAAAAAAAATAAAAATAAAAAAAATAAAATAATGCATACAGTCATATCCATTTCCTGTAAAAATGAAAAAGAAATATTCAGAGATAAGGGGAGATCCCAAGAAGTTAAAAAAGAGTTTTTCATTATTTTTATTTTCTTCTTTTGTTTATCTGTATTTTCTGGCGTGTATTAACAAATATGCATTGCTTATTAATAATAATAAAAGCAAGCAATAAAGGGTTAAAAAACACAATAATAAAATAAAGTGTGGTCCTGACCAGTGGCTTAGTTGGTTGGAGCATCATCTCATATACCAAAAGGTTATGGGTTCGATTCCCTGTTAGGGCACATATCTAGGTTGCAGGTTCAATCTGTCAGCGGGGCATGTACAGGAGGCAACCCATCGATGTTTCTCTCTCAAATCAATGTTTCTCTCCTCCACCCCGCTCTCTCTCTCTCTCTCTCTGTTTCTCTACCTCTCTCTCCCTTCCTCTCTCTCTAAATATCAATAAAAGCATATCCTTGAGTAAGGATTAAAAATAATAAAATAAAGTGTGGGGCCCAGAGCTGAACTGAGATGCTGACCAGAGCCGAAGAGAGGAGACTGTCCTGCTGCAGCCCCCACCATCTCCACCCTTTGTGGGGCTGAAGGAAGGCACAGGAAGTGTGACCGGATGCTCAGAGAAGGGGCAGTGGACTGGGGTGGTGCAGAATCACCCTCTTGGGCCTCATGATCCAGGCGGCTGCCGGCACCATGGGAGCTCCCTGGCTGCTCTGGGCCTGGCCTCAGAACAGGAGCAAGAGGAGCAGGAAGCACATGTATAAGGATGGTTTTTATTTGAACAAGTGCTGGACTTGTAGGAGTGGGAAAATAACCACGGCTCTCCTGGTGCACAAGCAGGTGGAACCCCAACGCATCAACTCCAAGGAGGACCAGGATGAGCAGCAGCCCCAGCTGCCAGTCCAGAGTTTGCAGATGAGGCCCCAGTGGTACCAGGGGTGGGGCAGCTGGGTGCTCCAATGAGCCACTGGGGACTCACAGTAACATGAATGGGGACCGAGCGACAGTAAAGAGGCCTCAAGGGGAGGAGACTCACATCTGTGAGAAATGCTTTGGAGAGTTCTTCAGCTTCTCTGAGTTCTTAGAACAGAAAAATTGCACTAAACATCCACCTGTTCTCATCATAAATGACGGCGAGGGCCAGTGCCTTCAGACTTTTCCAGGTGGTACTGAGCCACCAGTCACACAGTCCAAGTCACAGGGAGGATGGCGGCAACTCAGGGACATGAAGGAGAAACCAGGGGTGGAATCTGTTCTGGGCTTAAAGATAGAGATTGCCCTGCCATCCACACCCCAGGACTTAAGCTATTTACCCAAAGGCAAAGTGCCCAACACTAATGTCACCCTTCAAGCACTACAGGGCACCAAGGTGGCAGTGAATCAGAGAAGCATAGATGTGCTTCCCACCCCTGCCCAGTGCCAAGAGCATCCCGTGGGGCCTGGAGCAGACCCTGTGTCTGCAGCGGCAGCAGCTACAGCAGATCCGCAGCCAAGTGAGCATGTGGGCTGCCCACGCCCTCCTCTCCCTGAAGACCTTGGGCTGCCTGCATCCCAGCAGGTTTCTGAGGCCACGGCTTTGCCCGGCCTGAAAGCTGGAAGCCAAGGTCGGCCTCTGATCACCTTGAAACAAACCAAGCTCCTCACACAAACATCCCTTCCACCACCAGCTCTGTGACCCCGGGGCTGCTGCCCTTCGCTCTGAGGCCCGGTGGGTCAAGGGGGCTCCTGAATCGCCTCCCAGGTGCTTTGATGCCTCAGGCCCCAGGCGCTGAGCTCTTCCAGAGCCATGGGTTAGACCAGGCCAAAAAGGGAGCCGGAAGCCACCCTGCTGGATGTCCCTGGTGGATGTCGAACCCAAAGACGAGGCCGCCCTCTACAGGCACAAGTGCAAGTCCAGTAGCAGGTTTGGGGACTGATAGCTCCTTGCAGAGCCACCTCTGGTCCCATACTGGACATAGACCTTCGTGTGCTCTGTCTGTGGCCACCCGTTCACCACCGAGGGCAACCTCAGGCTCTATCGTTGACGTCCCCAGATGAAAGCAAACCCCCAGCTGTTTGCCAAGTTCCACGACGAAATGGCAGCAGGCGCTGTTCCCTATGCACTCTCTGTCCCTGTCCCTGTAGATGAATCTAGTCTCTTTAGATAGCAAACCTGTCCTGATAACAGTGACCCCCAATGTAAAACTACCTCAGAATCTCTCTTTGGGGACTAACCCCAAGGACCTAATGGGTGGCCCACTGACCAACAACCCATAGCCCGGGCCTTCTCCAGAGAGTAAAGATGGATCCATACTCTCTGGGGTGGGGCCAAACCGTAATCCCCTAAGGGTTGGTGGCTTCCAAGGGAGAGGGACACCCAAGCCATAGTCAGAGCCCCTGAAATTGCAGCAGCTGGTGGAAAACACTGACAAGGCCACCACCTACCCCAACAAATATCTCATTTGCCACTGAGCCTTAACCTGCCAAGCTCCCTCAAAATGCATTACCGCACCCACTCTGGGGAGAGTCCATTCCAGTGTAAGATCTGTGACTGAGACTTCTCCACCGAAGGTAACCGAACCAACATGTCTGTTAAGATGCAGCGTTTGTGCCCATCTGCCAGGAGAAGGTTACCAAAGGGGTCATGTTGCAGCAGCACATTCGGATGCACACGGGCAATCAGATTCCCAGCACTCCTCTGCCGGGGCATCCCTGCGACTCCACGACTCCGGAGCCAGTGGTGGTCAGTGAGGATGGCAGCTCAAGTGCCATTTGTCCGATGACATCGTCGAAAACATCAATATAGATGAAGTTGACTCCCAGGATGCCCCCAGCAGCTCCTAAAAGGTCCCTATGCCTCTTCCCAGCATCCACTCGGCGTCACCCACAAGATTCACGCCCTGGATGCCGGAGGCAGGTGAGTCCTGCTCCTGTGGTCCTGCAGCGGCAGAGCAGCAGAGAAAACCGTTTGGAGGAGAGCGACGGCTTCCTCTGGGGACATCAGTGACTCGTCCTTAGTGAGGAGAGACCAGGAGTTTCAAAGCCAAAGTCCAGGTGTCCTGGATGCCACATCCTTACAGGACCCCTCCTCGGCCAATAGCCAAGCAGAAAGCTTCAAGTTCAAATGTTCTGACTGGCGGCCAAGCACAGAGCTCGAGCACAGCCGCGCTGAGAGGGAAGGTCGGAGCAGCCTCCTGTCAGCATTTGCTCAAGCCCAGCCAACCTAAGGCAAAGTTGCAGTTCCTAGTGCGTTTGGACCCACAACCATGTCCCCAGGCATGTCACCTTTGTAAAACAGCCCGGTCACACCGACAAGGCGAGCAACACGGCTGCACACGGTTCAGGAAGAACGCATCGGCCAGCGCTCTCCAGATTCAGCGGACTCACACTGCGGAGAAGCCTGTGTGTGACACGTGGGCGAGCCTTCACCGCCACAGGCAATGCAAGGTCCACGACAGCACGCATGGTGCCAACCGCTCTGCACACCGTGGGAGGAAGCTGGCCATCGAGAACACCATGGCTGCTTAGAACAGAGGCAAGGAGCGCCCCAGAGATGTTTCCCAAGGAGATCATGACCCACGCTGCTGTGTGGAACCAGGACGCCACCATGCTCAGTGGCAGTCTGGCCACGAGGACCACCGAGATCCCAGTGATCAGAGCGAGGCACTCCCACTCTCTCGGTTTCCTGGGGGCCAGCTCCACCATCAGAAACAGCACGTCTCCAAACAGGCGGCTCTCAGCCAGCTGTCAGTGCCAAGGTGGAACACTGGGTGCTGCTGACAGCTTCCTGCACACCAGCTCCCCCACTGCCTGGGGGAAAACAAGATTGCCATTGCGAAGGAGAAAGGCAGTGACTGCTCTCAAACTGGACCTTTCTTGTTGTTTCTTTAAACAACCCCTCTCCTGCACAGGCCGGTGCAGCTCAGTTGGTTGAGTGTCATCCCATGAACCAAAGGACTGCCGGTTGGATTCCCGGTCAGGGCACATGCCAGGTTGCAGGTTCGGTGCATACAGGAGGCATCCAATTGATGTTTCTCTCTCACATCATGTTTCTCTCTCCCTCTAGCTCCCGCTCTCTCCCTCCTTCCCACTCTTTCTGCAGATAAATAGAAAAATATCCTCAGGTGAGGACTTTAAAAAAAAAATCACACTAACACATACAGACGAGTACTTTTGTAAAGTTGGGGAAAAAAGTGGGTCTTGCAAAATAGCTTTGCTACTTTTGACAAAAGTAGCAACCTAGAGTAACTGTTTCCAAAGACTTGTCACCTGTTTCAAGTTGGAACTTACTGAACCACAGTGGAAAAGACAGCCGCTTCGCCTAAGGGCGGGGAGGGTGCTGTATACCTCTGTGGTGACTCTGCTGGTAAACGGACAAGGTCTTTCATCTTCAGGGACCTGCTTTGTATGCCCCGACCCTGCACTCATCTTTTTTTTTTTTTTTAATTAAGGTTGTAGAATTACAAAATTCCTTCAGCCTTGGAACCTTAAGTAGGATGCCCTCAAATGGACTGATTTTAGTCCGTAGGGAGTCAGTGTGTGTGTGTTGCTGCTTATTGACATACAGTTCAGTTGGACCCCCACGAGTGCCAATGGACTCCCTGTGGCTTCCAGATGCCGCCTTCTTCCTGGACACCAGCACAGGTGGGCACCTGAGCAGGAGACCCCAGGTGACTTCATTTAGTTCGCCAGCACCTGCTCTGTCAAAGAAAGGAGATTTTCATTCTTGAAGAAACTCATGGAAGGGTGTGTTTCTTATTATAGGTTCACATACTAATTTTTATAAAAGCTTTCTTGCTGTGACTTATGCCAAGTAATTATGAAGACTTTTCCCCCCTGAGTATTGCTAAAGGCTACAAAGTTGGAACCGGCAAGTTCTGCGTATGAAAGCTTTAATTTATCTACCACGCTTATTTTTTATTTTTTATTTATTTTTATTTTTTATTTTAATCCTCACCTGAGGATATTTTTCTATTTGTCTTCAGATAGAGTGGGAGGGAGAGAGAGAGAGAGAAATATCGATGTGAGAGGGACACATCGACTGGCTGCCTCCCGCACGACCTGGACCAGGGCTGGGGACAAACAACAATCGAATCACATTCTCTTCGCCGGAATCGAACCCGTGACTCATTGGTCCGCAGGCCGACACCCTACTGCTGAGCCAAACCAGCCAGGGCCTGCCATGCTTATTTTTTATTTTTGTCAACTTAGTAACTCTTTTTTTGTTTTGTGTCCACTGAAGTGTTCCTAGTCCTCATCTTAAACCTAAGAGTTGATGTATTGGTGGGAGAAGCTGGATATTCAAGATGTTTTAGTGAGTTTTTCAATATTTTTTGTATATGTAATATTAAGTGAACGGTGAAACGTTGCTCTCACAGTTTAATGAGGAAGAAGGAAGGACCCTAATTTCTAGATGGAGGAGCCTTGCCCCTCAAGATGGAAATGTAGATCGAAACTGGTATATAAGTTTGTCTCTGAGTTACTGCACCTGACCTTAGAATCCAAACACATTTTCTGGCCCAGTGTGTCTTTTCCTTCTGGAATTGTAAGTAAACACAATAATAGTGCCCGTTCACATTGTGAAGTGGCTATTGTTATGGAGGACACACCGGAGGCTTTCTCACTGAGCTAACATGCCTTGTGAATGTATGATCTGTGGGGAAACCCTGCCGTCTTCTCACCTGCCGATCTGGCTGTTGCAGAGTAAGGTTCGGATATCCCCCCACCCCCTCAAAAGAGCCGGACTTCTAGTATCTGAACACGGCTCCAAGAAAGGTAGAGTGGGCGAACCGAGGTCGGTCACGGATCCACCGCAGACTCACTGAGAGCTCTGAGTTCTTGTGGCCACGTAAGGTTCGAGCTGTTCTGTGGGCATCTGATTCCATATTTCCTTGTGACTTTGCCCTTGCCTCACTCACATCGCACTCTGGGCAATACGGCTATTTCAACAGAAGTAGAGCAACTAAAAGGATCAGCTGGAGCCCTGGCTGGTTTGGCTCAGCAGTTAGAGCATCAGTCCGTGGACCAAGGAGGCCGGGTTTGGTTCCAGCCAAGGGCACGTACCTCAGTTGCAGTTTGTCCCCATACTCAGTTGGGGTTGTGCGGTGGCAACCAGTCGATGTGTTTCTTTCATGTTGATCTCTCTCTCTCTCTCTCTCTCTCTTTCTCTCCCTCCCTCCCACTCTGTCTGAAGATAAATGTAAAAATATGCTCGGGTGAAGATTAAAAAAAAAAGAACAGCTAGAGCCCTGGCTGGGTGGCTTCATTGGTTACAGCGTGGTCCCGTACACCGAAAGGTCACGGGTTTGATTCCCAGGCAGGACACATGCCCAGGTTTTAGATGTGGTCCCCGGTTGGGGCACGTACATACCAGAGGTAACTAATTGATGTTTCTCTCTCACATCAATGTTCCTTTCTCGCTCTCTCACTTTCTCTCTCTCTCAGATCAATAAATATATCTTTGAGTGAGAATTAAAAAAAAAAAAAAGAACAGGGGGAAAGGTATAAGGCAAAAGGGTTAGGAATAATGCATCATTTGTCAAAGTCATTGTTTTCTATCCCAAAGGACATTAAAAACTCCCCGGGAGTTTGCACCTGTGGAGGGTTCTTGGGAAGGGCCTGGAACCCTGCCCTTCCCCAGGCTAAGCTTGGAATTATAGGAATAATAGAAGTCTCAGGTGGATTTGGAGAGATCTGAAAGTGGGGGACACTGATCCTCTTTGGGGGTTGGGGACAGGGGCAGGAAGGCACAAGCCTGGGAGAGTTCCCATGTTCACGTGTGGGCAGGAGGGACAGGGCATAATGCTGTGTATGATGTGCCTGAGTCTCTTGTAGCTTCCTGATCAGGAGGGAGCCGCTGGATTGTCCCTGTGTCCCTTAGCAGTCTCTAATGTAGCCCAGACTGCACCACTTCTAGAGAGGTCTGCCTTGGAGAGAGGGTCCCCAGGGGCTGAGAGCTAGGGCGGGTGTCTCCCAGAACACGCCCCCCCCCCCCCCCCCCGCTCATTTTGCCAAGACACCAAGTGAGCTCCCGTTCACAGTTCAGACATAGTCTGGCAGATGAAGAGTCAGGAAAGAGACCCTAAAGTAATGAGATCACTTGGAATTCACTGAGTGACGGCTCAAAAGACAAAGCAAGGCCAGGAGAGAAAGATAAAGTCTTCTTTCTTCAAATGCAAGTGTGTGGCCGGAGATTAGATCAGAGGCTGGTAAGGCCCACTGAGCTCCACCTTTTCTGGGTCCGCATCTTCTCAGGTGTCCCGGCAGCCAAGGGGCAGAAGAGGCCAGTGGACTGGGGTGGACCGAGGGAGAGGGCAGCCTAACCTAGACTCAGAAGAGCCCTTGGAGACTATTGTGACCAACACCCAGGCTGGATAGGTGGGGAAACTGAGGCAGAGAGGAGGAGATAGGTGCTTAGGGTCTAAAGTAAGCTCATGGCAGAGCCAGGTTTGGGATGCCCTCTTTCTAACCCCCAGCACTGCAAGTGACCCCAAGACCAACAGGCAGAGTAGGGTGGAGGGATGGGCACTGAAGATCCGCCCCTGGGGGTGTGGTTGGGTGGGTGGACAATCCCCCACTCCAGACTTCTCAGAGCCCCGTTACAACTTGGGGTCTCTAGGAGCTCGCATGCACACTAAGCCAGCTGTCTGCAGCCACACTGTCCTGTTAATAACCGTGCTAACTGTCCCCACACACGTCAGCACTAATCTCCCACACCGCCTTCCAGGACCTGATTTATCAGAATGGAGGGCACGCTCTTAAAGGGTCACAGCGCACGGGGATCGCCGGCTCTTTCAGCAGTAAGTGGCGGAACATATTTTCTCTGCTAACTCTACTGTATGTTACAGGATAGATTATTTTAAGAATCAAGACTAAATTGAAACAAGGCAGGCTTGATTTTTTCCCCCAGAACCATAGGAGAGGGTCATCTATCAGCATGACACAATGGGCAAAGCACTGGAGAGTGACTGCAAAGCCCAGAGCAGAGGTCTCCGTTCCAGCACTTATTTGTCCAAGTGACCTTGGGCAAGTCACTTACCCTCACTGAACCTCAGCTTTCTCATCAATAAAGTGGGGGTCGCAATCCTCTGTCCTGGTACATCATATGATCTTACACATACGTCAGGGAAACCCAAAGCTGACGTTTTACCAGGAAAGACACACACACACATGGCCGGTAAACACAAGAAAAATATTCAAAATCTCTAAATCATCTTAGAAATACAGGTTAAACCAGCTAGAGAACATTTTCAATGATCAAACTGAAAAGATTATAAGATGATAAAAAGCCAGCATTGGTGAATGTGGGGAGATACAGACACTTTCAAATACTGTTGCTGAGAATATAAATCAGAATGACCTTTGAGGAGGGCAAGTTTGGCTGTTCAAATGAGTTTACCCTCTGACACTGCAACTCCAAATCCAAGAATTTGTCCTGAGGAAATAATTAACTGTGTGAACAAAGATGTAAGAAATTTAAATATTTTATTTTAGGGATTGGTTAAAATCTGATACAACCATTTGACAAATATTATGTATCCAAGTTAACATTTAATTGTCCAAAACCATTCACAAAATTATTCATTTTTAAGTATTTTTAATAGCAGGCTACAAAACAGGATGCAGAGTGAAATCTGTAGAGAAAAAGCTACTAGAAGAAATACACCAACATACTGTCAATGGGCAATGAGTAATGTTTATTTTCTTTTTGCTTATTTGCATCTTCTGCAAGTCCTACAGTGGCCATTCCATTCTTAATTTTAAAAAGAATTGAAGTTATTTATGGTACTCACACTCTTGCTCTGTGCCCCCATGGTGGCAAAGAGGATCAAGCTGGAGATGCTAAGGAAACTGGACCACATAGAAGATGATGAGTCCACTGTCCAAGGCCCATGCCCTGAGTCAGAGTTCATCACTGCCTCATCAGTGTCCCCATTCACATGCTGTGACTCTCTCCTGGTCCTGACTATGCACTGCCTTCTCTTATGTAATTTACATATTCATCTCTCCTCATGGCCTGTGAGGTCACTGATGCGGGGCCACCATTCCTTGCCATCATCACCTGCTCGGGGCTTGTCCTAGAATCATTACCCAGTGAATACCTATTGAATCAAACTGAAAGGCCATCAGCTAGAGCTAGAATGCCTGGATGCACCACCCTGCCAGCTGGGCACCTTGCGGAGGGGCGAGTTGCCCTTATCTGCACCAGGCTCTGCAAAGCCCCGCCACCATTCTTCCAGGAAGGCTGCCCACAGCTTGCTGGGCCAGCGAAACCTCACCTACTGCCCCGTCTCTGTGGGCAATGGGGGTAAAAGATTACCCAGGGGTAAATCAAGAGTTCTCAGCCCCATTTTACAGGTAAGAAAGCAGAGACTCTTGCCCTGGCCGGTTTGGCTCAGCGGTTAGAGTGTCGGCCCGTGGACCAGAGAGACCCGGGTTTGGTTCCCACTAAGGGCACGTACCTTGGTTGCGGTTTGTCCCCAGCCCCAGTTGGGGTTGTGTGGATGGCAACCAGTCAATGTGTCTCTCTCACATCGATGTTTCTCTCTACCCCCCCCCCCCGCAACCCCCCCTCTCTATTCCTTCCTCTCTCTCTCCCTATCTGAAGATAAATGCAAAAATGTCCTCGGGTGAGGATTAAAAAAAAAAAAAGTAAAAAAGAAGATTCTCTTGAGAATTAAAGTAAGTTGCCCATAGAATTACTTAAAAGGGGAGCCTTTGTTCCCAGAGTCAAGTCCAGCGTTCTGACTGCTCAGGGCTGCTCCTCAGCTCAGGGCTGCAGAAAGTCAGGCCCAAGTAGATATTCTGAAACCTTCATACTGGCGAACCGGGTCCCCACACTACCTTTCAGTAACTGCATAGCCTTGGGCCTCTCAGTGGCCCCCTCTCAGAACCTCAGTTATCTCATCTGGGAAGTAGTCCTAATAATGTCGTCTAGAGGGCTGCTGAGGGGACTGTATCAGAGGAGGAAGCTCCATGCACAGGATCTAGCTCAGCGTGTGCAAGTTTCCTCCCTGCTCAGACGAACCTCTGACAAAGGGCTGCCTCCAGACATGGGCAGCTGGGCCTGCCTCTGTGCTTCTCCTCCAGATGTGCCCTGCCTTCCATGTGTCCTGAGTTCAGCAGGAGGCTGATGGCAGACACCCTAAAACAGGCTCCAAGCCCTGGCTGGTTTGGCTCGGCAGTTAGAGCATTGGCCCACAGAGCAATGAGTCGTGGGTTCGATTCCAGTCAAGGCACGTACCTTGGTTGCAGTTCGGGTCATGCAGGAGGCAGCCAGTTGATGTGTCTCTCTCACATCAATGTTTCTCTCTCTCTCCCTCCCTCCCATTCTATCTGAAGATAAATGGAAAAATATCCTTAGATGAAGATTTAAAACAAATTAATTATTATTATTATTTTTTAAAAGAGCTCCAAGTCCCTTCTTTACAAACAGTTTCTTTACTGAGCAGAGAGAGGATGGGCGTAACGAGAATAAGAGAGGTGGAGACTGACAGAATGTGTTTCTGCTGCTGACTCACTATAGATGTGTCATTTCTGCAACAGGTTGAATAACAGCTGTCACAAATGTCATTTCCTAACCCCTGGATCAGAATGTAAACCTCCCCTCACACGGCAAAACGGACTTTGCAGATGTGATTAGATTAAGATCTGAGATGGAGAGATTACTTACAAGGTCACACGTGTCCTTGTAAGAGCGAGGGAGAGGGAGATTTGACACAGAAGAAAAGGCAATGTGACCACAGGGACAGAGATTGGAGTGATGCAGCCACAAGCCAACGAATGCTGGCAGCCACCAAAGACTGGAGGAAGCAAAGAATGGATTCTCCCTTAGAGCCTCCCGAAAGACGATGGCCCTACCGACACCCTGATTTGGGCTCAGCAAAGTGAATTTTGCACTTTTGGCCTCAGGAGCTGTGAGAGAATAAAATTTTGTTTGAAGCCACCAAGTCTGTGGTAAGTCATTACAGCAGCCACAGGAAACCAATATCCCTGCCCTCCCTGAGCCCGTGGGAAAGGTCTGTGACCCCATGCTTGTAAACCGGAGGGTTAAACAAACCTTCCTGTCAAGTAATGAAGAATGTGATTCACTTCTGGATCGTTGTCCTCAATCACTTGACATCAGATGTACCCTTCTCAAAGCCAGAGGGCCAGGGCAGGATTGAACACAACCTCCAGCCCTTGGAGATAGGTCAGGAATTCTCAAAAGTGCTTCAGCCAGCCCTGGGACCGGAAGGCACGTATGTGCCATATATGTTATAAGGCTCTGTGTTTACTTCTGTTTGAAAAAATGAGATATGATTCTCAGAAAAAGAAAAAAAAAGGGAAGAAAGAAAGAATAAAGTTTGGCATAGTCCCAAAGAATGTAATTTTGGGAAATGAAGCAGCAGCAGACTGAATTGTAAAAGCCACTGGCCTACTCCAATCCTTCCTATATAGACCAACAAACCAATGCCCAGAAATGGCATAGGACTCCCCCAGGGTCACACAGCCAGTCAGCAGCTGGACTGAGGCTACAGCTCGGGCCTTCCAGCCCCTCCCACTCACACACACCACACATACTCACACACTTGCCCCATGCACACACAATTAGATTCCTAGTACTCCTTGGTTTACTAACTTTCAGCCTCAGAAAGTCACCATTGTATTAGTTTCCTAGGGCCATTGTAACAGTTACTACAAACTGGGTGACTTAAAACAACAGCAAGTTGTTCTCTAACAGATCTGGAAGCTGGAAGTCTGAAATCAAGGCCCTGCTCTCTCTGAAGGCCCTAGCGGAAGAATTCCTCCCTGCTTCTTCTAGCTTCTGGTGGCTCCTGGCAATCTTTGGTGTTCGTTGGCTTGAAGATGTATCACTCCAATCTCTGCCTTCGTCATCACAGGGCCTTCTCCCATGTCTCTCTGTCTCTGATTTCTCTTCTTATAAAGACAGCAGTCAATAGATTATGGCCCACTAGTATGATGTCCTCTTAACTGGTTACACCTGTGAAAACCCTGTATCACATTCGCAGGTTCCAGATGGACATGGATTTTGGAAGACACTATTCAACCCAGAATAACCACCTACATCAGCTCCTTATGCAAAAAAAAAAAAAAAAAAATGAGTATCAGGAGCTTGGGAGCCCAGTAATAGCCAAATAATTAAATGCCTAAAGCATTTTCTCTGTACCTGTCTTCCTGTTCTGTATGGTAGTAACATGTGACCAGTTCTGCCCTTTCTAGACTGTGCATTTCTCAAAAGCAAAAAGCAAGTTCCCATCCCCCTTACACAGCCCTGGCACGAAGGAGGAACTTGAGAACATTTGCTGAACAAATGAATGAAATGGGATATTTGAAAACACAGCACATAGAATGCAATTTCCAGAAATGAAACAGTAGGCCCTTCTCCACCCTCTCCCAGCTTGCTGGGCAGCCGGGTTGCTGTGAGTCCAGCAAATGTCCAGGGTCTCTCCTGGCATCTAGCAACTGGCCAGCAGGGGGCAGTGGTCTGGTGGATGGAGTCCCAGAGGGTTGAGTTTGGCTCCATTTATCCACCAAGTGGAAGAGTGCTGTTGATTGTAAATACTCTGAAAAAACATCTAGTCCAACTCCTCTTTGTACAGATAGAGAAACTGAGGTCTAGGTAGGAAGAAATTTGCCCAAGTTTTCAGAGAGAGAGAGAGTTGGGGTCTAGAATGCCAGATTCCACTCCCTGGACCACTTCTAGAGCTGTCTGCATCATCAGTCTCCCTGGGACCAAACTTTAACAAATGGGATAAAAGAGTTTATCAATTCAGCATAAGGCTTTTAAAGGGACCTCTACCTGATTTAATTCTATGTACACAATGTATATCCCCTTTGACCCAGTAATGCCACTTCCATAAGTGACCTTAGATGTGCCTAAGGATGTTCATTGTGGTGTTGTTTATAAGAGAGAAAAATTGGAAACAACATACGAGGCTGGTTTGATAAACGATGACACATCTCTTTTACAGAATACTATACAATCATTAACATACGTTTTTAGTAGAATATTTATAAAGAAAATGTTCATGATCGAAAACTGGAGAAATAATACATATAGTATGTTCCTAATTTATTTTAAAAAGTTATATATATATATATATATATATATATATATATATATATATATATATATATGAAATCTTCTTAGACTTTACGTTTGGGCAAAGTGATCCCTGCCTTGGGTCCCACAGTTTAGGGTGGTCTGTATTTCATAAACACACACACGTCGTTATTCCAGAAGACACGGGCACTTCTTGTTCCTTGAGATCTGGCGATCGGCGCTGCCTAGCATAGCCCTAAACACCACTCTGTGACTAGCATCATTCAAGCCCCAGGAAATGTGTCTCCATCTCCTGCCCTCTGTCTGTGAAACAAAGGAGGACTGAATCCCAAAGCCGCAGCACCGTGTGGGTTGTCCTGCTGCTGCCGTCAGAGACAGACACTGCTTCAGGGAAGATTTGAGCAGTGGACATGCTAAAGTAAGAGAAAAGACAAATTAATTTGTCAAATACTTCCTCTCAGGTAGCGCGAACTGTGATCTCTTCTTGCATAACAAAATGCCATCTCCCAGTAGTGCCAAGCGGCCATGTCCTTGCTTTCCTTCCCGTCTGATCCGTGGTTCCAGAGGTGCTCACTAATTAGCACACTGTCTGCAACAGCTGCACATACAGCTGAGGAGTATCTTGCAACAGCCAATCATTTATTTTATTCTTAAATTGTTATATACACATATACAAAGTATGCACGAAGCATGATACCAACTGATAACCAGATGTACATTAGCCAGTGAAAATATCATAGAGTTTTGCTATTTTAAATATTTAATTTAATTTAATCAAGTGTTTAAATATTAAATTAAAATTTTCAGCTTTATTGGAATAATTTTGATTAAAGTTTTTAATATTTACTAATTGTAATTTGAATTTTGCCTTTTATCTTAATAATTTTGAATATTTTAGAAGAAATAACTGTTTTAGAAAAATTATTTAAATGTTAAATATTTAAACATGTGGTCTGTGGGGCTCCAATAGAACTCTTGCCCTGGGCCTCTCAAATGTAAGGGTTAGGCCTGTATTTAGAAAAAGATTCTGAGAGAAAATACACCAGAATTTTAAGGAAGGTTGACTCAAGATAGTGGAATTGCCATGATTTCTTTTCTTTAGAAAGTCTTTTTTTTTTTAAATGTATCTTTTTTTAAAAAATGTATCTTTATTGTTGAAAGTATTACAGATGTCCCTCCTTTTTTCCCCCTTTGACATCCTCCCCCCCCCCCCTTCACCACACTGTTGTCTGTGTCCATTGGTTATGCCTACATAGTTCTTTGGTTTATCTCTTCCTGCCACCCCACCCTTCCCTCTGAGGTTTGTCAATCCCTACTTCCATGTTTCTGGATCTATTTTGTTCATCAGTTTATTTTGTTCATTATGTTCCACGAATGAGTGAGACCGTGTGATACTTGTCTTTCTCTGACTGGCTTATTTAGCTCAGCATAATCCTCTCCAGGTCCCTTCATTTTGTCTCAAAGGGTAAGAGATCTTCCTTTCTTACAGCTGCATAGTATTCCATTGTGTTTATGTACCACTGCTTTTTTATCCACTCGCCTACTGATGGACCCGATGAGGGGTTAATTTCTAATATATAAAGTACTCATACAACTCAACAAAAGGAAGACAATCCAATTAAAAATGGGCAGAGGACCTGAATAGACACTTCTCCAAAGAAGACATACTAATATCCAAGAGACATATGAAAACATGCTCAATGTCACAATCATCAGAGAGATGCAAATTAAAATGACTATGAGGTATCACCTCACACCTGCCAGAATGGCTGCCATCAAGAAATCATCAAACAAGTGCTGGCGAGGGTGTGGAGAAAAGGGGACTCTAGTACACTGCTGGTGGGAATGCAGACTGGTGCAGCCACTATGGAAAACAATATGGTGTTTCCTCAAAAAATTAGAAATGGAACTTCTATTTGACCCAGTGATCCTACTTCTAGGAATATACCCTAAGAAGCCTGAAACACCAATCAGAAAGAATATATGTACCCCCATGTTTGTAGCAGCGCTATTTACAATAGCTAAGATCTAGAAATAGCCATGATTTCTTTTATTATTCTTTTACTTTTTCTTTGTATTTTTCCAGACTTTCTACAATGAAAACATATCTAGTCAGAAAAAAGCACCACAGTTAAGTGTATATTTTCAAGTGTTGCATCTTTGCCGAGCCAACGCTCCAGTCCATCCCAGCTGGGACCCTGGGACAGGTTTCTAATTCTGACCTCTGCTCCCACAAGCACCCCAGACTTGCAGCAGGAGGGGCCCTAAGGGCCCCCACTGAGTGCTTCCCCCTCAGCTGGCATCCGTGTCAGTTACTGAGATGTACAAAGCTGCCCCTGAACCCCCGGTTGGCCAAACTCCTGGCAAACGGCCTTCTCTGACTGCTCTGCCCGCGCAGTGCCCCTGCTGGGCACAAGTAGAAACTGGCACCTTCCCCAGGTTTAGGCTGACAGATCTCCCCTGCAACAGGGCTGAAACACCCCTCACCTGGCCTTCCAGAAGCTTCCCCTGGAGGATGACCAAGCATACTGGGGGTGAGGGCAGGTGCTGTTATGGTTTATTGACCAATTCTTGAGCCGGGCAGAGGGATTTCCCCATACAGGGGACAGCCGATGAAGGAAAACCCCTGCATTTCTTCAGAGAAAACAGCAGTGGGCACAGAGAGGCGAAGAAGGCAGGATGTCCTCACCAGTTCCCATCCAATCCCAGGGGAGCTCTCGGACCCCTGCAGCCCCCCCACCCCCCCACTGCAGGCAGTGAGTGAGGACTGCATTCCTGTCTGTCTGGCACGAGGTTTCCGAGAACTAGGGGAGGAGGCCTTTGCTGCCCTGTAACCTGTGGGGTCTCTGAAGGGTCTCAGAGCTGAGCCAACCCCACTTTTACACCTGAGGCACAGAGAGTTCCACCGATGACTGGCGCTTGGTCACAAAGCAGCCGTGTCCGGATGGAACCTCTTCCAGCAAACCACAGGGCCTGAAAGCTGCCCTCTCGTCGTGATGTTTTATATTGAACACGAGATTCCTGCCACATTCTTCAAGGAGACATATACTTAACACTTCAGAGTTGTTCGAAAACTATCACACCAGAAGCTTGCCCTGAGCTGCGAACCGAGCGAAGCCAGAGAATGCCTGATTCACCACTGCAGACTCAGTGGTTCTCAGCCAGTTGCCTGATTCCGATTCCAAGGTGGGATCCTCACACTGTCACATCTCTGAAAGTAGAATCTCTGAAAGTAGACTACTATTCGCAGTCAACTACAGACACAACTTTAATTGGCAGCATTTTTTTTTTTTTTTTTTTTGCTTAATAGATCAGTCACTGTGCATCATACAATTAATGCATCTCAGATTCAGTGAACTGGGGCAATAGTGACCAAACCACATCTGGCAAATGAATAAATGTGCCAAGCACTATGCTAAGGTCCCACCTGCGTGCATCATTTTCATATACTCCTCCCTAAAAATCCTCTTGGGAAGGAAGCAATATTATTCCCATTTGATAGATCAGAAAACTAAAACCTCGAGCAGTTAAGACTTTCCCAAGACCACACAGTAACAGTGGCCCCGGAACTGACATCCGACTCTTGACAGGCGGTCTCTGTGGCAACCACTGAGCTACCAGCCTTCCCAGGAGAACGCAGTTCCCTGGTTAACAAGTAGGGCGACCAGCCGTCCCAGTTTGCTCTGATCGGAGGGGTCTCCTAAAACATGGGACTTTCAGTGCTAAAATTTGGAAAGTCCCTGACAAACCAGGATGAGTGATCACCGTGCCACCAAGTTTAAGAGTCTTCCATTCCCCCTGCTCCTCTCTGCCTGCTCCCTTCTCACCTCCACCCCCTCCAGACCCTCCCTCTGCACAGAACCCTAAGCCTGTCAGGACCCCCAGGGCTGAGTCCCTCTCTGGGCCAGCGGCCCCACCACTCGTCAGTGTAGACGCTGTCCATGTCCCGCCTTCCCTGAATATCTGATGTTCACTGGACCTGCTGGGCTGTTTCGACAGCTGAGGGCACATTTGGCCGGGTTCTCAAAGCTTCTAAGGCTATGGCTCCTTAAAGCCTGTTTCATGCTGCTACAGGGATTTGACCAGAAACACCATGTTTTGAGGTCCTGGGAAGCTGCTAATATTAGCACACTCGGACCCAAACAAGAAGGCTCCTTTCCTATGAGAAGCCTTCCAGCTCCCCGGACTGAGGTTGCAGGAATCCACCCACGGCCCATATTTGTTCAGAAGGCCAGGTTACCACTGGGCAGTGCTTCTCGGGTGGGGAAGCCCAACCGGAGGCTCTTATTACCATGCACATTCCTGGCCTCTCACCCAGACTTGAATCATCAACCTCCAGGTATGGAGCCCAGCTGAGTCAAATAAACTACCCCCTGCCCCTGTGGTTCTGATACCTGCTGAAAGTTATAAAACATGCTGGAGACAGTTTCAGAAAAATCTCATGGCTCGTGCCTCATGTCCCTTCACTCCAGACCCTCCTGTAGCTGGACCCCCATTTAGGTGAGTCTAGGCTCCTAGTGCCCCAACCACTGGGACCTTTGACCCCAATTCCTTCCTCCTGGACCCCTGGAAAGCCTGTAGTCACAGTTCAAGAACTCAGGGGAGCAGCTACGCAGACAAGAGAGGACGCTACTCTACTGACCACGCACAAGCATCACTGGTGCCCCTCCCGCCAGCTTCACTGCAAACCAGGCTCCCACCCTTGCTGCCCCGGCCACACCTGCCTCTGGCTGCCACCCTCTCCCCTCTCTTCACCTGGTAGGCCCCCAGGGCTCCCTCACGGGCATCGTGGACTGTCTGGTAGCCCTAATAAATTTTACATGAGAATGAATGCAGTGATCCACGTCACCCCACCCTGACCACACTCCATAAATACAGGGATGGGATCTGGGTTTTTTTTCCGTTGTATCCTCAGTACCCAGTACAGAGCTTGGCACATTGTAGGAACCTAATAAATAATTGAATAAATGGCTGTCTAAATAAATCCCCACATGACCCTATGAAACAAGAGCTATTATTATCCCCACTTTCACAGCTAAGGAACTGAGGCAGAGATGAAGGAAGTTACTCAGGCTGTTCAGCTACTAATTGGCAGGACAGAACTGGAACCCACTCTGCGGACCCCAAACCCCGCACTCTGGGAGGGCCCAGGAGCGGCCAGACCTGGGTCTGGTTTGGCAACTAGTTTTCTCTCTGTCCTGAGACCAGCAATGTCTTCATTTGTAAATTCTCTCTCCTGATCTTGTTCCTAGACTTCCGTTTCTGCTTCTCTTTCTTCTCTCCCCTCTCTCCACCTCAGATCTCCCCTGCCCATCATGTCCACAGCCTGGCAGAGTCACAAAGACCAGTGAGTCCTTAGAGGGAATTGTTCACAATGAAGGCTGAGTTGCGCTGGAGACAGAGAAAGCCCAGCATCACACCCAAGTGATTCCCTAGCCCAGGAGAGCTGGGAAACAGAGGTAAATAAATATTGAAAAGAATTAGTGTTTTTTTTTTTTTTTTTTAAAGTCTATCTTCAATATGAAGGAAAAATACATTAAAAAATAAAAACAGTTCCTAAAGATGAAGAAAAAGAATTACTTGGAAAACTTGGAGAAACAGATATAATAATGATAATTAGAAACTGGCTTCTACCCTTTCTAGCAAATCCTGATGAGATGCATCCTAAAGTGTAAACAGATATGAACAATAAACTTAGTGAACCATATACAATTATTTCTGGAGAGAAATGGATGAGCGGTTGGTTAGACAAATGGAAGAGGTGTGAATGATTCTTAACACTCTGATCTGGCAAAATGGTCCTTGGAAATTAATGGAACAAAAAATTATACCGGGGAAGAAAAGCATCATCAGGAGAAAGCACTAAACATAGGAACCATGAAATGAAAACGCATTCTTATGAATAAGAGAATTAATGAAATGAATTTAAGAAAAGGTCAAGTTGGGGAGAATATCTGATGGGCTGCAGCTCCACAAAGCCCCTAAATTTACTGTGGCATTTGAAGCCCAGGACTTTGGAAGTACAAAGCCCCTGAGAAATCACCCATTCCATGCTCTTTTTCTACAGATGAGGAATCTCAGTTCCAGAGAGGGTGAGTGACTTGCTCCAAGCCACACAGCAAAGTGGGTAGCAGTGTGTATGCTGCATTAATGCCACATGTGGATCTAGGAAAGTTGTGCTTCCATCTACTCTAAGCTGTGTTTGGTGACAGATGCTCCACTTTGCAGTGGTTCTCAACCTTCCTAATGCTGTGACCCTTTAATACAGTTCCTCATGTTGTGATGACCCCCAACCATAAAATTAATTTTGTTCTACTTCATAACTGTAATTTTGCTACTGTTATGTCTTAGGCGACCCTGTGAAAGGTTGAGAACCGCTGCTTTAGAAGGCGCTGACAGGTAGGAAACAGGCCTTCAAGGGCTAGTTCAAGAGTCTCCATGTAGAGAACACACTTTCTAGAGTCAGAAAGACCTGGGTTCAAATCCTGACTGCACCATTTGCCAGCTGTGACCTTGCAAACAAGCCTTCATCTCCGCATCAGTAAAATGGGTCCAATGTTGCCTACTTTGCAGAATGAAATGCAATATCCCAGGAAAAGCACCTACTACATGATAGGGACTAGATAAATGATGCTAATGTTATAGACATGTTCAGAATTCATTGCCTTGAAATTCTAAAATTACTCAAAAAGGAAAAAAAAGGCAATAAAAGGAAAACAAAATAAAATGACAGAAAGAAATTAGGAATGTAGTGTGGCCCCAAAGCTTGTTACTTTTTCTCAGAGAAATCAAATGGCCCAGGATTACAGAAAAAATATTCTCAGACAGTGGGTCCTGCGTGGGGAAGTCTTGGCATCTCTTTCTCAGCAGGTTCTCGAGTTACTCTTGAGGATTAAGGCTGTCCTCCCCAGGTTATGCCCATGAGGCTTCCTCTACAGAACATTGCCCTCCAAACTACTAGTGCCCACTCTACAGGAGAGTGGGGTTCTTTGTCAGCCCCCCTCTCTCCACCCATTACTTGTCTGGGTGTGGTTCAGGGAAAAAGGGCAAGAAAGGCCCTGGAAGGAAGCTCCACTTCCCACCACAGGGGGCACCCGGGAGGCACTATCCTCCTGGGGTTGTCTCTGGAGCAATCCTATAGAAACTCTCTAGCTAAGGATTTTGTGGAGGTCAAGTTTGGGAATATCCATGTGATTTCTGAGATCTGCAGAGCCCTGAGGTGACTCTACTCAGCAGGACCTCTAATTAATCCTGCTTGCAAAAGAAAAGAGGAGAGTGGCCTGGTTAAGGAGTTAATCTTATTCTATTCCCATGAGAAGTCAGGGTTTCTTTGACTAGAATTATTTTCACAAAATAATATTATGAGGAGTTCTGCAAAGACTTGACCTAGGAACTCCCAATCAGCAGACCAGACAGGCTCAGGCACTCCAGACTAAGACTATATAGCTGCAACTCTCTAAATCTTTCCAATTAAACTCCCTGTTTGACGGAATTAACCAAACAGCAATGACATCCCAGTTCAAATTCTGCCATGCGTATTAAGCCTTCCCGATCCCCCTACCAAATCAACTCCCTCTTCTAGCTCCGGTGACTCCATATTGACCACTGTATTTCTGGAATTTAGACAAGACTGCATGCCATGTGGCAGCAACTGAGGTCGAGAACCACCTTTCCCCTTATTCCCAACGCTCTTGGCAGCACGTAGTTGGGCACCTGGCACAAGGCCATGGCCCAGAGCGTTCTTGGATTATAGTAAATGAAATAATTGTGGGAAATGTGGGACTGGGCCAAATGGACTCAGAGGCCAAATTTTCCAACAGTAGTTTTATTGTTTTTATAACCTCTATTCTTTGTAGGGAAATCTAAGTTAGTTTATACCAAAGGACGTAGAGTAAAAGGTGAGGGACTCTGTGTTCGTGGGCTTGGCAGTAGCTGGAGGGCTGGCATGCCAGTGCAGAGAGCTGCCTGAGGGAAGCAAAAGAGGCTCAAACTCCAGCTCTACTCCTACTACCTTGGGCTTCATTTTCCTCATCCATAACAAGAATGTAATAGTACTTACCCTGCAGGATGGTAGTGAGATTTCAATGTGATCAATGTACAAAGCACCTGACTCATAGCAGGCCCGTGAATACAATGGTTTCAGTCTCCTGTCATGGCTTAAAGAGACATAGGACAGAAAAGCGCTTGAGCTTTAGAGCTTGGCTGACCTGGACTAGGTTCAAAAGCTCCCTTCTCCACATGCACTTGTGTGGCTTCGAGCAAGTTTTTTAATATATGCAAGGTCTGTTTTCTCATCTGTAGAATAAATAATGGTACCTACTTTATTGGATTTGAGGGACGATTAAACAAGATTAGTAAAATGCCAAGAATTGCCAGGAACTTATTCAATTCTAAACCAGTAGTCACTATTATTTTGCTCTTCCTTAAGCTGGTATGAGGCATCACCCAGCCCACAGTCGGGGTCGGGTGTTGTGCAGGCTCTGTGGATTTGAGGGTCCTGCCTGAGAGGACCTGCCAAGACCAAAGGGCAGAGGATCAGACAGACAGCCTCTGACCGGTCAGCTCCAAGGCACTGTCGGTTGGACTATGGAGATGCCCCAGAGGTTCGCAGCCCCAGGGGGGGAGAGACTTTCCAGGAGATACCCATACTGATAACTAAGGGAATACATTTCCTGGTTCTCAAATTCCAAGGGAGTTCTTTCCTAAAACTGACCTGCCTGTGCTGAAAGCATCATTTCAGTTTTCCATTCTCATCTTCCCTCTACAATCCCCCTCTTCTGCTATACAAACTTGTACATGTCTTTTCACCCTACATCTTAGTCCAGTACCTTGTCCTGTTGAGTCAAACTTCTGGGGCATCAAATAAAGGGACAACTCCACAGATGGCATTCTCAAGGTCACCTTTAATCAAGGCACTATCAGCACTACTCCTCAGGTCCCGGGCAGCTTGTTCGCTGCCTGACTCCAGGGGTTGCCAGCGACATTATAGTCTCGTGAGCGGCTGTCCCCGGAGCTCTGTGGTGCGCAGAATACGTGGCTGTATGAGGCCGTCCTGGTCCTATCCATCTCAGTAAGAGAACCTTTCCCCCCAAATTTAACAATTTAGTAATTATCTATCAACATTTGCAGTGCATTCCTGTTATTTTCTATCAAATTTGTATTACTAATAGTTGAAATAACTCAATCCAAAAGAAAATTTTTTTTTAATTCTTAGAGATGTATGGTCACAGGAAATAAAAAATTCAATTTATATATATCTTTTGGTTGAAGAGAAGTACGATAGGAAAATCAATAAAAGACTTTCAAGCATAAAAATATATTATATTAGAATTAAATTCTGTGGGGGAAGTGGATTGGAAATACAATTTCCTACTGTTAAATAAGAGCTCATTTGTGTATTTTTTAAAAGGATGGTGGCGGGTATCAAATTGCTATGATATTTGTATTTTATTGGACACATTTTAAACAGCAATGTGAGAGTTTTATCTTAAATTTCTGTATTTATAATACACCAGACATTACATTCTTTCCAATTATTTAAAATTGTTTAAGATATTCTAGATGTCAACTTTAAAATGTTCTAGGAAGGACATAGATTTTTCAAAATTATTTTAGGAAACATTGAGCGAAAATGGTTAAGCCCACTGGAGCTAACCCCCCGGAGCCAGCAGCCTGCCCCAGCCCGCAGATGCCCCTCTCCAGCGCTAAGCACCTTCCCCAGCGGGCAGTGCTTCTGCAGGCTCAGGAGTGGGGAAGGTGCTATGTGGGAAGGGAGGTCTTCGGCTACCAGGCGGGGTTTACCTGTCTCTTGTCATTCCTCTCCTTGCACAGAGCTTGGGTTTTCTTCTGGGTGACCTTGGGCAATTGCTCACCTCCCTTTGGGCCCAGCAGTCTGGCTATCCGAGAGATGCAGGGTCAATCAGACCGCTTCCCACACAGACCCTGGGTACTCAGCTGGTCACACGGGACTCTGGTTACTCCTCCAGCAAGGCTGCCTCGCTTTGTGCAAAGCCTTTGACCAAGTTGCACGCATAAACTTGTAGGAACATAGCTGAGATAGTCAGAGGTCTACCTATTCAGTACATTTAAAAGTTTAGTTTCACATATATGTAAAATAACTTATATAAAACATATGAATATACCAATGTAGTAATTATAAACTAATATTAATTAAAATTAATGTATTGACTATTAATTGGATTAACATTAATTTTCAATTAACACATTACTATGGTCTTATATGAATTACAAGTATATTTAGAAACATTGCTTTCTTTCCATGTTCACATTTAATTCATGAAGCAATTATGTTCATTCTCTTCACATACATCTTTGACATTGATGTCTTTGTCACCACTAGAACCGCTGCTTGAGTCGACGAACACAGCTTTGCAGAGCGCATCATCTTCACTTCCATCTAAGTTATTTAAGATACAGGATGCTTTGCATCCATGGATGATGCTGTCACTGGAAATTATACTCCTAGCCCCAAGTACCCATTCTCTATTCATGAGCTCTGCAAAGTAACCACTTAGTGTATTGTTTTTTAAAGGGATCTTTAAAAGGCTTGTTTACAACATCCAACACTTGCAATTATAAGGAAAAATGACTAAATCTGTGCTTAGTGTTTTTGTCTCCATGTTTGCTCCAGTAAGTGACCTTTCTAAGTATTTGAAGCATAGCTTCGATTGAAGTTATTGGGGGCTAATATGTCATCCCCAAACAGTGCTTTGTGGGTCAAAATTAAGTGACTGGGAGTGAGCCTTATAACATGAGAGACTTGGAAAGGACTTGAATAGAAGTAAATTCTTTTCTGAGAGATAATGGGTGAGTGGCTGCTGGAGGAATCCTTGGATGTTGAAGTCTGGCTAAATCCTAGACCCTCCTTCCCAGGTTGGGGTTTCATGGGGGCTGCCCCCCAGGGCCTTCCTTCTTTGGAATCTCCCTCAAGACTGACCAGCAGCATGCTGGGTTTCAGTTGGTGCAGAGGCTGGTGGCAGGGCTGTAACTGCGACCCAGACCCAAGCCATAGAAAGGGAGTCATGTTTGCCACGTGCTGCCTCTACAAACAGCACCTTCTTCTCTACTGCCCGCTGTCTCTCAGCCAGGCTGAGAGGTGGCTGTTCAACTGTGAGGACCCTGAAGCTCTAGGCGTCTTTCGACCTCATTTATAGAGACATGAAAGCCTGAGCAATAATTAAGCTCTAAGCAATTACAAACTTACGCCCAGAGGCTCAGAGCTACCTTTGGAGTTAGACATCACGGGTTTACATCCTTGTTCTTCCACTTAGAAGACACATGTCCAGCAGTGAGTCACTTAATCTTTCCAGGCTTTACTTTCCTTACCTATAAAATGGGGTTAACAATGCCTACCTCACAGGGCTGTCATGAGGATTAAAATAATGGTACCTAGCCCATTGTAAGGTCTGCCTATAAGAACCTGGACCCACCAGATTTAATCTCTGAGAACATAGTATAAAAAAGAACCAGCTGCTCCTTAGGACCATATAGCTTTCCCTGACAAGTGGCCACACTGTTTCTCTTGACACATGTGAAATGCAACAAAGATAGTAAACTGGCCACCCAGCCGGACACAGTGCCAGTGATTCAGGCAGGGGTCTTGGTGTGTGACAAACATCTTAAAAATCATGGCTGTGGCTTGTTTCTCCTATTACATCAGTGATGGAGAAGTGCAAAAGAAAATTGCAATCAACTCTAATTCCCAGGGATAGCATTAGTCATTTTAGTATATATCCTTCCAATTCTTTATTTGTTTGCTTGCTATCCCTTTTTAAAAAAAAATTTTTTTTTTATCCTCACGTGAGGACATTTTTCCATTTTTTGTTCAGACAGAGTGGGAGGGAGAGAGAGGAAGAGAGAGAGAGAGAGAGAGAGAGAGAGAGAGAGAAACATCGACGTGAAAGGGACACTTCGAGTGGCTGCCACTCGCCCGACCAACCAGGGCCGGGGACAAATCACAACCGAGGTACATGCCCTTAGCAGGAACTGAACCCGGGTCTCTCTGGACTGCAGGCCGACGCTCTAACCGCTGAACCAAACTGACCAGGGCACTATCTCTCTTTTAATTGCAAACATAGCATCATATTCTTCATTTTATTTTGTAACTTGCTTTTCTCACTTAATGCCTGTGAACATCTTCCTATAGCATTAACTATTATTTCCCACCACTTGAATGATTATACAATGTTCTATTCAGTGATTGTGCCATGGTTTTTCTAAACCAACCCCTTTTTGGAGGCCTTTATTTTGTTTCTAATTTTTCCCATTACAAACAAGGCCTGTTAGAATTTCACATGTGTAAAGCACTTGTTCCCATCACTTTGGATCTTCTCATTAACTTAGAAGGAGAAAAATGTGATCATCATTCTTTCCGTTTGACAGATGAGAAAACTGAGACTCACAAAGAAAAGGTGGCTTGCCCAAGGTCAGCAATTGGTAGAGCAGCTCCCAACCTAAGCCTTTTGGGCCTCCAGGCTGGCCAATTCCCTGACCTTCCATTTTTCTTCTCTTTTTTTCTTCGCAGAATAATGAGTCCTCTGAATGATGCTTGTGCCTCGTCTGCCTCTTCCTCCCCGGGAGCATCTGAGCATAAAGGGACCCCTGACCCCAACCTGGAAACTCTGGCCTCCAATGCAAAGTAGGTCCTCACACGCTCTCTAGCCCATCACCTAATTTTATTTTGATCATTGTAGTTATCATTACTTGTTATTTTCTTGTTTATTTACTTGCCTTTTATATAGTTCAGGAATTCTCAGTGGAGCAGAACCAACCCCCAGTGATTGGAGGCAAAGCCTGTCTCAAATCCCTACAATGTCTGAATTTTAACCAGACATTTGTGTGGGTCAAAACCACTTATAATCATCTCAATCTAGACTCGAACTTCATCTTATCCATGAGTGCAAAGGAGAGTATACTTGGTGTAATTCACGCTAAGTTTTCCAGAAATGCAACCACCATAGAAAATTGAGAGATTATTTTAATTTCTTCAATGAGGAGTTTTTATGTTTTAGAAAATGACATCATCAGTGACACCATCATTCCTGGTATTTTAGTCACCATTACTAGGCATATCAGTCTGCATTTTTAACTGTCACATTCAAAGCAATTCTAAGTATATTTACTAATATATTTTTTTTAGCTCTTATTTCAAATTGTCAAAGATAATGAAAAAATGTCATCACCATTCAGTTGTCTATTATCTCTTTTTTCTTGAATTCAAACATTCATTATAAGTAAGCATAAGCATCTGAATATTTTATAATGCTTTCTGGTGTACTTATAAGAAAACATCTGAATATTAAAATACATATTATTTTATTGAAAGTACTTTCTTTTTTTGCCCTGGTCACTTTGGCTCAGCGGTTAGAGCATCGGTCCATGGACCAGAGAGTCACGAGTTCAATTCCAGTCAAGGGCATGTACCTCGGTTGCAGTTCATCTCCTGCCCTGACTGGGGTCCTGTGGGAGGCAACCAGTCGATGTGACCCTCTCACGTCAATGTTTCTCTCTCTCTCTCTCTCTCTCTCTCTCTCTTTTCCTCTCTCTCCCTCCCACTCTATCTGAACAAAAATACAAAAATATCCTCAGGTGACAATTAAAAAAAAGGGACTTTCTTTTTATTTTTCCATTATATTGCAGTGAAATGCTATATTGATTATTTAAATTATATGAACAAGTATGTCCGGCCAGTGTGGCTCAGTGGTTGAGCATCGATCCATGCACCAAGAGGTTGCTGATTCAATTCCTGGTCAGGACACATGCCCAGGTTGTGGGCCCGATCCCCATTTGGGGGCATGCAGGAGGCAGCCAATCGATGTTCTCTCTCATCGATGTTTCTACCTCTCTCTCCCTCTTACTTCCTCCCTCTCTAAAATCAATAAAGGAAAAGAAAATTGTGCTTTTAATTTATGTGAACAAGTAGAATGTATTATCTGTAAATTTAATTTCAGAATGATAAAGGAGCTGTTCAAAAGAATTGAGTTACAAAGGGGCCTTTGGGTCCCACAATGTTGAGAACCACTGATGTGGTCTGTCTCCCTCAGCGGAAGATCCGCTCCATGGAGGCAGGGCCTGGTCCGACTGAGCTCCCCCTCCAGCCCCTAGCACCCAGAAGAATACTCAGTAAAGACCAGTTGAATGAAAGAGTGATGGAGGCATTCTAAAACTTTGGGGTGGGGGAGCTATTTATGGGCGGATTCAGCCTTAGACAAGTTGATTAGGTAACATTTCTGAAATTCTTTTTCTCTGAGTACTAATTGGGGTAGGAACCATGATCTGCCTGGATGTTGAGAAGATCAAGGAGATCATGGATCCGAAGACCCCTGGCACGGTTCCTGGCATGGGGCAGGGTTGGGGGAGCTGAATGACTGGTTGCTGCTATTGTTTTTGTTGTTAGGTTTCTCAAGCAGTAAACGGTAACTCTATTTTCAGCTACCTGGCCCTCTTCTCTACTCAAAATCTGGCCATTGTTATTAATACATTTTCCTAAGAACCTCCTATTCCCATTTATTTGTTTCCTCCCCACCCCAGCCTTGAGCTCCCTTCAATAATCTCACTCTAATTGGAAATTGGGACTGTCAGGCTGACCTTCCTCTCCGCTCCCCAACTCTCAGCTTGATCCCGTGTCTGACAGATGCAGACATCCCCCCGGTTCCGAGCAGAAGCCACAGGCCAGGAGGGCGCCACCAAGGCCAGGCTCCCTGTGGGCGCCACGGCGGGGCAGGCCTGGCGCCCCCAGACTTCAGCTGCCACGCAGGGAGTGGCCCTGGCACCTCTGCCAGTCCCCCGTGATGAAATGCCACCGGCCCCGGGGAGCCGTCCCCAGCCTTCCACAGTGGCTTGGCGGCAGGTTTATCACACTCGCTGAGAGAAGACATAATCAATTCCCCAGCTGGCACTTTGCGCTGAATACCCACTTTTTCAGCTTGATAGCAGGACTAAATTAGTTATTTAGCAACTAGGCCCTAATTTAGAGCGAGCGAGAGCCTTGACAAGGATCATTGTTCAAGGCCATCCCCCCTTTGCCGTCAGATAGGAGGCCCACAAATCCCCAGAAGGTGATAAATAGACAATTAGAAAATAGATATATTTGGTTAGATCTACAAGGCTCCCCGGCGCTGTCAGGCTCACAATGAAGGGGGCCGAGGTAAATTGGTGGCCAATGAACGCCAGCTGCACGGCCATCCGTCCTGCAGACACTCAGCCATATGTGGCCATTTACAGGCCATCCTGAAGAATAGCCCGGACCAATAAGACCGGAGGGAACTAAAAATACTTGACGAAGTTGGCTGCTCTTCATTTAACAAGAATAAAATATCTAATGGGGTGTAATGGAGGCCATCAATCACCTCCTGCCATTCCCAGCCTTAATACCATACTTTTAACTATTAATGCAACTTTTTTCTTTCTCTAATAAGTGAGACAGGCACATCCGCTTTGTACACAGGGTGGATGTTTGGGGAGTGAAGATGCATGGGAGATGCTGGAGAGCTGTGGCAGAGGATGAATTCCAGCTTAAAAATAGAAAGGGATGGCGGGAATGTAAACTGGTGCAGCTGCTGTGGAAAACGGTGTGGTGGTCCCTCCGGAAGTTAAACATGGCATTGCCACAGGAGCCAGCAATTCCACTCCCGGGTAGATACCCAAAAGAAATGAAAGCAGAGACTCCAATGGATACTTACACAGCAATATTCATAGACGCATTATTCACAATAGCCAAAAAGTGGAAGCAATCCAAGTGTCCATCAATGAATGAACAGAAAAACACAGTATTGTATACATGCAATAGAATATTATTCTACCTTAAAAAGGAAGGATATTCTGAAACAAGGATGAACCTTAAGGACATTATGCTAAGACAAATAAGCTACATACAAAAGGACAACTATTGAATTATTCATTGGTTTTGGATGAATTTCTTGGGGGAAATGAGACACAGCCAAGTTGTTATTTTATTTTTTTGGTATGTGCCCCTAGTGGGAACCGAACCTAGGACTCTCTTGTCCGCAGGCCAATGCTCCAACTGCTGAGCCAACTGGCCAGAGCCAAATTATTCATTTGTATGAGGTATTTAGAATAGGTAAATTCATACAGACAGAATGTAGAAAGGCGGCTACCAGGAGCTGGAGAGAGGGGGAAATAGGGAGTTATTGTTCACTTTAGAGAGTTTCTGTGTGGGATAATGAAAAAGTTCTGGAATTAGATAAAGGTGATGGTTGTACAACATTGTGAATGTATTTAAGCCATTAAATTGTACACTTAAATTTAGATTGTTCAAATGGACTTCCGGTCAAGATGGTAGTGTAGGTAAATATGGTACTTGCCTTCTCTCACAACCACATCAAAATTACATCTAGCCCGGCCTATATGGCTCAGTGATTGAACATCGACCCATGCACCAGAAGGTCACAGGTTCAATTCCTAGTCAGGGCACATGCCTGGGTTGTGGGCCCAATCCTTGGTGGGGAGCATGCAGGGGGCAGCCAATCAATGTTCTCTCTCATCATTGTTTCTATCTCTCTCTTCCTTTCCCTTCCTCTCTCTCTAAAATCAATAAAGAAAAAAAATTTAATTACAACTGAACTACAGAACAACCATTGTTCAGAACCACCTGAAATCTAGTTGAATGGAAGTGCTCCAACTATGGAATTAAAGAAGAAGCCACATCAAGACTGGTAGGGGAGGTGTAGGTGCGGAAGGGCTGGTCCCACACCCACATGTGGAGGACAAAAATCAGGAGGGATACCTCAGCTGTAAAGGTCCTCCCTGAGGAGCAAGGTGTCCCAGCCCCACACCAGGCCCCCCAGCTCAGGGTTCCAGTGCCAGAAAGAGAAGTCCCCATGACTTCTGGCTGTAAAAACCAGCAGGAATTGAGGCTGAGGGAGGCTGAGGCTGCTGGAACCCCAGGCAGCTCCTCTTAAAGGGCCCACACATTGACTTACTTGGACTCATTCCCTCTGGGCTCCACCATGGGGAAGGCAGCTTGAAAGACACCAGAGACATACAGAGAAGAACTGAGTTGTTTGGCATCAGGGCAAGAGCTGGAAGAGCAGCTTTCTCTTGGACAGACATACTGATGGAGGGCAACTCTTCCTTTGGTGAGCCCTTTCCCCACAGGGCCGGTAGACAGGTGCCATATCTGGGACTCCAATACCTGAATTCACACTATTGTCCCAGCTCTGGTGATTCCCTGAGGTCCTGCCCCACCCAACTTTCGGGCCCACCCAAGCTGTTTCCAGTGGCTTTACTATAGAAATGGTCTGTCTTGGCTCATGCTTCAGATTTTCCTAAAATCTCTCAAACAAGCAGCATCTGGCCTCAGTGAGCCCCAAATCTCTAGCTAAGTGACCCCAGGCCCAGCACTAGCAGCAGCAGGCCTTGGTTCACAGACTGGCCTTATCTGGACACCTCTAAGCCCAGCACAAGAATCAACCGTCTGTAGATAGTTTTGTAGCTTATGTCTGGTGTCCTGGGTAGAACACAGGCAGTGACTGACCTTGGCCTATACCTCCTGAGAGGCCCCAGAGCCAGCACACCCAGTGAGCAGCTTCAGACCATGTCAAAGCACCACCACCCAACCACCTCCACAAATGACACATTCAAGGGGTGGACTCAGTGGATACCAGAGCCCTGCTGAAGTAAGTTTTGCTCTATATGTTGGGCCCATGCAGAGCTGATCCTCCCAGATGGTCAGAGTTTGGTGGACAGTGGGCATAGCCCGTCCTTGCAGCTGATCAGGCTGAGTAAATCCCTCCACACTGACATGCCAATAGCAATCAAGACTCAATTATAACAGAAGGGTGTACAGTCCACACAGGGAGCCTACCTCACTCAAGTGCCTAGCTGGGGTGATCAGGGAGGCTGTGCCACTGGACCCTACAGGACACCTACTACAATTGGCCACCGTAACAAGCCTAGGAGATGTAGCAACTCTACTTAATACATAGAAACAAACACAGGGAGGCAGCCAAAATGAGCAGACAAAGAAACATGTCCCAAATAAAAGAACAGAATAAAACTCCAGGAAAAGAACTAAACAAAATGGAGATCAGCAATCTAACAAATGCAAAGTTCAAGACACTGGTTATAAGGATGCCCAATGAACTTAGTGAAGACCTCAAGAGTATAAAAAATGCCTAGTCAGAACTGAAGGATGCACTAACTGAAATAAAGAATAATTTACAGGGAATTAATAGTAGAGTATGTGTGCAGCTGTAAGAAAGAAAGATCTCTTATCCTTGGAGACAACATGGAGGGACCTGGAGAGTATTATGCTAAGCGAAATAAGCCAATCAGAGAAAGACAAATATCACATGATCTTACTTATTTGTGGAATATAATAAACAAAAAAAAGCTGATGAACAAAATAGACTCAGAGACATAGAAAAGAGTATGGTTGCGAGTGACAAACTTCAGAGGAAGGGAGTCGGGGGGAGGGATGAGATAAACCAAAGGACTTATATGCATGTATGTGTAACCAATGGACATAGACAACAATGCTTGGGGGAGGGGGCAGGATAGGGAGGAGGGTGTCTGGGAAGAAAAGGAGAAACATCTGTAAAAATAATAATTAATTAATTAATATATATATATAAAAAAATAGTAGAGAAGGTGAAGCCAAGAAGCAAACCATTGATTTGGAATATAAGGAACCAAAAAACACCCAAATCAGAACAGCAAAAAGGAAAAAGAATCCAAAAAATGAGGATAGTGTAAGGAGTCTCTGGAACAACTTCAAGCATACCAACATTTGCATCATGAGATGCCAGATGGAGAAGAGAGAGAGCAAGAAATTGAAAAGCTATTTAAAATAATGACAGAAAACTTCTCTAACTTGGTGAAGGAAACAAACATACACGTTCAGGAAGCACAGAGAGCCCCAAACAAGATGAACCCAAAGAGGTTCTCACCAAGACACATCATCATCAAAATGCAAAAGGTAAAGACAAAGAGAATCTTAAAAGCAGCAAGAGAAAAGCAGTTAGTTACCTACAAAGGAGAGCCATAAGACTGTTCAACTGATTTCTCAAAAGAAACTTTGCAGGCCAGAAGGAGTGGCAAGAAATATTCAAAGTGATGAAAAACAATCACCTACAACCAAACTTACTCTATCCTGCAAAGCTATCATTTAGAATCATTGGACATATAAAGAGCTTACCAGACAAGAAAAAGCTAAAAGAGTTTATTATAACCAAACCAGTATTATATAAAATGTTGAAGGGTCTTCTTGAAGAAGAAGATAAAAAATATGAACAATAAGTACATATCTATCAACAATTGAATCTACAAACCAAATGAACATGCAGAACAGAAACAGACTCATAGATACAGAGAACTTTTTGATGGTTGCCAGATGGGAGGAGAGTTGGGGGGATGGGTGAAGGGATTAAGAATTACAAATTGGCCCTGGCCGGTTTGGCTCAGCGGTTAGAGCGTCAGCCTGCAGTCCAGAGAGACCCGGGTTCGGTTCCCGCTAAGGGCACGTACCTCGGTTGCAGTTTGTCCCCGGCCCTGGTTGGGTCGTGTGGGTGGCAACCACTCGATGTGTCGCTTTCACGTCGATGTTTCTCTCTCTCTCTTTCTTCCTCCCACTCTATCTGAACAAAATATCGAAAAAAAGGTCCTCGGGTGAGGATAAAAAAAAAAAAGAATTACAAATTGGTTGTTACACTGACAAGCCTCAGAGGAATGTTGGGGGTGGGGTGGAAGGTGGGAAGAGATAAACCAAAGAACTTATATACATATATGCATAACCAGTGGACACAGACAGTAGTGTGGGGAAGGCAGGAGGGAGGTGGGAGCAGAGAGGAGGGAGTCAATGGGGGAAAAGGGGAGGAGGACATCTATAATACTTTCAACAGTAAAGATAAATTTAAAAAAGAAAAGGAAGAAAGAGAGAGAAGGTCTTTTTCCCTTTTGGCACCAAGGGGGAAAAAAGGTTAAAATGGTAAATTTTATGTTATGTATCTTTTACCAAAATTTTAATTAGGAAAGAGAGAGCAGACAAAATACTCAGAATCTGCTCTAATGGCACACACTTCATTCAGCAAGTAGGAGCTGTTCAATTATTTCCTGCAAGGTAAGGTTTTTCCAACCCATCCATTTCTTTCAATTCCAAGAAACAGTCATGAGCCCCCCTCTGTGTAGAATAAAGTTGTATGCTCTGTAGCACATACACAAATTAGTGCTTGCCCTCAGAGAGATTTCATTCCACTGGAGAAAACAGACACATGCACAAAGAACCCACAGACCTGCAAAGACCCAGCAGAATTTGGGAAGCAGCGTAGGAGAGGGGCAAGGTGTCCTTGATGTTCTGAGGAAGGAGAGATGGCACACAATAGAGAGATTATAGCACTGGTTGTGAAAAAACCCTTGAATTGGGGTGCAGAGGACAGGCAAGATTTGGCCAGAAGGGCATGCAGTAAAGGTTCTCCAGGCAGAGGAAAGAATATAGACAAAGGGAGAGACACAGACATACTTACCCATTTAGCTGGAGTGGAGGACACATGAAGAGAAGTAATAGAGATGAGGTGAAAATGAGGTTGGGGATAGTCAAGGAAAGCCTTCATTCGTTTGTTGTTCACTTATTCTACAAATATGTGTTAATTATTATGATGTGCTAGATACTTGGATCTGTGGAAGAGAGATAAAGGTATAGAAGATTTAAAAATTTAATTTTTCAATATTTCTACTGTACTTGGCTTTATAATATCAAATTTAAGAATCATTTATAAGACACCACATTCTGTCCACAGCACCATTGGGAAAGAAAGGCCCAGGACCACTTTATCTTGAATGCTAACTTCTGCTTTTCACTCCAAGCGAAAGCTCTACCTGTACCCAACCCCTGCTCCTCCACCCCCCAGTCCTTCAATGTGGCCAGAAAACCAACTCTGGCCAGCAGGGAAGAAGGGGAAAGAGAAGATGGGCACAGCAGCAGCTGGGATGCTTTCAGCTGCAATGAACAGGAAGACTGGCTCAAGTTGGCCTACACAAGAAGGAAATGGATTAGCTCACACAACAAAGCCAGAAGTAGAACAGTCTCCTGGATTGGTTGGCTTGGAGGATTGTCCATGCCAACACATATCCAAGACCTTTCTGTCTAGATTAGAGACTGGGTGCTCACTGACCCATTTTCTCTTTTTCCAGAGCAAAGAGTGTGCAAGACCACATTTCCCAGCCTTCCTTGCAATTGGGTGTGGCCATGTAAATGACTTCTAGCCAATAGAATGTGGGTGCCAGTTTGTACCACCTCCAATCCTGGAGCAGAGAAACCTCCTACACATGATCCTCTATTGTGTCTTTTCTGTCTGCCAACCAGGACTGGAGGACTGAAGGTCCAAGGGCATGGCAGAACCACCAGATATCACAAAATGAGGGGTTTAAACAGAAAATTATTTTCTCAGTCTGGAGGCTGGAAGTTCGAGATCAAGCTGCCAGCAAGTTTGGTTTCTCCTGAGGCTTCTCTCCTTGTCTTGCAGATGACCGCTTTCTCCCCGTGTTCTCACATGGGCTTTCCCGTGTGCACTCAGATCCCTGGTGTCTCTGTGTATCCAAATGTCCTCTTCTTATAGGGACACTAGTCAGATTGGATAGGGCTCATCCTAACAGGCTCATTTTCACTTAATCATCTCTTCAAAGGCCCTATCTCCAAATAACACTCACATTCTGGCATACTAGGGGTTCAGGTTTCAATGAATGAATTGGAGTGGCAGGTGGGGGGACAGTTAAGCCCATGAAAAATCTTTTCCAGAAGCCTGATAGAAGTTTACATGATCAAGAAATAAACCTCTGTTGTGTTGAGGCACTGAGATGTGAGGGGTTGTTTGTTAAACAGCTAATGATAATTACCCTGATCGATGCATTGTTAGTCTGCTCTGCAGTTAGTAGTGAGCTTCACCCGAAGGCTGGCTGAAAGATGACTGTCAAGAGAATCAAGCCTGTCTGCTTCCTTTTTTACATCCATTGGGAAAGAGAGGGTCATTTCCAGAAGCTCTCCAAGAATGGCAAGTCCACTCCTTTCCCAGGAGCCCCTAGTAAACTTCCCTTGGTTTCATTGGCTAGGAATGGGTCACATGCCCATGATCAAACACCATGACTGGGGAATGGAGTTATTCTGATTAACTTATATAATTTATGTGAGTCAATTTTCCCCCAAGCACGTGCCTATATGATGGAGGAAGTGCTATCTGAATAAAATTGGCAGTTTGTTAGATAAGAAGAGGACCAGATGTCAGAAATGCAACCGACACCTGATCCAACATTTTTAACAAGTTTCTCTTCATTCTACAGCTGCTGGGGTCCCAAACTCTGGCAAGCCCAGCCCATTGTGGGAAGTTTTTGAAAGGACATGTAGAATGTAATGAGTTCGTCTATTCTAAGCCAATCCCTTTATCGCATGGGAGGTGAGGGCCAAGGCCACCAACAAGGCAGCGGTGAAGCCTAGACTAGAACATAGGGGCCTGGCCCATACGTCCTGCCTTCCTTCAACCTACCAGGGTTCCCCCACCTTGCTGCTCATCAGAAATACTTCGGGAGATTTCTAGCAATACAGTTTCCAGAGCCTGCCCTAACCTGATTAAATCAGAATCTCTGAAAGTGGAGCCTGGCATTCTGTTTTTAAAATTCTCCTTAGCTTATTCTGGTCCAAACACAGCTTTGGGAACCAGAATACCACACTTCTTCTAGAGAAATCATTCTGATATTCCAATTTGCCTTAAGAAGAGAAATTTTATGAATTCAGTTAATCTAGAGTATTTTTTAAAGTCACCCCGGAAGATTAATCTTCTTTGGGAGTCATGCTTTCTTGTGGTCTCAGTTTCCTTGTCATTAGATGACAGATCAATTCCTGACACCTCTCCATCCTAGAGCTATTGTGAGGCCCAAATGAGATGAATGGAACGTGAGCATCCTTTGTAAACTGTTAGGCACTGTTATCTAATTTGTCAATCTGTACCTGCTTCCAGCTCAGCTAAGAAACATTTCAGGAATCCCACCAAAGGCACCTCATCCATATGGACTGAGCCATCAATCTGAGAGACCCCACGGATGGGAAAGTCAGGTCCCCACAGATGGAGACCAGAACCTGTCCTCAACCCACCACCCACTTAAGGAGTCTTCCCCTTGGCCACTGCTGGTTTCATGCATTATTCAGTCACTAGAGTCACCCTACAGTGGCCTTGATGGTGTCCTTCACACAGTCTGAGACTGTCTCCAGGTAGGGCAGACAAGGAACAAGAAGCGGAATGACTTTGAACACACCTACAGCGTGCAGATGAGCCAGGTGCTGTGGCAGCGTGGGGCTGAGTGCTCTTTGTGGGGAAGGCAGGAGGGGTCTGAGTGTTAGAGGGGATGAAGGACGGCCGCAAATTTCATGATGATGCTGTGGTTTGGGCTTTTTGTATTCTTTTTTCCGATCAGAATGCATATTTGGGGTTTACCAAAAAGGTTCCATCTATTTCAGTTCTTAAAGCACATTTACACCTCTTAACTCATTTGATCCTCAAAACCACTTTGTACATAAACAGATTGAATGTTTCCTTCTACTTGAACCTGGCATGCTCTGCTTGTGTCCTAATCCACCGTGTCTGAATATAACTCAGTCCCTCTGCTCGCTGTTTTACATACAATTATGAACCCAAATGCCCTATGTTCTCTTTCTTTTTCCATCTGACTCATACTCAATAATTAATTAATTTAGCAAGTTATATTAGTTAAGAGTCACAAGATGAAGAAAACCAATTCAAATGACCTTAAGCAAGAAAAAGGAAGTTATTGTGAGGATCAAAGAGAATCTCATGAAACCCAAGAACAGGAATGTGGCTGGGTCCCAGGTGCAGAACCTAGGAGCTCAGTCTTGACGACCACACTCTTCGCCTCCTCTAGCTGGGTTCCCAGGATTCATTCTCATTCTCCCCACCCACCCTCCACCCCAGACCAGTGTTCTCCAGTTCTCTGGGTCAAAGAGAAGGAAATATGGTACCAAACAGTTCCTGACCTTTGCCTCTTAGGTTTATAACCACTGAGAAAATAGAAATCTGAACTTCCTTCTATCCCAAATTTTAAAAGCCTCAGAGAGGATTTACTAGCCCAGGTACCCATTCCTGGACCAGGTGGAACCACCGAGTAGAATGGAGTGAAGAGACAATTCTGGAAGATGGTTGGAGGATTAGCGCTGGGAAACTAAACACAAGGTGTCCATCACGCAAATGCTTCTAACTCCACTGTGTGTGAGGCATTCATTCCTTCAAAAATATGTGCTGGGCACCTACCATGTGCTGGCCACTGTGATGGGCCCTGGAAATAAAGCTGTGGCCAAGACCTACCCCTGCTCTCAGGGAGTTTACAGACTATCTGGCCAGATAGACAATATAGAATTTACCCTGAAATTTATTGCAGCTGGGATGTTATAAAGGAGGAGGGCAGGATATACGAGTATTCTCTGACTTTGCATGGATGAGCTGTCTTCCTTGAGGAAGTGAGAGTGAAGCTATGACTGAAGGATGAGTAGCAGTTCTCTGGAAACTCAGCTGAGGACTCTGGGAAATTTAAAGATGAAGATCCTGTTTTCAAGAAATGTCAGTGTAATGCTCAATGTTTCCTGAAGAGTTCTGTAGAACACTGGATACACTGCATGTTAATGGTTCTGGTTTGTAAAAAAGGTTTTGTGGTCAAACACGTTTGGAAATGCTGGGTTGGACAAAGTTTAGCTGTTCTCTACATTACTCTTCTCTTTATTGCAGAACTTGTTGAGATTTTAATGAGCCAAAGTGCCCTGAAAATCTCCAAAGAAATTCTCCTTTTCACCAAGACAAACCTTTTAAATAACATCTTCACATGCTCTGTCAAAAAACTCTAATGTATGGAGGGTCAGAGACCTGCCCAAGGACACACTGATTAATGATAGAACCTGGACTCTACCAACCTCCCCTTTTCCTCCCCTGTTTTCCTTGCAGATGGAAAGATAAGTTGTAGATGCAAGATAACTACTTTTCCAGCCTCCTTTATAGCTGTGGATGGCCATGTAATCCATTCTGCTGGCAAGGGGATTCTGTTTGAAGGCTTGTAAGAAAAACTTTGCTCCTGGTATAGAGACTTAATAGAATGAGTTCTCTTACTGCATTCCCTTCCTGCTTTTGAGCTCTGTTGACAGAAGACATGCAGCTACCTTGTGACCATGAGGGGAGACATTATCAACACCGCGAGCACAGTAAAACATAAGGCAGGTGAGAATAGCCAGAGCTCTTGATTACATCGTTAAATGGCTAAACCAACTCTGTAACTATTCACCTCTGGACTTCTTGCCATGAATACCACTTAAATGAGGGAGGATGTTACATTACTTGTAGCCAAAAATAAGAGAAATCCTTACTAATTCAATCTCAATCCTGGTCACCCATCTTAGACTTTTTAAATACAGAATGTCTTTGTGTGTAACATTTTCCCAGTAAAATGCCTCTTGGAATAGGAATACCCAGATATCACAGAAGATACGTATCTTTCAATATAATATTTCAGTCAATATTCATAAAGAAAAACATTTTAAATTCAGTTTTTAAAATGAATACATTTCTGGCTGGTTTGGCTCAACCCTAGGACCAAAGGGTCGCAGGTTTGATTCGAGTCAAGGGCACCTACCTGGGTTTCGGATTCAATCCCCGGCCCCTGGTTAGGGTCATGCAGGAGGCAACCAATTGATGTGTCTCTTTCATATCGATGTTTCTCTCTCTCTCTTTCTCTCCCTCCCTCCTTCCTTTTCACTCTCTCTAAAAATCAATGGAAAAATATCCTCAGGTGAGGATTAACAACAACAAATTATCACAAAACTCATTATGACATTATTTACACAACAATGTAAATGTTATATTCCAACGACAATTGGTAGACCATCAGAATCACATGGGAACATTTGAAAGGCACACCAAGAAACAACCAGAGGGAGGTGTGTCTCGGGTGGGCTGACACTGAAAGAAGCTGTCACTGTGTACAAATAACTATTACAAACCCCACTTATTGTTTCATAACAGGAGGGAATGTTGTGAGCCTTTCTACATTCCTATTATGATCACGTGTAACTCAAATAAAGGCATTTCGTTTTACTTATGTTTTGGTAATATTTGGTTGAGTGTTTTGGGTTGACATGTAACACACTGAATTTCTTTCTATTTAAAATGATGGAAAATTGGCTCCCGATCTGTATTTGTGTGCAAAATGTCAGGAATGAATTACTGAAAGTATAGATGCCTGTAAAGTTATGTAGCAGGAAAACTGAATTTGAATTGTGTTAGAAATGCCTTCACTGAACCACAAATCAATATTACTCTTGTACTAAGAATGGATATAATTGGTTGCATTAAGAGTTTTTCATCTTCTGGAGAACAATGATTATTCATTTGGTTCCCACAAGGTTCTTTACCATTGAACCACAGGCCTGGCTGTGCATCAAAACCACCTGAGGTTTTAAAATATAGAGATGTGTGTGTGTCCTACCCCAGATCAATTAAACAGACTCTCCAGAGGCAGGGTTCATGCATGCGTATTTTTAAGCTCCCCAGATAATTCTTAAGTGAACTCAAGTATACTTAAGTTTGAGACCACTTCTCTGAACAACAAATTCCGCCAAGGACTTAAGAGTAGGGAAAACATTGATACATCCAAGAATTATAAAACCCACTACTAGTTTCCTTTTCTTCTTGGCTACCAGGAAGCTCAACCAAGTTAGTTATAGTAACTCTCCTGTTCCTGGTTCTTACTTCAATGAATTCTTTTATGTCTTCAGATATCCAGATGCTGCTTTTTAAAAATCTTAATTCACTTGTATTACAATAAAATTTCACATCTTTGTGCGCTGTCATCAGACCTTGCACACACCCTGACCAACCACTCTAGTCATGTGTACATGACCAAACACACACACCAGGGTTTAGCCTACTCCAGGAAGCCACACCTCCTGCTTTTGACTTAATCTTTTCTCCCCTTCCAGAAGTTTGATCGCTTTGATCATGTTCTACAGTGGTTAAAACCTTGACTAATCCAATTTTCTATGAATTGGGGCTATCAAATCTTAGCATCAACCAACTTTCTGTGGCTAAAAAAATATATATTTTACTTTGGGAACAAGATATATGGCCTCATTGATGCCAGAGTTCATCAGCCAGTTAAAATTTTTTGTGTTGTTCTTTTCATCAGCTCTGACAAAGTGATATGGAATTAGACACCCTGTGAACTGTTTCTTTGCTCTAATATGTGAGCTGCGCTTCACTAGAGGGAATAAAATAATCCACTGTCATTTCTGTTTTTATCATATTCAGTTTTGGCAGAGAATTTATTCACTCTTCGCTATATAGTTATTTATGTGCTACAATCTTGCATTTTTGCATTCCCCAGCGAACACACCATTAAAACTCTTAATGTGACACCTCATATTTTGAGTAGACTAGAAAATAGTTACAATTTTAATTTAAATTGAAATGACTATGTAATAGCTGGACAAATCAGTTTGAGATCCCCAGAGCTCTTAATTGTAATTCTCCATTGTTTTCTATGCATAAATTTCTTCTCCAAAGTGCTCATTCTGAAATAGTCACTCATTGTTTTTCAGCTGTTCCATGCTCATTCCAAACTCACTTATTTAATAATTTTCTATGGTTAACAACTTCATGATTAAACTTTAATGTTAAATATAAATGGTTGAAATAATAAGCTTATTAGAGTGTTTAGGAAAAAAAGAGAATTTAACATTTAAGGAATGACGAATTTAAGTATCAAGTGTAAGAATAAGAGAGATATTTAGTCTGGCCACAAACAAAGCAGAGACATGGATTTTGATATACGGTAGATATGACTGCCTGTCTGCCCTGAGCAATGGGCAGAGGAGACTTCAACATGATGGAAATCAAGGTTGGCTGCTCTGGGAGGATCCCGTCTAACCTACTCAATTTACAAATGAGGAACATAAAGTTCAGAAAAGAGAATGATTTTTTCAAAATCCAATGATGTACTAGCTGGGACTGGGCTAAGAGAAGAATCCGAAGTGATCTAACAGAAGGGGAAGGATTCTGCCAAAGGCAGAGAGACAGCCTCTTTTCCAGATGCCCCAGGCCCACCAACACAGTGTCAGACGAAGCAGTAAGAGATATCATCACCTCCCGCAGTGCTGAGGATGTTTTTCACAGCATCTGATGCTTAGGTTAAAAACAAAAACAACACTGTCAGGTTTTATTTTAACCTGACCTGGCAATATTAAGAAGGCAAGACTGTGTCCAATAGAAAATTGGTGTAATGGCTCTCAAATAAGCCTTGAAAAGTCTGCTCAGCATCTTTGAACATTGTTGGAAGCAAGAATATATATTCTTCCCCTTCATGCCAAGACCCCCAACACACACACACGCACGCACGCACGCACACACACACGCTGCTGAGCTATCCTTCTACTTAATGAAGATTTAAACCAGCTAGAAAAGAGTCTCCAACAGATCCTGGTAAATCTGGGGGTCCAGTACTGACCCTGCCACTAACTAACTGTCCATGTGACTTTGATCAAGTCCATTCACCACACTAGACCTCAAGTTTCTTATCTAGAAAATGAGAAAATAGTCCTCAGGGCCCATCCTCCCAGCCCTAATATTTTATAGCTTCTAATTCCATCCCTTAACCCTATCTTCATGTCCTTCAATTGACATTTATTGAGCATCTTGTATAGGTCAGACTGTGTGGTTGGCACTGGGAATAGCAGGTGAATCGGACAAGGTCCTGGCCTCCGGGGGCTCGGAGTCCACTGGAGTGAGATGAACAACACAGGCTGTGGGAGTGAAGCGGAGAGCGGGTAGGAGAAGCATGAACTTTCTCCCATGGGCACGTAAGTGACTGGTCACACTACTGTCCAAAATGGATAAAATGACCATGTAATGTATCAAGGACACTTTTGGAGTAAAAGGAGAGATTACTGACAACTATGCTGAAACAATAGGCTTAAACTAAAACTATTCCAGGCAACGTGGGGTGTGTACGTCGCCGTAAAGATGGGGACTACAGGAGAAAATTAAGTTTGGGGGAATAATAAGTTTGGGTCTAGAAATCTTGCCTTTTAGGTGCCTTTGGAACATCCCAACGGAGCTGAATGGTGGAAAGGTAGACGCAGGGGGCTGGAGCTGCGGAGATTCAGATCCGGGAGCCACCATGAGCCAGAGGGCAGATGAGGACATCTAGAGAAATGTGAAGAGTGGGAAGAAGACGTTGAAGACGCAGGCAGAGGAAGAGGCTGAGAGAGAGACTGAGTGAGCAGAAGTGGTAGGAAAGCTGGAAGAAAATAAAATCAAAATCAGAGAGAGTTACAAATGGAGGGAGTGGTCAGCAGCGTCAGGGCCGGGAAATGACAATGTAGTCATCGAAGGTGGCAACGAGTCAATGGTGCTCTTACCTCTGATATCCCCTTTAGACCAAAAGATTTCTCACCTTCCCCTTAAACCTAGTCCCGACTTCATGGAGCTATTTGTGAATCTGAAAAATGGAGATGCTATCCAGAGACTACAGAGTACTATTTAAAGGATCAAACAATATCATGGATGTGAAAAGCACTTTGCAAACTATGAATATCATACTGAAGTTCTCTCTGTCTCCCTTAACCAACATCCTTTCTGCCCCCCAGGTCAGAAATTTCTCCTCATCTCCCCCCTTTCCCCCGGCCTTCAATCTTTACCTTCATCGGTCTTACGTAGCCTCCCTCCAATCATTCTTGCAGCCAAATCCATGAGGATGTGATCTGGACTTCCTGCCTCCACTTCCCAGCATTCCCTTGTCTTCCTGAGATCAAGCTTCTGCCCCACCAAACTCTTGGAGCTACCCCTGGTTCCGTCTGGACAGACCCAGAGCTCTCTTCGCTTTCCTCGGCCTCCCTGTCCTCTGCAGCATCAGTGCTGCTATCTATCCCTTTCTCAGAGTTCTCCTCTCTTGGCTTTAATGACTTCCTGTTTCCTCTCCCAACTCTCTTCAGCTCCTGCAGCTGTTCTCCAGAGATGCGGTTAGCAGTGGCTGGGTCCAGCTGCAGCTTGCTTGGGACTTGGGTCTAGTCGTGCAACCTGGGGCTAGGAGAGATGTTGGGCCCATTTCCTGTGTTCTAAAGCCAGACCCTACACTTGAATTTTCAATCAAGAAACCCCTGGAGCTCCCACTCCACCAGGTAAAATTCAGATACTGGGTGATCATGTCAAGAACCTCAGAGAATCATTGCCTCTCAGGATTCAAAGGGAACCACATGTGATTCAATTCAAACATCCTAATCCTCACAACCACCCCAACCATCCCTGCTGAGGGACTCTCCTGCTTCTGCTGGAGCACACCAGGGACAGAGCAGGCCACTCCCTGGTGAGCATCTTTCCTTACCAGACAGCTAAGAAGAAAGTCTGACCTCAGACTGAACCAAACCTAGCTTCTTCTTATACCCATGTATTTGGTCTTCCTTATGCCCAATGGGTCCTCCAGAGGTCAAACCCCTCTTACACACATCTCCAGATTTTTTAAAGAGGACTGTCACGTCTCCTCCTCAGTCTCATCTCTGGAAAGCCTGCTCACCTCCGTGCCTTCCACCACTCCTCACATCACACTGCTTCAAATCCCCTCATGACCTTGACCTTATTTGAGTGTAACCATTTACAAGAGTGAACTGTGTATGTGTGTGTGCGTGTGTGTGTAAAATGAACAAAGGGAATTTCTTATAGTTTTCCTTTAAGTTTCATTTTTGCAAACATCAGGAAACAATTTCCAAGAGGCAGCATGACAGATGATGACATAGGAACAAGGTTACCCAGAGCCCAGCACATCAGACAGTCTGGAAAACCCTTAAGTGAAGAATGCTTGTCTCCATGAAACCTTGATAATTTAAAAGGGACAATGACTATCTGAAGCAGTCAAGGTCTCCGTTAAATCCGGCAAAGCTAGGCAACGGGAGGGGGAGGGTGGGGGCTTCTCATGCAAGGGGACCCTTTGGTCTTTAGCGACATCATTATCTGTGGGTTATTATCATTACTACAAATACTAATACACTTTTATTAAGCACTGGCAATGACCCAGGGCAAGTGAGTTTAAGTTCATATTATATCCATTTTCATTATCAAGAGAAAAGAGGAGAATGAACAAAGGACTATAATGTGAAATTCTAAAGTAGGAAAAATGAAAAAAGGTTAATTAAAAAAAAACCCCACAGAGTAAAGAGAAAGGCTCCAACTGTTCGTAGTCAGGAGCCATGATGGATGGTGGATCTTGTCACCCTAGACTTGTCCCCCATGATTTCTTTCCATCTCTCCCTCTCTCTCTCTCAAAAAGATCCTCCTCTCAGCTAAGGACAAGGCAGGGACAGGGGTGGGGGGTGGGGAGAAGGGCAGTAGACTTTTATCTCAAGGACCCCTTTTGGCTCTGAAATTGTACCAATCAATGTTAATTCTAATATCTAGCCCAAAACAAAATCAAATTTGTTTGATTACATTAAAATGTAAAATTATCCCAGCCGGTGTGGCTCAGTGGATTGAGCGTTGTCCCATGGACTGAGAGGTCCTGGTTTGACTCCCAGTGAGGGCACATGTCCAGGGTTCAGGCTGGATCCCCAGTAGGGGGCGTGTGGGAGGCAGCTGATCGATGTTTCTCTCATGATGTTTCTCTCTCTCTCTCTCTCTCCCTTCCTCTCTCTCTAAAAATCAATAAAAACATATTTAAAGATGTAAAAATAAAATACAAATATAAAGTATTGAGAGGCACTCCCTTTCCCAAAGACCTTTTTTTCCTTCCTCTGCTTCTAACACATCCAAGTACACTACCCTTGCTTCTGGGTACACCCTGGCCTTCTGCACAGTTTACGGCTCTTAGGCAAATTTAAGAAATTCCCCATTAGCCATCAAACTTCTTTGAAAGTCTCCTGTAGAATTACATCTTTCTACTCTATCACTCTGTGCTTAGTAATTCAAAATATTTTTCTCTGCAAGTTATTTCTCTCCATTAAACAAATACCTGAGGCTTGTCAGTGTTTAAACCAGTGGAAATTCAAAACACCAAGCAGGTCAGCAGAATGGACACCTCAATATAGAGGAAGTGTGTGGTCCAGACCAGGGTGTTCTTTGGAATGAGTGTTGTATTTTGAGTGTGTACTTATGTCACATGGTGAGGTGTGTTGGAGCTACTTATCTTGGCTGAAACTTTAATCCATCAAACCAAATTATGCATCAAACCTTGATGTCATTTGTAGTGTCAGCTAGGAGGGACCCTAAAAAAGGTTTGCATGTGAGTCATGTTTACAGCAACAAACCTGGAGACAGGCAATGACTTGCCCAAGGTCATACAGCAGGACCAGGTCTGGAGTCCAAATACCTGAGTCCCAGAATCCATAGTCTCATAGACAGTGATACAAAATACCACAGCTGGTCTTAGACAAATCTTTCCTCTGCCTCAAGGTAGGATTAAGAGGTCATACCCCAGACTCTTCTCCTCGGATGCTACGAGAAACAGGTGCTTCTTGGAAAGTTGGCATAGAGGATTGGGTGAAAAAGAGATACCCACCCCCCCAAAAAACCCAGGCATAAACTCTTAAACATCTTGGTGCTGCCCAATGTGTTTCTTGATGGCAGGATCATGTATTCTTCCGTGTATCTCACCTACAACCAACTATGAAATTCAAATTCAGTAAATATTGACTGTGTAACTGAACTCAATGAAGTTACAAGTGAGTCAAGAATGAATAAATATTCAACAAATAGCATTGCGTCAACTGGATAATCGTTTGGGGGCATTGAGTTTGGTAGTAGAAGGACTGGAAGTGGGTGTACATAGTACGTTTGTTCCGACAAGATGACTCTGCATGGAAACCAGTTAGGAAAATACTGTGAAGCTTATCTTCTGGGGCTTGCTCTGCAGACCCTGCGCTGTGAGCTGCACACCTGTTCTGACCATTCTTATAACCACTCTCTGAGGAGGGCACTATTGTTTGTTTTATAGTTGAAAACCTGAAGCTTTTAGAGGCCAAGCAATTGCTCAGTCTCCCTGGTAGGATGTAACTGAGCTTTTCCAATAACTGCCATTTCAAACATCTTAAATTTTTCTTTTTTAAATCATTTTTTAAAATATGTTTTTATTGATTTTGAGAGAGAAACATTGATGAAAGAAACATTGATTGGCTACCTCTTGCATACTGGGGATCAAGCCTGCAACCCCAAGGATCAAACTACGACCTCTTGGTGCAGGGGACAATGCTCAACCAACTGAGTCACACCAGCCAGGGCAAACATCTTAAAATTTAAAAAACTTGCTAACAACCCTGAGTTCTCTTCCATTTAATGACATACTCCCACCAATGTGGGTGGTGGTGGTGGTGGTAACACGTCCTTACTTTCTTTCTGACGCTAGAAGACGTTCCAGGCTCATCTTGCACATTCCCTGCCCCAGTCCTAGAATCAGCCATTTGTCCCAGGAGCCCTGGTTCCTTTTATTGGAGGATGGTATTAGAAACCAAGATCCAGTACTAGGTGTGCTTATTGCTATTGGGGTGTCTTTTAGAACTTTTCAGCTGATAGAGCAAAGAAATATATGTGTGAATACTAACTTGTGTATATATAGACATATCTATCAATATTTCTATATGTAACCATCTGTATCTGTATTAGGTAAACGTGCAATCTTGCTGATGTCTCCTAATCTAATCTAATCTGACACCACGTGGATCATCCTAGACTCTTTTCCTTATCTGTAAATCCCACTCCAATGGTGAGAAATCTGACTTCCACCATCTGCCATTTAGTTGCCTCAGTTCCAGTATACAAATTATCAGAAATGTTAACCTGTACTCCCATGGGAAACAATCTTATCACCTGGAGTACAGTCATTATGTGTGGTTCCTTTTGCCTTAAATTTCCAGTTACTTAGATCGGCACACAGTACACATACCTTCCTGGGATATCACAACTTAAATGCTGTTTTATTCACATACAATAATCCTATAGACTGAATGTTTGTGTCTGTCCCCCTCCTCCCAACTCATATGTTGAAACAAATCCCCACTGTATTCGGAGGTGGATGTTTGGGAGGTGATTAGGTCATGAGGATGGACCCCTCATCAATGGGATTAGTGCCCTAATAAGAGACTCCAGGAAGATCCCTTGCTCCTTCCACCCTGTGAAGTCGCAGCGAGAAGATGGCCATCTCTGAATCAGGAAGTAGGCATCTGCCAATGCCTTGATCTTGGAAATTTCCAGCCTCCAGAACTGTGAGAAATAAATGTTTAAGCTACCCAGTCTATGTACTTTGCTACAGCAATCTGAACAGATTAAGACGACTAAGGTTTACTCTTTGTGCTGTTTCTATAGGTTTTGACAAATGAATATTATGTACCTACCATTACAGAATCATACAGAATAGTTTTACCACCCTAAAAATTTCCTGTGCTTCAATTATTCAACACTCTTTCCCATCCCACTGACAACCACTAATCTTTTTGATGTCTCTATAGTTTTGCCTTTTCCAGGTCATATAATTGTAATCATATAGTAGGTAGTCTCTTCAGACTGGCTATTTTCCCACTTAGCAATACTCATTAATGTTCCTCCATGTCTTTTCATGACTTAATAGCTCATTTCATTTTAGTGTGGATGTAGCAGAGTTTGTTTACCCATTCACATACTGAATGACATTTTTGTTGCTTTCAATTTTTGGCAATTATAAATAGAGATGCTGTAGACATTCACACGCAAATTTTTATGTGCACCTAAGTTTTTCAAATCAAATGGGCAAAGACCTAGGGTGCAACTACTGGATTACATAGTGATATTATGTTTAGCTTTGTAAGAAATTATCAAACTGCATTCCAAAGTGCATGTGCCATTTTTTATTTCTACCAGCAGCTGAATAGAGTGCTTGTTGCTCCACATCTTTGTCAGTACTCGGGATTGTCAGTTTCTTGGATTTTAGCCATACTAGTAGGTGTGTAATGTTATCTCATTTTAACTTGAAATTTTCTCATAACAAGTGATGTTAAGCAATCTTTGTCAAAAATCAGTTGACCATTGTGATAGGCAAAGAATGTTCCTCCCCAAAGACATCACATCCTAATTCCTGGGATCTATGAATATGATGTTATGTCAAAGAAAAATTAAGCTCTGGCAGGTTTGGCTCAGCGGTTAGAGCATCGGCCTATGGTCGAGAGACCCGGGTTCGGTTCCCGCTAAGGGCATGTACCTCAGTTGCAGTTTGTCCCTGGCCCTGGTTCGTTGTGTGGGTGGCTGCCACTCAATGTGTCCCTTTCACGTCGATGTTTCTCTCTCTCCCTCCCACTCTATCTGAACAAAAAATGAAAAATGTCCTCGGGTGAGGATAAAAAGAGAAAACTTAAGATTGCATATAGAATTAAGGTTGCTAAGCAGCTGATCTTAAGATAGGAAAATAAGCCTGCATTGTGTGGGTGGGCCCAATGTAATCATGAGGGTCAAAAAATGTTGAAGGGGGATAGAGAAGCGTTAAGTCAGAGGGAAATGTGACTGGAGGAAATCAGAGTGATGAGAGGTGAGAAGGACTCAATTTGCCCTTGCTTGAAGATGGGGACGAGGGCCAGGAGCTGAGAAGTGCAGGAGCCTCTATTGGAAAAGGCAAGGAAATGGATCCTGCCCCAGAGCCTACAGAAAGGTTGTTAAATGTATAATTCTGTAGGCCTAAATTACACAATCATCATAAAAATAAGGTCTTTAAAATACATTGAATCACTGTGGAGCCCAGAAGCTCAGAGTCTTTCAATTCTTATTTCCTTAGTAAACTATTCAGAGGAAAACACTTTGAACTTGTTACTTTTACTAAGAATCAGCCCTGGTCGGTGTGGCTCAGCGGTTAAAGTGTTGGCCCGCGGACTGAAGAGTCATTGGTTCTATTCCAATCAAGGGCACGTACCTCAGTTGCAGTTTGTCCCCAGCCCTGGCCGGGGTCATGTGGGAGGCGACCAGTCGATGTGTTTCTCTCATGTCAATGTTTCTCTTTCCCTCCCTCCTACTCTGTCTGGAGATAAAATAGAAAAAATATCCTCTGGTGAGGATTTAAAAAAATAAAAAGAAGAATCACATAACACACTCATTTGTAGTAAAGTATACTGTAATGAGGTCGAAATTAATGAAGTTTTCCTATATCTTAACCAGTTTGTGTAAGATTGCTGCCATAAAAAAGCAATCGTTAAGTATCATACGTAGTCATGCCTTCCTACATGGTGCAATCTCAGGAGAGAGGTATAACCTCTATTTATAGTATAGGAAAGAACATGGACTTTGGAGCCTATGACGCTTGGTTCAAATCCAATTCACTTAAAGTTTGATGACCTTGAGAGTTATTACTTTGAGCCTTGGCTTCTCCTTAAAAAAAGATATCACTTACCTTGCAGAGTTAGTGGAAAAAGTAAATGAGTTAATATGTATAATACATGTTGTGATTTGGAAATATCTAAATTAGGGGTCATCCAATGTTTTCTGTAAATAGTTTGACAGTAAATACTTCATACTTTGCACGCCATTGTCTGTCAAAATGACTCAGTTCTGTCCCTGCAGCACAAAAGCAGTCATAGACCAGATTAGCAGGGGTGATAAAACTTCACCAGAAAGCCCTGGCCAGTTTTCTCAGTGGTTAGAGCATCGCCAGGCGGTCCAGAGAGACCTGGGTTCGGTTCCCGCTAAGGGCGTGTACCTCGGTTGCAGTTTGTCCCCGGCCCTGGTTGGTCGTGAGGGTGGCAACCACTCAATGTGTCCCTTTCATGTCGATGTTTCTCTCTCTCTCTCTCTGTTCCTCTCTCTCCCTCCCACTCTACCTGAACAAAAAATGAAAAAATGTCCTCGGGTGAGAATTAAAAACAAAACAAAACAAAAAAACGTCACCAGAAAGGCTACAGGCTGGCCCACAGGCCACTTTGCTGACCCCTGATATAAATCATCCAGTATAGTGTCTGGCACACAGTGGGTGCTGAATACCTGACAGCTACTACGATCATTACTTTATTTCTATCACAGCCAACAAACACAATCTTCTATTGGTCCTGTAACTCATTCACCATCCTATCATTCCCAACTTCAAAATTACCTAAAATGCTGCCAAATCTTCTGGGGTCACTCTACTCCCAATATTCATCCAACTGATTCATTATTGTCCACATTGTTATTGGACCACAAATATTGAGCTAGACAGGAGCTCTAGGACTATTGGTTCAGTCGATACTTAAATTCCCTCTATGACCTATCCCATGAATGGTTGTCCAACACATCTGAACACCTGCAGTGACAAGAAAACCCCTATATTTCTAAGTGACCTTCCTCTTGTCAGGTAGCTTGAAGTTTTTCTGAAAGCTCTTTATTGTTAGCTTAAGTTCTAATGGTTCAACTCCTCACTGTGGTTCATGCTCAAAAGTCTTGGAGAATCACTGTTCCAGACCATGCCATTCGCCACAGGGATAGAAGAGTGATTCTTCTCTTATGTGCTATAAAAATAAATTGGACTTGAGAAAACTTTCGTTCTTCAAAAGACACCATCAAAAAAATAAAAAGACAACCCACAGAATGAAGTATCTGCAAATCATGTATTTGATAAGAAACTTGTATCTAGAACTATAGAATTCTTACAACTCAATAATAAAAAGACAAACAACCCAATTGAAAAGGGACAAAGGATCTGAATAGATATTTCTCCAAAAAAAAAAAAAAAAAAAAGATTATATATGGCCAATAAGCACATAACAAAATGTTCAACATCATTAGTCTTTAGGGAAAAGCAAATCAAAATCACAATGATACCACTTCACACCCACTAGGATGGTTAAATTAAAAAAGAGAGATAATAATAAATGTTAAGAATGTGGAAAAATTAGAAAGAACCCTCATTGCTGGCAGTATCATAAAATGATAAGGAGTTTAGCAGTTTATCAAAAGATTATGTTATATGAGCGTTCACAGGGTGGTTCAGTTGGTTGGAGTGTTGTCCTGTACATCAAAAGGTTGCAGGTTGAATTCCCGGTCATAAGGCAACCAACCGATGTTTCTCTCACATCGATGTTTCTCTCTCTCTAAGCATATCCCTGAGTGAGAATTAAAAAAAGTTAAAATGAATTAGCAATTCCACTCCTAGGTATATACACAAAAGAACTGAGAACAGAGATCCACATGAAAACATATAAACAAATGTTCAAAGCAGCATTATTCTTAATAGACAAGAGTAGAAACAACCCAAATGATCAACTGATAAATGGATAAAGTATAATATATCCATATAATGGAATATTTTTCAGCTATAAAATGAAGGGCTGATACATGCTACAACATAATGAATCTTGAAAACATTATGCTAAATGAAAGAAGCCAGACCCAAAAGGCCATATAGTGTATGATTCCATTTATCTGAAATGCCCAGGACAGTCAAATCCACAGAGATGGAAAGTACATTGTTGCCTTGGGCTGTAAGGTGGGGAATCGGGAGTGACCACTAATGGGTGCAGGGTTTTTCTTCAAAGTGGTGAAACTGTTCTAAAATTAGATTGTGGTGATGGTCGCACAATTGTGAATACACTAAGAACCACGGAACTGTATACTTAAAGGGGTGAATTTTATGTTATGTGAATTATATTTCAATAAAATTGTTATAAAAAAATTAAAAACACTTGACAGCTCTCCTTTGCCAACAGTCCCACGGAACACTCAAGTTCTTGATCACTTATTTCCAGGTAAACTTCCCATCCTTTCCTCCTGCTACGCCCCCCTGTACACCTGCTGCCTCTACCCGAACCACATCATGCATGCCTTCGCTCGTACTCTTCTTGCTGTCGAGAATGTCTCCCCCTTCCCTTCCTCTTGAACTCATATATCCTTTAGACCAAATACTGTTTCCTCCAAGAAATCATCCCTTTCTCCACCAGGCAAAGTTGGTTGTGTCCTCTGTGCTGTAAACAGACACCGGGGTGTGCGTCTGCCCTGCTGACACACTCTGAACTCCCGTTCACTACACAGTATCGTCTTCCGCCCCAGGACCTAAGGCCTGCAAGCACTCAGTAAATGTTTATTGAACAAATGAATGACAAAACTCCCTGACTACTGACTAGAAACAGTGCTATTTTTTCTCCAACTAGTTTAATTGGTAAAATCCATACAAATATAACTTGAGTGCTGGCCTTTAGAGACCAATAAAATGAAATAAATATACAAATTTGAGGCCAACACTGAGACTTAAGAAAAATTACCATAAAGTAACATTTCATGGAGGTTCCTAGTTCAGATACTTATCATTGTTGACCGAACACACTTACTGAAGTCAATACTCTTTTATTCAACATATTAAATGTGTTGTTTAACTCTGGTAACCACAGCTGTGACTTAGTTAACGATCTCAATAAATCCTACTTAAATCAGAGACAGGAAAAAATTATGCAAATGAATTCTTATCTGTTTTTCTGCCCAAGGCATATTTGATAACAGATAAAACATACTCCAAATAGTTTCTACTTAATAGTCAGAAAGCCATTTGAGGTTTTATTTGAATCAAAATCAAATACAAAGAAGAGGAGAAGCCTGCTATAGTCACAATTGGTTTTATTTCGGAAAGAAATTATACACTAAAAGGAGACATAGTTAAGGGCTTACATTCACATATGGAAGTGAATCTAGGAAAGTCAACAGTTATTAATATACAACACCATATGATTAAAAAAGACAGAACAGATCATGACAGATGGGCTGACCTTAGATTCATCCACCAAATAATATCTTTTGTTTATAAACAAAAATGTATTGGTCTTTAAGATGGCTCTTTAGAAACCAGTCTGAAGGACTTTGAAAATCAAACCCATCACACCAGTCTCTGCATCACCCCCATACTCATCCAGAAGCACGGAATCCATCAATTACACCTTGCAGCTAGACAGGATGTCTTCCACTAATCTCTTGTAAACCCAGGCATCACCCTTAAGCCGCTGCCTCCTGATACCCACCACATCGGGTTTTTGAAGCTGGCATACTTCTAGTTCAAACTGCATTGTCACTTTGCCAAAATCTGACTGTGTTTGACACTTCAGTGTATAGCTGTGGAAAACAAGATAAGAAGCCAGTTAGTAGGAGAACCATGAATATTCTGTATAATACAAGAGATTTCTAAGCCTCTTGGAGGCTGGTGGAGAAAATGCACCATTATTTCCTATTAAGCAATATATTACTGCTTACAGTTTCCAAATGACCTAGCTATGCGTTTGTGATGCAGTATGACTAGTGTTTTCCCAGAAGCTGAACTGGGATCTTAAAAAAGAATAAAGATAAAAAGGCTTTACCAGAATTCTCCCTTGCTCCAAAGAAAAGCCCTTCTTTCATAGCTAGACATGCCATTCATGCTCAAGAAATCTCCTGGTATCCGTTTATGTAACTCTTTCAACACTGTAATCCGTGAACATTAGGCCAGTTCCACAATGTTCACAACCAAGGGAAGCTCAGGGAAGATTAAGAATTTTTTTGCATGCACCTCATCGGAAGCTTCTGTCTTTCATATGAGGCTGAAGCCACCAACCTGTCAGAGGGACACATGTTTTTGAGGTTTCTCCAATAGTAATAAGAAGTTATGATCGTTGCCAACACTTTGTGGCAGAGTTATAAAAGAAAGCCCAAGGAGACAGTACATCTCCATGGTTGAAACATTCAGTATATAATCAGAACTGCCATGTTAACTACTGAGAATGAAAAGATCCAGACTAAATAAAGCTTTAAACACATCTTAAGAAACAGGTATGTTCCTGAAAAGCTGCATAAATTCAATTCATGTAAATCAGTTTTTCATTAGTTTATATCATATATAATTTTATTTATCTTAGATCTTCAATAAACACAAACAATATCCAATAGGATTAATTTTAAATTTCAGTTCCCCAAACACTTAGGGGCACATGCTTAGGCGCTGTTTCGCAAAAGTGTGGATAGGTTTATTACTTGTATCTGTTATGTATTAGGAGGTCCCACAGAATATCATTATTTTTCCTACTAACTTTGTTGTGGTTTTGAGGCTTTCTCTCAAGAACAAGCAGCCAATATCAGAAATGCCTAACGGGGCACCTGCAGTTATGGTCCCTGATCGGAAGACGAAGCCAGAGCGATTTAGTCATATGAAAGAGAAAAAGTAATTTTTCCTGACTGGAAAAAAATAGGGACTGCAGCTGAGATTGGCAATATCTATGAAAATTAGATAGATAATAATATATAGTACCACTGGAAAACAAAGAAGGTAAAAAGAAGAGGATCAAGGCAAAGACCATATGTTTGATCAGGAAGTTCGAAGAACAAATTATTGGTAAACAGCCAGTTAGTGATCTAATAGACACCCGATGATGAAGGAAAGATAACTGCAGGTTTTCAGATACGAATTTGGCTAGAGGCTCCGAAACCATGGCTAAGCCCCAAGCGTGAAGACTAGGTCGGCGTGAGTCAGACGTGTTCTAATGACATGTAGGGGAGAAAAGCCAAAGTTCATGTAAGGAATGTTCATCAACGCAGACAGAGAGTGAAAAGTAAAATCACTTTTGTAAAAGATTGTTTCTTAAAATCTTAACTCTAGAAGGACTATTCTATTTATATGCTTTTGTTAAACATTAGTGACTCTTCTTAGCTACATTAATAATACAATTGTAAAGAGACCTAACCGAGTGGAAAGGCTTGGAAATACGAACACCGTAGGTGACCAGAAGAGGTCATGCTGCGCGGACCACGGGCCCTACCAGGAGGCTCTGCCGGCAGGGCCCTCGGCAGTGCCCTCGGCTGAGGTGGAACGACTTCCTAAGTACCGAAATCCCAAACCTGTAAGGTTGCAGGTCACAAAGAGAATGGAGTCTCTATAAACCTTGGTTTAAAGTGCCTCATAAATTTAGGTTACAATTTATATTATTGTAAAGTAGAACATTAAAAAAAAAAAGTTTGTAAAAGAAAGCTGGAAGAAGTACAGATCTTCCTATTTTGAGAAGTCTAGCTTTCAAAGTGGTGGCAGTGTGGGCACTTAAAAAGTGGCTATAGCTCATGTGAAACAAAAGAGAATAAATTATGAACAATGACACTACCACAAACGCTTTTTGGAACAAGGTGGGAGAAATTTTTTTAAGGGGAGAAAAGAATAGCCTGTGTTTTCTCAAAGCTCAAAAGATAACAAGTAATAAATACACCCAACAGCCTGTCAGTGTGCTTCTTACCCCTTTCGTACGAAGTCAACGTGCTTCTTTGGGAGAACAGACATTATTTCATTCAAGAGTTGATCTGGATTCACTAATCTGGTTGTAGTCACATTATAGTGAGGCTTAAAAAAGAAAAAGAAGGGGTGAGAAGTAGATCTTTACATCAACACAAAGACCATCCTACCTGATTTAGAGACACAAAACTCCTCAAAATAGTACCATTTCAAATGAAAATATTTCATGAAACAATTTACAACCCACTCCTGGTAAACTGGACTAAGATGACACTGGGAAAACCTGGAGAAATCATGTTTATTAGTAACTCTGTCCATATCATCCTTTTAACATTTTCATCTTCCTCTCCTACCAACTTTTTCTAAGAAACAAATATTAAACAATGTCTATCTGTTAGAACTTCACCTGTCCCTTCCATTCTATGGGCAACAGAGACACGACAGTCCTGAGACATAAACTGCGGGAAGATGAAACAAATCCCTGGAAATGTTCATTTGTACATGGTTGGGTATGTGTCCTTAACTCTCTCTGGATTACTTTAAAAACAGAATCCCAGGAGCTAATTCTATGACAGCTTTGTATGAGAATGTGAGAATACAACAAGTATTCCTTTTTAAAAACTAATGTCAAGTTATTTTTTTTCTCATTCACTGAGAGCATAGTTCTCAGATAATTCATTCCTAATTGGAACCAAGTCATCCATCCATTCATCCAACAACCATTTACCGAAGGCTTACTATGTGCCAGGCACTGTTTTAATAGGTCCTGGAAACAGAAATCCCTACATTCTTAGTAGTACCTTCACTCAAATAAAATCACACTTTCTATGTCTTTTAGATTTGAGTTTTTATAAATAACAAAATGCTGAACTTGGAAAAGACCCAACTACCTTACTTGTCAAATTAAGAACCTGTGGCCCAAAGAAGAATACACATTTCTTCAGGTGGGGTTTCCCAAAATGTAGCATAAACTATCACTGAAGACACAACATTAGCTCTGGGTGATACACAGAGAAATATTTTTATTTTAATATTTGTGTATGTTTTCCAATTTGATTTAGAAAAATATAATTAGCAAAAACTGATAAATATAGTTTCCTTTTATTTTATCTTATTTTCTTATTTTTTGTTACTGATTTCAGAGACAGAAACATCAATGAGAGAGAACATCAATGCCTCCTGCATGCCCCCCACTGGGGATTAGGCCCACAACCAGGAATCGAACCAGTGACCTTTCAGTGTACAGGACAACACCCCACCAACTGAGCCACACAGGCCAGGGCTATAAATCTTTTCTTTTTTTTTTAAATCTCACCCAAGGATATTTTTCCATTTATCTTCAGATAGAGTAGGAGGGAGGGAAGCGGGAAAGGCGTGGGGAGAGGGAGAAAGAGAAATATCGACGTGAGAAAGACACATTGATTGGTTGCCTCCTGCAAGACCTCAACCAGAACCAGGGACGAAACCGCAACTGAGGTACGTGCCCTTGACCGGAATTGAACCCACGACTCTGGTTTGTGGGCTGGCACTGTAACCACTGAACCAAACCTGCCAGGACTATAAATCATTTTTTATTTTATTTTATTTTTTATATATTTTTTAAATTGATACTTTAGGAAGAGAGGGAGGGAGAGAGAGATAGAAACATCAGTGTGAGAGAGACACATCGATCAGCTGCCTGCTGCACGCCCCCCACTGGGGGGTCGAGCCCACAACCCAGGTATGTGCCCTGACCGGGAACTGAACAGGGACCTCTCAGTCCATGGGATGATGTTCAATCCACTGAGCCACACTGGCCAGACTATAAATCTTTTTTTAAAGAAAAGAGTCAATATAAAAAAAATACCAGATAAATAACAGAGCAGATGATGTGCTGAGATACTGATATAAAGGTGGGTACTACACAACTGGAGTTTGGGAACCCCAGCTCTAAGTTATAAAAGGAACAAGTGGCACAGCTATAATGGGACCCTCTGCCTCCTGGGTCTCAATCCACCAAACTAAACTGGCTTTGTCAAGGTAATAATAAACCGAACACTTTCAAATCACAATTTAAGTGGTTCCTTCCATATAATAATTAATCCTACTTTATCCATTAGTATTTGATAACTGCTTAGCTTCTCATAACATATATCTAATTGGTCAGTTTCCTTAATTTTCTTTATTTAATGTGTTTTAGGGAAATGGCGCTATGGTTTTCTGAATCCCCATGTCAGGGTTTGGAATACTTTACAACACTCTCCAACCAGAGAAATCTCAGAATAATAGGATAAAATACGACTAATAAACAGCCATATGTAAGGCAACAAGTACTAATGGACAAGTCCTCTATTCTTCCACTTTAAAACAGTACATATATGGGACCTCAGAACATTCTCCCCGAAGCACCCTTCTACCAACAGCTCAGCATTTTCCTTCCCCCAAACCTACCCAGATTTGCTTGACGTGAGACTCTCAGTGCAAAAACTAAATGCAGACCCAGTCCCCAAACCACAGGGAACACCACTACCTTCTCCTCCCTTCTGTGGGCCCACCCTCCCTGAGCATGTTTTCATTACAGCAGAGTTGTGTCAGAGCAACGACATCTCTGCCTGTTTCCACGGCTACCCTTCGAGTTCCTCAAGGACATGGGCTGTGTCTGTGCATCCCTTACCTGTCACTTGCCTCCCCAAACAAAAATAGCATTCACTGGATGTTTGAATGAAAGTTCAGAAAGAATCCAAGAGAGTAAGAAACAGTGAATACCTACTAATAACTTCTTTTTCTTTTCCTTTTCAACCAAATACAGTGTCCACACCACTGACACATTCAACCTTTTAAAGCATAATAAGGCCCTCAAATGAGGTCCAAATCTCTTAGCCAGCCTACCCTCCCAGCCTGCTGCTCACTACTTTCTTCACACACACCATACTCAAAGTTCAAATGAACTTCCTTCCTGTGCACTCAAATATTCTGTGAGGGCCTACAAGGGTATCCAGACGTCAGGGACTCTTCTGCGTGCCAGAGATATGACAACTGAGCTCAAGCCCCCATCCTTAACGCATCCTTAAGGCAGTTCCTCACATATGCCCCATGCTTCCACACCTCTATGTTGCCTCCGTAAATAATCCCTCTACCCAAACTTGAATATGTGAATTACAGTTATTTGCTCCTTGAAGGGGTGGCCGTATTTAATTTATCTCTTCATTCTCAAAGCCCAATGCATAGTAACACACATATTGTAGGTGCTCAAAATATTATCTAACTAAAAAAAAAAAAAACTAATCCATTCATTCAGTACTTTTCTTTAAAAAGAAAAAGTAGTCCAGTTAGCAGTCACATGAAAGACTTAGTCCACTTACCTTGAGCCTTCTGGGCCCATCTCTGGCACAGCCCTTCCTCTTGCTCCTGGTAAGCACAGTGATAACCTTATCCAACCCCCTTTCAAGGCTGCCAAACACTTTGGTTCCTTTTCTTTTTGGAGTATCCTCTACATGTGCTTGGTTGAGATCCAGTTCCACTGAGCGACACCTTAAAAAAAAACACCCCATGAGTAGGGCTAGGCCTCCTGCCCCTGGGGCCCTCACAGGCTACGCTCTCGTACCATTTGCTAGGTGTGCCTCATTCGGGGGTCCCAGGGCCAGCCTCAGGGAGCACAAAAGTCATCTCCCATTAGAATGCAGTCCCCACTGTTCCCCCAGCCAAACACCACCTGGCAAAACTATTTTTCCCCTACCTTTTAAAAAAAATGGCAAATATGCAGCCCTGGACGGTTTGGCTCAGCAGTTAGAGCGTTAGCCCGCGGACCAAAGAGTCCCGGGTTCGATTCCAGCCAAGGGCAGGTACCTCGGTTGCGGTTCGCCCCCCGGCCCCGGTTGGGATTGCTTGGGTGGCAACCACTCGATGAGTCTCTCTCACATTGATGTTTCTCCCTCTCTCTCTCCCTCCCACTCTGTCTGAAGAAAAATGTAAAAATATCCTCGGGTGAGGATAAAAAAATAAATAAAATAAAATGTCAAATATACAGAAAAGGTGAACAAATAGTATAATGAATAAATGTTTGCCACATTTGCTTTCTCTATGCATATAGATAGATAATAAATACATTAAATAGATGTATAACTTTGCTGAGCCATCTGAAGATATGATACTTCACTTTGAAACCTTCGGCAAACATTGCCAATAAATAAGGACACTTTCCGTCTGGCCAGTGTGGCTCAGTGGACTGAGTGTTGTCCCATGGATACCCAGTTAAATTCCCAGCCAGGGCACATGCCCAGGTTGCAGGCTCAATCCCCAGTAGGGGGTGTGCAGGAGGCAGCAGATGGATGTTTCTCTCTCACATCGATATTTCTCTCTCTCTCTCTCCAAAAATATCAATAAAAACACATTTAAAAAAATTTCCTACATCACTACAATACCATTACATCAAGAAAATTATTAATAATGTCATAATATCATCTAATATCTAGTTCACATTCTAATTCTCTCAATTATCCTCAAAATGGATCCCGTTTAAAAAAATAACTCTAAGAGACAATGAAAGGTCACTTATGCTGCAGAATCATTCATATAAGAATGGGTTTTCTGTGAAACACCTCTAGTATCCTTACTATTTTGAGCAACTGCTATCTGTTACTGGATGTCTATGCTCTACTGGCCAAAGTATAGACACAGATGAGCCTCAGAGAAAAAACCACGTGGCTGGGGCCAAGGCTGCTGCCTTCCCAGCCTGCTGTACTTTAGGTTAAGGTGCCAGTCCTCCCACTGATGAGTTTCACAATTCTACCCCACGAGGAAGGCAGGGGGACAGCTCCAGTAATGGCCAAAGACCATCCTCATACAGATGTCCCTGCAGTCTGATAGAATTTCATGATGGTTTGCCTTAATCAGATTTATCATATATGAAAACAGGAAATCTGGTTACACATACTAAACATCAAGGAGTCTAAAAAACAAAACACTTACCGCCTCTCAGGGCTAATGACACCTGTCATTAACTTCTCTGTTCCTGGTGAATTTACTGACATTTTAATTGGGGTTTCCTTTAGGCACTGGTTTCTAACTATTAGAAAAACAACAAACACAAACCATATGTAGTTGACATACTGTAGTTTCAAACTTTCTATCAATAATGCATACATCACCCCATTCACTGACTCAGAAATATTGTAATCACTTCGCCAGTGATGCTAAGATTATAATTCTTTAAATAAATGTTTCCATGTGATTTATAAAACAATATCATTTTGCTTTGCATGTGTGGCTCTTTTTTCTTCAATCCAAAATTAAGACCATGCTTATGATTTATAAATATCATGACAGATCTAAATAGATCACATAAATACAGATTTTGTGATTAATGATTCTCCTTTTCTAATGAAATAAATGAAAGACAATCTGTAGTTATACAAGGACCCAATGTATGCCTTTAATTGATATAGTACTGAGAGGTGTTAATTCAATTCACAGCTCAATTCACTTCGTTAGGCCAGCGATTTTCAGCCTTTTTCCTCTCATGGCACACATGAACTACTAAAATTCTCTGACATAACAAAAAATATACTTTTTGCCTATATGACAAAAAAATAGGTATAATTTTGAATGATTTAAAAAAATAACAATAATAGTAATTACCTACCCTTTCTGCTCTAAAGTGACTTTTTAAAAAATCATGTTCCTATACTTGTATGTAAGTTTCTGATACCAAGAATTAACCAATCTGATGCAACCTTATTATGTGATGTGACCAATAAGATGCAATTCTATTATATGATCTACATATTCATGGCTCAAGACAGGGCACTCACACCGGATGGCTACTGTTGTGTTGGCTGCTGCCATTTTTTTAATTTGACAGTCTAAGGGAAAAGATGTCAGTGCCCCTGACTGAATAGTCAGGTATTGCATGTTTTCAAAATTCTTGCAGCACACCAGTTGAAAATGACTGTGTTAGGCAAAGAGAACAGTCCCCTGTGAAAGCATGACAAAAGTTATTAAAGAGCAGTGAGTTTTGGTTATTTTTATATTCCCTATTCCAGAAATTTGTGTTTTCTTCTAGTGGGGTATTTGCATCCCAGATAGTTTGTGACAAATTTGCATTAACAAATCTGGTTACCAGTGATAACCCTTTATAGATAATAATATTCACTTTATACAATGTCGAGTTCTTAAAGAGATAAGAGGTTTTGTTTTGCTTATGGCTATTCAGCACTCTTCTCACTGGTCCTACAAGAACAATAAAATAAGATCCATCAACATCTACGAAAACAGTTTTCATCTTTGTACATCGCAAGTATATACTACCATACATAGCTATCCTTCAACAAGTTGTCACTGACTGGATTATACAGGATTCAGAGAAATGAAATTAATGTTTATGTCAAAAATGACTCAGAGCAAAAGTAAAATGCAAAGCACTAATGGAAGCTATCAGTCGGGGCTTCAGACACTCCCATAGGCAGCTCTTATGTTTAGAGAAAAACAGCCAATAACAGTTTTTGACCAACATAATCTTTCTCATGGGACAAGTCATGTAAACTGATGACATTTTTAAGATTATAAATTCTCAACTATTCATACTTTAAAACCTTCAGAAACATATAAAAAGCAGAAAATGCCCTGGCCAGTTTGGCTCAGCGGTTAGAGCATCAGCCTGTGGTCCAGAGAGACCCGGGTTCGGCTCCCGCTAAGGGCATGTTCCTTGGTTGCAGTTTATCCCCGGCCCTGGTTGGGTCGTGTGGGTGGCAGCCACTCGATGTGTCCCTTTCACATTGATGTTTCTCTCCCCCGCTCCCCTCTATATGAACAAAAAATGGAAAAAAAAATAATAATGTCCTTGGGTGAGGATAAAAAATAAAAAAATAAAAATAAAAAATAAAAAGCAGAAAATATCAGTAATAGAAAGGACTATAAGCATCAAAGGCTCCTTTTTAAAAAGCTATGAATGACGCCCAGCCGGCGTCAACCCATGCACCAGTGGTCGCCAGTTCGATTCCCGGTCAGGGCACATGCCCAGGTTGTGGGCCAAATCCCCAGTGGGGGGGGGCATGCAGGAGGGGGCCAATCGATGTTCTCTCTTATCAATATTTCTATCTCTCTCTCCCTCTCCCTTCTTCTCTTTCTAAAAATCAATAAAGAAAAAAAAAATTAAAGCCCTGAATGAGCTGAAGGTCCATCTGATCTCCCTGCCCAATGCCACTCACAAAGCATGCTGTATGTACCTCTAGTAAGAGAAATAAACAGAAGAGATGCAATTACAAATACTACTGAGGTCCTACTATGTGAAAATGTTATCTCAATGAAACCCCATAACAACCAAGGCAGTCACACACTCATCATCATCATCATCACACCAAACTAGCTTCAAAATTTGAGGAAAAGTGCTGTTTGAGTTGATGAACTAGAGAATGTGATTAATAGCACTTCAGTAAATATTCAAACAAAGTTTTTCATATCTTCACATGTAAGAAGTAGACCTCTGGAACTGGCTACCGGCCCCATTAGCAAACTGGAAGCACAATGACAGGACGTGGTTTAGCAGCAGTTGTGGTTTAGAAACATTTGCCAATGTTTCAGAGTTTGGGTTCATCAGGATCTTAACACAACAAGACTAGGTCACAATCGCTGGGAAAAAGCTAGTAAAATTTAGGTGTCGCCCTGGCCAGTTTGGCTCAGCGGTTACAGCGTCGGCCTGCGGTCCAGAGAGACCCGGGTTTGGTTCCTGCTAAGGGCACGGATCTCGGTTGCAGTTTGTCCCCAGCCCTGGTTGGGTCATGTGGGTGGCAGCCACTCGATGTGTCCCTTTCACGTAGATGTTTCTCTCTCTCTCTCTCTCTTCCTCTCCCTCCCTTCCTCCCACTCTAGCTGAACAAAAAATGGAAAAATGTCCCTGGGTGAGGATTTAAAAAAAAAAAAACAATTTAGGTGTCATTTTATTTATTTATTTATTTATTTATTTATTTATTTATTTATTTTATTTTTTTATCCTCACCCGAGGACATTTTTCCATTTTTTGTTCAGGTAGAGTGGGAGGGAGAGAGAGGAACAGAGAGAGAGAGAGAGAAACATCGATGTGAAAGGAACACATCGAGTGGCTGCCACCCGCACAACCAACCAGGGCCGGGGACAAACTGCAACCGAGGTACGCGCCCTTTGCGGGAACCGAACCCGGGTCTCTCAGGACCGCAGGCCGACGCTCTAACCGCTGAACCAAACCGGCCAGGGCTTAGGTGTCATTTTAAAAAGTGGCATTGACTAGCCTGGACAGTGTGGCTCAGTGGACTGAGTGTCATCCCATAGGCTGAGAGGCCCCAGTTCGATTCCCGGTCATGGCACATGTCTGGGTTGTGGACTTGATCCTCTGTAGGGGGAGTGCAGGAGGTAGCTGATCAATGTTTCTCTCTCACATCGATGTCTGTATCTCTCTCTCTCTCCCTCCCTCTCTCTCTAAAAAAAAAAAAAAAAAATCAATGAAAAAAAAAAATTTTTAATAAAAATTAAAAGTGACGTAGGCTAGATCATAGTAAATAAAATCCCTTCAGGCTTTAATTTATTCACACCTTCATTCAACAGATATGACCCCCATTATAAACCAGGCATTGGGCACCTACTATGTATCAGACAACAAACAGAGCCCTTCCTATATACTATGCCATGCTGCAATAAAGACAGAAGCGTCTCTGCTCTCATGGCACTTACTATCTTACCCTGGTGAGACCCAGTTCCAGAAGACCAGGTTCAATTTTCGATACCATTTTAAGAGGCACCCTGACAAAATAGAATATGTTTAGATGAGGCCAGCAATAAAAACACTGAGGTGTCACAAAGGAAACTTTCAATAATTGGTGATGATTAAGCCGAAGAGAGAAAACCAGGGAAATGAGAGTTTTGATATGTGGACACAGATATCTGGAAGGGCATCACAGCTATATACTGCCTACTGGAGTGTGGGAGGTAGTTCAAGGCTGAACAGGATCAGATACCGGAACTGGAGATCCAGATGAGTAAGAAGGATTCAGCAGAGACTTCGGTTTAGTCATTAAAAGTGGGAGCAAAGAGGCAAGCAAAATCTAACTCTGGATGACCTGGGCAAATCCTTCACTCATTTGGACCTCAGGTTCCTCAGCTGTAAAAAAGGCAGGTGAATTAAATGAGCTCTATCTTGCCTTTCTGCTTTGATATTCTATGATGCTATGACTCAACTTTATATAAATAAAAAAGAGAAAAACTTATCATTTGAGGAAAATCAGAAGTTGACTAATATGCTTTCATTTCAGCTAATACAAATAACATATAATAAAAAAGCAGGCTGGCTTCTCCTAGAAATTCCTGAGACCAATGCTAGTCCTTTCTGACCTGCTATATATACATTTATTTAGCATGGTTAGAAGAATGGACTTTGAAGGTGCTTCAAGCAAATACCTTTTGAGGGTGTAGTGTAATGATTTGGTGTAGTGAGTATTTCTCTTTTATGCTGGTTCTTATTAACTGGAGTCTTTGGCTCTGGAAGTACAAAGCACTCTTCATTCTTTACAGCAGACTTAGGAGTATATATATTCTCTTTGTTCTTTAATTTATTGGCAGATGCTTTGCACAAAGCTGGAGTTAATGATTTAGATTCCAAACCATTTGATTCTGTCCAATGCTTGGCAAACTGGAAAAAGAAAGTCAATTTCTTTACAACATGCTTTAATCATTTGCAGATTACCTTGTACCATTTTTACTAAAATAAAATACTATCAAAAGAATATTATTGGCAATACCAAGAAATTTGAAAATGTATATTCCATTATCTTTAGTACATGTAGATCACTTTAGTCTGTTTTATTGACAAGTAATTTTTAACATGCTTCAGGCCAAGTTTTTATTCAAACATACCCAGGTCCTAGGCAATATTGAGAATGGCCACAAATAAATCCCTAAAAATTGCTTCCTATACCTAGATTGCCATGGTTTGTCTCTCTCTCTTTTTTAAATCCGAGGATATTTTTCTATTTATCTTCAGATAGAGTGAGAGGAAGGGAGAGAGAGGGAGAGAAAGGGAGAAAGAGAGAAACATCGACATGAGAGGGACACATTGACGGGTTGCCTCCTGCGTGACCCCAACCAGGGCCGGGGAGAAACTGCAACCAAGGTATGCCCTTGACCGAAACTGAACCTGTGAGTCATTGGTCCACGGGCCGATGCTCTAACCACTGAGCAAACAGGCCAGGGCCATGGTTTGTCTCTTAATGTGTACCAAAAATAAGTTTAGTTGACAATTAGTGCAGAAAAATCATGTTAAAATACTATAACAGAAATGTTGGATAGAAAATATTTTTTAATCCTTTTGAATTTATGGTTGAACTTGCAAAATAGTAAGGAAAGTCCTCAGAGGTCAAACTAAAAAGAGGAGCTTGAATCCAGAAATACAACCAAGGATGAGACTGCCCAATGCCCTACAAGCATCTACCTACTATCTTGGATACCCTTTGGCACAGGTTTTAACACCATGGAAGCCTTAGACCTATGCAAGGCGGTAAGTTAGATCCAAAGCTCCCATGAAAAATCAGGAGAGTCTATAACTCAATTTAAAAAGTAAATCACATATAAATATGCCCTGCAAAGGAGTTGGCAAGAAAATGTATTTATCTTGGCCTTAGCTTTGGAGGAGGAAAAAAATGTCTCCTTTAATAATTTCTAAGTAACCACAGGACAGTCTTCACATAGGCTGGGGGCCCAAATTCATACTATATGCATGATCACCAAAACTGAAAGCCTTGAATTTAATTTAAAGTGGCCCTGCCTGGCCATTGTGGCTCAACGGATTGAGCATCACCCCATAGACTGAGAGATCCAGGTTTGATTCCTGGACAGGGCACATGCCCAAGGTTTTGGTCTCGATCACCAGAAGGGGGCGTGCAGGAGGCAGCCGATTGATGTTTCTCACATGGATGTCTCTATCCCTTCCTCTCTCTAAAGAATCAACATAAATAAATAAATAAATAAATAAATAAATAAATAAATAAATAAAGTAGTCCTAATTGGTTGTGTTCCAGGAGCATGGTAAAAGCAAACACAATTCATATTTAAAAGAAAAGCTTTGATCCAACACAACTCAAACTTTCAACCCTTAGTCTAAGCCTCAAAGTATTACCACAGAGCCTTTGTTATATAATTGGGAAGAATACAGAATGTCTGCTATCCTGCTAGGACTACTAAATGTAATAAAAGAAAAAGGTGTTAAATGCGTAAGAATTGGGAAAAAAAACAAAACTCATCCATAGATGATATAATTCTCTATGTAGAGCAGTCAAAAGAATATACAGACATCTCTGGCCGGGTGGCTCAGTAGGTTGGAGCACTGTCCCATACACCAAAAGGTTGTGGGTTTGATCCCCAGTCAAGGCACATACCCAAGGCTGCAGATTTGATCCCCAGTTGGGGCACATATGGGAAGCAACTACTGATGTTTCTTTCCCATGGATGTCTGCCTGCCCCCTCTCTCTCTCTCTTCCCCTTCCTATCTCTCTCAAGGCAATAAAAACATATAGTTGGGTGAGGGTTAAAAAAAAAAAAAAAAGAATATACAGACAAATTATAAGAATTAGAAAGAGTTTAGGAAAGTTGTTGAATAAGATCAATGCACAAAAATCAACTTCATATCTACACATCAGTACCAGAGAGTTAGAAAAATGTGATTTTTTAAAACCTACCATTTCCAATAGTAATAAAATATAAAAGTACCTAGAAATAAACCTAATAAAATATATGTAAGACATTTTTGGAGAAATTCAGAAAACTTTATTAAAAGCAATTAACTAAAACCTAATCAATGGAGAGGTGTACTGTGTTCATTGTTCATGGATAGGGGATTTAAGGGTCTAGATTGCAATTTTTCCCAATTTGAATCTTAAATTCAATGTAATTTCAATTTTGGAGCGAGTATGTGAAATTTGTCAAGTTGATTCTAAAATGTATATTGGAATGCAAAGAGGCAAGAATAAGAGGAAACTGGCCTAAGGAAGAATAAGAGGAAATGATCAACCAGCTAGAAGAACAATTATAAAATTAAAGTAATTAAGATGTGAGGTATTGGTGCAAATAAACCAATAAAATAAAATATAGAGCAGAAACAGACACACTCATATGACAACTTAATATATCATAGAAATACCTTTGTAGATTGGAGGGAAAAGAGTGGACTTTGAATGGTGCTGGTACAACTGATCATACAAGGGACAAATTGATTCCTTACCTCATACCATACAGGAGAATACCAGATAATTGAAGACTTAAATGTGAAAAGAAAAGGTTAAAACTTTTAGAAGCAAAAAATGCAAAGTTATAAACCCTAAAGGAATTAACTGACAACTTCAAACTCATTAAAATTAACGACATCTTTCATCAAAGTAAAAGGACAAGAGACAAACTCAGACAATATATCTGTAACACATAATCAACAAAGAATGAGAATTAAGATTAAATTAAGAACTTTGATACAAGAAAAAAAACAACCCAACAGAAAAAATAGGCAAAATGTGAAAAACCATTTCATTGGCCAATTAATATATGAAAAGATGCCTAAGTAATCAGAAAAGTACAAATTAAAACCATAGTGAGATATCACTTTACACTCCCAGATTAGAAAAGGTTAAATAGCTAAAAATATCAAGAACTGATAAATATGTGGAGCAATGGGAATACTCTTGTACCAGTGGCTGAAGTGTAATAATATAACCACACTGGGGTACGGGGGGAACTGGCGTTATCTGGTAAGGCTGAAGGTACTCACTCCACTTCTAAGTGTATATATACCCTGTACAACTCCTGTATATATGTAACACTTGCTGTATACAAAAATTAACATAGCAAGTTCTGGCTGGAGTTTCAAAACTCAGCTTTTAAAAAGTTCCCGACACTAAGTCTGTTTGTATGGTTGGGGCACTGAACCCTTCTGTACCAGAGTGTCTAGACTATACAAAAAGTGTTATGTAAGCTGCATACCTGCTTTCCTTCTGGAAGGCTAGAATTCCTAGGACTGTGACTGATCACACAGGCAAAGAGTGCCTGAGTAACCAGCACCCACGTCTCTGGTGAGCTCCCCTGAGCACAGACATGCACACCCGCTGCTGTTTCACTGCTGAAGGAGACAGTGTGGCCCCCTCAGAGACAGGAGGAAGATAGAACTGCACATCCAAGAAGCTCAACAAACTCCAAGTAGAATCGAAAGACTTTCGAAAGGAGAGGAAAACAGATCAGTTGCTGCTCTGAGTGGCGGGGAGAGGGAGTTGACTACAAAGGGGCATAAGGGAATTTGGGGGGCAACAGAACTGTTCTTGATTTTGGCGGTGGTTACAAGAATGTATGCATTTGTCAAAATACAGAATTGTATGCTAATATAGCATAACTATTTTTTTTTATTCCTTACCCGAGGATACTTTTCTATTTATCATCAGATAGAGAGGGAGAGAGAGAGAGACACAGAGAGAAACACCGACTTGATAGAGCCACATCTACTGTTTGCCTCCTGCACGACCCGACCAGGGCCGGGGACAAACCACAACCGAGGTACGTGCCCTTGACCAAAATCGAATCCGACTCATTGGTCCTCAGGCTGACGCTCTAACCGCTAAGCCAAACCGGCCAGGGCATATAGTATAACTATTTAATTACGTAAATTATACCTGAGAGGGGGGGGGGGGGGGGGTAGAGAAGTAGTAAAGTGTTCCAAAATGTAATCTTGGCTTTCTTCAACTTGGAAATAATTGGCATCCCTTTCATTCATATTCCAACAATCTTTTATTAATGTTTTCTTTCTTTCTTTCTTTTTACTGATTTGAGAGGGGGAGTGGGAGAGAAATTTATTTATGCATTCATTGGTTGATTCTCGTATGTGCCCTGACCAGGATTGAACCTGCAACCTTGGTGTATCGGGACAACACTGTAACCAACTGAGCTACCCAGCCAGGGCTCTCAATGTTTTCAATGGTTTAGGAATCTATTAAGTTTGCAATCACACACTAGATTGCATGTTTGAGCCTAGATGTTTTTTATAATTGAGACAATATATTCTGCCTTAAATAGTAATAAAAGTAACCAACCTGTGGTGTTTGGGGAGTAGCCACACCTGTTGATGAACTGTCTTCATACCATTCAGAGTCTATTAATCCAGCCACATAATTTTCATCACTTGTGGTCATATCTTCTAGACTCAGGTTCTTTGACTATTCAAAAATATAAACATCATGATTCAATTTTTAAAATAATTCCCAGCACAGGGCAAGGCCCTGGAAGTAGAAACAAATGAGAGTGAGAGAGTATACTGAAGAAGCTTATCATTCAGTACAGAAAACAGGAAGTCAAAAAATTTTAATTCAGGTTATTAAATGGGAGAATCTGACTCTCAAACAACATCTTGGAATATTCTTTGTTCAGAGCTTGTCTTTATCAGATAATCACCAATGCCAGACAAATAACTCCTTTGCAAATCTACAAACAAAAAGCTCTGACAAAGTAGAGATGGAAGGGAAACAACTCTGAAATGCAGGTTTCTCAGTTTTAAGAACATACACAGTAGTTAACAATTTATACCAGAAATAAATGAGCCTTATGAAAGATGCCCCGGGGACAGGATATTTGAGGTCCTGTGTGTTTTGTTGTTGTTTTTTAAATCCTCACCCGAGGACATTTTTCCATTTTTTGTTCAGATACAGTAGAGTGGGAGTGAGAGAGAGAAAGAAAGAGAGAGAAACATCGATGTGTAAAAGACACATCGAGTGGCTGCCACCCACACGACCAACTAGGGCCGGGGACAAACTGCAACCGAGGTACGCGCCCTTCGTGGGAACCGAACCCCGGTCTCTCTGGATCACAGACTGACACTCTAACCACTGAGCCAAACAGGCCAGGGAGAGGTCCTGTGTTACTAATACCCCCAGAGACATTTGTTTTCCTTCATTCTTCCTCTCTATAAACTAAGGTTATACCAAATACTCCCCAAATTCTAAGACAATGGAGTGTAATTGGGGTTATTATTTCTCCCTCCTTCCCTTTCCCTCAGCATCTAGTTAACCTGGCCAGGCAATTTTACTTGAATTTCTTACACCTCGTCCTTTCCTTTCCAGTCCCACAGCCACTGTTCTAATTCAATAACAAATCTTCTCAGACCTGAACTATTCGAACAGACAATATGGTCTCCGCCACCAATCTTTCCACCCTCTCAATTAGTAATGAGAGTTCTCCAGGATTGCCAATTACCATCAACTAGACTAGCTGCATGGAGTAACTAGGCTGAGAAAAATACTAAAGTAGCCCAGCCCGTGTGGCTCAGTGGCTGAGTGTCGACCCATGCACCAAGAGGTCACTGGTTCAATTTCCGGTCAGGGCACATGTCCAGGTTAAGGGCCCGATCCCCAGTGGGGGGACATGCAAAAGGCAGTCAATCGATGTTCTCTCTCATGGAGCTTTCTATCTCCCTTTCCCTTCCTCTCTCTCTAAAAAAACAATAAAGAAAAAAAATTAATAAAAAAAATACTAGCCCTGGCCGGTTTGGCTCAGCGGTTAGACCGTTGACTTGCGGTCCTGAGAGACCCGGGTTCGGTTCCCGCTAAGGGCGCGTACCTCAGTTGCAGTTTATCCCCTGCCCTGGTCAGTCGTGCGGGTGGCAGCCACTCGATGTGTTCCTTTCACATCGATGTTTCTCTCTCTCTCTCTGTTCCTCTCTCTCCCTCCCACTCTACCTGAACAAAAAAGTGGGAAAATGTCCTCGGGTGAGGATTAAAAAAAAAACAAAAAACTAAAGCTAAGTCTAGGCTCAATGGGGAAAAGTAGTGTTGTGTAAATGATGGTTGTCATGGGTATTACAGTAGAGAGTAACAGCACACACATATCTGAATGAACAATTCTAAATACGTACCGTTAGATGAACTGGTTAAAATTAGTCATATCAGTGACATGACATGTCTTGCTCAAAAATCCATGGTTCCGCCCTGGCCGTTTTTGCTCAGTGGTTAGAGCATCAGCCTGCGGTCCAGAGAGACCTGGGTTTGGTTCCCGCTAAGGGCATGTACCTCGGTTGCAGTTTGTCCCCGGCCCTAGTTGGTTGTGGGTGGCAGCCACTCAATGTGTCCCTTCCAGGTCGATGTTTCTCTCTCTCTCTCTCTCTCCCACTCTATCCGAACAAAAAATGGAAAAATATCCTCAGGTGAGGATAAAAAAAAAAAAAAAAATCCTTGGTTCCCATTACCCAGAGAGTCAAGTCTAACCCCTCTGACACGGGAATTCAAGGTTCTCTATAATCTCTCACCTACCCTCCCAGCTCACGTGCTTCTAGATCCCTTACTCTCTCACTTTCCCCCTACTTGAACTCTTCATTTTGCTCAACAGGTCTAGTCACTGTCAACAGAATATATCAAGCACATCCATGTGCCTGGGCTTTTGCTATTTACATTCATCTTGCCCTTAATACTGTGATCTTTTCCATTTTTGTAAACTTGACTGTGGGTCCAGTTAGGATCACCCATGGCGAGCATACCCATCCTCTAAAGCCCCTGGAGCACACCTCCAGCTCCTTATCTGGCCCTAATCATCTACTACAGTGACTTTCAACTGGTGTGCCACAAGAATTTTTAAAACATGCAATACCTGACTATTTAGTCAGAGGTACTGACCTCTTTTCCCTTAGACTGTCAAATAAAAATTTAAAAAATGACAACAGCCAACACGACAATAGCCATCTGGTATGAATGAATCAAAACTATGCCTAGTCTTTTGTCAGGTCAGCAAAAAAACGTATTTTTAGTGTGCCACAGAATTTTAGTAATTAGTTTCTGTGTGCCATGAGATGAAAAAGGTTGAAAACCAGGCAGAGTATTTGGAAGGCAGAATTTTAAGCCATGGGAGATACAAAGAATCACACAGAAAACAGAGTCTAATGTGAGCACTTAGGAATGGCATGGTGCTTCCGGATATACAAAGCTTCTCTGCCATTCTAAATGTTCGTGACAAAGGAGGAGACAAAGACAACAAAATAGAAAAAAAATGTGGTCACAACTAACTCATATGAAGAATTTGAGTGGCATAAGCTACTGCTACTGCTCAACAAACAAAAACCTAAACCCTTAATATAAATGAGTATCAAAAGTCATTAAATATTTCATGTCCTATAAAGTATATGTCCTATATTCATAGGTCTTACTCCCAACAATTTTAAAAATTATCTACAATTCAGTAATACTGTGTTTTTTAAAAGCACTTACATGTACATAAATTATATAAATAAACATACTAAATATAGACCCTAAGAACACAATAAAATATAAACTATATTATCTATAGGTAGTGGGCTTATACTTATAGGCAAGCTATTTTTCTTTAATTTATCTGTCGCTTAAAATTTTTCTACAACAATCAGGAATTACTTTTGTAAAATATATTGGGAGGGGGAATTTTTTTTTTTTTAAATCCTCACCTGAGGACATTGTTGCATTTATCTTCAGACAGAGCAGGAGGGCGAGAGGAAGGAAGAGAGAGAGACACATTGAATGGTTGCCACCCACAAGACCCCAACCGGGGCTGGGGACGAACTGCAACCAAGGTATGTGCCCTTAGCGGAAACCGAATTTGGGACTCTCTGGTCCGCAGGCCAATGCTCTAACCTCTGAGCCAAACTGGCCAGGGCAAGGGAGGATTTTTTTTAAAACACCATGTTAACATTCAAAATTTGACAGAATTCAAATTCAGAATTTCCCATTTTTCACATCAAAAATAGTTAAATCATAAAATGTCTTGCCTCTGACCCTTTGACACTAGCAAAGTGGTGTATCCACTCGTGAACAGGGACGGCACATGGCAAGAGCAGCAGGTGTTCACATAAAAGGTTCTAACATTTACCTTGACATTTGTGATTGGGGTACCACTGGCTTGTCCCCAGGAAAAAGAAGGAAGCCTTAAACGAACTGGTTTTCCCCGAGCCTTCTTGGCTAGAAGCAGAAGATAGGTAGCTGTGAGATCATCATATTGCCACTGGAGGAAAAGAAAATCAAGTTGTTAAGAATAAGTTTTTTGAAATAATGTTTTATTTCAAATTAAATTTTTCCCTGATGGAATAGACATTCAGAATTTAAATTTCTTTTAGCTTTTTACAAGGCATATAATGAAAAACAGCATTCCCTGACACCACACCCCCATTTCTACTCCCCACAAAGAAGCACTTTTAAACACTTTTAGCTATTTTTTGTTTCTAAATTGATTGTTTATACAGCCTTAATATTTTTCTTCAGCTTCAGATAGTATCTATAGATTTCCTACTGTGTAGAATTTAGCTCCACTGCAATTCCTTCCTTCCTTCCTTCCCCACACATCTCCTCCTGCATCCTCCTGTTATAATTTTATCATACCTTTAGTAAATCAATACTTATATTATATAAATGCACAGTATTCACAACTAAGTAAAGGTAATTTTCAAATATTTAATTAGTATACCAGTGAATCAGAACAGAGGCCAAGAAGTGAGTAGGGTCCTAGGGACCCCTGTCATGCTTATTCTTCTTTTAATGATGGGTTTTAGATGGGACTAGAGGGAGGTGCCTAGGACCTAAGGGAGGTAACAGGGCAACAGGAAGGGCACTCTGGGTAGTAGTTTTTTTACCAATCAGTATATAAATGTTAGTATCTTAACAACCAATCTGGCCTCAATGGGTGAGTATCAGCCCTGCAGCTAAACCACACATGGTGCTATCCTTGCATTTTCTTCTTTTATAACTTGGTTTTTCCTGAAGTTAAATCTTTTAAAGGCAGTTATTCATCTTACCAATTCAACTCCACATTCTCTGACACTCTTCACCTCCTCTCAACATGCTCACACATATCAACTAATCTGTCTCCTTCTCTCTCTCCCTTTTGGAGACATTCTTCCTGATGTCTCCATTCCATGGTCCACTCTGGACTGGCTTCTTTCACAGCCTGCAATACAACTGTTAGTCTTGGGATTCCATTTGCCTCTATCCTACAATGTATCCCCAATTCCCTATATCCTAAGTATTCCTCTTTCTTTTTTTTAAATTGACCTTAGAGAGAGAAAAGGACAGGGGGAGGGGAAAAGGAAGGAAGGAAGGGAGAGAGAGATCAAGAGAAACACTGATATGAGACAGAAATATAGATCGGTTGCCTTCCACATGCACCCCAACCAGGGAGTGAACCCACAACCTGGATATGTGCCCTGACAGGGAATCGAACCCATCACATTCTGGTGTACAGGACAATGCTCCAACCGAGTCACCCTAGCCAGGGCCTAAGTATTCCTGTTTCTTGGTCTGGTGGAACACATCCTCCAGTAACTTCCTGAGGGTGGATGAATGGAACATACATTTTTTGAGAACTTGAATGTCTGATAAGTGACTGCATTCTATTCACACACTTGATTCTAGTTTGGCTGAGTATAAAATTCTAGGTTGATAATAATTTTCAGTTTTGAAAGCATAGTTCCATGGTCTTCTCACTTCTAGTACAGCTATGGAAAAATCTAAAGTCTTTCTGATTCCCAAGACTTGGTGTATGATCTTTTTTGTTTTCTGTCCCTGAAACATTTTGAATCTCCTTCTCCCCAGTTTTATGAAATTTCACTGCAGCAGGCCCTTTTGTGGATCTATTTTCATTGTTTTGCTAAGTCCTGGTTAAGCCCCTTTGTTCTTAGAAACTCCGTTCTGGAATATTTCTTCAACGGTTTCTTCCCCTCTTTCTTCTGCTTTATCTTCCTGCAACTTATATTATTTGTATGTAGGACTTTTCTTACCCCTTCTCTTCTATTTGTGCATCTCTGTCTCTAGATTCTATTTCAAAAGATTTAACATTAACTCATTTTCAAACATTTCTACTGAGCTTTTCATTTCTGTGGTCATATATTAAATTTTCAAGAGCTATTTCTTGAAGTATTCCTTTTTAGTCATCTTATTCCTATTTTAAGAAAGAAATAGCTTCTCTTACCTCTGAGAATATTAGTTATTATTTCTAGCCATTTTTTCACACTTCCTGTTATGTTTTTTCCTAAGTATCTTTAGTTTTTCTTCCTTCTCCCCGCTAACCCCACGCCATTTGTTTTGACCTCTGGCTTTCCTGTTAGAGACTTTCCTCAAATATCTGGTGATCTTTGGCTGTCTGTCTCTATTTAAAAGTGAAGAATTATAACACGGCTAATTAAAGGCTCTATGTATAGTCTGGGGCTGCTTATCACTTTGGTGACTTTTCTCTAAGGCAGCGATTTCAACCAGTGTGCTGCAAAATTTTTTTAAACATGTAATACCTGACTATTTAGTGGGGGCACCGACCTCTTTTCACTTAGACTGTCAAAAAATGACAACAGCCAACACAACAATAACCATCCAGTGTGAATGAATCAAAATTATACCTATGTTTTTCTGTCAGATCAGCAAAATATATATTTTTGGTGTGCCACAGTAATTAGTTTACGTGTGCCATGAGATGAAAAAGGCTGACAATCACTGCCTCAGGTAAACAGACAGAAAACCTGAACTCTCAACCACTGCTATGGTAGGTTTTTTTCTCTTGGCTTTTCCCTGGAGATGAATCTTCTAATATTTCCCCCACCCACACTGCAAACAGGGTAAATCCTAGTTCCAACATTCTGAGTTGAACAGTGAAGGGAATTAGAGGCAATGGTTCACCATTCAATATGAGGACTGCGAGTGTCCAGGCATCCTTTTCAAAGTGGCTCATCGCCCTGGCCTTAGCCGTGTCTGGTACAAGAGGGCCTCTTGTTCAATGTCTCCAATCTTCTGCTGGGGTGGGGAAGAGGTAGCTGTCATGCGGCACGGGATAGAAAAAGGGACCCGGAGTCTAATTACTTCCAGTACAGACTTTCAACCAATCTTCCTGGTTTCCGCTCGCTTCCCTGATTTCAGAGGGTCCCAGCACCGCTGATCCCTGGGCCTTTCTGGAGCCCTGGTGCTCTAACCAATTTGCTCCTGCCTTCCCCACCGCAGGCACCTAGGCTTTCAGCTTTCTCCAGAGGGCTGGCCAGCACCACTTCCCTACTTTCTAACTTCCAGATTTTAGTGACCTTACCTTTGTCACCTCTTCTAGTCTCTTCATTGTGATTTGTTTGCCCCTTTATCCCTTTGTTACTGTAGTGAGGTTTTAGGGAGTGTTAGATGAAAACATATTTGTTCAATCTACCGTGTTTAACTGAAATTTTCTAAACAATGTACCCGTAAGACTATGAGACTCTCTGCCCTGCAAAAGTGTTAAATTTTAATAACACTGAATAATATTCAAATGCTATGTATCTCACAAAGTCCATGATCCAAAGAGTTCTAATACCAGTTCTGCTTTTATTAATAAATTCTATCAGTTAAGCCCAGCCGGTGTTATTCAGTGGTTGAGCATCGACCCATGCACCAAGAAATCATTGGTTCAAGTCCTGGTCAGGGCAAATGCCGATTGTGGGCCAAACCCCCAGTGGGGACATGCAGGAGATGGTCAGTCCATGTTCTCTCTCATCGATGTTTCTATCTCTCTCTCCCTTCCTCTCTCTCTATAATCATGAATAAAAAAATTTTTTTTTTTTTTATCCTCACCCGATGACATTTTTTTTTCGATATTTTTGTTCAGATAGAGTGGGAGGGAGGGGGAGAGAGAGAGAGAGAGAAACATCGATGTGAAAGGGACACATCGAGTGGTTGCCACCCACATGACCCAACCAGGGCCGGGGACAAACTGCAACCGAGGTACGTGCCCTTAGCGGGAACCGAACCCAAGTCTCTCCGGACCGCAGGCCGACGCTCTAACCGCTGAGCCAAACCGGTCCCAGGCGATAAAAAAAATTTTTAGCCCTGGCCGGTTTGGCTCAGCGGTTAGAGCGTTGGCCTGCGGTCCCGAGAGACCCGGGTTCAGTTCCCGCTAAGGGCACGTACCTCGGTTGCAGTTTGTCCCCGGCCCTGGTTGGTCGTGCGGGTGGCAGCCACTCGATGTGTCCCTTTCACATCGATGTTTCTCTCTCTTCCTCTCTCCCCCTCCCACTCTACCTGAACAAAAAATAGAAAAATGTCCTCAGGTGAGGATAAAAAAAAAATTTTTTAATAAATTTTATCAGTTGATATTTTAGATGGTCATGATCATAATAAATTCTTTGAAATTTATGTAATGGATCTATCCATCTGGTGGGAGAAGTACAAACTACTGTGATAAATGATCACAGAATATTTCCTTTAATCCAGAGAGGGCAGGGGGAAGGAAGGTCAGTAAAGGATTCATGAAGAAAGTACTTGAAAACTGGGTGAAAACTATGTAGTTAGAATCACTCTCCACTTTCCAAAAACTACATTAAAAAAATTTTTTCCCACCTTCCACATCTACGGTCTCATCTATGATAGCCACCTTTTTGAAAAAGATGCCATAAACTAATTAGAGACAATGGCTAAGAAACAAGTTGCCACGTGCTTATCGACAATGGCATAACCCAGGCATTGCAAGCACCTGGACAGTGCTGAGAGTTTTAAATGCAGTTTTCTAAGCAGCCTAGGAGTTTTACAACCATCCTCTAAGCCCTCTTTCCCCCTAGGCATAAAAAGCATCCTTTTTATAACTTTTTTGCCATAGCCACTGCATACTCCTCATTATGATAAGGTGCACAGGGGAGTTCTGTGTTGAATAACAGATAAATCAACACATTAGTTATGCTTTCAGGTGATGTCAATCCTCGTCTAACACAACAAATGTCTCCCTTATCTTTTACAGTTCCCTCTTTTGAAAGTCAAATGTCTAAAAGTAAAGCAATAGGTTGTTACTTGTTATAAAAAAAAAAAAGTACCATTTCTAGAAAACTAAAAACATTTTTAAATCCCCATCATTATTCCGAGAGACCAAATATTAAAGAACTGCCCAGGCACCTGGGCTGAGGAAAGGAAGCTATTGGTACAAAGGATTTGAAAAATTGAGGAGTAGCCCACTATCCCTCCTCTGACCTTGCTCCCAAGGCCTTCAATCTTTAAATCCCCACCACCAGAATACATGGGTATGTGCATTGCAGGAGCTGGGTAAAGGGACACCTTGATCTAAATCAGTTCGCACATGCACACGTGACCCTCAGTGAAGTTCCCCGACCAGATGACTGGCAGCCCCCACGATCCAGAGCCACTCACAGCTGGAAGAATAGGAGAAAGTAAGGAAAGCAATGAGGTGGGAGCTCTAGCACCACTGTTGGGAATCTCAAGAGGGCTGCAGTGAGATGGCTCAAAATCATGAGACTTATGGAACTCTTGACTTATGCATATAAACGCAGTTTAAGCCCAGCCGGTGTGGCTCAGTGGAGAGCACAGTCCCATGGACTGAGAGGTCCCAGTTTGATTCCTGGTCAGGGCACATTCCTCCCCAATTGCAGCCTCAATCCCCAGTAGGGGGCGTGCAGGAGGCAGCTGATCAATGTTTCTATCTCCCTTCCTCTCTCTCTAAAAAAATCAATAAAAGTATATTAAAAGCAGTTTAAGAGTGTCAATACAATATAAAAGTGAGAGTTCTATCAGTTGAATGTTTGGGAATAACATTGTTTCTCTCTCCTCGCACAAAGATCAGCAGCACCATATCACATGGATCACACTCAACTGATTTCTCTCTGTTCTAACTGTCCCAGGAGTAAAAGTAGAGCTCCCAAGATACCAGAACAATAAGACCACAGCTGATCTCAAACCTGATTTTCCTGAGGCTCTTTGAACTAGAAAGTACTTAGGACCAATGTGAATTTCTGTGACAACCTAAACCATGATTTCTCAACCTCAACCCTATTGACATTTGACCTGGATAATTCTTTATTGTGAGGGGCTATTCTGGCATGATAGGATATAGAGCAGTATCCCTGCCCTGTACCAGGGATGCCATTCGCACATATACAAACCCGAGTTATGCCCATGAAAAATGTCCCAAGGGGCAAAATCACTCCAGTTGAGAAACAATGACATAGACCATGCTTCTCAAGCTTTAATGTACATATGAATCACTTAGAAATTTTATTAAGGTGCAGATTCTGATCCAGTAGGTCTGAGGTGGGGCCCGAGATCCTGCATTTTTAATAAACACAAAGTGAGGCTGATGCTGTTGGTCCTAGAGCACCCTTTGAATAGCAAGAATTTAGAGAGAGTAGTACCTCTCAACTCCTGGCTGCCTACTGCAATCATTTGGGAAGCTTCAGAAAATTCTAATGCCTAGGTGATACTCCAGACCAATGAGATCATAATCTCTGAGGGTGGGACCAAGGCATCAGGATTAGTTTCAAGTTCCCAGGGGATTCCAATGTTCAGCCAATGTTAAAAAGATGTATTCTGTTAATCCCTATGACTGGAAATTAAGTACAGATATAGAAAGGCATCATATAGACAAAGATGAGGGAAGAGAGAGAACTCATGGACATGGACAACAGTGTGGTGACTGCGGGGCAGGAGGTTTAGGGGGAAGATGGCATAGAAAGGAAAATGGTGATGGGAAAAATAAAAGAGTAAAATAAAGAAGAAAAATAGAATGAAGAAAGAGTACAAAAGGAGAAACTATTATTTTCCTCACAGCATTCTTTTTTTTTTTAATTTTTTTTCTTTATTTATTGATTTTAGAGAGAGAGAGAGAGAAAGGGAGAGGGAGAGAGAAGTACAAACATCGATGAGTGAGAACACTGATTGGCCACCTCCTGCATGCCCCCCGCTGGGGATCGGGCCCACAACCTGGGCATGTGCCCTGACTGGGAATCGAACCGGTAACATTTTGGTGCAGGGGTCAATGCTCAACCAAGGAGCCACACTGGCCGTCCTCACAGCATTCCTGATCTTGGTCATGACTAGCTCTCAGAATAACTTAAGAAATTTAGAGAGATGTAACACCAGAAAACAATCTCTATCATGCCTCATTATCTATTTTGTTTTGTGTCAGAAGAAGACAATTCCTAGTTCCATTTCACTTCTAAGTTTCAAACTTGTATTTAAAGACCACATAAAGAATACTATTTTAAAGACTTTTTTTTTTCAAAGATTCTTGAAATTCTGAGTATGTTACTTTTAAGATTCACACTTTAAAAATTTGTGAATCTCATACCAAATTTTTTTCTAGATAAAATCATTTGATGTATGGGATTTGCTTTGAAATACCCAGCTGGAAAGTGCAGATGTGGGAGGGTGTTGGTATATAGATAAAATTGGCAAAATGTTAACAGCTGTTAAAACTGGATGATGAGCCCTGGCCAGTTTGGCTTAGCGGTTGGAGCGTCGGCCTGTGAACCAGAGAGACCCGGGTTCGGTTCCCACTGAGGGCACGTACCAAAAATAAAAAAAACTGGATGATGAGCCCTGGCTGGTTTGGCTGGTTTGGCTCAGCGGTTAGAGCGTTGGCCTGTGGTCCAGAGAGACCCAGGTTCGGTTCCCGCTAAGGGCACATACCTCGGTTGCAGTTTGTCCCCAGCCCTATTGGGTCATGTGGGTGGCAACTACTCGATATGTCCTTTTCACGTCGATGTTTCTCTTTCTCTCTCTCCCTCCCATTCTATCTGAACAAAATCTGGAAAAGTGTTCTCGGGTGAGGATAAAAAAAAAAAACCTGGATAACGAGTACATGGAAGATTGCTGTTGTTCTACCATTCTCTACACTTTTGTAGGTGTTTGAAAATTTCTATAATAAACATTTTTTAAAATTTTTATGTATCTGAAAAACAGAATTTTATTAAAGATCATCCCAAAGAAGAAGCCTTACAATTTTGTAAAAGTTGTTTATATGAACACTTCACATTTTCATTGTAAAAGACTAAGAACCTACATATCTTGCAGCAATTTCCAGTTCTTGCCATTCCTTTTCATTCCACGAAAAAGTAAATTGTCATTCTGTTTTCCAGACATACTCCAGAGCTTTTACTTATTATGTCATTCAAAAGAACTCCTTTCTATCTCCTCCTCACTGAAAAAACTATGGCTTAGCAAAGTTTTGTTTCATTAAAAAAAAAAAAAGTGCTTAAGGCTTTTACCTTGCAAGTTAAAAAACAAGGAAAAAAATACAAATCATAGGTGATGAAAAGACACAGAAATGAACCAAGAAATAATTTGGGTACGATCCCAGTCTAGCATTTACATCGTGCCTCTGTCTCTAGGAAATATGTAATCTAGAGATTAAGCATCTGAAGGACCTAAAATGATCCAACACCAGAAATCATGCTAATGATTTCATGGTGTTTGGTCCATAAGCTTAGGGGTGATGTGATGCTACACACAGGGTTGCTTTTAGGTAAGAAAGAAACTGTTTTGTGTTTACCTTAATTTCTACAGCAGAATCATAATTCCATGTTAGAGAATTTAAAGTAGTCAAAATCAGAACTCTGTCAATTTCCAGAACTAGTCTGTCCTGTTTCTTCATTTTTTTCCACTACAATTCTCTTTAATCAATGTCATTTTTAAAAAGGCTATCCTGCGGCCTGGCCTGTGTGGCTCAGTGGTTGAGCATCGACCCATGCACCAAGAGGTCGTCAGTTAAGATTCCGGGTCAGGGCATATGCCCAGGTTGTGGGCCCAATCCCCAGTGGGGGGCATGCAGGAGACAGCCAATTGATGTTCTCTCTCATCAATGTTTCTATCTCTCTCTCCCTCTCCCTTCCACTCTCTCTAAAAATCAATAATGAAAAAGTCTATCCTGCAGACATTAAAATAGAGTTTAGTAGAAATCACACATGAATACAAAGTAAGTGCAATAGGCCTGGCTGGGTAGCCCGGTTGGTTAGAGCATAGTCCAGTACATGTTTCAGGCTCAGTCCCCAGCTGGGGCGTGTACGGGAGGCAACTGATCAGTGTTTCTCTCTCACGTCTCCATCTCCATCTCTCCCTATCTCTTTCTAAAATTCAAGTTTTTAAAAATAACAAGTGCAATAGTTACACCCATGATAAAATCATAGGCCTGACAATGCTACCTGATTTTTAATGTACTGATAAAAATCAAGAATAAAATAAAAGGTATTACTTTGAAATGCATGCTGTATTTCTTACCAATGAAACTAAATCCTCCATTGTTTGCCTGTTGTTTCTGTGATGTACAGAAAGTTCCGTTATACAATCTTCATCAAGGCGAATAAGCTACAAAAAAAAAAATTATAAACTTTATTAACAAAACAATTACAAAATACAGGGTGGGGTAAAAGTAAGTTTACAATTGTGAGTACACGAAACACAGAGCTTATTCTTGTATTATTACTTATTAATTACTGTGTTATTTTCCATACAAACAACTGCAAACCTACATTTGCCCCACCCTGTATTTGTTTTGAAATTTTAAAATTACCATAATTATCTTGTAAAATCAAACACCAATATGTAAAAGCAACATGAGTTTGTAAAACTCTTGGGTAAGAATAAACATTCTCCATAATGTTTAAAGATACAGGCAGGTGACGATAATTCAAGAAGATGAGCTCTTTCCCAGCCCACCATCATCTGATGGTTTGCTAAAATCCTGTTGTGCGGGAACTATTCACTGCTTCCAGGCACCTAGGCATCTAAAATCAGTGATTGGACAATAGATTGGTAAAAGAGTGGCTCAGACTTGCAACATATTGTCCCTCCGGGTATGTCTGGGTTTAGCACAGTCTAAGGAGCCCTTACAATGGTGCCATGGAAGCCATACAATCATCATTATGCTGAAGGTACCAGCAAAGCACAATTTTTTTTTTTTTTATCCTCACCCGAGGACATTTTTCCATTTTTTGTTCAGATAGAGCGGGAGGGAGAGAGAGGAAGAGAGAGAGAGAGAGAAACATCGATGTGAAGGGACACATCGAGTGGCTGCCACCCGCACGACCAACCAGGGCCGGGGACAAATTGCAACCGAGGTACGTGCCCTTAGCGGGAACCGAACCCAGGTCTCTCTGTACCGCAGGCCAACGCTCCAACCGCTGAGCCAAACCGGCCAGGGCCAAAGCACAATTTTTAAAAAGAAGTAAGACAGCCCTGGCCAGTTTGGCTCAGAGGTTAGAGCATAGGCCTGCGGTCCAGAGAGACCGTGGTTCAGTTCCCGCTAAGGGCACGTACCTTGGTTGCAGTCTGTCCCCGGCCCTTATTGGGTCATGCAGGAGGCAGCCATTCATTGTGTCTCTTTCGTGTTGATGTTCTCTCTCTCTCTCTTCCTCTCTCTCTCCCTCCCACTCTGAACAAAAAAAAGGAAAAATGTCCTTGGGTGAGGATTAAAAAAAAAAAGAAGTAAAACAGCCTCAACACAAGCTTTATTTCGCTTAAGAATAGAAATCATCCAAGTATTCTGATCCCTGAATGATGGGACCTCACTAAAGATGGGGCCAAAAATGAATTCTCAGAACCAAACAAGGATCGTAAGAATGAAAAGGCAGGAAGGGGCTGCCCACTGGGGTTCATAAATCATATGGGAAGAGAATCATAAGAGATGTAATTTTAAAGTCATCTTTCCAATGGAAGAAGTCTCTTCACAACAGCCCCAATAAGTGATGTTTCACTTTCTGCTTAAAGACCTCCTTTCTCTAGAACAGTTGGAATGGTCAGCTTCTCCCTCCTGTTCCCTAAAGTCTATCTCCCTGTGACCCCTATCCGCTATGAGTCAATACAATCTGACAGATAACAGGCTTTGGAATTAGACCTTGGTTTTAATTATGAAATCATTAAATAACTGTGTAACTTTGAGCATGTTACTGTGCTTCTCTGAGCCTCAGTTTCATCATCTGTACAAAAAGAGATGACATCTGTCTTGTAATATATGTAACATAGGTGGAGTGCCTACTCCAATAACTGAATAGAATAGGCCCTCAAAAAATGGTTGATTATTTTTATTATCAGTCATAATTCTACTTCTTCTTTGGTATAAGAGCCTTTATGAAATTTGAATATTCCTATTATAGATAACCTTTCCTCTAGTTTTCTTCTTTCTAGTTCCTTTAACCACCATTTTAATGACTAGCTCCCCTTACCATTCAGGCCCTTTCTTTCTGTCTGTCACAAAATCCAGGCTGTCAGTGTCCCTCAAAGTGAAGTGTTCAGAATCAAATATAATATACCAACAATATCGTGACCTTCTCTTGTTCCAGACATCACACTTGTACAAAAGGCTCAAGAGAAAGTCATGCTGCCATCAGGAAAACAGAAGAGCAGTAGAAACAGCGACCTGCGTGACTGGCTGGTAGGAGCACATCCTCGCGGACCACAGAGAATGTGGAGACCAGAAAGTGCGCACTCATGGTACTACAGAAGTCTAAAGTGCTAAGAATAAGTTTTCATTGTGTTGCTTTGACCTTGGCAGCTCCCCAAACTATGAATTCCCCCTTCAGGAAGGGCTCGTCCTCAGAAGCCCAGACACTTTACCACCTAGCTAAGTACGTATCTTCTTATTAATGTCATCACTGCTCAAACAAGAAGGGAACAATTTCTGGGGTTCCCTCCAAGACCTTAAGTTACTCTCCTTAAAACAAACAAACACATAAAAACAAAACAAAGTCCCTTCTCTCTTTCCAACAGCCTTCTGCTCTGTGCCTTTACCACAAGGTGCATGTGGGAAAGGGGGGAAGGGTAGGAAGGAGGTACTATCTTCTTTCCTGGGCCTCTAAATAAAAAAGAATGAAAAGAATGGGGTGAGATAAGACATCAAAGTCTGAAAATTATGGCTCAATACTTTAAGTACCTGAATTCTCAGCCTCACATATTCAAGTGAAATGAAGTACAAAAACACATACCAAAAGTTAGCCAATTATTTTGGATTATCTGCGTCTACTACAATCCCTGTTCAGTAGGGCAGAGAATAAGACTGAATAGAGCTTCTATCTGATACGATTCTTAGGTACTAGAGCTATGTGTGAAAATGATAGATCATGCATAGACTTATAGAAGAGAATCTATATTCTAAATATCCAAGTAAATTTGAATTATTTTTATAGTTCACTCTTTTTTTTATTTATTTTTTATCCTCACCCGAGGACATTTTTCCATTTTTTGTTCAGATAGAGCGGGAGGGAGAGAGAGAGAGAGAGAAACATCGATGTGAGTGGCTGCCATCCGCACGACCAACCAGGGCCGGGGACAAACTGCATCCGAGATACATGCCCTTAGCGGGAACCGAACCCGGGTCTCTCTGTACCACAGGCCGATGCTCCAACCGCTGAGCCAAACCGGCCAGGGCTATAGTTCACTCTTGATGAAACACAATACTGAGAGAAATAAGCAAAAACTTTGAAAAGCAAGAACAATCCTTATACCTCCTCTGTGTATAAGTCATTTGAACCCTGCAACAGCTCTGTAAGGCAGGCAAGACAGATGAATGACATAACATGTAAAGGTACTCTATCAATGCCAGACATAACCCAAACATGTAAGAGATATTAGAATACCCATATTAGAGATGAGAAAATGGTGACTCAGAATATTCATACACTCTGCCCAAGACTGGCATTTTTCTTTTTTTGACATTTGTTTTTTAATCCTCACGCAATTGATTTTTAAATCAATTTTTCCATTGATTTTCAGATAGAAAGGGAGAGAGAAAGAAAGAAAGGGGAAAAAAGAGAGAGAGAAACATCAACGTGAGAAAGACACATCAATTGGGCGCCTCCCACAGGACCCCAACCAGAGCCGGGGATTCAAATCACAATTGAGATACGTGCCCTACAATGGAATCGAACCCACAACTCTTCGGTCCATGGGCGACCCTCTAACTGATGAGCCAAACCAGCCAGGGCAAGACTGGCATTTTTCATTCCTAGCCCAGGGTTTTTCCTACCCCACCACAATGCCACCTCTCCATGACTCCGTTCCATAGCTATTCCAACAGACACCAGACAAGCAATGCTTATCACAAAGGCTACAGCTACATAGGATACAGGCCCTGAAGTTGCACTAGTTGACCTATCAGATTCATTACATTCTGGAGCCCTTCTGTCTGGGTTCAAATCTTGGTTCTACACTCATTAGTTGTTTGACCTTGGGCAAATTACTTTATGATTCTGTGTCTCAGTTGCTTCATCTGTTCAATGGGGACAATAACAGTATCTACTTCAGAAAGTTGGTATGAGGATTAAATGAGTACAGGAGTTAAGAACAGCCTGGCTGGTGTGGCTCAGTGGTTGAGCATCAACCCATGCACCAAGAAGTCACTGGTTTGATTTCTGGTCAGGGCACATGCCCAGGTTGTGGGCCAAATCCCCAATGAGGGCCATGCAGAAATCGGCCAATTGATATTCTCTCTCATCGATGTTTCTATCTCTCCCTTTCCCTTTCTCTCTCTCTAAAAATCAATAAAGAAAAAAAAATTTTTTTAAAAAGAGTTAAAAACATAAA